>NC_079490.1:72830453-73463266 GCF_020520425.1 Spinacia oleracea
TTGGTTCCAGTGGGAGCTGAGATCGTCAAAGGCAAGCAAATGAATACTCCGGAAACGATGATATTGCCGGAAACGGAAATATGGATCGTATCGGAAATATAAATATTATCCAAGTCGTAGATGTTGCCGGAAACGGAAACATGGTACGTATCGGAAAATATTATCGGAAATAGAAATATTGCCGGAATCGGAAATATTGCCGGAAACGGAAATATTGTCAGAATCGGAAATATTATCGGAATCGGAAAATAATTCCGGAAACGGAAATATTAAATATTTGTTCGAAACGGAAATTAATTCCGGAATCGGAAATATTAAATATTGTTCGTATCGGAAATGAATTCCGGAATCGAGAATTTAATCGGAAGCGTATCGTACGAATTAGCATCGGACGAGGCCTGCCAGACGAAGGCCCAGCACGAAGCCGGGCCATCGCCCAGCAAGCCAAGCGCAACAACCACACGCCAAGCATGCGACCAGGCCCAGCTCAAAAGCCAGGCCCAGCCGAAGCTTGGGCGCGCGCGCGGGGCTGCGACGAGTGGGCTGGCGCTGTGCGTGGGCCGCAAGGCCTGCGTGCGGTGCTAGCGTATTACTCGAAGTGTGTTACTCGAATCCTAAAGCGTATAGAATTCGTTTAATGATTAAATTCCTAATCCTAAAAGATAAATTAATTAAATAAGAGTTCCACTAGGATTCTAATTTAATTAATTCGTATCCTAGTAGGATTCCAATTCTCTTTCCATACCCCTATAAATATGTGGCCTGGGTTCACAATTTATAACGATTTTTCAAGTATTCAAAGTGAGTTTTTGAGAGAAAAATTCAGTCACATACCTTGCCTAAAAGTGCCGAAATTATTAGTACCTTAAGGGCGATTCTAGTTGGTCAATCTTAAGGCGGATCCGGACGTGCTGTGGACTATCTACGGAGGGACGACACTTGGAGTCCTAAAGACTTGTTCTTGTTCGGTTCGGGCGCAGCTAGGGAAGGCACGCAACAAAGAGTATGCATCTAAACTATGCTAAATGATTATGTGTAAATAATATGTATTCCTGGCTTAATGGTTGTTTCCGCATGATTTATGAATTGTCATATGTATCATAACCTAACAAATAATATATTCTCTAATTCATTAACCATATTATAACCGCAAAGAATTTCCTTGTTCAAATATGGAAAGAGTACAATGCTATTATTCATGTATTATATAATAAGTATTTTTATTAATATTTTATTATTAGACGGTAATACATACTAAGTATGTTATAATTAATATATGGTCCCTTTTTTGTTGGTAAAATAATTTATCCTCAGAATACATTATAAACGTTATAAATGTCCTCAAAATAATACGAGCATCACCCAGTGACTGGATTTAACAAGCTCCTCAGGGATTTCCGGAAATAAATATGGTGGTTTTTAACAGCTCTATTTACGAGATATTAGAAAGAAAACGTATCTAAGGATGGGATTGAGAGTACATTTGGCCTAAAACTAATAAGGCGATTGTGAATATAACTTTTAAATGCACGGACCAATGTATAAAGAATGTTACCTTCAAACTTGATAATAGATTTACCAAGTTACACAGCCTATCCGGGAAAAAATTAGGGTGATTATCAACAACTCGGTTCATGAGAATATCGATTCATAGTCCAACAATGAGTATTATTGAATTTCTTGTATAAACTTATATAGAAGAGTACTATGCTATTATTCATGTATTTGTGGTGATACCTACGAAGTATATATATGTTTTCATTTTCCGTCA
Source organism: Spinacia oleracea (assembly GCF_020520425.1). Taxonomy (NCBI): domain Eukaryota; kingdom Viridiplantae; phylum Streptophyta; class Magnoliopsida; order Caryophyllales; family Amaranthaceae; genus Spinacia; species Spinacia oleracea. The sequence goes on from NC_079490.1 coordinate 72,832,225, forward strand.
ACCTTTTTTGTTGGTAGACAAAAGTTAAAATTCAGTGGTAAGATAAATTATAAATATTATGATCGTCCCCAAAATAAAATAACAGCATCGCCTAGTGAATGGGTTTATTAAGCTGCGCAGGATTTCCGTAAAGATTTTGGTAATTATCAACAGCTTTATCTACGAGAGATTAGAAAGATAATGTATTTAACGATGGGAATGTGAGTACAAAGTCACTCATGCGTTATAATCGTTGTAAAGTAATAAAACGATTATAATCCAACTTACAATGAGCATGGACATGTGTAGAGAATATTATTCAATTATTGATGTATTTAGGGGTCACCGACTTGCATTCTATATGGGGACTTTTAATAATTTTGTTGACAAATACGGAATATGTTTTAATTGGTAGTAAAGGTTTTATGTTGGTATAGTGTAATTTTTATTTGCTGCGGAAAATTACTATAAACATTATAAGCGCCCCAAAATCCAGCTTCAAACTTGAGAGTAGATTTACCAAGTTACAAGGATTCCCGTAAACAAATATGGTGATTAGCAACAACTTTGTTCACGAGAATATCGATTCATAGTCCAACAATGAGTATTGTTCGTTGTGTTATTTAATAATATTTTCTCTCTAATTCATTCACCATATTATAACAGCAAAGAATTTCCTTGTTCAAATATGGAAAGAGTACAATGCTATTATTCATGAATTATATAATAAGTATTTTTATTAATATTTTATATTAGACGGTAATACATACTAAGTATGTTATAATTAATATATGGTCCCCTTTTTGTTTGTAAAATAATATATCCTTAGAATAAATTATAACATTATAAATGTCCTCAGAATAATACGAGCATCACCCAGTGACTGGATTTAACAAGCTCCTCACTCCTCAGGAATTCTTAGAAATAAATATGGTGATTATTAACAGCTCCACTTACGAGATATTAGAAAGAAAACGTATCTAAGGATGGGATTGAGAGTACATATTTACTCTTGCGTTGTTATTCGCCGAAACTAATAATGAGATTGTGAATATAACTTTTAAATACATGGACCAATGTATAAAGAATGTTACCTTCAAACTTGATAATAGATTTACCAAGTTACAAAGCCTAACCGGAAAAGATACGGTGTTATCAACAACTCGGTTCATGAGAATATCAATTCATAGTCCAACAATGAGTATTGTTGAATTCCTTGTATAAATTTATATAGAAGAGTACTATGTTATTATTCATGTGTTTGTGGTGATACCTACGAAGTATATATATATATATATATATATATATATATATATATATATATATATATATATATATATATATATGTGGGGTTTCATTTTCCGTCAAACTTTTTTATTGGTAGACAAAAGTTAAAATTATGTGTTAAGATAAATTATAAATATTATAATCGTCCCCCAAAAAAAATAACAGCATCGCCTAGTAACTGGACTTATCAAGCTATGCATGATTTCCGTAAAGATTTTGGTGTTTATCAACAGTAGAGATGGCCAGTGGGTCGGGTTCGACCCATTCCACCTTGACACATCCCATGGTGGGTCACGTGGGTCGGACACACTCATGACCCATGACACGACCCGCCCAACCCAGATATTTTTTTCATTTGTTGTGGGTCGTATTTTTTCAACACAGCCAATTTCAACCCACCCCATCGGACCCAACACAACCCGCCATGGCACACCCGACCCACCCAACCCAACACACGAGCCCAACCCCACACAACACACGAACCAACCCACCCAACACACGAACCTAACCTGCGAAACTCAGCCTAATTTAAACAATTTTGTATATTAAAATGCTAATAAATTCTAATTTTTTGTGTAAAAACAAATTACCCACATTTATATGAGTAAATGAATAACATAAAAATGAATTAATTTTAGTTTACACAAATTTGTAGATTTTTTAACGCTTAATTAATCGTCCAAACCCACCTAACTCAAATTAGTTCCTAATACTTATGTAAACCCACCAAACCCACCCGACCCATCGGAATCCCATCAGTGTAATTTTTATTTGCAGTGGAAAATTACTATAAACATTATAAGCTCCTAGAAACCCAGCTTCAAACTTGAGAGTAGATTTACCAAGTTAAACGGAATCCCGTAAACAAATATGGTGATTAGCAACAACTCTGTTCACGAGAATATCGATTCATAGTCCAACAATGAGTATTGTTCGTTGTGTTATTTAATAATATATTCTCTCGAATTCATTAACCGTATTATAACCGCAAAGAGTTTCCCTTTTCAAATATAGAAAGAGTACAATGCTATTATTCATGGATTTTATAATAAGTGTTTTTATTAATATTTTATTTTAGACAGTAATACATACTAAGTATGTTATAATTAATATATGGTCCCTTTTTTGTTGGTAAAATAATTTATCCTCAGAATAAATTATAAGCATTATAAATGTCCTCAGAATAATACGAGCATCACCCCAGTGACTGGATTTAACTAGCTCCTCAGGGATTCCTGGAAATAAATATGGTGATTATTAACAGCTCTATTTACGAGATATTATAAAGAAAACGTATCTAAGGATGGGATTGAGAGTACATATTTACTCTTGCGTTGTTATTGGCAAAAAACTAATAAGGCGATTATGAATATATCTTTTAAATGCATGGACCAATGTATAAAGAATGTTACCTTCAAACTTGATAATAGATTTACCAACTTACACAGCCTAACCGGAAAAGATAAGGTGATTATCAACAACTCGGTTCACGAGAATATCGATTCATAGTCCAACAATGAGTATTGTTGAATTCCTTTTATAAATTTATATAGAAGAGAACTATGTTATTATTCATGTGTTTGTCGTGATACCTACGAAGTACATATATGTTTCCATTTTCCGTCAAACTTCTTGTGGGATCTTTTACGGTGATGACGTGTCACGCGTTCCTCGGAGGTATCAAGTGTGACCTGACACGAACTTCTGGCAACCTGCAAAACAAGAATATTCCCGTAGAAATATTCCCTCCGATGCTTAAGTAAGTATAAGCTAGAGAGAGAAGTAATTTGTAAAGAGAAGGGAGAGCAAAGATAGTTTTAGGTTGGTGAGAATGAATTCCTTACCCTCTTACCTTGGGATCTGAGCCTTTTTATAGGGCTAGGGTTTTTTGGGAATGATCCCTCATCCCTATCTGTGGGATGTGTGCTCTGTAGGATTAGGGACATGTGTCTTTTTGTCAAATGGCCTCTTAGCAAGATGGGCCAGAGATCGTGGGCTTCCTTAACTAAGGTTGTGCCCTTGTTTTTCCTGAACACCAAGGTCCAGGCCTGCTTCTTGGGCTTGAGCCATGGATTCGTTCGCCTAGTCATCATGACCTCTTTGGGCCTTAAGGTGGCAACTATTAGACCCACATCAAAGCTTTTTTTTTTTGGTAGAAAAAAGTTAAAATTAGTGGTAAGATAAATTATAAATATTATAATCGTCCCCCCAAAAAAATAACAGCATCGCCTAGTGACTGGATTTATCAAGCTTCGCAGGATTTCCGTAAAGATTTTGGTGTTTATCAACAGTAGAGATGGCCAGTGGGTCGGGTTTGACCCAGTCCACCCTGACACAGCCCATGGTGACCCATTCCATCCAACCCAACACACGAGCCCAACCCACACAACACACGAACCCAACCCACCCAACACACGAACCTAACCTGCGAAACTTAGCCTAATTTAAACAATTTCGTATATTAAAATGCTAATAAATTCTAATTTTTTGTGTAAAAATAAATTACCCACATTTATATGAGTAAATGAATAACATAAAAATTAATTAATTTAAGTTTACACAAATTTGTAGCTTTTTTAACGCTTAATTAATCGTCCAAACCCACCTAACTCAAATTAGTTCCTAATACTTATGTAAACCCACCAAACCCACTCGACCCATCGGAATCCCATCAGTGTAATTTTTATTTGCAGTGGAAAGTTACTATAAACATTATAAGTTCCCAGAAACCCAGCTTCAAACTTGAGAGTAGATTTACCAAGTTAAATGGAATCCCGTAAACAAATATGGTGATTAGCAACAACTCTGTTCACGAGAATATCGATTCATAGTCCAACAATGAGTATTGTTCGTTGTGTTATTTAATAATATATTCTCTCGAATTCATTAACGGTATTATAACCGCAAAGAATTTCCTTTTTCAAATATAGAAAGAGTACAATGCTATTATTCACGGATTTTATAATAAGTGTTTTTATTAATATTTTATTTTAGACAGTAATAGATACTAAGTATGTTATAATTAATATATGGTCCCTTTTTTGTTGGTAAAATAATTTATCCTCAGAATAAATTATAAGCATTATAAATGTCCTCAGAATAATACGAGCATCACCCCAGTGACTGGATTTAACTAGCTCCTCAGGGATTCCTGGAAATAAATATGGTGATTATTAACAGCTCTATTTACGAGATATTATAAAGAAAACGTATCTAAGGATGGGATTGAGAGTACATATTTACTCTTGCGTTGTTATTGGCAAAAAACTAATAAGGCGATTATGAATATATCTTTTAAATGCATGGACCAATGTATAAAGAATGTTACCTTCAAACTTGATAATAGATTTACCAACTTACACAGCCTAACCGGAAAAGATAAGGTGATTATCAACAACTCGGTTCACGAGAATATCGATTCATAGTCCAACAATGAGTATTGTTGAATTCCTTTTATAAATTTATATAGAAGAGAACTATGTTATTATTCATGTGTTTGTCGTGATACCTACGAAGTACATATATGTTTCCATTTTCCGTCAAACTTGTTGTGGGATCTTTTACGGTGATGACGTGTCACGCGTTCCTCGGAGGTATCAAGTGTGAGCTGGCACGAACTTCTGGCAACCTGCAAAACAATTATATTCTCGTAGGAATATTTCCTCCGATGCTTAAGTAAGTATAAGCTAGAGAGAGAAGTAATTTGTAGAGAGAGAAGTAATTTGTAGAGAGAAGGGAGAGCAAAGATAGTTTTAGGTTGGTGAGAATGAATTCCTTACCCTCTTACCTTAGGATCTGAGCCTTTTTATAGGGCTAGGGTTTTTGGGGAAATGATCCCTCATCCCTATCTGTGGGATGTGTGCTCCGTAGGATTAGGGAATGTGTCCTTTTGTCAAATGGCCTCTTAGCAAGTTGGGCCAGAGATCGTGGGCTTCCTTAACTAAGGTTGTGCCCTTTTTTTCCTGAACACCAAGGTCCAGACCTGCTTCTTGGGCTTGAGCCATGGATTCGTTCGCCTAGTCATCATGACCTCTTTGGGCCTTAAGGTGGCAACTATTAGGCCCACGTCAAAACTTTTTTTTTTTGGTAGAAAAAAGTTAAAATTCAGTGGTAAGATAAATTATAAATATTATAATCGTCCCCCCAAAAAAGTAACATTATCGCCTAGTGACTGGACTTATCAAGCTTCGCAGGATTTCCGTAAAGATTTCGGTGTTTATCAACAGTAGAGATGGCCAGTGGGTCGGCTTTGACCCAGTCCACCCTGACACAGCCCATGGTGACCCACCCAACCCAACACACGAGCCCAACCCACACAACACACGAACCCAACCCACCCAACACACGAACCCAACCCACCCAACACACGAACCTAACCTGCGAAACTCAGCCTAATTTAAACAATTTCGTATTTTAAAATGCTAATAAATTCTAATTTTTTTTGTGTAAATATAAATTACCCACATTTATATGAATAAATGAATAACATAATAATTAATTAATTTAATTTCACACAAATTTGTAGCTTTATTAACGCTTAAGTAATCGTCCAAACCCACCTAACTCAAATTAGTTCCTAAAACTCATGTAAACCCACCAAACCCACCCGACTCATCCGAATCCCATCAGTCGAAACCCATCAGAACCACCCAACCCGCACAACCCACCTCGACCCACGACCCATGACCCATCATATACTATGACCCTTTTTCCGACACAGCCCACGACTCGACCCACCCTAGTTTAACTGAGACGGGTCGTGTGTCAACTACCCCTGACCACGACCCACCAAACCCACTCACGACCCACACAACCCACCACGTTGGCCATCTCTAATCATCATAACTTAACCATGGACATTTGTAGAGAATATTATTCTATTATTGATTGTTGGACTAGTTTTTTATTCCTCTTCCTACGGGGCGGTTCTTTTGGAAACCTTTTTATTTTTGTACTTTGTAGGAGTCACCACCAAACATTGTTTAGGGTCTCGTTTGGAAAGACCGAAACAATTAATATTCTTGTTTTGTAGGTACGCCGCCGACGTGGACTGGACTCGACACTACGTGGAACCTGATACCTCGTCGTCATCATCCAAAGGAAAAACTCCCACAACAGAAAGTGCGAAATTGAAATGCGGAATTGAAATTGCGTAATTGAAAGGTGCGAAATTGAAATTGCGAAATTGAAAGGTGCGGAATTGAAAGGTGCATAATTCACTACTAGAAAAAGCCTATTTAACGATAACACGGTAACGACAACACGGTAACGAAAAAGTCAATTTTCAGTCGTTAAATGTGTTGGCGCGGTACTTTATTACGACCAAGGAATACAATCATCGTAATTTGGGAAAAAGGGAAGCTGAAAAATAAAGTAAAATAAATTGGTTCGTCGTTATTCAATGCATTCCCATAGCTTCGTTAAGGCCGCCACAAGTTTACTAACCTCAAACAAAACCCTCAAACAAAACCCTCAAACCCTAGATTGAACTTCTCAAGTTCTTCTGATCTTCTCTTCATATGAGCCGCTTCTTTGAGCTGGAATCCCCAACAAATCCTTGACATACACCGCTCAATTTATATGCCCCTCTTTCTCTCTTTATTTCACGAAATATGCTATGGATTTAGGGGTTTATTAGTTGATTTTGTTCAATCGATTAATGAAGTTGGGATGGATTTGGCTGTCAAATTTTTGAATCGTATGTAAGTTCCCTTTATTTCTTTGATTTATACAATCTATTTCAAAGATTTTTTGTGGTGAATTGAAAAGATATTTTGAATTTATATATTTTTTCCAGCTGCAATTCTGCAAATTATGTAATTTATTAACGCTCAAGCCGAAAATTATGTAATATACGAGTCCAGTACAACTAATTTGCAGGTAAATCTTCAAATTCATGTCTCAAAATCCTCAATTACCTATTTCTCAGGAGTTTTTCATATATATTTGTAGAAGTTTACTCCTTGGAATGTTTGTAAACAAATGGGTATGCGTTGAGAAAATTTGACAATATGTCATTGAGTTTCTGAATTTATCTTAGTTGGGTAACTGAATTGCATTAGTTAGTTTTATGTTTTTAATATTAGTCCCGTCGGAGTTCTCAGAGTTCTCTCTGAAGGATACTATATTATATAGTAGAAATAATTAACATACCATTATTTCTAGAAGTGTAGTAACCTTTATGGGGATTAGTCTCTTACATGATATACATCAAGGAAGTAAGCGTAATGTTGAACCATGAAAAGGTCATTAGAAACATTATTTTTATTCCACACAACCCATGACGGATAATATGTTTCAACAGGAAAAGCGGAGTTGTTTGAGAAAGATGTTTCACAGTTTCCTGTTGCTGGTAAGATAGAGTACTGGTAGATTCGTGGCCGAGTCACGCATACAAGTATTCACTGGAACATTGACCCTACAGAGGACCATGTCTTCAGCTTTATTGGGGTTTCGGCAACAGTGAAGTTGTAGTAGCCTTTCGTGCTTCGACAACCAAGGATATTGACTTGAAGACTATTTAAAGGCTAATTGGTTTGGTAAGAGTTGTTTGGAGTTTATTTGGTAATTTTTCCACAATTTCTAACCTTTGGTGGAATTTGAATGCAGAATCAGTAGGTGAATTGAAATTGTTCAAAAACTTTAGGAAGGAAATTAAGTAATTATGATGAATTGGAGGACTAAGCGAACTGAAGTTGGTAACTCCATCTGTTGTAAATCTTGTCATTTAGGGTGCAAAATATTCCTGTAATGCAAATTTTCAAATGAAATAGAATATGAATTATTGATCCTCAAGTTGGTTGGGATACAATTTGAATTCTTTAATATGAAGCTAACATTTCTTGTTTTACATATTCTTTTAGTCTTGGCTAGTAGAGGCTTCTATCATCACTACTGCAAGTAGCAACTAGCAGCTTTCAGGAGGCAACGTTCCATTGGTATTTTCCCTCTTTGTTTCTAAATTACGATCAACAAGCCCAATGTTTTTACATTCTTAGAAGGGCCACAAAATCTCTTGTAAACTTTATAGATAGACTACTCTGCATAATTTTTAATTTTACTCTACTGTTATTAATGTGATTTTTTTGTGCCATATATAGGTAGCACATAAGATTTTTAAATCCAATCTCCAGATCGAGTGATAGGTTTTAGAGGAGGAATAAAGTTTAAAGATACAAAGGGACAACAACGCAGTAGAGAAGAAGTCCACCAGAACAAAGTTCTTGCATGTCACGTGGAGGACGTGAAGAGAACAATGAAATGAAGGCCATATTACTTTGGTTGAGTCTAAAATGAAAATATTCGAAGATATGTTGGTGTCACAACTTAATGTTGCAATTCCTACTTCACAATATGGTTCGGAATGTCCATGTACTTAAAGATGTGAAGTTATCACGCTTCATATCGCTATAGAGTCTTTAATGTAGGTGTTTTTAGAAGTTTAAGAACAGAGAATTGTACAATTCTTTAGATATTCCTCTAGTTTATAACATGAAATTGGATCTTTAGTGTGGATGTTTGGTTGTTTTGTTTAAATTTATCATAATTGTTATTGATTTTGTTTAATGAAAATTTAGGTTATTATGTATTTTTGAAATATTGAATAAAATAGCAGGTTTAGTCGGTTGAAATACTTCATTAACGACAAAATATGTTTGTCGTTGTAGGAATACAATTCAAATTTGGTGGTATGTTGAATTTATTTTTACGTCGATTTAGTTGGTCGTTATTCTTTATCAGTTCGACGTTATTCAATGCACAATAACGACAACAACTTGAACCGTCGTAATAAATGCACGACGAACAAACTATTTTGTCGTTAATAAGGAACGGCGAACACATCATTTCGTCGTTTAAAATTCACGACGAACATTGTCGTTAAAACCAATAACGTCGGAACCTGTTACGACAAAACCAACGACTTTTTGGCCTTATAACGACGAAAAAGTTTGTCGTTACAAACCATTTTTCTAGTAGTGATTGAATTGCGGAATAGAAATTGCAATATTGAAATAGAATTTAAGTACATGAGGTCCGAACGCCAAACGGCTACTTAAAAATAAGTGCGTCCTACACGGAGTCAAAGCTAAAAAATCTCAACTTAGGATGGATTGTTCACCCAAAGTATCCTAGATTTTTCATATAGAACTTGAACTTGAAAAGTTTGAAACTTGAAATGTTGAACTTTGAAATATTGAACTTGAACTTGAAATATTGAACTTGAACTTGAAATATTGAACTTGAAACTTGAAATATTGAACTTAAGAGACTTTAATCTCAAAGATCGGGCCTTTTAATGTTGAAAAGGTTAGATCTTTGATGAGCTCTTACTTTGAAATGATCCTAGTTTAGGGAAGTGGTCATGAGCAACCCTAAACATTGTTAGATCTTGAAATTTGAAAACTTGAACTTGTATATTGAAAAAAATGGAGTCTTGAATCTCAAAGACTAAACCTTTAAAAGTTAGAAAGGCATCATCTTTGATTACTCCACATTTTGAAAATGATTCTAGTTCAAAGAAGTGATTATAAACAACTTTGAACATCCTTGAATCTTGAAAGTTTGCATTTTTGTATTTCGAAAAGTTTGGATTTTGAAGAAATGTATGATTGTTGTAAGTGGCATTTTTAAGATTAAAAATGTCAACTTACTAATCATTTTTGAAATAGGAAAATCAAAGGAACATGATTGAATAAGGTGGGATTCGGAATTACCTATTTAGGCTTAGGCAAGAATTCCTTTTAGAGCTCCCAATTGCTTAGAACTTGAAATGTTGTATGAGATTTTGAATGATTTTTGGATTTTGTATTGAGGGGCAATTTTTGTATTACGACGTTATGTTTCGATTTTGCCTCCCTTAATGCTTAAAATTAAGGGTATTTATAGGAGGATTTGCTGCTAAACGCCAGCCAACGCCAGCGCCCAGCGCAGCACCAGCGCCAGGCGCTGCTGACGTGGCGCAGATGCTGCCAAAACAAGGACGCGGGCTCCGTCCTTGCTTTGTCTTGTATTGGTGTACCTTCGCACTATTCGTACGAAGTTTGGCACGTAGTGTTTGTTTGGGGATTAAGACTTAATTTGCGTCTAAAAACAAGCCGTTTCGGGTTTTCGAATTCAGGTTTACGGGACGGGGCCTGGCTTGCTCGGTTTTGTGGGTCAGCGCCCGAATTTGGATTTCTTAATGTCATTTTGACTGGAAAAGACCTTGTAAAACCAATGGTATGGTCCATTGGGTGAGATTGTACTTGGATTTTGAAATTGATTCTTGAAAATTGTATTTTGTACCGAGTTCCGGAAGGAGAACGACCTCATGGATTGGATTTTGGCTTTTGGACATGTTCTTAGCAATTGGAATTTCCGCACGGAGTTGCTCCAACCGCCTAATAAGGATAATGGTATCGTCATCATCCCAGAGGGGAGACACAAATTAGGTGTCTACATTGATGTATTTATGGGTCACCGACTTGCATTCTATATGGGGATTTTTAACAATTCTGCTGACGAATAAAGAATATGTTTTCATTGGTAGTAAAGGTTTTACGTTGGTATAGTGTAATTTTTATTTGCAGTGGAAAATTACTATTAACATTATAAGCTCCCCAAAACCCAGCTTTAAACTTGAGAGTAGATTTACCAAGTTACACGGATTCCCGTAAACAAATATGGTGATTAGCAACAACTCTGTTCACGAGAATATCGATTCATAGAACAACAATGAGTATAGTTCGTTGTCTTATTTAATAATATATTCTCTCTAATTCATTAATCGTATTATAACCGTAAAGAATTTCCTTTTTCAAATATAGAAAGAGTACAATACTATTATTCATGAATTTTATAATAAGTGTTTTTATTAATATTTTATATTAGACGGTAATGCAACTAAGTATGTTATAATTAATATATGGTCCCTTTTTTGTTGGTAAAATAATTTATCCTCAGAATAAATTATAAGCATTATAAATGTCCTCAGAATAATACGAGCATCACCTAGTGACTGGATTTAAAAAGCTCCTCAGGGATTCCTGGAAATAAATATTGTGATTATTAACAGCTCTATTTACGAGATATTAGAAAGAAAACGTATCAAAGGATGGGATTGAGAGTACATATTTACTCTTGCGTTGTTATTGGCCGAAAACTAATAAGGCGATTGTGAATATAACTTTTAAATGCACGGACCAATGTATAAAGAATATTACCTTCAAACTTGATAATAGATTTACCAAATTACACAGCCTAACCGGAAAAGATATGGTGATTGTCAACAACTCGGTTCACGAGAATGTCGATTCATAGTCCAACAATGAGTATTTTTGAATTCCTTGAATAAATTTATATAGAAGAATACTATGTATTTATTCATGTGTTTGTGGTGATACCTACGAAATACATATATATTTTATTTTTCTGTCAAACTTTTTTTTTTGGTAGACAAAAGTTAAAATTCAGTGGTAAGATAAATTATAATTATTATAATCGTCCCCCAAAGAAATAACAGCATCGCCTAGTGACTGGACTTAACAAGCTTCGCAGGATTTACGTATAGATTTTGGTTTTTATCAACAGTAGAGATGGCCAGTGGGTCGGGTTTGACCCAGTCCACCCTGACACAGCCCATGGTGACCCAGTCCACCCAACCCAACACACGAGCCCAACCCACACAACACACGAACCCAACCCACCAAACACACGAACCTAACCTGCGAAACTCAGCCTAATTTAAACAATTTCGTATATTAAAATGCTAATAAATTCTATTTTTTTGTGTAAATATAAGTTACCCTTATTTATATGAGTAAGTGAATAACATAAAAATTAATTAATTTAAGTTCACACAAATTTGTAGCTTTTTTAACGCTCAATTAATCGTCCAAACCCACCAAACTCAAATTAGTTCCTAAAACTCATGTAAACCCACCAAACCCACCCGACCCATCGGAATCCCATTAGTCGTAACCCATCAGACCCACCAAATCCGCACAATCCACCTCGACCCACGACCCATCATGTACTGTGTCCCTTTTATTCGACACAACCCACGACTTCACCCACCCTAGTTTAACTGAGACGGGTCGTCTGTCAATTACCCCTGACCCACGACCCACCAAACCCACCCACGACCCACCCAACCCGCCACGTTGGCCATCTCTAATCAACATCTTTGTCTACTAGAGATTAGAAAGATAACTTATTTAACGATGGGGTTGAGAGTACAGAGTTACTCTTGCATTATAATCGTCGTAAAGGAATAAGGCGATAATCATCATAACATACAATAACCATGGACATGTGTAGAGAAGATTATTCTATTATTGATGTATTTAGGGGTCACCGTCTTGCATTCTATATGGGGATTTTTAACAATTCTGTTGACGAATACGGAATATATTAATTGGTAGTAAAGGTTTTATGTTGGTATAGTGTAATTTTTATTTGTAGTGGAAAATCACTATAAACATTATAAGTTCCCAAAACCCAGCTTCAAACTTGAGAGTAGATTTACCAAGTTACAAGAATTTCCGTAAACAAATATGGTGATTAGCAACAACTCTGTTCACGAAAATATTGAATCATAGTCCAACAATGATTACTGTTCATTGTGTTATTTAATAATATATTCTCTCTAATTCATTAACCATATTATAACCGCAAATAATTTCCTTGTACAATTATAAAAAGAGTACAATGCTACTATTCATGTATTTTATAATAAGTGTTTTTTTTTATTAAGATTTTATATTTGATGGGAATACATAATGTTTTAATTAATATTTGGTCTCTTCTTAGTTGGTAAAAGAATTTATCGCCATTGGAATGTGAAACTGAAAAGACCCATCCGTCTCCAAAATATAACGTATATACCAAAGGGATTTGAAGTATGGGGTTGTTATTTCCAGGTGATTCATGGAAAGAATAAAAATATTATATACCAGACATATCTTTTAATAGCATGAACCAATTTATAAAAACTTATTAACTTGACCGACACAACTATGTGGTCAAACAGTTATTTTTTGTAGAGAAAAGTTAAGGTCCCTTTTTTGTTGGTAAAATAATTTATCCTCAGAATAAATTATAAACATTATAATTGTTCTCAGAATAATACGAGAATGACCCAGTGACTGGATTTAATAAGCTCCTCAGGGATTACCGGAAAGAAATATAGTGATTATTAACAGCACTATTTACGAGATATTAGAAAGAAAACGTAACTAAGGATGGGATTCAGAGTACAGAGTTACTCTTGCGTTGTTATTGGCCGAAAACTAATAAGGCGGTTGTGAATATAAATTTTAAATGCATACACCAATGTATAGAGAATGTTAGCTTCAAATTTGAGGATAGATTTACCAGGTTACACAGCCTATCTTGAAAAAATATGGTGATTATCAACAACTCGGTTCATTAAAATATCGATTCATAGTCCAACAATGAGTATTGTTGAATTCCTTGTATAAATATATATAGAGGAGTACTATGCTATTATTCAAGTTTTTATGGTGATATCTACGAAGTATATGTATATATATATATATATATATATATATATATATATATATATATATAAACTTTTATTTTGGTAGAGAAAAGTTAAATTTCAGTGGTTAGTGTGAGGGGGTCGAAAAAGCATGAGGCTAATGCGTGACCTCGTCCCTTGTGGGTGTGACGATTCTTTTTATTCAATCAAGTGTAATTGGATTTCCTGTGAGTTTACACCCAATTGACTAGTAATATAGGAGTCGCCATTCAGTTTTTAACGACAATGAGAAAAACTGACAAAACCCGGTTATCGTGACATAAAGGGAGTGCAATTATGTTTGACCACGACGGCCGTAGGTTCCCTTGTGATCCCTGGTGTGGGGATCTCTCAACATACACCCGCAAGGTAGAGATTGAGGGTTCGGGGGACTGTAACTACCAAGAGGAGTACTTCGCTCCTCGATAACTCCAGAGGCAGGATATCCTTACTAGCTCAGCATAAATAATTGAAGGGACATGCGTTAACTATTAAACTAATCTGAATTGATTTTAGGAATATGCAACATATAATACTAGATCGATCGCGATTATCTGATTTAGATTGCATTAAGGGACCTAACATGATAATCCAATTTCCCAAAAACTATTATATTTGTTAGGCGTGATAGAACAATCAGATTTAGTTAGTTTAACAGTTCATAAAAAGGCGAGGAAAGCAATTAAATCATCGAAAAGGGACACGTTACGACTGTCACGGTTCTCAGAAAACTAACCACTTTGACTTTGCTATTTCTCCTTTTTATTTAACGAATCTCAATTATGGGACAGGATACGTTCTGTTCGATTTATGGATCGATTGCGACAGAACGCGTGAACAGTTTCGCAGCGTGAGGCTTAGGCTAAGGGTTGGAGTCAATACTCAGAATATAATTGTGTGTTGTGTGTGTTCCTTTCACGTCGAATTTGGGGCTGTATTTATAGGGAAGAGTTCGTGGAAAGATAGAATTGCAGAGTTCTAATCCATAAAGAATTAGGAAAAAACACGTACCCAGGTATTTTCAGCGCCCAGGCCTGGGCGCCGAAGATTTCGGCGCCCAGAGCCAGGCGTTGAAAATAGGGTCTGGGCTGTTTTCTTAGTCAGATTCGGATTCCTGAAATCCGTAGTGTTTGAGACTTAATCGAGTCTTTTAGTGCGTACCAATTTCATGACGGAATGCGTCTGGGCCCGTTACGAACTCTAGGCTCGTTAGGATTTTAATTAATACGTAACTCTTATTTCTGAATCATATTAGGAATAGGATTCTTGCAGTTTTCTATCTCATTTAGGATTTATGTTGGAGTGCAACACCTAATTCTGACAGGTTTCTATCCTTTATGATTTGCCACTTTCAGAAGCTACCTTTTACGGCAGTTACTATTTTTAGCAGGTTTCCATAAATAGCAGTTTTCTATAAATATCAGGTTTCGGGTGAAATGAAAAGGGGAATTGAGATTCGTTTATTTTATAGGAGATGCGTTGTCAAGTGGAGATTTATGCTTTCATCATCGAACCTTTCCCTTTCGGGAATAGGGACAAAAGTAGGTGTCTACAGTTAGATAAATTATAAATATTGTAAACGTTCCCAAAAAAAAAATAACAGCATCGCCTAGTGACTAGTCTTATCAAGCTGCGCAGGATTTCGTAAAGATTTTGGTGTTTATCAACACCTTTATCTACGAGAGATTAGAAAGATAACGTATTTAACGACGAGACTGAGAATACAAAGTTACTATTGCGTTATAATCGACGTAAAAGAATAAGACGATAATCATCTAACTTACAGTGAGCATGGACATGTGTGGAGAATATTATTCTATTATTGATGTATTTAGGGGTCACCGACTTGCATTCATGAGGATTTTTAACAAATTTGTTTTCGAATACGGAATATGTTTTAATTGGTAGTAAAAGTTTTATGTTGGTATAGTGTAATATTTATTTGCAGTGGAAAATTACTATAGACATTATAAGCGCCCCAAAACCCAGCTTCAAACATGAGAGTAGATTTACCAAGTTACAAGGATTCCCGTAAACAAATATGGTGATTAGCAACAACTTTGTTGACGAGAATATCGATTCATAGTCCAACAATTAGTATTGTTCGTTGTGTTATTTAATAATATAATCTCTCTAATTCATTAACCATATTATAACCGCAAAAAATTTCCTTTTTCAAATATAGAAAGAGTACAATGCTATTATTCATGTATTTTATAACAATTGGTGAAGGAAATATGTCCTTCACCCAAGGTGCATTAAGTCTAATACCAAATGTTGTGGGATCTTT
Organism: Spinacia oleracea; assembly: GCF_020520425.1. Lineage (NCBI taxonomy): Eukaryota > Viridiplantae > Streptophyta > Magnoliopsida > Caryophyllales > Amaranthaceae > Spinacia > Spinacia oleracea. Next base: position 72,848,301 of record NC_079490.1, read on the forward strand.
TACGGTGATGACGTGTCACGCGTTCCTTGGAGGTATCAAGTATGACCTGGCACGAACTTCTGGCAACCTGCAAAACAAGAATATTCCCGTAGGAATATTCCCTCCGATGCTTAAGTAAGTAAATGCTAGAGAAAGAAGTAATTTGTAGAGAGAGGGCAGAGCATAGATAGTTCTAGGTTGGTGGGAATGAATTGATTGTCCCGTTTACCTAGGGATCTGCACTATTTATAGTGCTAGGGTTTCTTTGGGAGCTGGTCCTGCATTGATGGGATGGTTTCTTAAGATCAGGACACGTGTCCTGCGTAAGTACTGGGGGATTGATTTGAGCCTGGTGGGCTATTTATTAAGTGTTTGGGCTTCTTGTAATCAACAGAAATGGGTCCCTTCTGAGTAGGAGGGTCTCAAGACCTTCTGGAGGGCCTTTTAGGCCTACTTAATGGGCCTTTATGGTTCAGCCTAGGTGGCGTTTATTTTAGGCCACATCACCAAGGTTCAGATTAATTGCGAACAATTAATTCAGTGAGATCAAGTGATCGGAACAGCTAGCTGGAGCAATGCTTCCGATCAGTGAGTTCTAATGGATATTAAACTCACAACTTACTCTTGACTGAACCTACTAGGTCACACCAATGACACGTAACAGATCACCAGATTAAATGAATCGGAAATTCATTTAATAACTTTTCGGGAATTAGTTGGAAAACGTATTATACGATACGACCTTGCATCGGAATCGTATATCGTATCGCGAATATTCGTAAGCTTGGCGACACGAATAAATCGTAACGTACGACGGTGATTCGTCGTATACGAAACGATATATAATATATCGGAAATATATTAAATCGCGAATACGAAGGGCATCGGAGTTGCCGGCCCGTCGAGCCAAGCACGTAAGCGTGCAAAGCCCAACGAGCCAGCAAGCTCGCGAGCAAAGGCGAGCAAGGCCAGCCCATTGGGCGCGAGAACAAGGGATGTCAGTGGGGCGGGTTTCATGGGAGACCCGCCCCGCATCCGCCCCAAGTAGGCGGGGATGGAGGTAGGTTTGGCGGGTGATGGGGCGGGGATGGGTATAAAAATCGTACCCGTCATGGGTGATGGGGCGGGTGTGGATTTTGTGTTGAACCCGCCCTCCCCGCCCCATCCCCACTCGCCCCGCTTCATACCCGCTATGGGTGATGGAGTTAGTTTGGATTTATTTGCATGTTTAGGTGATAATATGAATTTAGGTGAGATTTCTGAGTTTTTTGTTTTGATTTTTTTTTTGTAATGATGGGTATTTTTTCAGATTACATACGATACTTTAGTCATAAGATTTTTTTTTTCTAAAGTTAACTTTCATTACTCGGTATATATGGAAAATGTTTGCTAAATAAGAAAAATTAGGCGGGTATTGGCGCGGGTATGGGGCGGGGATAAGACGGGATGGATACCCAGTTGGGTGATGGGGCGGGGATAAGACGGGGATGGATACCCAGTTGGCTGGTGGGGCGGGGATGGATTTTAGTTTATACCCGTTGGGGCGGGGATGGGGATGAATTTTGTACCCGCCATGGGTGATGGGGCGGGGATGGGGATGAAAATTTTAGGTGGGGATGGGGATGGAGGGACCTACATCCGCATCCGCCCCGCCCCATTGACATCCCTAGCGAGCACGCAACAACACGCAACAGCAGCAACGCAGCGACGAGCAAGCAGGCCCATGGCCCAGCTGCTCGGCGCGCGAGCGCTGTGGGCTTCGGCCTGCAGTGCGTGTTGCTGGGCGGCGGGCTGTGTGGTCCGTGTGCTCGTATGTGGCCGGTCAAGGCTCTTTAGTCTTGGCCGGTTACATCATTAATACAATAGGCAAATTGTATTATTTCCAACACACACACAATTCATTACTCAAACCCTAGACACAGAGAACCCTAATTCTCTCTGTGCCTCCAAAGTGAGTTCTTCCCAAAAGCACAAACTCTTGATCGATTGTCTAAGCTACGATAATCAAGACGGATCTGATCGTGTCGGTGAACCAAGTAGAGGAACGACAAGTGGAGTTCTAAGTTCGTGTTCGTTGACAATTTGTGGAAAACACGCTTCAAACGTAAGTCTGCTTAATCTGTGCTTTTTACATGTTTCCTGGCTTTGGGGATTGTTTCCGCACATGTTATTATATTTAACTGTATTCCCATACAGTGGTATCAGAGCCTTATGTATTCAAAGCATGAATTAGCATGATTTAATTGTTTTTGCATCTGTCGAAAATTTTGAATTTTTTGTTGAATTTTCGGGTTTTTTACGAATTATTAGATGAATTGCGTAATAATCAGGTCCGAAATAAAAAATATTCGTTTTTTCGAGTTTTAAAACCCTAATCTGATTGAAAAGGATTTTCTAAGATCAACTCATGAGAACGGAATTGCAAAAACAGGCCCTGAAGTGTCTTTTTTTGGGCGTTTTTGTTAATTTTTCATTAAAAATTAAAAGTGTCGGACAGTAATTCAATTAAAAGGTCGACCTTAACTACTCGGAATTGCTTGAAATTTTGACACAATGTTGCTGGGTATATTCTTGATCTATGGTAAAATTTCAGATTTTTCCAATAAGTATAAACCCTAATTTTGCCTTTCCCCAATTCGTAAAATTTGAAACCTAATTGAATTTTAATTAATTTTGGTTTAATAATTCAGTTAATTGGGAAAGGGGATATAATTTCATGGGTCAGTGGCTAATTTTAAAAATTATTGGATTAAAATTTTGAATGGCTTTATTAATTTTAATCGCACTTAAACCAAATTATTAAAAATCTGAAATTTAAATGTTAATGAACGATTTAAAGCTTCGGATTTTATTAATTAAAAGTTCAAATTTTAATGTTGATTCGTTCGTTCTTAAGAGTTTGAATAATGTTAGCCTTGATTTAATAATTTTACGAAATTGGATTGTCGTTAAAGTTTATTAAATCGTTAAAAATCGTTGTTTTTCGAAAATAAAAATCGTAACTTTTTGAAAAATAATATTAATGCAAGTTCGTGAAATTAAATTTGTTTTTAATTAAGTTGGTCCGTATCACGAACCAAAGGCACGAACACGATGTGTGGTGGACGTATGGCTCGACAAGCCATACGGGCTGCTATGCAATGGCCGAGCCGCAGCGACACGGGCAGCAGCAAGTGTGCTGCGTGCCTCGTGCGCGCTGGGCGAGGAAAGGGGCAGGAGTTTGCTTGCAAGGGGCTGCGACGAAGCAAGGCACAAGGCCCTGCGACGTCCAGCGCAGCGATGCACAACGACGCAGCGCAGGGGCAACGATGGCTGCGGGCACGCGCGCGCGCGTAGGCTGCGGGGTGTGCGAGCTTGCTCGTCGCCTCGTAGGCCACACGCAAGGTCCTGGGGATGGGCGCAAGCCTAGCCCAACTACGTAATTGAACGTTTTTCGTTGAAAATTGTTTATTTCGTTGGGCTTCGCATATTTGCATTAATTTGGGCTAACGGGATATTTAATTTAATATATTATTTGCTTGGGCCGGGCCTCGAGTTTTAATTTAATATTTCATAATTAATTATCCGGAATAATTATTGGTTTGAGTGGGAGCCACTAAATGAAATTAAAATGAAATAATTATTTTTAATTATTTTTGTAGGTCGCATTATTTTAATTAAATTCAATTTTAATTAGAATAAAGTCTAAGGATTAATAATTTGGAAATTGATTAATCTTTTAGGACTCGTTTATGTGAAACGTGAATTTTAATTAATTCACGTAAATACTTGCATATTTACATGGCCCATTCGTTTTAGCATACGAATGGGTGAATGCATAGAATGTATATTTTATGTAATGCAGGTACTCCAAAGTGACTAGTATGGCCAATTTAGGTTAGTTAAATACGGTCTGCGTACCGTTCTATCTTTGAATGTAAAGTTTTAAATATGGTCTGCGTACTATGGAAATTTTGATGTAATTTTATTATTTTCAAGTATTTCTAAGTTTAGAACTTTAAGTTAGCATTTGAACGAAGATTCAAGACGATGCCAAGCTAACAAGGAGGTGATGAAGATTGGATGCTTCAAGACAAGATGTTTTGGGCCATACTAGATCACCATTTATTTATGCAATTTAATATATATATTATGCGTGAATGTATGAATGTATGTATGCTTTGCATGAACAGGTTGTTTCATATGAATCGATTAGATTAAGTTCACTAAATAATCGAACCAACATAGAAACAACTAGGTCCAAGTAATATTGAGTTTAAAAATTGCCTTCCAAATCAAGCACTTACAAAAATCTATGGATCTAAGGTAGTAGGTTTACGCTAAAGCGAGGTGCTATTTTAGTTGACTTAGGTGGTAAGGCGTCCTAAAGGAGCACGTTGATTGTGGTTACAACTCAAACAACAATGGCATTATGTTGTGGCAATGGGATAAATTATGGCATTAATTTATTAACCAAGAGTAATTTGGAGATTACCAGCAATAGGTTTTCCTTACCTAAAATCTTAAACTACTTAAGACATGCTAAAGCTGCTTAAGGATTTAGGACTTTTGGGGTCTTGGAATAGTTTCATTCATTTTGGACCATGTTTTTGCTTTTGCATGAATGAAATGTTTTAATAGCTTTAATGATTGCATGTTTGCTTTTATTTCAAAGTTATTGAATTTTATGAATGGTTATTTATTGCAAATTCTTTTCGATTGTAGTAATCAAAATGGCCGCGATCAAAACAAAACTCAAAGTAACTGAAATTCTGGATGTAAAATTGAACCTATTAAACTTTCTTGATTGGGAGAGGAAGCTTCGGCAAGTCCTCAGGTGGAACAACATTGAATATGTAGTTGACCATCCCATCCCCAGCTATTACTCAAAGGATATGACTCCAGAAAAGCACTGTGCGTGGGCAAACCACATGTCGCTAGTGATGGGTCTTATTCTTGGCTCTATCCCCAATGATTGGAGTGCAAGGTTCGTTGCATACGAGCCATGGGCACTCCTAAGGCATCTTAGGGATATATGTCATGGTAGATTCCAACATGGTGGTCAACATGTCGACCAAAATGTTTTTAAATTGGTAAGTTCGTTTGAGGATCTAAAGCTTAATGCTCCACTGGGTTGTTGCTTTGACGCCGAAAGACAAAAAGCAAGGGAAAGGGTCATTGATCTTGAAATGACAGAGCGGACGCCAATCAGAACTCATACAATGAAAATGGTTGGGCTTCTCAACCGGCTTGAGTTACTTGGTGATCCATTCCCAGATTCTGCAGCTACGGGAATACTTTTGAATTCTCTTCACCCTGGATATAAGAAATTCAAACTACTCTATTTTTCCAAGAAAAGGGAAAATACTCTTAGTGAACTAATATACTTGCTTCATCAGTATGAATTGGACTTTGTAAGTGATAAGAAAGCATCACTAAAAAGTAAAGAGTAAGAAAATCAAGAAAAAGGTTCCGGGGAAGATCGAAAGCAAGGGTGCATCTCCATCTACTTCAGGAAGGCAAGTGGCGCCATCCAAGAAGAAGATGAAGAAGGATCGTTCTCCATCTACATCACAATGCTTCAATTGGAATGAAATTGGTCATTACAAGCAAGATTTCCCCAAACTAAAGGAAGAGAAGAAGGACGGAAACGTTGCTTCTCCTTCAGGTATGTATGTTATACATTGTAATCTTGCTAATTCTACTTCTTGGGTATTAGATACTGGTTGTGGCTCACACTTATGTTCCAATTCGCAGGGACTTAGGAGAAGTAGAAAGCTTGATAAAGGCGAGATGGATTTACGCGTGGGAAATGGAGCACGGGTTGCTGCATTCGCCGTAGGATCTTATTTTATTTCTTTTCCTAGTGGGTTTGTTTTGGAACTAGAAAACTGTTACTATGTTCCTAGTATCACCAGAAACATCATTTCCGTTTCAAGTTTGGATTCTAAAGGTTTTAGTTTTCAATTTAAAGACAATAGTTGTTCTTTTTCTTTGAATGAAATGTTTTATGGTTCAGCACAACAAGAAAACGGTCTTTTATGTGCTAGATACGAGCAAATACATTTATAACATAAATACCAAAAAGGCTAAAACTGGTGATACAGATCTCACATTTCTGTGGCATTGTCGATTAGGCCATATAAACATAAAGCGCATGGAATTACTTCAACGGAAAGTAATTCTAGAATCATTTGACTTAGAGAAGATTGATCAATGCGAATCTTGTTTACTTGGCAAAATGACAAAGGAACCTTTCTCAAAGGTGGGAGAAAGAGCAAGCAAACTACTAGGGCTAATACATACGGACGTATGTGGGCCTATGAGTACGAAAGCTAGAGGTGAGTTCAGCTATTTCATAACGTTTACGGACGACTTCAGTAGATATGGCTATATTTACTTAATGAAGCACAAGTCTGAATCATTTGAGAAATTCCGAGAATTTCAAAATGAAATAGAGAATCAACATGGCAAGAAAATCAAAGCTCTAAGATCGGATCGAGGAGGTGAATATCTTAGCCACGAGTTTGATGACCATCTAAAAGAATGCGGTATTCTTTCTGAATTGACTGCTCCGGGGATACCTCAATGGAATGGAGTGTCGGAACGGAGAAACAGGACCTTACTCAAAGATGGGTCAGGCCGAACTTCCTTTACAGTTCTGGGGACATGCGTTGCAAACTGCAGCACTCACCCTGAATCGTGCTCCGTCAAAAGCTGTTGAAAAGACTCCATACGGATTATGGACTGGGAAACTTCCAAAGTTGTCTTTTCTAAAGATTTGGGGTTGCGAAGCATATGTCAAGCGATTAATTTCGGACAAGCTACAACCTAAATCTGACAAATGTTTCTTCGTTGGGTATCCAAAAGAAACTATGGGGTATTATTTCTACAACAAGTCAGACAACAAGGTTTTCGTTGCTCGTGACGGTGTCTTTTTGGAAAGAAATCATATTTCCAAATTGACAAGTGGGAGAATAATAGACCTCGAAGAGATTCGAGACGAACAACGAACTCAGAACTCTTTAGAAGCATTTCAGATTGATGAACCTCCAAGGTCTTTAGAAGAGCCAGTGGGAGTAGTTCCTCAAAACGTTGTTGCCCCTCGTAGGTCAAATAGAACTATTTTTCAGCCGAACATATGGACAGGCGTCCTCTTGACTAAAAACTTAGACGTTCTCATATTGGATAGTGATGAAACTATGACTTACAAGCAAGCTATGACGAGCCCAAGCTCCACTAAATGGTTAGAGGCGCTGCAATCTGAAATAGACTCCATGTCTGAAAATCAAGTATGGGATTTGGTTGATTTGCCGGATGGGTTCACACCTATCGGATGCAAATGGGTCTTCAAGTTGAAGAAAGACAAAAATGGAATTGTATACATATATATACAAGGCTAGATTGGTAGCAAAAGGTTACAGGCAAGTTCACGGCGTTGACTACGATGAAACCTTTTCTCCAGTCGCGATGCTTAAGTCTATTCGGATAATCCTTGCGATTGCCGCTTTTCATGACTATGAAATATGGCAAATGGATGTCAAAAATGCCTTCTTGAATGGTGTTCTTGAAGAGACTGTGTTCATGACACAGTCGGAGGGTTTTGTCGATCAAAAGAACCAAGGAAAGGTATGCAAGCTTAAGAAGTCCATCTACGGACTAAAGCAGGCATCAAGGAGTTGGAATAAACGATTTGATGAAGCAGTCAATAAGTTTGGCTTCATCAAGAATCAGGACGAATCTTATGTATACAAGAAGGTCAGTGGGAGTAAAATTGCATTCCTAGTCTTGTACGTTGATGACATACTGCTTATTGGAAACGACATTCCTATATTGGAGTCTGTAAAGACTTGGCTCGGGAAGTGTTTCTCAATGAAGGACTTAGGAGAGGCACAATACATATTGGGCATCAAGATCTATAGGGATAGATCTAAGAGGATGATTGGACTAAGCCAAAGCACTTACATTGACAAAGTGCTAGCTAGGTTCAATATGATGGAAGCCAAGAGAGGCCATCTACCCATGTCACATGGCATATATCTAAGCAAGAATCAGTGTCCCAAAACATCTGATGAGCGTAGAAAAATGAGTGGAATTCCATACGCTTCGGCTATTGGATCCATCATGTATGCTATGATTTGTACAAGGCCGGATGTTTCGTTCGCACTTAGTGCAACGAGCAGGTACCAGTCAGAACTAGGTGAGGCGCATTGGAATGCTGCCAGAACATCCTAAAGTACATGAAAAGGACTAAGGATCAATTTCTGGTTTATGGTGGTACAGATGAGTTGATTTTTAAGGGCTATACGGACGCAAGCTTTCAAACCGACAGAGATGATTTCAGATCACAGTCTAGGTTTGTGTTCTGCCTCAACGGCGGAGCAGTAAGTTGGAAAAGTGCTAAGCAAAGCACTATTGCGGATTCTACAACTGAAGCCGAGTACATTGCTGCCTCAGAAGCAGCAAAGGAAGCTGTTTGGATTCGAAAGTTCATCGAAGAACTTGGTGTTGTCCCCTCCATTAAAGGACCAGTGGCTTTGTATTGCGACAATAGCGGAGCCATTGCCCAGGCAAAGGAGCCTAGGAGCCACCAGAAGTCCAAGCACGTACTGCAGCGATTTCATATACTTCGAGAGATCGTTGAAAGAAAAGAAATCGAGATTTGCAAGGTTGGAACTGACGAAAACGCCGCGGATCCATTGACTAAACCGTTGCCACAAGTGAAACACAACGCACATGTAGCAACCATGGGAATCAAGCATGTTGGAGAATGGCTTTGATTTTCTAAGTATTGGTTTAGAACATCTGTTAGATCTATGTTTAAAACAATTGGTTTAACCATTTCATATTTATGAAATTTATTATTTCATATTCATTTAATTGTGGTTTAGATTTTAAATGATAAGTCCATGTGATTCAAATCATTCAAATGGGATGTCAAGATGGATTCTTCGACAAAGAAACACCCATAAGTGAACTTGAATATTGAAGTCACAAAGGATCCCTAATCCAGGTCATTGAAAGTTGGACGACCAATGACTAATGAAGATTAGATTGCAAGTAGATTACTTAGTTCTGTTTCTTGAACTAGAGTGACTGGATGTCAGAATCTTTTGCATAGATACTTATTGGATCTTGTATCGGATTGACCATGAGAACATTTTAAGAGATTAAAGTCATGTCATAGGTAGTTCTCATGAATGGTGATTAGAAACCGTTCCTCAGAACATGAGCGATTATGTTTGCTCGTTTGAGAATTAGTTCGCTTTGATACTAGCTAAACGTCGCACCGTAAAAGGAGGCTATAAAAGCAGTTATTGGGCCTACTATGAATCAAAGTGGGTGTTCATAGATTGCAAGAATGGATTGTCCTCCTATCTTTGATAGGATATGGTGTTGTTGTGTAACAAGGCCTCTCGGAGAGTTAGATACTGTAAAATGCATGGTCGTGCTCAGAATGGTTAGGCTTAACCTTCTGCAAAAGTTTGACAGTTGAACTCTGTAATCCGAGAAACACTTCTGGACCTAATAAGGATGGCTTGGATCTTACCTTATGTTCAGTAAGTAACACTAAGTGACAAAGGAATGTGAATGCACACTTGTCTGAATGACAAGTGGGAGATTGAAGAAAATATGTCCTTCACCCAAGATGCATTAAGTCTAATACCAAGGTTCAGATTAATTGCGAACAATTAATTCAGTGAGATCAAGTGATCGGAACAGCTAGCTGGAGCAATGCTTCCGATCAGTGAGTTCTAATGGATATTGAACTCACAGCTTACTCTTGACCGAACCTACAAGGTCACACCAATGACACGTAACAGATCACCGGATTAAATGAATCGGAAATTCATTTAATAGCTTTTTGGGAATTAGTTTTGGAAAACGTATTATACGATACGACCTTGCATCAGAATCGTACATCGTATCGCGAATATTCGTAAGCTGGGCGAAACGAATAAATCGTATCGTACGACGGTAATTCGTCGTATACGAAACGATAAATAATATATCGAAAATATATGAAATCGCGAATACGAAGGGCATCGGAGTTGCCGGCCCGTCGAGCCAAGCACGTAAGCGTGCAAGGCCCAACGAGCCAGCAAGCTCGCGAGCAAAGGCGAGCAAGGCCACCCCATTGGGCGCGAGCACGCAACAGTAGGCAACAGCAGCAACGCAGCGACGAGCGAGCAGGCCCATGGCCCAGCTGCTCGGCGCGCGCGCGCTGTGGGCTTCGGCCTGTAGTGTGTGTTGCTGGGCGGCGGGCTGTGTGGTCCGTATGCTCGTATGTGGCCTGTCAAGGCTCTTTAGTCTTGGCCGGTTACATCATTAATACAATAGGAAAATTGTATTATTTCCAACACACACACAATTCATTACTCAAACCCTAGACATAGAGAACCCTAATTCTCTCTGTGCCTCCAAAGTGAGTTCTTCCCAAAAGCACAAACTCTTGATCGATTGTCTAAGCTACGATAATCAAGACGGATCTGATCGTATCGGTGAACCAAGTAGAGGAACGACAAGTGGAGTTCTAAGTTCGTGTTCGTTGACAATTTGTGGAAAACACGCTTCAAACGTAAGTTTGCTTAATCTGTTGTTTATACATGTTTCCTGGCTCTGGGGATTGTTTCCGCACATGTTATTATGTTTAACTGTATTCCCCTACAATTGGTTTTTTTTATTAAGATTTTATATTAGACGGTAATACATACTAAGTATGTTTTAATTAATATTTGGTCCCTTTTTTGTTGGTAAAAGAATTTATTGCCATTGGAATGAGAAACTGAAAAGACTCATCCGTCTCCAAAATATAACGTATATACCGAAGGGATTGGAATTATGGGGTTGTTATTTCCGGGTGATTCATGGAAACGAATAAGGAGATTATATACCAGCATAACTTTTAATAGCATGAACCAATTTATAAAAACTTATTAACTTGACCGACACAACTATGTGGTCAAACATTTATTTTTTGTAGAGAAAAGTTAAGTTATTATATAGTCCCTTTTTTTTGGTAAAATAATTTACGTAAAGATTTTGGTGTTTATCAACAGCTTTATTTACGAGAAATTAGAAAGATAACGTATTTAACGATGGGACTGAGAATACAAAGTTACTCTTGCGTTATAATCGACTTAAAGGAATAAGGCGATAATCATCTAATTTACAATGAGCATGGACATGTGTAGAGAATATTATTCTATTATTGATGGATTTAGGGGTCACCGACTTGCATTCTATATGGGGATTTTTAACAAATTTGTTTAATACAGAATATGTTTTAATTGGTAGTACATTTTTTTATGTTGGTGTAGTGTAATGTTTATTTGCAGTGGAAAATTACTGTTTATTTGCAGTGGAAAATTACTATAGACATTATAAGCTCCCCAAAACCCATCTTCAAACTTGAGAGTAGATTTACCAAGTTACATGTATTCCCGTAAACAAATATGGTGATTAGCAAAAACTCTGTTCACGAGAATATCGATTCATAGTCCAACAATTAGTATTGTTCGTTGTGTTATTTCATAATATATTCTCTCTAATTCATTAACCATATTATAACCGCAAAGAATTTCCTTTTTCAAATATAGAAAGAGTACAATGCTATTATTCATGTATTTTATAATAAGTGTTTTTATTAATATTTTATTTTAGACGGTAATACAAACTAAGTATGTTACAATTAATATATGGTCCCTTTTTTGTTGGTAAAATAATTTATCCTCATAATTTGGTGTTTATCAACAGTAGAGATGGCTAGTGGGTCGGGTTTGACCCAGTCCACCCTGACACTGCCCATGGTGGGTCACGTGGGTCGGATACACTCATGACCCATGACACGACCCGCCCAACCAGGATATTTTTTTCATGTGTTGTAGGACGAATTTTTTCAACACATCCCATTTCAACCCACCCCATCGGACCTAACACAACCAGCCACGGCACACCCGACCCACCCAACCCAACACAAGAGCCCAACCCACACAACACACGAACCCAACCGACCCAACACACGAACCTAACCTGCGAAACTCAGCCTAATTTAACAATTTCGTATATTAAAATGCTAATAAATTCTAATTTTTTGTGTAAATATAAATTACCCACATTTATATGAGTAAATGAATAACATATATAAAAATTAATTAATTTAAGTTCACACAAATTTGTAGCTTTTTTAACGCTTAATTAATCGTCCAAACCCACCTAACTCAAATTAGTTCCTAAAACTCATGTAAACCCACCAAACTCACCCGACCCATTGGAATCCCATCAGTCGTAACCCATCAGATCCACCCGACCCCCACAACCCACCTTGACCCACGACCCATCAAGTACTGTGTCCCTTTTTTCCGACACAGCCCACGACTCGACTCACCCTAGTTTAACTGAGACGGGTCGTGTTCAATTACCCCTAACCCACGACCCACCCAACCCGCCACGTTGGCCATCTCTAATCAACAGCTTTGTCTACGAGAGATTAGAAAGATAACGTATTTAACGATGGGGCTAAGAGTACATAGTTACTCTAGCGTTATAATCGCCACAAAGGAATAAGGCGATAATCATCATACATTGCATTCTATATGGGGATTTTTAACAATTCTGTTGACGAATACGGAATATGTTTTAAGTGGTAGTAAAGGCTTTACGTTGTTATAATGTAATTGTTATTTGCAGTGGAAAATTATTATAAACATTATAAGCTCTCCAAAACCCAGCTTCAACCTTGAGAGTAGATTTACCAAGTTACACGGATTCCCGTATACAAATATGGTAATTAGCAACAACTCTCTTCACTAGAATATCGAATCATAGTCCAACAATGGGAATTGTTCGTTGTGTTATTTAATAATATATTCTCTCTAATTCATTAACCATATTATAGCGCAAATAATTTCCTTATACAAATATAAAAAGAGTACAATGCTACTATCCATGTATTTTATAATAAGTGTTTTTATTAATTTTTTATTTTAGACGGTAATACATACTGATGTGGCCTAAAAGAATGTCACTTGGCTATACCATTAAAGCCCAGAAAGAAGGCCCAAAAGCCCCTAGCGGGCAAATCTCAACTTCACAGGGCCAAGGTCCATCAGTGGGTCGTGGGATCCACCTACTCAAGGAGCCCAAGGAATAAGGCCCAAACAATTAAGAGGCTCACTTGGTCTAAACCAAGCCTCCAAAATCTTAGCAGGACACATGTCCTGATCTTGCATAACACCCAATCACGCAGGATCAGTTCCCGAGAAACCCTAGCACTATAAATAGTGCAGATCCCTAGGTAAGAGGACATTCAATTCATTCCCACCAACCTAAACTTATCTTTGCTCTGCCTTCTCTCTACAAATTACTTATCTCTATAGCTTATACTTACTTAAGCATCGGAGGGAATATTCCTACGGGAATATTCTTGTTTTGCAGGTTGCTAGAAGCTCGTGCCAGGTCATACTTGATACTTCCGAGGAACGCGTGCCACATCAGCACCGTAAAATACCCCACAACATTTGGCGCCGTCTGTGGGGAGGTATAGTGTCATGGCCAAACTACACTCTGACAGAGACTACACTGGTGGAGAAGAAGAGAGACGGCACGTTGAAGAAGCCAATCGAATCGCAAATGCAGGGAACACACCGCGACGGATGCAGGCTGAGGTGGTTGTAGAAGAAGAGCCAATAACCGAGGCGTCTCCGCCAGGCGGCCATCTAAGCCCCAGCGTCCGAGACGCCGTGCTAGACGAGAATCTAGATTTGCTAGTCTCGGTGGGCTCCCTACGCGAGATCTTAACAAGATTCCAACAACAAATGAATCAGACCTTTCGACAACAGATGAGCACTACATTGCAAGATGAAATTCGGAAAAACATGCTAATCTACAGCGCTGAGAGGACGGCTCCATAGAGGCCCCTCAGTCTAGGCGTCAATCGGATAGGCAGAATGCCGCTCAGATCCAACGTTTGGAGGGCTGGAGAAGGTTCTCGTCCACAAGCAAGTAGGGGAGTCAGCCCTGTGCCTGAGCACTCGGGAAACGGCCGTGACCCCCCCACTTTCTTACCTCGAAGGGACCCGGTCATACGACCAGCGTCTAGGGGAAGCCCACAAGCCGTCTTACGGCCAGCCTCAAGGCGTCAAGAACATTATGAGGCTAAATCTGAACTATCAGACACCGGGTCCACTCCTGTGATGGAAGATCCGCCATTTTATCCCACTACACGTGGACCAACCCAGATGACGTCCAATAGGGTAAGCATGCGCCTCCGCCTGCTATCCAACCGCCGTGAACCAAATTATCATATTCAGAAAGGGTTCAACAACCTGACGTTAAGGCACATGAGTACCCCTTTCTCTGACGAGATCATGAACGGCCCGAAGGAACCCAAGGTAAAAAATCCTACAATTGAAGCTTATGACGGGACCACAGATCCCAATATGCACCTTGTCGCATACCGCCATCACATGTACGTTCAGGGAACCAATGAAGCCACTTGGTGCAAATACTTCTCAGCCACGCTCAAAGGAGTGGCGTCTAAGTGGTTTGAACGGCTGCCCCCAGGATCAATTGCCTCTTTTAACGAACTACAAACTTTGTTCTCTACGAGGTTCATGGCACACAAGGAAGAAAGGAAAACAAGCATGCATTTGGGATGGATCCAACAAGGGAAAGACGAGTCCCTAAGAAGCTACGTGAAGCGTTTCAATCTAGAGGCTGGACAGATCCCAGACTTGCCTGATGGCGTCTCCTTTGATAATTTTATCAGAGGATTGAAGAAGGGATCCTTCAAGTTTGATCTGGTTAAGAAGAGTGTAAGGACTATGGCCGAGGTCCTGGACGAGGCTAAAGCATTTATCCATGCAACAGAAATATGCAGCGTGTCAAAGGAAGGAAGGATTGGGGAAACAACTGACTCCTCCGGGAAGAAGGATAAAGTGGACCGAAAATCCCCACGAGTGAATGACACATGGGCCCTCTCAAAAGAGCATGATACCAACTCTCCTGGGCACAAGAGAGAACGACCGCAAGAAAGGGAATATTTCGAGTATAACACAGATCTTCTCACCATACTAAAAGACGTGGGGATAAGGTACGACCTTGATCGACCTTTCCCCATGAAATCTCCTGCTGAGAGTCGAGATCCCAAATTATATTGCCATTTCCATGAAGACATAGGACATGAAACCAAGAATTATAAAAGCTTTAAAAGGGCTTTAGATGACCTAGATTCCAAAGGAAACCTCAAGAACTACTTACAGAAGAATGCTCATGGCTTTGGAAAAAACCAATACAAAGAGAACAAGTCACCTGCCTCACCGACTAAGGGACAACACAGCGACGGAGGATTTGTAGCCGTCATATCTGGAGGACCGGCCGCTGGAGGAGCCACCATGAGAGGACAGAAAGATTATGCTCGCCGCTTAGGACAAGTGCTGCTGTCAGCCAAAGCGCCCATGGAACCATTCCCAAGGATAGAAATATGTGAGTCAGATGGTGGACGGATAGCCACTCCGCGTGATGATCCCATTGTAGTCGAATTCAAGATATCTAACATGAGGGTTAAACGCATACTAATAGACATGGGAAGCTCGTCCGACATAATGAGTCTAGAATGCCTCAATCGCCTAGCACATGACCTCAAAACCATCGAAAGAATTCACTATCCCATCATTGGTTTCGGAGGGAGTATCATTCACCCTGTTGGCGTCATCACTCTGCTGGTTCGAATTGGGGATAGGAAAAATGGGCGAAAGATGGAGGTGGACTTCCTAATTGTTAAAGACTTGACTGCATACAATGTCATCTTGGGACGACCCACCTTAAACAAGATTAAGGCTGTAGTCGTCACCCATCTGATGCTTCTGAAGTTTGTGTGCAATGATGGAGTTATAGGCACCATACATGGAGATCAACAACAGGCTAGGGACTGTTACCTGACGACCCTCAACCCGTCAGCATGGAAGCAAGATTCTGCCGAAGTCAGAGGAAAACGAAAGCATGAAGATGAACCTCAAGTCGCCAAAGAAAGTAAACCCGTCCAAATAGAAGCGGTCAAAATTGAAGAAAGTGGCTGAAAGTAGAAGTATCATTAGGTTAACTATTGTACTCAGAGCCTATAAAATGGCCTAGCTATTGTACTAGAGCCCACAAAACGGCCTGTAAATGCCCGCCTAAGACGCGGTGAATTTAGCAAGCGATTTAGTAAATGAATACTTATCTGACGAATACAAGTCTCAGTTGAACCTTTAAAAAGGAACACTAAGGGGTGAAGAAATCCACCAGAAAACAATCCCTAAAATAGTGGCGTCAATATCTACTAAATAAACAATACCCAGTGCTAATAAACACGAAGGGTTTAGACATATCCAGTGCTAATAAACACAAAGGGTTTAGACATCCAACATGACGCCTTCTCTTCGAAAGGCGCCCAAAAAAAGAAAGACTCAAACAAGAGCAAACATTCAGACATAAGACCTCCTCCTTGGATGGCGTCTAAAAAGACTAATCGTTTGACGGCCTGAGAAGTGGCCTAGATTAGCGCCTCAAATTAGGCTGATCACCTAAAACACTGAGGTTTCCGTCCAACAAATGGACCCAAAAAGAATTCCCAAGAAATCAGTAACGAACTGATGGAATTAAAATAAAATCAAGTGCACAACGGCACGAATTGTTTATACATAGCGCTCAAGGCGCAAACAAACCAAATCAAATAAATGCCAAAAAGGCACCAAAGTTATTACAACCGCCCACGGTGTCATTTAAACCAACCACGAGAAAAGCTGCTCAAGGATGAGGGGCAATAGAACTCCCGTCCTGGACGTCTTGGCTTTCTGGGGAGTTCACCTCGTCTTCCTCCATGTCCTCTTCCGCGTCACTAACGAACTCAGGGGGATCTAAGCCTAGGCGTCTAGCCGTCGAAACGGCTATCTGGTGGGAGATACGGCGTTTGAACTAGGAAAAGTCTTTCCCGTCCATAGACTGATCCCACGCCCTTTGTGCACTCTCCAAGATGGACTCCTCGCCCAACTTGAAAGAGCTTGCAGCCTCCTTGCGCATGGCCTCAATCTTTCCCTGCATGGCCTTGAGCTGACCCTCAAGAATGTTCACCTTGGAAGAGAAATTAGTCACCCGCTCCGAGACGGAAGAGTACTCCTTTCTCAGCATGGCCAGCCGCTCCTCATGCTCCAGCAACTTCTCTTTATACTTCTCGGCGTCCTCCTCGGCCTTCCTCATAGCTTCCGTCTTGGATTTGATCTTCTTGTCCGCGTCCAAGTTGATCAATCTGGCCGTCTTCTCAGCATACTGCTCATGATTCTCGATCTCGTCCTTGTGCTTGAGCATCTCATTATGCATATCAAAGCGATAGTTCCTACTCTCGGCACATCGAATGAAAAGCTGCCAAAGACAACAGAGTTTAAAAAAAACATATATAATCATAAAATACAGAGATCCAGGAGTAAGTGTCTCACATCAAGGACGAGGGACTGAATGGACCCAAAGAATCCCAAGTCAATCCCTGGGAGTGACCTCACATATTCCTCAGGGATGGCCGCATACACGTCCGCAAGGATCTTATCCTTCGCCTCTGAGCTAAAACCGGCAGAAGGGGGGATGCTCGCCACCTCGGCCCGCCGCATCCGCTTGAACATCTCAACTGAACCAAACGCCAAGATTATCAAACATCATGCAAATACCGACTTGACACGACAGATTTAAAGTACAGAAACACTAACCAATTGGCGAAGCTGCAGGAGAAGTAGAGGCATTATCAGTAGAAGGAGCCTCAGCTTCCTTGCCTTTACCCTTGTCCTCCTTGAACGAGGTGGTGGCGTCCGCAGCCTCAGCCTGTTCGACTGCTACTTCGTTAGCAGCTGCTCCGGTAGCGAAATCCCTTTCGGTGTTCACCTGGGGAGAGATCTCCTTTTGCTCAGGGGGAGGAATGAACGTCTGGGTAGGAAGAACCTCTCCCTCAGCTAGGGGAGCGGACGGTTTTGGTACCGACGGCTTTGTGGCAGCATCGACCGTACCCATCTTCTTAAAGAAGGGCCGTTTTGGCTTAGGAGCCTCCGTCGAAGATGCAGGACGCTTCTTCGTAGATGGCAAAGTGGGTTCCTAAAGATGTAGGAAGTCAGCGACCAAATCATGTTCAGAAACGAACAGAGGCAAAAACTTAAAAAATAATAAATAAAAATTACCTTGGCGACGTCACCAGAGGCACCCTCGTTGGACTTCTTGGAGGAGTCCTTCTTCTTGGCCTCCACGGCCTTGAGAATGTCCTCAGTGTACACCTCGGACAGCCAAGCGGGTACGTCCACTATGCCCTTGTCTTCGGGGGATAGGCGATCCATGGCAGAACCTACAAAGCCAAGGGTTAGTAAAAAAAAAAAAGAGATGTTGAGTGAAAATCTATGGGAAACTACCTCTACTCAAATAGAAACAAAGACCAACGGCCGAAAGAAAGACTATATTGGTAAACTGGCCGACATGGGGAAGCCAAGCATTAGGCACCCATGCATGGCTCTTTGATGACAACCGATAATTCTCGGCCTGGAACAGGGGCTTCACTAGTCCCCACTCTCTGGACGAAAGGCGAGGGTAGGCGTCAACTTTAGACAAATAGCGGGGCCGACGGTTCCACCTAGAAAGACGTCTAGAAGAGAGAGGTCTTCCATTCAAACAATAGACCACTTCTTCCTCCACCAAACCCAACTAGAAGTCTTACCCACCACCGTCTTATATCCCCGACGGCTGTAAAGGGTGAACCACCCCTGGGGAGAACGAGAAGAAGGGGCAATGACTACGAGACGAAGGAAAGCAGGAAAGGAAGGGGTGATGCCGCTCAAAGCATACTTGGAAATAAAACCAAAAACGTTTGCCCAGGAGTTAGGCGTCAATTGAGCAAGGCCAATGTCATACCCCTCCAAAACGTCCATCACAAAGGGGTGCAAAGGAAATCTAAGACTCAACCTAAAGGCAGCAGTATAGACTGCTACCTCTCCCTGAGAGAGTTGGTCCACGGAGTCATGGGGTCGAGGGCTCCTAAGACTAAAACCTGGGGGCAGAAGCAGAAAACGCTCAAAGTCACGTCCCTTCTCCCTCAGGTACCTCAGCCATTTCATGGTGGGAAAGATGTTGGAAGGATATAGATTGACGTCCTCCTTCCCCCGGACCATAGGAGGAAGGTTTTTTGCAAACTCCTCGTCTGAAGAGTTAGAGGAGTCAACTTCAAAATCCTCGCGTGGAACGCGGGGACGGCAAGCCACATTCTTCCTTCTTCTGGGAGAATGTGCCGTTCTTACGGCCCCGTCTCCAGTATTACGGGAGGAATGGACTCCACTCCTACTTCCTTGGGACGGGTTCGAAAAAGTAACCCTATCGTCCCCCTCTCGCGGTGCAGCCCATGCACGCACGTTGGTTGTTTGTCTAATTCGAGCAATGCCGTCCTGCATAAGGGACAGGACGTCTGACTTTAGCAAAAGAAAGAAAGAGATGGGCGTCATAACCCCGAAGACGCCTCCACAGAACACTATAAACAATAAAAAAGAGGGGGCCCATAAGCATACAGAAAACAAAGTTTTGATAGAGAACTTACCAGAAAATGATCAAACCGATGAGAAGTCTTGACAAACCCTCAAGAACACTGGACAACGAATCCAAGAACACTCAAGCGTAAACACAAGCAGATCTTTGGCAGAACGAGATTTGCTTTCTCTCTCTAAGAAAATTGCTCTGAAGTAACAAAAGAAAAATGAAAAAAGTACTGAAGCTTTTAAAGGAAAATCTAAGCTCTGAAAAGCCCTCACACGTGGCACTTCCTCCGATCAAGCAGCCTACCCCACAAGGACAAGGGGCATCCTCCTTGAGGGGCAAATGATGTGGCCTAAAAGAATGCCACTTGGCTGTACCATTAAAGCCCAGAAAGAAGGCCCAAAAGCCCCCTAGCGGGCAAATCTCAACTTCACAGGGCCAAGGTCCATCAGTGGGTCGTGGGATCCACCTACTCAAGGAGCCCAAGGAATAAGGCCCAAACAATTAAGAGGCTCACTTGGTCTAAACCAAGCCTCCAAAAGCTTAGCAGGACACATGTCCTGATCTTGCATAACACCCAATCACGCAGGACCAGTTCCCGAGAAACCCTAGCACTATAAATAGTGCAGATCCCTAGATAAGAGGACATTCAATTCATTCCCACCAACCTAAACTTATCTTGGCTCGGCCTTCTCTCTACAAATTACTTATCTCTCTAGCTTATACTTACTTAAGCATCGGAGGGAATATTCCTACGGGAATATTCTTGTTTTGCAGGTTGCCAGAAGTTCGTGCCAGGTCATACTTGATACCTCCGAGGAACGCGTGCCACGTCAGCACCGTAAAAGACCCCACAACACATACTAAGTATGTTATAATTAATATATGGTACGACATAATTACTTTGTCTATTAATGTTATACTTTGGCACATAAACATCTACAGAGTTATAATAATTTGCTTCCTCTGTCTCCCCTTATTCGTTTCCATGTATCCAATTTTTTGCCCGGTTCTTCTAGTCTCATCAATTAAATCTTCATATTTTGTTGTTCCTCTGTGTGAATGTTGTTTCACTTTTCAACAGACATAATTAAATATTGTAATAACTTAATTTGCTAAGAACTAACGGAGATCGAATTACATTAAAAAGTTATTTTGTTGCATCTTGCCGTTACCATTTCCGAATATCCAATGATTTCCTGATCTCGATATTTTGTCTTTGATTGTAACTCTCATCTCTCGCGCGTGCAGTTTCAGTTTTTAATCATTCCTTTATGTAACTTCTATTTAACTTTTCTACAACCATACTTAAGTTCTCTAATATATTAACATTTTTTCCATCATACCTAGCTACCACGTACATTTATATCCGAGACCGTGGTTAAGGATCAAGAGACCCTTAACCACTCATGCGAACCTCAATAGGTACAATAATAAATTGTGCTAATGGAGTTACCTTTTTCATATCTAGGAGTACAAATATTCTCAGTACTCCCAATAGTTTTAATTTATCTGTATGACTGATAAGTAACTTTTCTACCAACATAATTAATTTGTCTAATAACATTATACATTGGCCATTAACATCTACAATGTTAATATATTGTACTTCCTTTTTCTACCATTATTCGTTTCCATGTATCCAAAATTTCGCTCGTTTCTCCCAATCTCGTCTTCATAATCTTCATATTACATTAATAAAATTATTCTGTTGCGTCCTCTGAGTGAATGTTGTTTCACTTTTCAACCGGAATAATTAACTACTGTAATAACTTAATTCGTTGAGAACTAACGGAGATCGAATTACATTAATAAAATTATTCTGTTGCGTCTTCCCGTTAACATTTAGGAGGATCCAAAGTTTTCCCAATCTCAGTATTTGACTTAATAAATTGTGGCAACGCAGTTCACCGCATTAATTTCTGGGCTTACAAAGATTGCTCGGTACTCCCAATTTTCTTAATTTATCTGTATGACTGATATATTACTTTTGTTCCGACATAATTAATTTATTTCAAGTATTTTGTGTGTGATGTCTAAAAGCTTTTACTATGGGTTTTTCGACATTTTTGTTCAAATAATTAACTTTTCTGCCGACATAATTAATTTGTCTATCAACGTTATACTTTGGCCATAAACATGTACCGAGTAATTATATTGTGCTTCCTCTGTCTACCCTTATTCGTTTCCATGTATCCAAATTTTTGCTCGGTTCTTCTAGTCTCATCAATTGAATCTTCATATTATGTAATTTCTCTATGTAAATGTTGTTTTACCTTTCAACCGACATAATTAATTACTATAAATAACTTAATTTGTTGAGTTAGGGGAGAATGAATTACATTACAATATTATTCTGTTGCGTCTTGCCGTTACCATTTTCGAAAATCCAAAGGTTTCCCAATATCGATATTTTGACTTTTAATTGTAACTTTCTTCTCCCGCGCGCGTAGTAATAGTTTTTAATCATTTCTTTGTGTAACTTCTATTTAACTTTTCTACCACTATAATTAAGTTCTCTAATATATTAACACTTTTACCATCGTACCTAGCTACCAGGTACATCAATAAATTCTTTTTTTTATGGTTCTACTACGAGAAGACTAAGCTCCCGCGGAAGTTTGCATGGGTACCTCGATGGGTAAAAAAATTATATAATATTGGTAAAAAAATTCCATCTATAGAAGCGGTGCAAGTATTAAGGGACGACACGAAAAGAAAAGCGGTGCGAGTGTTAAGGGACGGAGGGAGTATTCGGTAATATATTTAGATGTTAATTTATGGCCAAAGTTTTATGTTATAATAGAAGTTCATTATGCCGTAGAAAATATCAGTAGAATTAGTACGGAGGAATTATGAAGGTGGTAATCAAGAGCATCTAGAACTATGAAATGAATGTTTCAGACGAGACCACGGGCTTCGTGTCGTGTCGGACCGGCCCGTCGTGTCGAAGGCTAATTTTACTAAATTTAGCGTGCTTTGTCGTAGCGTGCCTTGTCGCAATTTTTTGAAAAAAATAAGGCCCAGGCCCGACCCACAACCCACGACTTCGTACCCGTGCCGGGCCGAGATTTTTCATGCTCAGGCCGTGCCTGGATTTTCGTGTCGGGTCGGGGTTCAGGACGACCAGACCCACGATCTAGTCTATGACTATTACTAAAAGAAATACAGCTGACATAATCCTTTGGATATGCGGTACAAATAAGTAACTTTTCTACCGACATAATTAATTTGTCTATTAACGTTATACTTTGGCCATAAACATCTACAAAGTAATTATATTGTGCTTCCTCTGTCTCCCCTTATTCGTTTCCATGTATCCAAATTTTTGCTCGGTTCTTCCAGTCTCGGCAACTAAATCTTCATATTCTGTAATTCCTCTGTGTGAATGTTGTTTAACTTTTCAACCGACATAATTAATTACTATAATGAACTTAATTCGTTGAGAATTAGGGGAGATTGAATTACATTAGAATATTATTCTGTTGCGTCTGTCCGTTACCATTTTCAAATATCCAAAGGTTTCCCAATCTTGATATTTTGACTTTAATTGTAACTTTCATCTCCCGCGCGCGCAGTATTAGTTTTTAATCATTTCTTTGTGTAACTTCTATTTAACCTTTCTACCACTATAATTAAGTTCTCTAATATATTAACACTTTCACCATCATACCTAGCTACTACGAGAAGACTAATCTACCGCGGGAGTTTGCATGGGTACCTCGATGGGTAAAAAAATAATATAATATTGGTAAAAAAATTCCATCTATAGAAACGGTGCAAGTATTAAGGGACGGCCCGAAAAGAAAAGCGGTGCGAGTATTAAGCGACGAAGGGAGTATTCGGTAATATATTAAGTTGTTAATTTATGGCCAAAGTTTTATGGTATAATAGAAGTTCATTATGCCGTAGAAAATATCAGTAGAATTATTACGGAGGAATTATGAAGGTTGTAACCAAGAGCGCCTAGAACTATGAAATGAATGTTTCAGACGAGACCACGGGCATCGTGTCGTGTCAGACCGGGCCGTCGTGCAGAAGGCTAATTTTAATAAATTTAGCGTGCTTTGTCGCGGCGTGGCTTATAATTAATTTGTCTATTAACGTTATACTTTGGCCATAAACATCTACAGAGTTATAATATTGTGCTTCCTCTGTCTCCCCTTATTCCTGTCCATGTACCCAAATTTTTGCTCAGTTCTTCCAGTCTCGTCAACTGAATCTTCATATTCTGTAGTTCCTTTGTGTGAATGTTGTTTCACTTTTGAACTGGAATAATTAATTACTGTATTAAATTTATTCTTTGAGAACTTACGGAGATCGAATTACATTAATAAAATTATTCTGTTGCGTCTTCCCGTAACCATTTAGGATTATCCAAAGGTTTCCCAGTCTCGTTATTTGACTTAATAAATTGTGGCAATGCAGTTCACCGCTTTAATTTCTGGGATTACAATGATTTCTCGGTACTCCATTTATTTGTATGACTGATAAGTAACTTTTCTACCGACGTAATTTATTTGTCCAATAGAATTATATTTCAGCCAACAAAGACAACTCTCACCAATGGGGAAAAAAAAGCTCAACACTATCTCTCTACCACTTTCTTACTCCTCCACATCACTTTCCTCACAAACAAATTTTTCCACAAAAAATTCACCCAACCAATGAACTACTCCCTTCGTCCCGGAATACACGCACCGGTTTGACTTTTTGCACTATTCACATAATTCAATTTGACCCTATTTTATTTCTAGTATATGAAAACAAAAGTTAGCATATAATATATAGTTGGCTTCATCTTAACATATATTTTCAAAATATTAATATTTCATAAGTTTTTATAATATGTAGTTAAAGATATTGGTGGTCAAAGTTGTGCATTGGCAAGCGTGTCGACTCGAACCGGTGCGAGTATTCTGGGACAGAGGGAGTAAAAAAAACTCCTCACCACTTTCTTACTTCTCCACATCACTTTCCTCACAAAAAAGAAACTTTTCTACCGACATAATTAATTTGATTTTCACCATCGTATGTAAAGTGAAGTTTTAATGAATTCTAAAATTTAATTAAAATTATTACCCATATAGGATTATCGTAAATACGTGTTTCTCAAAATTTTCAGTAATTTTTAGAACTTAACACAAATTATATATAGTAATTTTTTGTAAGAAAATTATTTTTGAAAGTGTGCCGAAATATAGCAAATTGGGTCTCTGTTTATAGTTCTTGAAATTTTATAACCGTTCGTGTAATTTTTTTATTTATTTATTATTTTTAACACAAATTAGCCATTAAACAATAGAAAAATTAGAATTTCAAAAGACTTTTGATTGGTTGATGCAGCTGACTGGGATACGTGGCAAGCCCCTATTGGGCCTGCTGGGCGCCCAGTCAGTATGAAGCAAGATTCCCTAAAAAATTTTGTGATTCTTGTGCATTAAACGGTACATTTCTCATAATTGTTGCGGCTTGCCGTTACCATTACCGAATATCCAAAGGTTTCCAATCTCGATATTTTGCATTTGATTGTAACTTTTATCTCCTGCGCACGCAGTTATAGTTTTTAATCATTCCTCTGTGTGACTTCTATTAAACTTTTCTTCCACGTACCATAATTAAGTTCTATAAGATATTAACACTTCTAGGATCATACATAGCAACGAGCTAGGTACATTAATAATTTTTTTTGGTCCTATTACGAGGAGACTAATCTGTTGCAGGAGTTTGCTTGGGTACCTTGATGGGCAACATCCCTCTGAGTTGAGATTTTTCCATACCCGAGACCGTGGTTAAGGCTCCAGAGACCCTTAACCACTCATGCCAACCTCAATTGGTACATTAATAAATTGTGGTAATAGAGTTTAGCTTTTTCATATCTAGGAGTACAAATATTGCTCAGTACTCCCAATACTCTTAATTTATTTGTGTGACTGATAAGTAATTTTTCTAGCGACATAATTAATTTGTCTAATAACATTGTACATTGGCCATTAACATTCTACATTGTTAATATATTGTACTTCCTTTTTTTCCCCTTATTCGTTTCCATGTATCCAAACTTTCGCTCGGTTCTCCCAATCTCGTCAACTTCATATTCAGTAATTCCTCTGTGTGAATGTTGTTTCACTTTTCAACTGGAATAATTAACTACTGTAATAACTTAATTCATTGAGAACTAACGGAGATCGAATTACATTAGTAAAATTATTCTGTTGCGTCTCCCCGTTACCATTTAGGAGAATCCAAAGTTTTTCAAATCTCGGTATTTAACTTAATAAATTGTGGCAACGCAGTTCACCGCTTTAATTTCTGGGATTACAAAGATTGCTAGGTACTCCCAATATTCTTAATTTATCAGTATGACTGATATGTAACTTTTTTACCAACATAATTTATTTGTCTAAAATTATACTTCGGCCATCAACATCCACAGAGTTATTATTTCTCCCATTATTCCTTTCCATGTATCCAAGTATTCGCTCCGTTCTCCCAATCTCATCAACTGAATCATCATATTTTGTAGTTCCTTTGTGTGAATATTGTTTAACTTTTGAACCGACATAATTAACTACCGTAATAACTTAATTTGTTGAAAATTACTAGAGATAGAATTACATTAAAAAATTATTCTTTTGCTTCTTTCCATTACCATTTACGAAAATCGAAATGTTTCCCAATCTAAATATTTTGATTTTGACTATATCTTTCATCTCCCACGCAGTTATAAATTTAATCATTCCTTAAGTGTATCTTCTATTTAACTTTTCTACCACCATGATTAAGGTTTCTAATATAGTATCACTTTTACCATCATATCTACCAAGTAAATTAATAAATTGTGGTAATGCAGTTCACCGCTTTCATTTATGAGGATACAAAGATTTCTTGGTACTCCCAATATTCTTAATTTATCTGTATGAATGATAAGTAACTTTTCTACCGACACAATTAATTTGTCTATTAACGTTATACTTTGGCCATAGACATCTATAGAGTTATTGTGTATAGTGTGCTTCCTCTGTCTCCCCTTATTCGTTCCATGTATCCAAATTTTTGCTCGGTTCTTCCACTCTCATCAACTGGATCTTCATATTATGTTGTTCCTCTGTGTGAATGGTGCTTATCTTTTCAACGGACATAATTAACTACTGTAATAACTTAATTTGTCGAGGACTAACGGAAATCGAATTACATTAAAAAATTATTCTGTTGCGACTTGCCGTTACCATTTCCGAATATCCAAAGGTTTCCCGATCTTGATATTTTGACTTTGGTTGTAACTTTAATCTCTCCCGCGCGCAGTATTAGTTTTTAATCATTCCTATATGTATCTTCTATTTAACTTTTCTACAACCATAATTAAGTTCTCTATTATATTAACATTTTTACCATCATAACTAGCTACTAGGTACATTTAGTGGACAATATTCCTCCAAGTTGAGATTTTTTCCATACCCAAGGCTCAAACCCAAGACCGTCGTTAAGGATCAAGAGGCCCTTAACCACTCATGCCAACCTCAATTGATACATTAATACATTGTTGCAATGGAGTTTACATTTTTTATATCTAGTAGTACAAAGATTGTTGGGGACTCTCAAAACTCTTAATTATATGTATGCATGATTAGTAACTTTTCTTCCGACATAATTAATTTAAATGTTGTTTAACTCCTTTGTGTAAATATTGTTAAACTTTTGGTTAAATTGTTTTTTACCACCTAAAAAAATTGACAAATTGTTTTTTACCACCTAAAAAAATAAAAAGTTGTTTTTTACCACCTAAAAATAAAATAAAAATTGTTTTTTACCACCTCTTAACCGAAAAAATGCAAGAAAACGCTATGCGGATCCATTTCACCGACTATATTTTTTGTTTCCTTCTCTTCTCCCACGATTTTTATGCATATGAGTTACCATTTTCCCTCACTTCCCATTAATTCACATAACGTTTTCATCCATTTTGTAGTTAAGAGGTGGTAAAAGACAATTTTCATTTTATTTTTAGGTGGTAAAAAACAATTTTTATTTTTTTAGGTGGTAAAAAACAATTTTCCAATTTTTTTAGGTGGTAAAAAACAATTTAACCTTAACTTTTCAACCTAACATAATTAACTATTGCAAAATTATTACGAAGTAGATGTTTACGGTCAATGTTTTGAATCATTCGAGAAGTTAATTATATCAGCTAAGTATAACTATTACCGTAAAAATAAGTTAAATTTTTTTTACCACCTAAAAAGTTGACAAATTGTTTTTTACCACCTAGAAAAATAAATAAAAAATTTACCACCTAAAAATTAAATAAAAATTGTCTTTTACAACCTCTTTAACTACAAAATGAACGAAAACGTTATATGAATTAATGGGCTGTAAGGGAAAATGGTAGCTTATATACATAAAAATCATGGGACAAGAGAAGAAAATAAAAAATATAGTCGTTGAAACGGGTCCGCATAACGTTTTTGTCCACCTTGCCGGTTAAGAGGTGGTAAAAAAAACAATTGTTATTTACTTTTTAGGTGGAAAAAGACAGTTTTATTTGTTTAGGTGGTAAAAAACTATTTATTAATTTTTTCAGGTGGTAAAAAATAATTCACCCGTAAAATTATGAAGATTGTAATCTCGCGTGTCAAAAAAATAACAAAGTCTTCTTGGCGACATCGAGTGTCCTAAGCAACACTTTTGTATCGTCGTAAATAATCCGGTGATACAACATCATTTACTTATATAAGTTTATGTTTCATAATACAGCAAATTTTCCAAAAAAAACTGGCTCCGTTACCATTTACGAAAATACAAATGTTTGTCAATTTCGTTATTTTGACTTTAACCGAAACATTCATCTCCCGCGCATTTATAATTTTCCCAAATGTTTCTACCAAAATGATTAATTTTTCTACCATCATATCTACCAATTGTATTAATAAATTCTGGCAATGCAGTTCACCGCTTTCATTTTTGGGGATACAAAGATTGCTCGGTACTCCCAATATTCTTAATTTATTTGTGTGCATGATAAGTTACTTTTCTATCGACATAATTAATTTGTCTATTAACGTTATACTTTGGCCATAAACATCTATAGAGTTATATTATTGTGCTTCCTTTGTCTGCCCTTATTCGTTTCCATGTATCCAATTTTTTGCTCGATTCTTCCAGTCTCATGCACCGAATCTTCATATTCTATAGTTCCTCTGTGTGAATGTTGTTTAACTTTTAACCGACATAATTAATTACTGTAATAACTTAATTCGTTAAGAATTAGTTGAGATCGGATTACATTAAAAAAAAAAATTATGTTGCGTCTTGCTGTTACCATTTTCAAATATCCAAAGGTTTCTCTATCTCGATATTTCGACTTTAATTGTAACCTTCATCCCCCGCACGCAGTTATAATTATTAATCATTACTTTTTGTAACTTCCATTTAACTTTTCTTCCACCATAATTAAGTTCTCTAATTATATTAACACTTTTACCATCATACATAGGTTCCTCGATGGGCAGCATCCCTGCTAGTTGAGATTTTTTCCATACCCGAGACCGTGGTTATGGATCAAGAGACCCTTAACTACTCATGCCAACCTGAATTGGTACATTCATAAAATGTGGCAATGGAGTTTACCTTTTTGATATCTAGGAGTACAAAGATTTATCTGCCGCTGGAGTTTGCATGGGTTCCTCGATGGGCAACATCCCTCCTAGTTGAGATTTTTTCCATACCCGAGGCCGTGGTTATGGATCAAGAGACCCTTAACCACTCATGCCAATCTCAATTGGTATATTCATAAAATGTGGCAATGGAGTTTACCTTTTTCATATCTAGGAGTACAAAGATTGCTCGTTACTCCCAATGTTCTAAATTTTTTGTATGACTGACAAGTAACTTTTCTACCGACATAATTAATTTGTCTAATAACATTTTACATTGGCCATTAACATCTACGTGTTACTATATTGTACTTTCTTTTTCTCCCCTTATTCATTTTCATGTATCCAAATTTTCGCTCGGTTCTCCCAATCTCGTCAACTGAATCTTTATATTCTGTAGTTCCTTTGGGTGAATGTTGTTTCACTTTTCAACCGAAATAATTAACTATTGTGATAACTTAATTCGTTGAGAACTAACGGAGATCGAATTACATTAATAAATTCTGTTGCGTCTTCCCGTTACCATTTACGAATATCCAAATCTTTCCCAATCTCGTTATTTTAACTTTGAATGTAACTTTCATCTCCCGCGCAGTAATAAATTTTAATAATTCCTTAAGTGTAACTTCTATTTAACTTTTCTACCACCATGATTAAGTTTATAATATAGTAACACTTTTACCATCATATCTACCAAGTACATTAATAAATTGTGGCAATGCAGTTCACCACTTTAAATTCTGGGGATACAAAGATTGTTTGATACTCACAGTATTCTTAATTTTTCTGTATGAATGATAAGTAACTTTTCTAACGACATAATTAATTTGTCTATTAATGTTATACTTTGGCCATAAACATCTACAGGGTTATAATATTGTGCTTCCTCTGTCTCCCCTTATTCGTTTCCATGTATCCAAATTTTTGCTCGGTTCTTCCAGTCTCGTCAATTGAATCTTCATATTTTGTTGTTCCTCTATGTGAATGTTGTTTCACTTTTCAACGGGGCTTACTAAACCTCACCCTAGTATTACTCACATCTCTTTTAACCGTTCTATTAAATGACCCAACTACTCTTTTTATATTTCTTCCATCTTTTACACCTTGTACCCCATTTTAATTAACATACAATCAATAGTCAATAAACTAATCAAATAAATAATTATTACATTTTTCTGAATTCTACATTAAATTACAAAACACTAATTAAAATCACAAATAAAAATTGAAATAATTTTTTTATTATTTTAACATGGAGACTTCCACGGTATGAGCTTCTACCGTGGTAGACTACTTTTGTTTGAGCTCCTACCATGATATAAGCTCAAAGACTAGAAGTCTCAACCATGGTTGAAGCTCAAATCGTGGAAGTCTTTGTAAGTTTTGTTATACAAAAATATAATTAATTATTAAGTTTTGTTGTACCTAACTATATGATTGTTAAATTTAATTAATTTTTTGCTTGGTACCAAATTCTTTTTTGAAAGTGATGTTTTCTAACTACCTATTCTGACGGGATCCAAATCACTCTGTGTGAATTTTTAGAATTATCTGAAGTAGCCAAAACTTTTTTTTTATCTAACTATATGATTGTTGCTGTTCCAAGTTCCAACCGAAGGTTATGACGATTCAAAAAAAAACTATATGATTGTTAAATTTACTTAATTTTTTGTTTTTTTTGTTTTTAATAACGAGAGGATAATTTATAGAATTCATTATCTTATGAAAAGTGTGATGTTGAATTAGTTTTAGATAATATTTTGGAATTTGGATCAAAGGGGTACATAAAATACAAATTCAAACTATACAAAACTTGGCACTTAGCGTTCAAGATTGTCATATGTGCTGGTTTATTTTTTTCACTGATTTTTTATATAATTCGTAGTTGTTTTGAAGGACTTGTTATGGACACTGGGAAAAGAAAGAGACTGGAATTGGAGGAGGAAAATGTTGGCAAATATGTTTGGCCATGGTGTGGTGTCATATTAAATATTCCTAATATGGCTGTAGATGAAAAGTTTTATGAAAAAGATGGTTTCAACTTACAGGATGAGTTGACAAAGATGGGGTTAAGCCTGAGAAACATCATCCTGTTGTTCGGCTTGAATGGTCATTCTGGTTCTGCTTTAGTGGAATTTGGCAGGAATCGGTCGGCGTGGTTCGATGCCTTGGCTTTTGATAGACATTTCAAATCAAATGAGCATGGAAAACTGCATTGGAAGTCCGATGATGACAAGTGCAAATGTGGTCTTTACGCCTGGTTTGCTAATATTGATGATTATCATTCACATGGCATTATCGAAAACTTTTTAAAGAATTATGGATCTTTGAAGAGCTCCGAAGTTGCGATAGAAGCTTCTGATACCGTTGAATTGCAAGAACATAAGAAGCTTTTGCAGGAAAAGGAATGCAACATTATCCAGGCTTCTTTATCCTTAGAAAAGATGCTGGATGAGAGTGACAAGCTTCACAAGTCATATAATGAAGGTACTTTCTAGTTTGATACTATGTTTTGATAGTAAGTTTTTGTAGATTGACAGTATTCATGACTCATGATTGACAGAGATGGTGAATATTAATATGAATACTCGAGATCTTTTGAAGATAACTTCAAATAAGCATGCTCAATACATGCAATCTTGTAAACAGCTACAAAAGCGTAGGTAAGGAGTTTTTAAAAGACAATTTGAAGAATATGATCGAAGTGGATGATCCTCGTGGTAAATTACTGCAACTTGAGTGTGAGCTTCAGGGAAGAAAAGAAGATTTAGAGGATGCTCAATCTACAAATGCGGCTCTAACTAGGCTGCATTGCTTGACAAAGGACGAGCTCATAGATGCCCGTAAGAAGATGATAGATGTATGTATTAAATGCCACGTTTATCCTGTTTCTTATTCTAACACACACACAATGACACAACAGTTTAACTAATATACGTTTACTTGTTGAATTCAAGGTTCTAAAATCATCTAGAGGCCGATGCATGGTTGGAAATATTTGTGTTAAAAATATGGGAGAACTGCCCAAAGATGTCTTTATACAGGCTTGCAAGAAAAATTGTCGGGGACAAAAACCAGATCAAAAAGAGACTAAAGAACTCTATCAGTTGTGGGTTGGTTATCTTGGGAACCCCCATTTTCAGCCTTTTAAAATGGTTCGGTTAACAATGAATATAAGGTATGTGATGATACAAGAATAAGATTTTCACTATCCTGACCTCTTAAAAATTTGAACACTAACCAAGTTTATATTTACATGAAGTAATAGATGATTCGAATGAGAATTTGATGAACTTGAAGAACCAGTGGGGTAATGAAGTGTATGGAATTGTAACTACTGTATGAACTATGACTAATAAGAACAATAATTAGAACAAGCTTATCTGTAACAATGTCGTGGCGTGACACCAATCACTGCCCTAAAGTCGAATTTGCCCCGCTAAGTACACGCGGACTCGTAGCAACCGACCCCCAGGGATACACGACTCCAATCCTTCTGTGTACGACGAAGAACTAGATTGGGAACACCCTTAAGCAATGCCCAGAACAATGGAGGTTTTGTGTTTTTATTTCGGAAAAGAGGAGAAGAACCAATTTTCTGTGTGTTTTCTGTGGAAAAAGATGATGAATTTATAGAGAGTTTTTGGGAAACTGTAACAGCCATAAACGGCTAGTGGAGCAGTTACCGGAGTAATGGGGAACTCCAACAGTCATAAAACGGCTAGTGGGGTTAATGGAGCAGTTTCCAGAGTTAGTGGGTTGATTAAGTCTCCTGACTTAATCAAACTGCCCTTGACCAAAAAGAATAACCCGGTCCACAAAACCCACCCCACGCCCGCGAACCGCATTCGCCAAGTACCAAGTACCAAGTACCAAGCCCGAGCCCGGCCCGGCGCGCGCGCGTGTGTGTTGTGACCACCCATGCCACTCTCAAGCACTCTTAAACAAATGATTAAAGGGTAGTGCAATATATAAAGAAGGTAGTATGTGGGTTTTTTTTATCAATGTGGGACAATTGGTTTTTCATTCTTTTGAAGCATTCCTTTTTTTGGAGGAACAAACTCCAACATTCCCCCACATGATTCAAAAGAAGGACGGCTTTGGTAATGAAAGATGTTCTGGGCAAGGGATACTTAGTTTTGCAAGTATCAATGTCTTGTGGACTTGAATTGATACCTAGTGCATACTAGTATGTCATACAGCCATATAAGGTGGATTTATCCTTGAACCCTGCATGGGGATTGTAGTAACACAACAGCGCACCAAACTTTTCTCAAAACAAGTAGTGTTCTCGCGAACTTTAATAGTCAGTGCCCCACAAGTTCCTGGTATTTCATGAACGCTCTAGAGGTCCTAAGCCAGGGGACCTCATAGGGGGTTGGGCGTAGCCCCCACATTCACATAGGTAAGTTCATCAGGTTTATACTGTCATAAACCACCTCAATAGGCTATGAACTTATTAAGAGCTTTGGCTCATCCTTACTCATTTAACAGTAAGACAAAATACTACATCACTTTATTAATAGGAATGGCAGTAGTATACAAAACGCGAGTTCTTTTGTGACTTAGTTTGACCCATTGAACTTAGATTTCTCCAAGATGGGTATCCATCACAATTCACTCCTCAATAGGCTTTAAACCCATTCCTTGTGCTGACTCATGCACCATTTTCTTACAAAGGCCTTTGGTGAGAGGATCTGCAATATTCCTCTCCGACTTTACATACTCAAGTGATATCACATTATTTCTGATCAGATCTCTAACAATTGCATGCCTCACGCGAATGTGCCTCCTTTTTCCATTATAGGATTGATTGTTCGCTACCCCAATCGCAGCTTGTGAGTCACAATGCATGGACACTGATGGAGTTGGCTTCCCCCACAATGGTATGTCAGCTAGCAGGCTCCTTAGCCACTCGGCTTCTTGACCTGCCAATTCTAAAGCAATAAACTCAGATTCCATTGTAGATTTAGCAATACAAGTTTGTTTAGATGATTTCCATGAAATAGCACCACTAGCAAGAGTGAAAACATAGCCACTAGTAGAATGAATCTCATCGTTATCTGACACCCAATTAGCATCGCAATATCCTTCTAAAACACATGGTGTCCTATGATAGTGCAAACCCCAATTGATAGTGCCTTTCAAGTACCTCAATAGTCTTATTAAAGCATTCCAATTATCACGATTAGGACTATGAGTATACCTACTCAATCTACTAACAGCATATGCAATATCTGGTCTAGTATAATTCATTAAAAACATCACACTTCCAATGATCTTGGCATATTGTTCCTGAGACACACTATCACCTTTATTTTTCTTCAAAGTAATATTAGAATCATATGGGGTTTTCGCAGGTGTACAATCAAATTGATTAAATTTCTTTAAAATTTTCTCAACATAATGAGATTGGTTTAAAGACAGCCCATATGAAGTTCTAATAATTTTTATGCCAAGAATAACATCCGCCTCTCCCAAATCCTTCATTTCAAAACAAGAATTTAAGAAGGCCTTAGTTGCATTAACAACATCTATATTGGTTCCAAAAATTAACATATCATCCACATATAGACATATGATCACACAACCAAACTTGTCAATTTTAGAATACACACAAGCATCAGAATCATTAACACAAAAACCATCAGAAATAATAGTTTGATGAAACTTGTCATACCATTGCTTAGGTGCTTGTTTTAGACCGTATAACGATCTAATGAGTTTACATACCTTGTTTTCCTGTCCAGGAGCAATACATCCCTCTGGTTGCTTCATGTAAATCTCCTCTTTCAAATCACCATTCAAAAAAGCAGTTTTCACATCCATTTGATGCACAATAAGATCATGAATAGATGCAAGTGCAATTAAAGCTCTAATGGTAGCAACCTTTGTCACAGGAGAATAGGTATCAAAGAAATCTAGACCTTTCCTTTGATGATGACCACCAACTACTAATCTAGCTTTAAACTTGATCAAATTTCCATTAGTATCCTCTTTCTTTGTAAAAATCCACTTACTTCCTAAAGCTTTACAACCCCTAGGAAGTTCAGTCAAAACCCAAGTATTGTTACTCATGATAGACTCTATCTCACTATTTATGGCCTCTAACCAGAAACTAGAGTCAACAGACCTCATAGCCTCCCCATAGGTCCTAGGATTTTCTTCTAAAATAAATGCATCTATCTCATGCTCATTCAGAAACTCATTTTCAATAAGAAATGCAGTTATGAAATCAGGACCAAAACTAGACTCAGTTCTAGCTCTCTTACTCCTTCTGGGTTCTACATTAGATGATGCAATGTCATGATGCACAACAGAAGAAGATGGAGATGGAACAGGTAAACTTGCTTGCACATTCAATTTCATAGGAAAAATATGCTCAAAAAATTCAACATCCCTTGACTCACGAATTGGACCAAAACCAGATGCATCCTTAAGAATGAGTCTATATGCAGCACTGTTAGAAGCATAACCAATAAAAATCCCATCAACAGTCTTAGGACCAATCTTACTCCTTTGGAAATCAGGAAGTCCTATTTTTCCTAGACACCCCCACACTTTAAGGTAACTCAGGTTTGGTTTAAAACCTCTCCATAGCTCAAAAGGGGTTTTATCTAGTTTTTTATGGGGAACACGATTAAGCACATAGCAAGCAGAAAGAATGGCCTCACCCCACATGTTAGTAGGCATACCCGAACTAATAAGCATAGCATTCATCATATCCTTAAGGGTTCTATTTTTCCGCTCAGCTATTCCATTTTGTTCGGGGGTATAAGGAGCTGTAGTCTCATGAATAATACCATTAGTTTCACAAAATTTCTTAAGGGGATTGCTATCATACTCTCCACCTCTATCTGATCTCAGCCTTTTAATCTTAAGGTTTAATTGGTTTTCAACTTCAGCCTTATAGATAAGAAACTTTTCTTCAGCCTCATCTTTAGTACTCAACAAATAAACCTTAGTAAATCGGGAAAAATCATCAACAAAAGTAATATAGTAATGCTTACCTCCTCTACTCATTGAATTCTTAAAGTCACCTAAGTCACTATGAACTAACTCAAGTAAAGAAGAAGTACGAGATACACTTTTGTTAAACGCTTTCTTAGGGTGTTTAGCCTCCACACATACTTCACACTTATCGAAAGAAGTATTGCTAAAGTCAGGAATTAAACTAAGTTGTTTAAGTCGTTTAACAGATGCAACATTCACATGACCTAGTCTAGAATGCCATAAAGAAACAGACTCAGCAATATAAACAGAAGCAGTAGGAGTTTTATTATCAGAAACAACATCAAGCACAAACAAACCCCCATTACAAAATCCCTTTCCCACAAAATCCCCATTTCTGGTGAGTACAAGTTTATCAGATTCAAAAGTTAATTTGATGCCAGCTTTGTTCAATAATGCACCAGAAATGAGGTTTCTGCGAATATCAGGTACATGTAAGACATTTTGCAAAGCAATGGTTTTTCCGGAAGTTAATTTCAGAAAAACCTTTCCTTTGCCAAGAACACTCACAGTGCTTGAGTTGCCCATGAAGACACATTCTCCTTCAGAAACTTTTTCGTACTCCTTGAACATCTCCTTGCTAGAACAAATATGACGAGTTGCACCGGTATCAAGCACCCATTCTGTTACGTTGCTCACCAAGTTTACTTCCGACACCACAGCAGCAATGATTTCATCCTCAACAAGATTGGCTTGAGCTTTATTCTCCTTTGCTTTGTTGTTTGGTCCATGCCTTTGTCTGCAATCTTTTGCAATATGCCCGAACTTACCACAAGTGAAGCAGTTTCCCTTGAATTGCCTATTTCCCTTGAAGTTGTTGTTGGCTTGTCTGGTCCCATGAAGTTGATTAGAACCTTTGCCTTTCGAACCTTTATTATAACCTGCATTTTTAGATTCAACAAGGTTAGCAGTAGAAGAGGAATGATCCTGAGATTTCCCTTTGGTTTGGATGCGATTCTGCTCTTCTATCTTGATCCCAGAAACCAACTCTTGGAGGGTGAAATCCTTCTGTTTATGCTTCATGGAGTGAACATAATTCTGCCAGGAAGGAGGTAGTTTTTCAAGAAGACAATTGGCTTGAAACTGATCACAAAACTTCATTCCTTCAGCAATAATATCAGCACATAGATTCTCATACTCATGTACTTGATCTAAAACAGGCTTATCATCAGTCATACGAAAATTTAACCAACGAGAACAAGCATACTTCTTAGTCCCAAAATCATCAGTACCATACTTAGATTTCAAAGCATCCCAAATATCCTTTGCATTCTTTGACTTACTATGAATCATGTAAAGGGAAGTAGTCATATAATGCAACAACATACCACGACAGGTCTTATTATCCTTATCGAAATCCCTAATAGAATCAACAGGGGCTACATCAATAAGGAGAGTATAATCTACCCCAATTTGACCCAAGAAAAATTCCATTTTATCAGACCACATCCTATAGTTTTTCCCATCAAAATGTTGCATTTTCGACATATCAGGAATGAAAGCATGGGAAAGCATGGATGAGGAAAGGGGTACCGCAGTAGGAATATTACCAGCCATAATTCACGAAAAGAAAATAAAATTCGACTTTAGATTGTATGAACTATGACTAATAAGAACAATAATTAGAACAAGCTTATCTGTAACAATGTCGTGGCGTGACACCAATCACTGCCCTAAAGTCGAATTTGCCCCGCTAAGTACACGCGGACTCGTAGCAACCGACCCCCAGGGATACACGACTCCAATCCTTCTGTGTACGACGAAGAACTAGATTGGGAACACCCTTAAGCAATGCCCAGAATAATGGAGGTTTTGTGTTTTTATTTCGGAGAAGAGGAGAAGAACCAATTTTCTGTGTGTTTTCTGTGGAAAAAGATGATGAATTTATAGAGAGTTTTTGGGAAAATGTAACAGCCATAAACGGCTAGTGGAGCAGTTACCGGAGCGAGGACCGAGGCCCGAGGCCCGAGGCCCGAGCCCGAGCCCGGCCCGGCGCGCGCGCGCGCGTGTGTGTGTTGTGACCACCCATGCCACTCTCAAGCACTCTTAAACAAATGATTAAAGGGTAGTGCAATATATAAAGAAGGTAGTATGTGGGTTTTTTATCAATGTGGGACAATTGATTTTTCATTCTTTTGAAGCATTCCTTTTTTTGGAGGAACAAACTCCAACAACTACTGCCTTGAAGGAAATCAACGAATTCAACCCAAGTGGGAGGTACATAACTCATGAACTATGGAATGTTAGAGAGGCTAGGAAGGCTACCTTGGCTGAAGGGATAGATTTTCTATGCCATAATTTTGGTTTGGAATATTAAAGTGGAAATTATTAATTCTGGGGAAGTTCACTTCATCACGGATTCAGATTGTGTGTTGAATGCTTATAAGACTCATGAATTGGATGTGACTGGTCTTAAATAGAAGCATATTTAATTTTTTAATTTTTTAATTTTTTAATTTTTTAATTTTTTAATTTTTTAATTTTTCAATTATTTAATTTTTTAATTTTTTAATTTTTTAATTTTTTAATTTTTTAATTTTTTAATTTTTTAATTTTTTAATTTTTTAATTTTTTAACTTTTTAATCTTTTTTATGCAAGCTAGCATGGTAAGTTAAATTAAAAAGTGTTGTTAGCATGGTAAGTTAAAATTTAAGTTTTAGCATCAATTATTTGGATTCTCTAGCGGTGTAAGACTTGTTGCGAATCTGAATTAATGACCACTTTCATCCGTGACATAATGCATGGCTTTCCAAAATGCACTTTTGCGAAGTGGGTTGTGCTAAAAATTTCCTATTTTAATGCTCTTTAGTGGTGGCACTGGAGGGTTATATACCCAGTGGGTAGATATAGTAATGTCCCGCAACTGCATTTTGCACGATTACTAAACAACATACAAAAAACAGTGGTGCATCTTTGCTTGAACACTACATATAATTTCATGTATCAAATATCTGTAGCAAGGCCGGTTATCAATCAGCGTATATTAAAATCCAAGCTTGGCGGCTAGGAACCAATTATGTCGGTGGAAAAATTACTTAGATTCGAATTCCTACACAGGAATGATAAAAGTTGCAACCGGTTGCGTTAAAAAATACTAACAAATAAGCCTTATTGACGAGATTTGGAACACTTCGGATCTCTATAAAGGGTAACGGAAAGGCGTAATAAAAGAATGTATTTATATAACTAGAAGTGTTTGGGCTCCCAATTGATTCTCACTTGGGCCACTAAGTCCAAAGCCCAATGGCTCTAAACAAACAGCATCAAACCCACCAATGGCTAGTCAGCCATCCATCAAGGCCCAAGGCCCAAAAGCAATAAATGACCTATGGGCATTTATTATGCAAACACTATAAATAGGCCGCCAAGGCTCACACCTGAAGGTACGTCCAATTTACCGCCTTAAGACTACTCTTCTAGAGAACTTCTCTCTAGAATCCGAGCATCATTCTTACTTAGGCATCGGAGGGGCTTTCCTCGGAAACACCCCCGAGGCTAGTAACTTTGCTCTTGTGCAGGTGAATTCGGACTCCACTCATTCAAACAAGCAAGATCTTCAACACATACAAAAGGGCCTTCATTCGAAGCCCATTGTTTCCATCTTTACAACACCGGAACAATTTGGCGCCGTCTGTGGGGAAGAACACTTCAAAGCCTTTGAAAGACATCAATCACCTCTTTCCGCGAAAATGGTGAACGATGTTGTTAACAACAATGACGACGATATGATGGTGCGGTCAGATTCAGAATCTGACCAAGAGGGGCACCCTCAATCGATGGCGAGGTCACAGCCAAGCAGAGCTACGACCGCCACAAATGCAGGACCTCCGATTCCAACTAGGGAAGAGCTCACTGCGGCCATGACCATCATGCAAAACTTCCTCTTCAATGAGAAGCAGCAAGGACTGGCAAATGACCGCAGAGAAGAGAGGAGGACCAGGCGAAGGCTGAACGAGCCACCCAGTGCGGAAGTGTCC
The DNA here is from genome assembly GCF_020520425.1 of Spinacia oleracea. NCBI lineage: Eukaryota > Viridiplantae > Streptophyta > Magnoliopsida > Caryophyllales > Amaranthaceae > Spinacia > Spinacia oleracea. Next base: position 72,888,434 of record NC_079490.1, read on the forward strand.
AGACCCGAACGAGAACTCCTTCCCTTGACAGGTACACACTTGACGTCGAGGTGGGTGGAAAGCACGTGGGACACCCAAAAAAGGGCACAACAGCAACCAGATTGGTTTGCGAGACCATCGCCTACTCCAACAGCTCTCCAAAGCGAATCAACTACTCGTAACCCTCGGGTCCGAAGCTCGGTACTTAGCAGGTTGAGGCCCTCGGTCCACTCAAGGTTAAGACCTTCGATCCATACGAGACTCGGGGTAGGTGAGTCGAGCAGATCTGGCGAACGACCCGAGGTCAGTAGCCGAGAAAGAAGAAGAGACAGGAGGCATGATCGAACCCCTAGCCCCCATCGTACGCCCGAACGTTCTAATCACAGAACCTCGGCAAACGAAGGCATCAGGGCTAGACTCGGGAAAAGAATCATGACTCCTACGTCATCCCCTTTCTCGGACGAGCTGATCATGGAAGAAATACCGAAGGTAAGACTGCCAGCTCACCTAACCTACAGCGGAATCACAGATCCGAGGGATCACATCATCTCCTACGAGCAGCAAATGTTCTTGAGTCCCTACTCCGAAGCATGCTGGTGTAAATACTTCCCAACCACGCTAACCGGAGTGGCGGGAGAGTGGTTTAGATCGCTGCCGAAGGGATCGATCAAGAGCTGGAAAAAGCTGAAAAAGAGATTCTGCACACAGTTCGTGAGCAACAATCGCCCCGAGCGAACCACAGCAGAACTGACCTCAATCCAACAAGAAAGAGACGAAAGTCTGAGAGAATTCATGGCCAGATTCATGAAGGAATCAACAAACATACCAAACTTGCAGCCAGACGTGGCCATCTTCGCCTTGAAGCACGCGCTCCAGGAAGGGAAGTTCCGTGACGAACTCTCAATGAAGAACCCCTCCAGAATAGCTGACGTGCTCCAAATGGCTGATGCGTTCATCAGAACCGAAGAGTTCAACAAGGCCGCTGCAAGACTGAAAGGATCGTCGGATCCGAGAGACACAAAGAATACCCAGAGCAAGCCCGAGGGCGGCTCAAGGAAGGGGAAAGAGAAAGTAGGAGCTAGAGAGATGAGCCCGAAGAAAGACGGGAGAAGGGGTGAACTTCAACCCAAGTACACCAACTACACTCCACTAGCTCTGCCCCGAAAGGAGATATTCAGCCTCAATAGAAATGACGAAAAGTGGAAACTACCTGGGAAGCTCAAGTCCAACCCAGCTCGGAGAAACAAGAACAAATGGTGCGAGTTCCATGATGACTTCGGTCACCATACCGAAGAATGCAACTCGCTGAAAGACAACATTGAGGACCTCGTTCGCCGAGGCTACCTGAAACAGTACTTGTTAGACCGAAGGGAGGAGAAAGAAAAGGCCGCAAGCGGCAAACAACACGAGCAACCCCAGAAAAGGGTCTACGAAGCAACAGGGCACAAGAAAAATGACATCCTAGTGGTGTTCGGGGGACAGAAGTCTGGCCAGGCCAGCAAAAAACACCTAAGAGCCCTCTCCCATCGGGTCAACTTCAGCGCGGTGGGAGACAACCAGCCACACCCCCCGAACATGACCTTCACTGCTGATGATTGCTTCGGAGTCCAGTACAAACATGACGATCCTCTGGTCATCTCCATGGACCTCAATAACCACAACGTACATCGAGTGTTAGTCGACGGAGGAAGTGCCGTCAATATCATCTTCAGAAATTGCTTCGAGCAGCTGATCCTCGAAGAGCCAGAGGAAGCACTGACGAAAGTCAGTTATCCTCTGATCGGATTCAACGGATCCGCAGCTATCCCTCGAGGAAAGATCACCCTGCCAGTCACAGTGGGCGAAGGCCAGGCAGCAAAAACCCTTCGGGACGAATTTTTGGTGATGGACTGCGACTCCGTATACAACGTAATCATGGGGAGAACCATGATTCACAAGATGCAAGCAGTCCCCTCCACATACCACCAGCTGATGATATACGTCTCGGATGCAGGATTCGCCGAACGAATCAGAGGTGATCAAGAAGTGGCGAGAAGAACCTGCCACACTGCTGTCCGAAAGCCCAAACTAGAAGACGGCCCCGAGGAAGAAAAAGGAGCTAAGGGAGAGGAAAGCGAGGCAAAAAGGAGAAGAGCAAGCACGAGCAGCTTGTCTCCCGCAGAAGTTGATGCCCGCCCCGAAACCCTATCTCCCGAACCAGATCAAGAAATGGAGGATATCTTCCTCGAAGAGGATTCAGACAGGAGCGTCCGAATAGGCAAGGGCCTAAGCTCGGGGCTCCGAATCGATTTGGTCCGATTACTCAGGGATCATAAAGACATCTTTGCATGGTCAGCAGCAGATATGCCAGGGATAAATCCGAAGCTGATTTGTCACAAGCTGGACGTCAACGCTGAAGCTCGGCCAGTCAAGCAAAAAAAGAGGAACTACTCCTCGGAGAAAAACAAAGCCATCGCCGAGGAGGTGAAAAAGTTGCAGGAGGCCGGATTCATTGAACAATGCATGTATCCGAAATGGCTGGCCAACGTGGTGATGGTCAAAAAAGCGAACGGCTCCTGGCGAATGTGCGTAGATTTCACAGACCTGAACCGAGCCTGCCCCAAAGACTGCTATCCCCTGCCAAGGATAGATCAATTGGTTGACTCCACCAGCGGCCATGCACTGCTCAGCTTCATGGATGCCTTTTCAGGCTACCACCAAGTATTCATGCACCCCGATGACAGAGCAAAGACAGCGTTCATCACAAGCGCAGGAGTGTTCAACTACAAAATGATGCCTTTCGGCTTGAAAAATGCCGGAGCCACCTACCAGAGGCTAGTTGATCACGTCTTCGCCGACCAGAAAGGGAGGAATGTGGAGGTCTATGTGGATGACTCCATCGTAAAAAGCATCAAGGAGGAAGACCACGTTAAAGACCTGGCAGAGACCTTCGGAAATCTGAGGAAATACAGCATGAAGCTGAACCCAAAAAAATGCGTCTTCGGGGTGAAGTCAGGTAAATTCCTCGGATTCATGGTGAGCGAAAGAGGAATTGATGCGAACCCGGACAAAGTCCAAGCGGCATTGGATTTACCCGAGCCGAAGACCAAGAGAGATGTGCAGAGGCTAACCGGCAGGTTAGCCGCACTAACAAGGTTCATATCAAAGGCCTCGGATAAGGGAGCCCCCTTCTTCAAAGCACTGAAACCAAAGAACCTCCCCGGAGGAGAAGCAGAACCAGTCAAGAAAAAAGGGGTCCCGAGGAAAGTGGATCCCGAACTGATATGGGAACAGGAGCAAAAAGAAGCTTTTCAGCAACTCAGAGCCCACCTAGCTCAACTGCCGACACTGGCCAGACCGAAGGAGGGGGAAACCCTGTACCTATATGTCGCAGTTAGCCCTGGAACCGTCAGCGCAGTGCTTCTTCGGGAAGAAGAAAAGAAGCAACAGCCAATCTACTTCACCAGCCGAACACTCACAGGGGCCGAAACCCGGTACCCACTCATCGAGAAAGTCGCATATGCAGTAGTGGTAGCTGCACGAAAACTGAGGCCATACTTCGACTCCCACCAGATCACAGTGCTAACTGACCAACCGCTCGAAAAAGTACTCGACAAAATAGAGAGGTCAGGAAGATTGGCTGCCTGGGCCTTCGAACTATCAGAGTTCGGCATCAAATATCAGCCGAGGACAGCAATCAAAGCACAAGCATTGGCAGACTTCTTGGCCGAGTGCTCATACCAGGAAATGTTGGATGATACGAAAAGCACTTGGGAGGTCTTCACTGACGGATCTTCCACAATAAACGGCTCAGGGGCGGGAGTTGTACTGATCCCCCCGACGGGGAAAAGCATAGAGTATGCATTGAAGTTCGGCTTCAAAGCAACCAACAACGAGGCCGAATACGAGGCCGCAATCGCAGGGATAGAGCTTTGTTTATCCCTGGAGGCCGAACATGTTCGCCTCAAAACTGATTCCCAGCTTGTAGCCAACCAGATCCGAGGGGAGTATGAGGCCAAATGGCCCAGCATGACAGCCTATTTAGCAAAAATTAAATCCTTAACATCAAAGTTAAGATCCTTTGAAGTCATCCTCATTCCCCGAGGACAGAACACGCAAGCAGACGCACTGTCAAAACTCGCAAGCTCAACACTCATCGACCTAAACAGGTCGGTCCACGTGGAAGTTCACCAAGAGAGAAGCATCGACTTGCTACCCACCACAGTATGCAGCTTGCGTTCCGAACCTAGCTGGATGGACGCAGTAGTTGCATACAAAGAAAGGGGAGAACTTCCCGAAGATAAGCTGCAAGCGAGAAAACTGAAAAGATTCAACAGATGGTTCATCATCAGCGCCGAAGGAGAGCTCATGAGGAAATCATTCTCTGCTCCGCTGCTAAAATGCGTGGGTCCAACAGACGCTGACTACATCCTAAGGGAAATCCACCTCGGGATATGCGGAAACCACATTGGAGGTAGGACATTAGCACATAAAGCCCTTCGGGCTGGGTACTGGTGGCCCACTATGGTTTCCGAGGCAAAGCAGATGGCAAGGAAATGCGAGAAATGCCAAAAGTTCGCACCAGCCATCCATCAACCAGCTCAAACCCTACAATCAACACTGTATCCCTTACCATTCGCACAGTGGGGGTTAGACATCATTGGTCCCTTCCCCTCAACGACGAACCAGAAGAAGTGGTTGATTGTAGGAGTCGACTATTTTAGCAAATGGATCGAAGCCGAAGCTGTCTCCTCCATCACCGAACCTCAGGTCCGCAAGTTCATATGGCAGAACATCATCACAAGGTTCGGCATACCAAGACTGATGGTCTTCGACCACGGGAAACAGTTCGACAACACCCCGTTGCAAAAGTGGTGCAAACAGTTCGGCATACACCTAGCGTACTCGGCAGTCTGTCACCCACAAAGCAACGGGCAAGCCGAAGCTGCTAACAAACTCATCCTCAACGCACTCAAGAAAAGAGTCGAGGATGACAAAAACAAATGGTTAGAAGAGCTACCCGGAACGCTATGGTCCCTTCGGACCACTGAAAAAGAAGCTACCGGACAAACACCGTTCCACCTTGTATACGGATCCGAAGCTGTAATTCCTGTGGAAATCGGAACAGAAAGCCTGAGGATCCAGGCATACAACAGGTATGATGGGCTCCAAGGAGAAAGCAACAATCAACTTCTATCCGAAGCTCTCGATCTACTGGACGAAGCTCGGAACGATGCAAGGACACTCAACGCAGCCTATTTGCAGAGGGTCAACAAGCATTACAACCGAAGAGTCAACGCCAGACCCCTAAAAGTCGGTGATCTAGTACTCAGAAACGCCGCCTCGGTTCAGAAAGGACGGATCCATGGCAAACTCTCAGCCACTTGGGAAGGACCATACATCATCCATTCCGAAAAAAGGCCAGGCACGTATATGCTGAAACAGTTAGATGGAACAATTCTGAAGAACCATTGGAATACCGATGTTCTCAAGAAATATTTTGTATGATCTCTGTCTGTAAACCAAGTAAGTTGTTTAATGAGAAGAGGAAAGCCATTGGCACCATGTGTTTCATTAAACTTATCTCTATAATTATTGTCCCTTTATATATATATGCAGCCTCGGATCTGATCAATCCGAGACTAAAAACAGGCTGACTTTGCCCATTCCTTGATAAAATGCAAGAAATGACCAAATCATACACTTCAGGGAATCGTCCAGAATCCTCGGATTCGCGGTACCCTAATAAAATTTGTTCGCAACAAACAGTCGCTCGAATCAAGTTATAAAACTCCGGCTCAGATCCACGGATCGCCGAAGGCATAACTAAAGAGGCAGACTAGCGATCTCTTGCCCAGGTTTCCGAACCACAAGAGATCGGAAGAACAATCCAAACCTCTGAGCAGATCGACGGATTTGAAGAGTCTGGAAACTAAAGAGTCTCTTAGCAGATCTACGGATTTGAAGAACTCGCAAAACTAAAGAGTCTCTTAGGAGATCTAATGATTTGAAGAACTCGCAAAACTAAAGAGTCTCTTAGCAGATCTACGGATTTGAAGAACTCGCAAAACTAAAGAGTCTCTTAGCAGATCTACGGATTTGAAGAACTCACAAAGTCAAAGAGTCTCTTAGCAGATCTACGGATTTGAAGAACTCGCAAAAGTTAAAAAGTCTCTTAACCGATCTACGGATTTAAAGAGCTCGCAAGATCAAAAGGTTTTCAGCAAGTCTACAGAAAGAGGAGCTCGAGAAATCTACGGATTTAAAGACCTAAAATTGCGAAAGAACAAGTTGAAAAGAAGCAGCCAAGTAACAAACATTCATTTTTTATTCAATATTTGGGGGAAGTACAAATACATTGAAAACCTCAAAAATTGAAAACAAAATGAAACAGTTAAAATCGGCAGCCATCAACAGACAATACCGGCCTACCGAAGTACTAAGAAAGCAAAAAGAAATGAGTACAACGCAGCGCCGAGGCAAAAGGGGGAAAGGCAAGCACATGTTCGGAAGTCCTCAACTGGAACCGACCGACTCTGAAGAAGACGACTGCCCGAATCCCTAACTCTTGGGAGTCTCAGGAGCATCCCCCAGGGGAGCATCCTTCGAAGAACCCCCAGCAGTAGTATCACCTTCGGAAGTCGCCTTCTGGGCCCGAGCCTCTGCAAGAGCAGCTTGGCGTTCAGCTTCAGCTTCGTCCCGATCGGCCTGGCACTCCACCAAGTGATCCTGGGCCCTCATCCAGAGCGGAACCTTCTCATTCCAAGGGAAATGAGGCATATGCTTCGCGAACATCCGCCGAGCGCCCAGGATGCCATTCCAGTATTGCTCCCTACACTGATCAGCAGTGTAGAGGTCAACTCTCTCTTGCTCCAGTTTCCGAATGGCAGCATCCTTCTCTCGGATCTTCAGCTGGAGAACGGGCACCTTGTCAGCTTGGTTCTGAACAATCTCCCGATTCTTAACAAACTGAACAAGCCTCGCCTCCGCTTCCTGGCTCTGCTTAATGGCCGCCTCAAATTTAGACGTCATCTCCTTGAGAAGACTGTCTTTTTCTTCAAGTTCGCTCGCAAACTTGGCAGCCATTTCTTTCCTCTCCTTGTCGAAGGAAGCTATCTTTTCAGCATCCTCCTCGACTCGGAAAGTAAGCTTCCCAACTTCGGCCCCGATCTGCTCAGCCGATTCCCTAGCCTCACGACTGTACTGAAGGTACAGTAGCTTGAGGTCCACCATCTCGGCCATGAGCTGCCCAGCCTTCTGGTCCAAGACAGGGATATCACGAGCATAAGCCTCCTGATACCTCCTCAACTGCCTCTCCTCAACCGAGCTACACTCGGAAGCGAACGAGGACCAGAAAACAGCCTGGGAAAGAAGAAAAGACAAGAAAAGATGAGGAAAGAAGAAAACAACAAACCAAAAACGGAACTCAAAACAAAATTTCCAACACTTACCTCATTCAGATAATACTGAGCCATCATAGCTGGGTTCCTCTCCTCAGCTCCAGGAACCCTCCACTGCGGGTTGGCCCGAAGAAGATTCTCCCGTGCAGCTTCGGGACCCACCAAAGATCCCACGTGAGCCATGGGGTTCTCCCCCAAAACCGGAGCCCTAGCATAGCGAGCCATCGCCTCCCTTACCTCCTCGGGGATCCGTTTCAGCGGAACATCCGAGCAAGGGTCAGCGTGGATCAGTCTATCCAGGGCCGAGGTCGAAGTAGAGCCCAAGGTCGAGTGGCGCCTCTTCCTCGTCAGACCCTGCTCGGGTTGCTCCTTCTCAGCAGAAGGGACCTCCTTCTCAGCTTCGGGAACCTCCATGTGAGCCTCGGTGAGATCCACCATCTCCTTATCTGGACTTCTCTCCCTTGCGAGAGAAACGTCAGCAGATTCCTCCTTCCGCTCGGCCACAGTAGGGACATCCGAGCCAGGAACAAGGTCGGCTTCAATTGCCTCCATCACCTTGGTTATATCCTGGATCTCGATCCCCAAAGCAGCAGACGGCTTCAGCGGAGAGGGGATGGTATCTTCCTCGGCCAACGGTTGGTCCACGGGCGGCGGTTCCGCAACCACCACACTCTTCAACTTCTGCCCTGGCAAGGGCATGAAGTGAAGGAGATTTTTTGGAGGAGGCATGACTTCCGAAACTTCTTCCTACAGGGCAAACGCTCAAAGGTCAGTTTCAGAAAAAGAGAGAACGGATCACAAAGGCTCCAAGTCAGAACGAATACCTTCTCCGAAGACTGAGAAGCTTTCGCTTTCTTCGGATGCGCAGAAGGCCTCAAAAGAGTGCTGCCCTTCCTTTTGCGCTGATCCTAAACAGAGGAGACCAAGGGTCAATAAATGTAAAAGAAGACAAAGGAAGGAATAAAGAAAAAACGCGAAGTACCCGGTTCCTAGATAAAGAGATATCTATCCGAGCCGGAGATGAAACCGAAGGAACGGCACGCGGCACAGTGTCAGTCCCAGGACCCTAAAAAGATGGTCCAGGACCAAGACGTTAGCCGACGGCCAACCAGAAAGAAAGAAGAACAAAAGACTTCGAGATATAGAAACACTCACCGGATCCGAGGTTGTCCTCAAATCAGGGAGCACGACTTTCACCGGAACAGCTTCGGGAGAAGAGGCAGAATCCCACGGATCAGCTCGAACTTCAGATATCCGAGCGACACCCGACGGAGACAGCACGTAATCCTTCAAACGAGGATTACGAGGATTTTCCTTCCCGAACTTGTAATCAGGGGCCGAGTCGTGAATGGTCTTCAGATCCAAAGAAATGCCCAAGACCACAGGATCAACGCAGCTAAAGCCGTACTCTGCAGAAACAAAGCACAAAGCAAAGTCAATAAAACGAAACAAAAAGGAAGAGGACAAACTTACTAAAGCACGGTCCCAGCCGAAAGACACCTACCCCTGTCAAAAATCCTACTGAGACCGGCAACAGCAAGAATGTCCTCCCGCAAGATATAGTTGAGGTTCGGGAGCCAGTTGGACGGCAGTTTGTAGTTGTCCTCCCGAGCCAAAAACCACTGGAGGAGATCCACGTAGTGGTGATGGTTCCGATCCGGAGCAGCCACGCTTCGCATATCAGGATCAGGAGTCACAAACCACTTCGGAGGGCGGTAAAAATGTGGATGCTTCGGATCTGTCGGCACACGAACAAACAACCACTCCGTCTTCCAATTATGATCAGAGCTGAGGTAAGGGTAGGCCGTAATGTAGTTCGGCTCCCCCTTCCTTCGGGATCTTTTGTTGATGATGGTCCACCAACCATACCCATCTCCCTTGGAGGCATGGTTGAAAGACAGATCGTGCAGATCCCGAAACACGGCAACAGAGCATGGAAAGTTAATAAAATCGCACACCCATCTAAATCCGATGATGTGCCTCATAGATTTGGGGGTAAGCTGGGCCAAACTGATGTTGTACGACACCAGGAGCTCGGAAACGAAGGGATCCAAAGGAAAGCGGAGACCGTTCTCCAAATGATGAGTATACACAGAGATGAACCCCCTCGGCGGATGAGTCACCCGAGGACGCTCCTGGTCGGGAAGCTCGCACCAGTACCCCAAGGCGTGCTGGATTCCGTATAACTCTTCGGCTCTCCGATGGTAGTTCCCCAGCTTCGCCTCCACCAACCAGTCACCACTGACCGATTTTTCCAAGGGACCATCGATCTTAGTGGTCTCATGCAGAATCGGGGCATACTTGCCCTGCGGATCAGCTTCAGTCCAATGAACTGGAAACTCAGGGTAAGAGCGGCGCACACCCGAAGAGCCAGCTTTCTTACCAGAAGTTGCGCGTTCAGACACGCTAGACCCGCCAACAACGTCATCTTTTGAAGCATCCCAACCAGTCGAACGCCTCTCCACCGGCCTCTCCGAAGGCCGACCCCTCGAAGTTTTCGGTAACCTTCCCGAAGGCACGTTCTCCCTCTCACTAGAGGAATCAACGACGAACTTGCTCTTGCCCCTATTCTTTGCCATGGCCGCGAATTCTCGGTCTAGGGTTGAGATTGAGGGGTAGAAGGAAAAACGAAGAAAAAAAGGAGAATTCAGAAACAAATTACCTTTTTCCGAAGCGGAATTCGCCGATAAAACGAACAACACAAGTTCCCGAAGTCTAAAGTTGGCCGAATTTCGTAGATCTGAAGAAGCAAATTGCACTGCGATCGCCGGAATTTAGAGAGAGAATGGGTTTGAAAGAAGGAATAAAAAGTTCAAAGAGAGCAAAGCACCCAGTATTTATAGAAAAGAAAAGGGCGCATCAACTTCCTCAACCCACGATCTCCACGACGCGATACAACTCCCAACACTTGTCATCAATGCAAATCATCTCTTTTCAAAAAAGAGAGGGAACTTTCGGACTTCTGACAGCTGGAAACCCACCCATTTAATTCTAAATGGACCGGGTCTGGGGGGCATGTTGTTTGGGCTCCCAATTGATTCTCACTTGGGCCACTAAGTCCAAAGCCCAATGGCTCTAAACAAACAGCATCAAACCCACCAATGGCTAGTCAGCCATCCATCAAGGCCCAAGGCCCAAAAGCAATAAATGACCTATGGGCATTTATTATGCAAACACTATAAATAGGCCGCCAAGGCTCACACCTGAAGGTACGTCCAATTTACCGCCTTAAGACTACTCTTCTAGAGAACTTCTCTCTAGAATCCGAGCATCATTCTTACTTAGGCATCGGAGGGGCTTTCCTCGGAAACACCCCCGAGGCTAGTAACTTTGCTCTTGTGCAGGTGAATTCGGACTCCACTCATTCAAACAAGCAAGATCTTCAACACATACAAAAGGGCCTTCATTCGAAGCCCATTGTTTCCATCTTTACAACACCGGAACAAGAAGTTTATGATAAAAAGTATTACGAAGTATGATATTAGAGAATTTATTATGTTGGAAAAAAAATTAAGTAGCTTTTTAATAGACGAATTATGAAGAGTGTACCGAGCAACGGAGCCTTAATGACGACTGTGGTAATAACGATCAACGATTTGAATATCAAATGAAGCCTTAAGAAGAGAGTGGATTATAGAAGGATATCCAAAAACCAATATGGCGAGGCAGAACATCTCAAATTATTCATATAATTAGATATTTTTAGTTTTTTTTAAAGAGGATTTATGAAGATTATTATACCGAGAAACGGAGCCTTAATGACGACTTAGGTTAGACTGAGCAAAACTTTGAATCCCCAAAAATTAATACGGTTAGACGAGACGAGAAAACTCGATGAATTTACTATTCGGTAATATAATTAGATGTTAATTTATGGTTAAAGTTTTATATTATAATAGAAGTTAATTATGTCGGTAGAAAAGTTATTTATAATTGGTACGGAGGAATTACATATATGAAATTTATAACCGCGTGCCTCGGAAAATATCAAATGAATCCTTAAGAAGAGATTTGACTACAGAAAGATAGCCAAAGACCAATACGGCGAGGCAAAGTTAATAGCACAAATTATTAATATAATTTGATATTTTTATAGAGGAATTATGAATATTATTATACCGAGCAATGGAGCCCTAATGACGGCTGAGGTTATACCGAGAAAAAATTTGAATCCCTTAAAGTAATACGGTTAGACGAGAAAACTGGATGAATTTACTATTCGGTAATATAATTAGATGTTAATTTATGGTTAAAGTTTTATATTATAATAGAAGTTAATTCTGTCGGTAGAAAAGGTAAGTAGAATTGGTACAGAGGAATTACATATATGAAATTTATAACCGCGTGCGTCGGAAAATATCAAAAAAAATTGAGCGTTTCTTTTCACAACCCTTTTTCGTAGCAGAAGTATTTACAGGCTCTCCAGGAAAATATGTTGGTCTAGCAGAAACAATTAGAGGGTTTCAATTGATCCTTTCCGGAGAATTAGGCGCGCACCGAATGGTTACGAAGAAATCGTATTTAGCCTCGACTCGTGTCCTAGCTCGTCTGAGAGCTAAATTTGCTTCAATTTTTTTGTCTCTTTCCTTCCGCTTTCCTCAAGTTAGCTTCTACTATTTCAAGAGTTTGTTGAGCTTCTTGGGGATCAATGTCACTACCCTGGGTCTCCAAAACCCGATGTCGTAGGTTCAAGTCCTACGGAGCGTGATTCCATTGTTGGTAGAGCAAATTGAATTATCGAATTAGACTCAAATAAATGAACAGTAATCTAATCGAAAGTTGACCTCCTGTTGATTCGAGAAAGGAGGAGGTCAATCAAAAAAATATTTGTGAATTAATCAAAGATCCAACTAATCACCACGTCTATATTGTAAATATGCAGTTACAAATAATCCAGCCAAAGTAATAGGAATTAGACCTAAGACGATTCCAAATAGAAAAACTTCAATCATTTCAATTTCGTTTGAAAAAAAAAAGAAAGGTAATATCTATTTAAGAATAGATTTGACTACAGAAAGATAGCCAAAGACCAATACGGTGAGGCAAAATTAACAGCAAAAAATATTAATTATTAAATTAATTAGATACTTTTATAGAGAAATTATGAATATTATTATACTGAGCAATGGAGCCCTAATGACGACTGAGGTACGGGGGAATTACATATATTTCGTATGAGAATTATAACCGCGTGCGTCGGGAAATATCAAATGAATCCTTAAGAAGAGATTGGAGTACAAAAGTATGACTAAAACCTAATACGGTGAGGTATAATAGCACAAATTATTAATATGATTAGATATTTCTACAGATGAACTATTAAGATTACTATACCGAGCAACCAAGCCTTATTGACAAGAAGTGTTGTGTGATTAGTGAATCTCTTACGCCGGATGGTGTTTTAAGTAATATTTAATTTGTAATAGGGGAATTATGATGATTAGAACCGCGCACTTCATAAAAATGACAAACGAAACCTTAATGACGAGAATCATAGAGTAGCAATTTATGTACTCTTTAGTGGAGGCACTGGTGGGTTATCTACTTAGTTGGTAGATATACTAATGTCCCGGAACTGAATTATTGCACGATCATTAAACAACATAGTGATCTCATATTCGTGCATCTTTGCTTGAACACTAGGACGATCGCATGCATATATCAAATATCTGTAGGAAGGCGGGTTATTGATCAGCTTTTATTGAAATCCAAGCTTGGCGGCTGAGTAGGTAGATTAGAATTCCTACAGAGCTGAGGAATGATAAAAGTTTTAACCGCTAGCGTCAGAAAAATAAAAAAAACCCTTAATTAATGACGTGATTTGGAACACTTTGGACTCTTATAAAGGGTGACGGAGAGGCGTAATAAAATATTTAAATAATTAGATGTTTATGGTAAATGCATGTAATACGAAGTATGCTGCTATAAGAGAATTTATTAAGTCCGCAAAAAAAATTAAATATCATTTTTATAGAGGAATTATGATGATTATACCGAGCAACAAAGCCTTAATGACGACTGTGGTAAAAACAATCTAAAATAAAACACTCTAATAAGTAAAAACTAAATCTAAAATAAAAGTCATCCAAATTTAAACAGTAATTTAACATAAAATTCAATCCAAAAATGGAACTGTAAAGTACTAGATCAGAACTGGTGCATGCTCAGGTATTGAGAAAAAATTATTTAACCATTTTTTGTCAAGTATTTGAATAACAAAACAATTGTCAAAAAATAAAGTAGTACGAAGTACAAACGATGTTGCCGATTTTCAAAACAGTAATAAAGCTATGATATATTTCATGTTTTTACAAATATTATTTTTGATAAATAAAATAAAATTACAGTTGTATATTGAAAATCAAATGAATAGGAAAAATATTTTTTTTGTCAAAATACTGAATCTTTTCCTTAAAATTTAATTGAGATATATGAATAAATAAATAAGAAAAAGTTTTGGTGGGAAAAAATTTCACCAGGAAGTGACAAGTGTAATTCCCGGTGTCTGTTTTATAATGAATGTGCAATTATACGTTGACGTCTTTTTAAAGTGCTAATTTTTATTGATGCCTTGTGATTTTCGTGGAAATATATGATTTATATAGAAATAAATTTGAAAGTTGAAATAATATACAAGCTAGTTAGATGGTTAATTAATATTAAGTGTTAAACATGGAGTTGAAGTGAAAGAGTCTGAATGAATATATGAATTAAATGGTGAATTGGGGATAAATGAGGAAGATGAAATAGTGTTGAAGCTGTAAAGTATTTCGTATAAAAAACAACAAAAGGAAAAATTGGAAAACAAAAAAAATAATATTGTGGGTGAAATTAAGATGGGTGACACGTGTCATCTAATAATCTATGGTTATACTAGGTATAGACTATGGTAGATGTAATAAATAGATAGATAACAAACACAAAAAGGGAAAAAACTAATTGATGGATGAAAAATGAGGGGATGACACTTGTCATCTATTCGATATGGTTTCGCTTTTTAAATACTAGACTAGACTAGAATATTAGACTAGACTAGCTAGACTTGATATAGATTTCTGCAAAAGAATTAGTGGAGCGCTAAACCGCGCCCCATAAATACGCACCCACCCTATTAAATGCCACAACTACCCCTCCCTATACTTACCCCTTTATTTTTTTTACCTTTCACCTTACTTTCACTCACCATATTACCTCCAACCATATAACCCACCTTCAACCTTACAACATTCTGGCTGCCACCACTCCGGCCGAAATTCTGGTGACCCAAAATTCCGGTGACCCAAAATCCGGCGGCTGCCACCATTCTGGCGAGCACTTTTTTCGGCGACGCAAATCTCCGGCGAAAAAATGCGTCGAAATTCTTACATGTACGAGTCATCCGGGGGACATCCACGTCATCCTAAGAGGTAATTTTTTTTTGTCCGACAAAACTTATAAAGGCTTCTTTATTTTAAGCTTTCACCATGGTAGAGACTTCTACAGTTTAAGCTTCTACCATGGTACGAGCTTAAAACGAAGAGTCTACACCATGGTGCGAACATAAAACGAAAAAGTCTAACTAATTTATTTCCGGAATAATTATTTCAACTCAGTAGTTAATTACCAAAACTATATCGTTTTAATATCTGTTATTAAATAAATAAAAAATTACAATTACAATTTTTTAGCATGGAGACTTCTACGTTTTAAGCTTCCACCACGGTGTAGACTTGTTCGTTTTAAGCTTCCACCATGGTAGAAGCTCAAACAACAAAAGTCTCCACCATGGTGCGAGCTCAAAACGAAAAATTCTAACTAATATTTTCCGGAATAATTATTTCATATTCAACGTACAATAATTAAAATAGAATTAATATGCAAAATTCTTCATTTTAAGCTTCCACCATGGTAGAGACTTCTGCAGTTTAAGCTCGTACCATGGTAGAGACTTCAACAGTTTAAGCTCGTGCCATGGTAGAAGCTTAAACGGTATAAGTCTCTACTGTGGTGGAAGCTTAAAATGAAGAAGCCTATGTAAGTTTTGCCGGACAAAAAAAGAATTACCTCTTGGGATGACGTGGATGTTCCCCTGGATGACTCGTACATGTAAGAATTCCGACGCATTTTTACGCCGGAAATTTGCGTCGCCGGGAAAAGTGCTCGCCGTAGTGGTGGCAGCCGCCGGATTTCGAGTAACCGGAATTTGGGGACGCCGGAATTTCGGTCGGAGTGGTGACTGCCGGAATGTTGTAAGATTGAAGGTGGGTTGTATGGTTGGAGGTAAGATGGTGAGTGAAAGTAAGGTGAAAGATAAAAAAAAAATGAAGGGGTAATTATGACATTTAATAGGGCGGGTGAGTATTTATGGGGCCGGGTTTAGTAAGCCCCAAGAATTATGAAGCATATATAGTTGTGCGCATTAGAAAATTAACAAACCAAGCCTTAATGACAAGAATTGTTGTGTTATTAGAGAATCTATTATGCTGGATGGTATTTTAGGTAATATTTTGTAGTAAGGAATTATGAAGAAAATAACCGCGCACGTCAGAAAAATGACAAATATAGCCTTAATGACAAGAATCATAGAGGAGCAATTTAAATCCCCATAAATACACACGGTGCGACGAGAAAACACAATTTACTACTCTGATAATATCATTGAGGGGTATATAATTAGATATCCTTTTTCAACAATTATGTTATTGGCGTTGTTAATTAAATAGGTTGAAAAGATAAACAACATTCACACAGAGGAACTATAGAATATGAAGGTTCAATTGACGAGATTGGGAGAACCTAGCAACATGTTGTATCCCCGGAATGAGAATAAGACCCAACACAGAGGAATTATGAAAATTATTATACCGAGCAACGGAGCCTTAATGACGACTGAGGTTATACCGAGGAAAACTTTGAATCCCCATAAAGTAATACGGTTAGATGAGAAAACTCGATCAATTTACTAATCGTTAATATATGTAGTTGTTAATTTATGGCCAAATTTTCATGTTATTATAGAAGTACATAATGGATTTATATCGTAGAAAATACAAGTAGCATTCGTATAGAAGAATTTTTGAAGATTGTAATCGAGCGCGTCTGGAAACTATGAAATGAAGCCATAACACGAGATTGCGGTAATTAGAGTTGTTAACTAGTTTTTTAGGCCCAGGTGATGTTCTGAGTTACTACATTAATAATATTCACATTTACCTATATATGTGAATGTTGGATCCCCGGAAAAGAATAAGAGGAGACGAGATAACACAATTATGTAAATAGTATAAATCTTTTGTACATTCATTCTATTTTTTCTTTCTTTTTTTGTAAGGTAAGATAAAGTGCCCTATCGGGTCAGAACCCCGCACGGGTCAACCTGCCCGGGTTAACCGGCTAGACGCTTTGAGAGTGGGAGATTGATAAGGGGAACCCTCCCTCAAAGTGTCCCTAGTGGGGATTGAACCTCCAACCTTTTAGTTGAAAGGTGGAATCCTTTTCACTAGGCCAAGACACACTTGGTTAGTTTTGTACATTCATCTCACATTGAACAAATAAAATACCGTCAAAAAATACGGAGTATAAATAGTTGGACCCACTCCAGCAACGTGAAATTGTAGCTTACCTTTCCGACTTCCAAGCCATAAAACCATACCAAATTGCCAAGCTTCAATGGTAAGAGAAAATAAAGCCACATAACGCCATCCATCTATCTTTACTTTGTTCCCCCGTAAATAAATAAAAAAATTCTTTATTTTGTTCCAATTTTTATGGCTGAAGACGATAGTTGGCGGCCAAGCTCACTGCTATTGCTAGCTAGCGTTGCCGAACAGCGTCGAAGTATGTTGCTTCTGTTTTTTCACCCTTTTAATACTAATTAAGTAAACGAGGAATTCGAAGGAAAAAGGAATTTTTTTTTTCAAGTAAGAAAATATTCACTTCCACATTATATTCCCAAAAATGTTATTGGATTCAAAAATACGGAGGACAAGGAAGGGAAAGGAATTTGAGATTTCTTTCTTTCGCCTTTTGTTGCTTTCACTGAACCAAATTGCATTGTATTGATTTTCTTTTCCCTTCCTTCTCCTCCTTTGCCAATTTTTGTACCATAGAAGTTAAGGGAAGAATCAGTCTATTCTTCCAATGTCTATAAGCAGTAGCACTTTGTTTTGGTTTAATAATTTGTAAGCAGACTGTCTTATTGTAGACACCTACTTTTGTCCCCATTCCCGAAAGGGAAAGGTTCAATGATGAAAACATAAATCTCCACTTGACAACGCATCTCCTATAAAATAATGAATCTCAAATCCCTTTTTCATTTCACCCGAAACCTGCTATTTATAGAAACCTGCTATTTATGGAAACCTGCTAAAAAAAGTAACTGCCGTAATGGGTAGTTGTTAAAAGTGGCAAGTCATAAAAGATAGAAACCTGTCAGAATTAGGTGTTGCACTCCAACATAAATCCTAAATGAGATAGAGATTATGAGAGAATCCTATTCCTAATATGATTCGAAAATAAGAGTCACGTATTAATTAAAATCCTAGCGAGCCTAGAGTTCGTAACGCATTCCGTCACAAGGTTAATAAGCACTAAAAGACTTGATTAAGTCTCAAACGCTCCGGATTCTAGGAATCCGAATCTGACTAAGAAAACGGCCCAGATCCTATTTTCAGCGCCTGGCTCTGGGCGCCGAAATCTTCGGCGCCCAGGCCTGGGCGATGAAAACACCTGAGACGTGTTCTTTCCTAATTCTTCGTGGATTAGAGTTCTACAATTCTATCTTTCCACGAACTCTTTTCTATAAATAGGGCCTTAAGTTCGACGTGACACAACACACAATTATTATTCTGAGTATTGACTCCAACCCCTAAGCCTAAGCCTCACGCTGCGAAATTGATCACGCGTTCTGTCGCAATCGATCCATAAATCAAACAGAACGTATCCTGTCCCATAATTTGAGATTCGTTAAATAAAAGGAGAAATAGCAAAGTCAAAGTGGTTAGTTTTCTGAGAACCGTGACGTACCTCTCAAGGGTGCGTCGTAATGTGTCCCTTTTCTATGATTTAATTGCTTTCCTCGCCCTTTTATGAAATGTTAAACTAATTAAATCTGATTGTTGTATCACGTCTAATAAAGATTATGTTTTTGGGAAATTAGATTATCATGCTAGGTCCCTTAATACAATCTAAATCAGATAATCGCGCTCGATCTAGTATTATATGTTGCATATTGTTAAAATCGACTCAGATTAGTTTAATAGTTAACGCATGTCCCTTCAATTCTTTATGCTGAGCTAGTAAGGATATCCTGCCTCTGGAGTTATCGAAGAGCGAGTACTCCTCTCGGTAGTTACAGTCCCCCGAACCCTCAATCTCTACCCTGCGAGTGTACGTTGAGCGATCCCCACCACCAGGGATCACAAGGGAACCTACGGCCGTCGTGGCCAAACATAATTGCACTCCCTTTATGTCACGATAACCGGATTTTGTCAGTTTTTCTCATTGTCGTTAAAAACTGAATGGCGACTCCTATATTACTAGTCAATTGGGTGTAAACTTACAGGAAATCCAATTACACTTGATTTGGCAAAAAGAAGCGTCACACCCACGAGGGACGAGGTCACGCATTAGCCTCGTGCTTTTTCGACCCCTCACAGTGGCGACTCCACTGGGGATAGTGAAGGAAATACTCGTGCTCGTAGGTAATCAAAATAGCCGAAGGGTGAAACGATCCTACCCCGCATTTATTTCCCCATCAAGTTGGGACGACCTGAAAATCAGCATATTAATGTGAACGGACAGAACCGCATAACGAATCTTGGCTCCCTTGGTGTTTCATCTCGGGAGTTGGGACTAAGGATACCCATCGCCAACCGGGGGGTGCATACGCTTCGAATGTTGTCCACTCGGCACTTTCGCTAGTAGTACACCCGTAACAAACCCAATCGCTCGCCCATTAGGTCCCTCTCATTGGTGCATGGCCCCTTGGCCTACATCGTGATTGGCCTCTTGGGCGAAATTCGTCTGTTGAAGACACTACCTCGACCGGGGCATGTGTTGGATCTGCGATAGAAGCGGTACCAAGCCAGGCGCAAATAACTACCCATAGAAGCCTATCATAAACTACATGACATATTATTATTGCCTCATGATGGAATGTTAGTTATGTGTAGCGAAATATATGATTGTGTGTGGCAAACTATCCTAGAAAAACTAACGACCTTAAAAATTGCCCAAACATTCATAAACCAATTTGCCAAAGATTATACAGAAATACGTGTTCCGCAAACCCGAACGATCGCCACAAAAATAAGCGACGCTCGGGATGGCCCGTAACGAATCCCACAAACGCTGCACAACGCGTAAAGGACGTTATTAGGCAAGCACGCAAAATCGAAGTCGCATAAACAAAAGTAGACGCAAACAGAAAACGAGAACCAGCCAGGGACGCATTTTCAACGCCCCTGGCTGGGCGCCAGAATTTCTCACGCCCGACGCTGGGCGCTGAAGTTGCTGCTTGGCCTTCTGGTCAGGCGCAGCAGCCTCGGTGCCCGCAAAAAAGAAAACACGTGGCAAGAAAATCGTTCTTAAAAAAATTGCTGCGAGGGCGTAAGAAAAGCACTCGATTCTAAAAGCGACTCATGAAAAAGAGTAACTCTTTGCGTCGTTGTTAGGCCTCCTACGACGACAATGCTCGGCACCAAAACCGAACATGCTAATAATTATGAATGTCACACGGGCAAGTGTTTCGAAAATCCAAAGAATGACCAAAAGAAAAAAACTAAAAGTGTACCAACAAAAGAAAGAGTAAAAAAACCAATAGAGAGAGTCGAAGTCTAGACTAAGTAATACTTGGGGGCCTAAACTTTAGCTTATCTTATGCATAGGACTGGTCCTGCCACTTGGTGCCGATCAGGAAATCAACGGTTAGTGCGCCTCAAAGATACATCGCCAACACCAGGTTTAGTGACTCCAAGCTCCGTCCGTCATCCCTCATTTCAAGGATCTCCGCTTCCCCAACCTCGATTCGCACCCTCAAACATGTCCATCGAACAATTGAGAGACTAGATGGCTCAAATGACCCAACTCATGGGCCAACTAAAAATGGAAAACGAAGCCTTAGCGGCTGCACGAGCCAAAAATGACCTTGATAACGAGAAGAGGATTGAAAAAATGGTCCTACAGCAAACCATGGGGAGCAAGTACTTCTCCCTCGATCCTGAACCTTTTCCTGGCAAACTACCAGAAAAGTTTATTTCATCTGACTTACCAAAGTTTAAAGCCACGGACAATCCCCGTGATCATCTATTGAGCTTTGTGAATGCCATGAACTTGAAAGGCGCGGACAAGTCCATGTATTTACCTGCCTTTCCTTTGTCCTTGGAACCTGTGCCGCTCAAATGGTACTATCACCAGGACCCTAAGCTCTTCCCCACTTGGGAAGACTTTGTCAATGTCTTCATCAAGCAATACATGTCGAACATGGATTTTCAAGTCACCATGCGCGAGCTGGAAGTTCTCTTCCAAAAGAAAAATGAGGGTTTCACAACCTACTTTGCTAGATGGAGGGATCAGGCGGCCCAACTAATCAATAGGCCTCCCGAAACAGAATTGGTCCAAAAATTCATTGACAACCTGGACCCGGCTTACAGACAACACCTTAGGTACCTGGGACTTGACACTTTCAAAAGAGTTTATGATGTGGGAATAAAGATCGAGGATGATCTCGCAAAAACAATACAAAGTAAACCCGCATACAAAAGCAACACCTACAACAGGGGCAACACATCCCAAGCCCAAGAAGTCCATGCCGTAGAGGAGACTCCCGCCCGAAGAAGCCCTGGAAGATGGGTCCGAGACCGAACGTTTGCCCCACTCGGGTCGACTTTGGTACAAGCCTTCGAAAGACTAACCAATCAAGGAAAATTGAGACCTATAGGCCCCACCCGTGACCCTCCTGTCAAGAGCAAATATTGGGTCGAAGGTACTTATTGCAAATTCCATCAAGGAAATGGACATGACACTGAAAACTGCTGGAACCTAAAAAATACAATCCAGGACATGATAGAGGATGAAGTGATACCTCTCCCTAACGTTGGCAAACCCAACAACAACAAGAGCCCACTCGGCTCTTGTCACATCTCTCTCGACCAATCAGAAAATGAGAACTTTGACCCTACGGTATACATTACACCTCA
The DNA here is from genome assembly GCF_020520425.1 of Spinacia oleracea. NCBI lineage: Eukaryota > Viridiplantae > Streptophyta > Magnoliopsida > Caryophyllales > Amaranthaceae > Spinacia > Spinacia oleracea. The sequence continues at coordinate 72,909,969 of NC_079490.1, forward strand.
AGGTGCACCACTCGCTGTGGTCCCTGCGGATCGAATCGAGAGAGAAGTGTGCGGTGTGTGGGATGATGATGCTGAAGATATTTACCTATCTCAAGTGTCGGGCCATGACCTCTTTACTGAAACTTGGCCCGGGTATGCTCTCACTGACACCACCCCTCAGGAGCCCGAGGTCGACAACCTCACCCGATCCGGAAGGATATACCAACCGGATATTCGCCCACCTCCTATGGGCGATATCCCAGTTAGGCAAACTCCTGAGAATGGACGGCACACCACCGTCGCGGAAGTCATTGAAAATCCTCTCTTGAAACAACTAGAAAGAACTAAAGCCGAAATTACCATCTGGGATCTCATGTGTACTTCAAAGGAACATCGCGAAAAGCTTATTCGCTCACTCGACCTCATCTCAGTACCTACATATATCACACCTTACTCATTGGTTAGCCATGTCACTAGAGATGCCGGAGAAAAGGCCATAGTTTTCACTGACAAAGACTTGCCCAAAGAGGTGGGTGCTCACAATAAAGCCCTCTATCTAGTAGTTGGATGCAAAGGACAAGACATCCCCCTAGCGCTCGTAGATAACGGTTCGAAGGTTAATGTTTGCCCATTGCGAACCGCCCATTGCTTGGGGCTAGGAAACGATGACTTCCTGATACGAGATTAAAAACTCGTTGTATAAACAAGGATAGTTGATTAATAAGCTACACCTTTAACTCGTTGATCGTGAATGCAAGACAAGACCTATTGACTCACAATCAGTTCTTTGAATAGGAAACGCGTCCAAAACAAAGAAAAAGGCTGAATTATAAACTATAATTCGAAATGTAACAAACAAGTGTTTTAATCATCCAGTTGGTTGTTATTCCAATCAAGAAGCTGACTATAAATAGCCAAAAACCAACAGCTACAAGAGCTTTAAACGGCTAATTAAGAGCCATTTAAGAGCCTTTAAAACTGGAAATTACAAGCTCTAAAGCCTCCTAATTCAGTCACTAAATTGGAGGTTACAAAGGCTTAAAACTCTCCTTACAAACAGCAATAATCAAAGCTAAGTAATGACTGAATTTAAATTGGGGATTTAAACAAATATCCCTTTATTAAACCGACTTTAACCAAAGAAATTAAAAATAATAAGTGCGTACAATCTGTTTAAACAAGCGGACCAATGTGATTAAACGGACCAGTTTGATTAACGTACCACCTTGATAATAAGGACCATATAACGAGCTCACTCAATCCAAGTCACCATGCACACAAAATGAGCCATTGAACCCAAATTAGTTTTGGTTCCAATTGCTAGCATAAGACTATCACTTTCATCCATAACCGTATCATCCCCTCCCCCTTTAAAAGGAATTGACCTCAATTCAGCAAGGCCATCATCATCAAGATAAGGTGAAAGATCACCTACATTGAAAGTAGCATGGACACCATAGTCTCCCGGAAGCTCAATCTTGTAAGCATTATCATTTACACGTGCAACCACCTTGTAAGGACCTTCAGCCCTAGGCATAAGCTTGTTCTTGCGTTTGCTTGGAAAACGCTCTTTCGTTAAATGAACCCAAACCAAATCACCTTCTTCAAACAACCTCGGTTTGCGATTCTTATTTGATTTCTGTTTATAAGAGGCATTAATAGCTTCAATTCGCTCACGAACTTGTTGGTGCAGTTTCATCATAGAGTTTAACTTAGCATCGGCATCCTTGTGAACCAACTCATCTTTTGGTAATGGAATTAAATCCAAGGGCAAGTATGGATCAATCCCATATACTACCTCAAATGGAGAATGACCAGTAACATAAGTAGGAGACCGATTATAAGCAAATTCATCGTGAGCAAGCTTGACATCCCAATCCTTTTGCGTTTTACTTACCAACCCTCTCAATAGCGTTCCCAAGGTTTGATTTGTCACCTCTGTTTGCCCATCAGTTTGAGGGTGATGTGAAGTGCTAAACAACAACTTGGTTCCCACCTTTCTCCACAATGTATTCCAAAAGTAACTCAAGAACTTGGAATCTCGATCAGAAACAATAGTGTTTGGAATTCCATGCAAACGAACAATCTCCTTATAATACAAATCAGCCACATTACAAGCATCATCCGTTTTGTGACAAGCAACGAAGTGAGCCATTTTTGAAAATCTATCCACCACGACCATAATAGCATCCTTACCTCTTTGAGTACGAGGCAAAGCCACTATAAAATTCATGGATACATCTTCCCAAGGGCGAACTGGAACCGGCAAAGGTGAGTATAAACCGGGTTTGAAAGAACTCTTGGCCATATGACAAGTCACACATTTATTCACAATGTTCGTTACATCACCTAACATTTTAGGCCAAAAGAAATGTTCTCTCAAGATTTCCAAGGTCTTGGCTATGCCAAAGTGACCAGCCAATCCTCCAGCATGAGCCTCACGCACTAGTAACTCACGAATTGAATGCTTAGGAATACAAAGGCGATTACCTTTGAAAAGAAACCCATCTTGCAACATGTACTCCCCATAAGCACCAACTGCACATTTCTCGAATGCAACTCCAAAATCACCATCATCATGATAATAATCTTTTAAGGTCTCAAACCCCAACAAACGAACATCAAGTGTAGCAAGCAAAGTGTACCTTCATGATAATGCATCATCCACCACATTGCTTTTACCATCTTTGTATTTCGAAGAAAAATGAAAGGATTGCAAGAACTCAACCCACTTAGCATGCCTTGGGCTCAATTTTTGTTTCCCATTAATATACTTCAAAGATTCATGATCAGAATGCAAAACAAAGTGGCTAGAACGCAAATAATGACTCCAATGATCCAAAGCTCTAACAATGGCATAGAACTCTTTATCATAAGTGCAATAATTCAAACGAGCACCCCCTAACTTTTCCGAAAAATAAGTTATGGAACGCTTACCTTGGATCAAAACAGCACCAATCCCCACTCCACTAGCATCACACTCGACCTCAAAAGGTTGAGAGAAATCTGGCAGCGCCAAAATAGGAGCAGCACACAAACGCTCTTTAATCACATCAAACGCCTTTTGAGCGTCCTCTCCCCATACAAAAGCACCTTTCTTCAAGCAACTAGTGATAGGACTAGTAATAGTACTGAAATCACGAATGAAACGTCTATAAAATGAAGCAATACCATGAAATGAACGCACCTCACTTATAGTTTTAGGATTAGGCCACGATTTGATAGCCTCGATCTTGGACTGATCCACGGACACTCCATCTTTCGAAACCACATAGCCCAAGAATACAACATTGTCAACAAGGAATGAACACTTCTCTAGCTTCCCATAGAGTCTTTGAGCTCTAAGTGTTTCAAAAACATCCCTCAAATGAATCAGATGCTCCTCTTCGTTCCTACTATACACCAAGATGTCATCAAGATATACCACAACGAATCTGCCCAAAAATGATTTAAGCACTTCGTTCATTAGCCTCATAAACGTACTAGGAGCATTAGTGAGACCAAATGGCATGACGGTCCACTCATACAAACCATGTTTTGTCTTGAAAGCCGTTTTCCACTCATCTCCTTCACGCATCCGAATCTGATGATAACCACTTCGCAAATCAATTTTTGAGAACAACTTCGAACCATGGAGCTCATCTAACATATCATCAAGTCTCGGAATTGGAAAACGATACTTAATGGTAATGTTATTCACAGCCCTACTATCAACACACATTCGCCATGTTCCATCTTTCTTAGGCACAAGCAACACCGGAACAACACATGGACTCAAGCTTTCTCTAACATAGCCTCGATTCACAAGTTCATCAATTTGCTTTTGTAATTCCTTTGTTTCCTCCGGATTGCAACGATAGGCAGCCTTATTAGGCAAAGAAGTTCCTGGAATAAGATCAATTTGATGTTCAATACCACGAATAGGGGGCAAACCTGGTGGTAATTCATCCGGAAATACATCCTTGAACTCAAACAGCAATTCGGCAATGGGACTGCCTTCTTTCCAATTTTGGCCTTCAATTGGACTCTCCTTAGACACGAGCAAATACACCAACTCTCCATGATCAAGAGCTTGCTCAATTTCTCGTTCACTAGCCAACATGGTGAGATTCGGCTTTTTCTTTTGTTTCACACTCATGGATCGAACCGCTTGAGATGACATAGGCTTTAGCACAATTTTCTTGCCTTTGTCTCTCAATTCATACTCATTGCTTCTCCCTTTATGAATCACGTCCCTATCAAACTGCCAAGGACGACCCAACAAAATATGACAAGCATCCATAGGAATAACATCACAAAGAACTTCATCCACATACGAACCCATAGTCAAACAAACCCTTACTTGCTTCGACACTTTTACACTATTACCATCATCAAGCCAATGGAGTGCGTATGGCCTAGGATGGGCATTAGTGGATTAAGCCTAATTTTGACACCATTTCACTAGAAGCAGCATTGGTACAACTCCCCCCATCAACAATTACACTACACCACTTATCTTTCACTAGACATTTAGTATGAAACAACTGATCTCGTTGGTCTAGATCAGTAGGTGAAATTTGAGTTTGTAGCGCTCTAAGAACCAGATTTGTGTCATAAATTGGAGCCTCATACCCTTCCTCTTCCTCCTCATCACCACTCTCATCAAACACAAATACGTCCCCCAACCTCTTTTCCTCTTCCAACAACTCCTCACGACATTCAACAGCTTCTCTCAAGGTCACTACTCGTTTATTTGGACACGCATTTTGATAATGCCCAAACCCTTGACACTTAAAACAACGCACCTTGGACAGACTTGTTTCTTTGGTTGGGTTAGATAGTTTAGGGGCAGCCGTAGAATTACTTGAACCTACGGTACTAGGTGATGTGTTTGGTTTCAAGCTAGGTTCGGATTTAGCCCAAGACTTGGCTTTACCATCCATACTAGACCCTCCCCCATATTTTGCCTTCCCTTGATTTTCCAATTTTAAACAAAGTCCACAAAGAGTGCCAAAATCAGAATATGGATAAAGGTCTACGGTATTGGCAATATTATAATTTAGACCCCTTAAAAATCTGGACAGTTTTTGTTCCTCAATTTCCTCAATTTCTCCCATTAAGGACAACTTTTCAAACTCATCAATATATTCAGCCACACTCATTTTTCCTTGCCTCAATTCGGCAATTTTACGATAAGTTGTTATTCTATGAGTTGTTGGCACATACCTTTTACGTAGCTTACGTTTCAAAGACTCCCAAGAGGTAATTTTCTCCTTCCCTTCACGTATTCTCTTGGATTTCAGTCCCTCGAACCACAATAAGCCCCTCGTCCTAGCTTCAATATGGCATATTTGCAACGCTTCTCATCATCAATGTCCTTGAAATCGAACATTCGCTCTATCTTGCGCTCCCACTCCAAATAAGCTTCCGGATCTGTCCACCAACAAATTTAGGAAGTTCTGTGACTTTGAATTCATCCACAACCCGTAGTGGATCACGTCTAGGATGCCTTCGAAATCCCCCATCTCGAATGTTCTTCAAGGCTTCTTGGAGATGTTGTAGAAAGTCAGGATCATCAAAATCCATATTTCAGTTTGTAAGAATTACGAACAACAGCTCTTTTTTTTTTTTTTTTTTTGGGCGGATCACACGAACGGCAGCTCTGATACCACTAATGACACGAGTTTAAAAACTCGATGTATAAACAAGGATAGTTGATTAACAAGCTAGACCTTTAACTCGTTGATCGTGAATGCAAGACAAGACCTATTGACTCACAATCAGTTCTTTGAATAGGAAATGCGTCCAAAACAAAGAAAAAGGCTGAATTATAAACTATAATTCGAAATGTAACAAACAAGTGTTTTAATCATCCAGTTGGTTGTTATTCCAATCAAGAAGCTGACTATAAATAGCCATAAACCAACAGCTACAAGAGCTTTAAACGGTTAATTAAGAGCCATTTAAGAGCCTTTAAAACTGGCAATTACAAGCTCTAAAGCCTCCTAATTCAGTCACTAAATTGGAGGTTACAAAGGCTTAAAACTCTCCTTACAAACAGCAATAATCAAAGCTAAGTAATGACTGAATTTAAATTGGGGATTTAAACAAATATCCCTTTATTAAACCGACTTTAACCAAAGCAATTAAAAATAATAAGTGCGTACAATCTGTTTAAACAAGCGGACCAATGTGATTAAACGGACCAGTTTGATTAACGTACCACCTTGATAATAAGGACCATATAACGAGCTCACTCAATCCAAGTCACCATGCACACAAAATGATCCATTGAACCCAAATCAGTTTTGGTTCCAATTGCTAGCATAAGACTATCACTTTCATCCATAACCGTATCACTTCTAAACCTCCACGCAAGGGGTACGAGCTTATGATAACTCCCGAAAGCCTGTGTTGGGAAAAATCAACCTTACCATACAAACCGGGCCTGTGGCACGCATCACGGAGTTTCAAATAATCGACATCAAGCCCACTTTCAACCTCCTCTTGGGGCTACCTTGGCTCCATGACTTAGGAGGTGTGGCTTCTACCTTGCACCAAATGGTTAAACTTAACCATAACGGGGTAATACTAGAAATCCGTGCCCCTCCTCTCGACGTCAGTTGTACTATGGTTGGAACGGCCGAAACTGCAGACGACCTTTACGGGTTTCAAATGGAAGAAGCAAACCAGTTCATCGAAGACTATGATCTAGCATTCCTAGACCCGCACGCATCCCGAGTCATCCCTAGGATGCTGTTAGCTCAAGGTTATTTCCCTAGAACCCCATTGGGCATAAGGAAGAAGGAATGCACATTCCATCATTTACCCAACAAATCTACTCCCTTTGGCTTAGGCTATGAACCAACGGAGGAAGATATTGCTGACCGCCTGTCTGGGCTACGCCTTAACAAGGCCAAACAAACCACCCTCCTTCCCCCGTATCAAAGAACCCTTAACGGAATGTTCGTTCGGGAAGGAGAAGGACACCCATGCTGTGATTTCCCTGAACCCTTCGTTCAGGATGGCTTGCTAAAACCAGGATTTGAAATCTTCCATGACTGCCACACCTTGGATGAGGCACCCCACCTCACCAAGACTAAAACAGCTGAAATATTGGACGACCAGGCTCTATGGACATTGTTTAACGAATCGAGGCCTATGGAGGACGAGACTGTGATGACTACCCTAGCTTTACAAGATGAAGGTTTCGATCCACCGGTTAATCGCTCCTGCATCAACACTAGAAGAGATCGAGAACGGATGGGTGAAGACATATCAGTGGGTCAATGCAAAAGGAATAGAATTCAAGATGAGTACCGGTGAAGGACCAAAGTTTTACGAGACTAAACCCAAGGCTTGAGCCACATAGAGCACCGTAGTAAAAAGCGCCTAGTAGTTCTTTAGATTGGTAAAAAAAAAATAAAAATAAAGACTTTAGATGGTCCTAAGACCCCTTAGAATATAGGTCAATTTTGTTTCAGTGTGTTTTCCTTACTTTCCAAATTAATAAAGGCGTAATATTTCTCCTAAAATTTTTATCCTAACACTAAAGTAAGCACCAAATGTACTTGCGAAATACAAAAATAAAGAGGCGGCCCACTCTAGGCCCAACAAACGAGGCCCACTCGGTCTTGAAATAGTGTCATGGGAACCAATTCCCGAAACCCACAAAATAAACCGCACCATCCCCTTCATATCCCCAAAACATAAGGGTCAACCAGTGTCATCATAAAAGTCAATCCATGCAACCCAAAGAAATCGAAGGAAATCAAAATCCAAAACAAATGCAAATGTTGCTTAAAAAGGGAATTAACAAAATGTAACCCCGCCATACCCTTCAAAAACGACACGCACCTCAACCCACCTCAAAAGCCTACACAAAGATCTTCATATCTTCCACACCCTAACTCCATTTTCAAAGCCGTTTTGAGTCACGGATAGAAAAAATTAATCCGGATAAAAATGCATCTCACGCTAACGGTCAAAAAAGCCTCCGAAATAGCCTCAAAATTGATTTTAAATACGAGCAAAAATCAAAGCACTAAAACGGAAAAAAAAGAAAAAAGAAATGCAAGAACACGTGAAGCAAAGCGTCAAAAACGACCGCCCAAATCATTATCAGCGCCCAGGGCTGGGCGCCGAAATCTTTGATGCCCCAGCCTGGGCGTTGAAACTCTCTGCCTGCCTAATTTTTAGAAGTGCTCGTCATTTTATCCGCACATAACGGAAAAATAACGAACACTTGGGGCGTACAGCACGTATCCAAACAGGCTTACCAAAAAATATAGCCATACAAAAATAGTCGAATTTCATTTTTACATAATACTTACGGCAAAAACGGTAGACGAGACGAAAATAATGATAATACTTCACTCATTTGACCGATTAAGTAATATGCTACCACCTTAGGGCATATCTATTAAAATCCGGCATCCTAGAACTTATTCTAGCTAGAACTACGCGTGACCTGATTCTGACAAGATACGTAGGCAATCCTTACCAACGGATTCGGTCCAATAAAAAAAAACATATATAAATTGTGCAAAAAGTGTTAGACATATAAAAATATAAAAAAAGAGGAGAAACAAAAAATAAAAATGAAAAAATAAAATACGCCTTTATTCAAAAAAATAAGAAGGAAAACAAAGTGCTAAGGAATGAAAAACAAACACAACTGAAATAAATAAAGGGCACCTACACCCTAGCAAGAACTACACTACTCTAGTTCTTCCGGATCATCAAATAAAGTCTTGTAGAGGGCAATGTTCGCAGGATCCACCCCCACAGTCTTCTGCGCTGCCCCTATATCAATCTCCATAAGAACCGGCTCCTGGACACTAACTTCCAAAGATGCCAAGGCTTCAGAAACATTCTCAGTTATAGCCCGCTCAGCCTCAAGGGCACAGACAATGGTGGGAGAAGGATTATTATCATCAACTAGACTAGTCACTGTTTCTACAGGCGGCTGAGCCTTCCTAACCCAAACATTGTTCCGGCGACAATCTCCGCGAGAGCTTGCATTTCTTTTAACAACAGCAGGCCCCTTCATGTTAGGCATCTTTTTAGGCATGGAACTGGAACGGGGAGGAACTTCCTTTCGCTTTCGATCAGGACGAGCTTTCACAGTCTTAATACCATGGGTACGAGGTTTGGCAGAATCAGGACCCTCATACTTAACACGAATACGAGGTATCAAAAGCTCAGCCGGCTCCCCATTTCGAGCCTCGGTCCTCACAGCTTTATCATCGGAGCTCATCCACAGCTTGTAGTTTTCAGAAAGACCCACAAAGCCATTTGTAGCTACGGCCCAACGCGGGAGACCATCATAATACTTAGCCCACGCTTGAACCTGTGCTTGTGAAAAGGCCGCTACTTTAGGTGGTACCGTATCAGATAAGGGGATAGTCTGCCTTAAACCGTATTGACGCATGACTCGGTAAGGGAAAATATAAGTGGGTCGAGATAGCCCCAACAAAGAAACATAAACCGATACATCAGAATCCCCCGTCATAGTAGTCAAACCCCACCATGGTACCACCCACTTAATAGAACAGATGCCATGAGTAAAAAAGGAGGCCCATTCGGCCTCGTCCTGGCCTCGGTGCAAATATTTTCGGTTACCCAAGGCTATAGGGCGATAATGTTTAAGATCGGCAGGAGCTTCCAAGAGCCTAAGCCGTTCCACGAGCCAAATCTGCAAAAACGGGTACGATCAAAAAAAATAATAAAAAGAAAACGGTTCCTGGGGTGCAGTTTCAACGCCCAGGACCAGGCGCCGATAATTATAGCGCCCAGCCCTGGGCGCTGAAACTCAGCCCCAAGGCAGGACGAATAAAAAATATATATTCAAAAAAACGTATACGTGCGCAAAGAACAAAAAATATTCAGATTTGGCGTCCTTCTTCATCTCATCCGCACTCAGCAAAGTCTCGGCAACCACCAACGGCATAATATACTAGCAACTCTCCATCTGGCTAATCAAGGGGATAAACCTTATGTCACCGAACTCACCATTGTTATTCGACAGCAAATAATGATTCAAAAAGAAAAATACAAGGGCTCGAATATTCAATTTCTGTTCGGTCATATTCTTACTAGGCCTAAAGTGATGTTTTACAAGTTTTGCCAAATTAACCTCATCACCTACAACAATTTCAGCAAGCATGTTAGCATCTAGTCCTAGGAAAGCCCCTATGGTTGTTTTACCCTCTTCAATAGTGCCAGGAGTGGCGGGGGTAACATTAGTAGGATAACCAAGGATCGCAGCAAATTCATCTGGCAAAGGACATATTTCGTTGCCCCGAAAGACAAAAACATGATGATCGGAATCCCAAAAGCTTAGGGCTGCGTGCAGAAAATTATAGTCAATGTTAATTTGTTGTAAGCCTAAAAGTGCCTCTAAGTGGTATTCTTTCAACAAAGCCTTTTCTGTAGGAGTAAGGGCCCGTAGCCAACGCCTAACAGCCTGTTGGAGTGAGAAAGTAGGAATCGACATGACGAAAGCAAGGAGTAACTAAAACACAGCAAAGAAAGAAGGAAATCGAGAGTGATGGAAAATAGGGACGTATCTAGCCCCTATATATATAGCGGAACGCATCAAGTGACATCCTGATCCCATTCGGAAACGCGTTAAGAAATTCGAAAGTCAAAATTCGCCAGGAAAGGACTTTCAGCGCCCGAAGCTGGGCGCCGAAATAATTAACGCCCAGCCTTGGGCGCCGAAAATGCAGCCCAAGGCCCAGATTTCACAAAACGCGGAGCAGGAAAAGACTTAAAACCGTGTTGCTAGACACGAGGCCCTATTGCAATTAAGATCAAGCCCAAAAGCACCTTTAAGCTCCCAAATAGCAAAAATGGTAAAACGTGGTCGAAACTTAGACTTGTCTCAAGGAACATATATGTACACTTTTCAAAATAAATATGAAATATCAAGGTCATTCTTCGAAACACCAGAAAATGTTGTTAAGTCGTTGGTTTCTCAAAAAATGTTTGTCAGTCAAAGATTAATCCGGGCCAAGCTAAACCGGATGATATTAAACCTCGTCGCCCGAAGACTGAAGTCGCACCCCATGACTTCGCCAAAATAGCACACCACTATGAAAGGTCGCTCGCACATACGAGCACGACCCCAAAACATGATTAAAAGACGTTATGAAGTATGCGAAAAATGACCAACAAAAGCCCAAGTGCTTGAGGGCTCGCGAAAAGTATACTCCAACAAAGAGTGCGCAATTGAAATCACATTCCCGGACTACGTTATGCGCCGTCCCATGTTTGGATGATCTCAAAAGAACAGGTTCGACCTCAGAAAAGGGTCGTCATTGACACTTTTATGTGGTCCTCTGATCAAAGACCAAGTGGTGGCAAAAATCGAGCCATAAAGACTAGCTCGAAACCACGAAAGCAGACGGTCGCAAGACAAAGGTCTGTCTAAACCCGTTGTCAACCCACGTTCAGGTTACAACTAAATTCGAGCATCCCTCGAAAGAATTCGCTCTTGCAAGAATGAACGAAAGAAATTCTAAAAAAGAAAAAGAAATCACGATTAAAAAAATAGGAAACTTGCCCGTCTCAGTTGGCAAGATCACGTCACGAACCACGCGAGTTCCAAAACGAAAAAACGAATTCAGGGACGTCCACCCTCAGCGGACAGGGTTCGTCCACCCTCAGCGGGCGGGGTCTGCGTCACTAGCCGCGCAAATCCTCAGTTTTCCAAATATAAAATTTTCAAAATTCAAAATGAAACAGGCTCGCCATCTTCAGCCGGCGGGGTCTACGGCGCAAACCACGTAGGTCCTTATTTTCAAAAATAAACACAAAACAAATTTCAAAACAAATCCGTCCACTTCCATCGGACGGGGTGTCCACCCTTAGCGGACAGGTTCGCCATCTTTAGCCGGCGGGGTCTACGTCACAAAACCGCGTAGGTCCTTATTTTCAAATTTCAAAAACAGATTCGTCACTTCTATCGGACGGGGTGTCCACCCTTAGCGGACAGGCTCGCCATCTTTAGCCGGCGGGGTCTGCGTCACTAATCGCGCAGGTCCTTAATCACTGCAGCGATAACTTTTTCTAGTTTTCCGTTTTTTCCAAAAAAGAACGATGTGAGTAGCTTCCCCTTTTTTTCCAAAGATTGGTTTTCCGTTTTTCCAAAAAAGAACGATGTGAGTAGCTTCCCTTTTTCCAAAGATTGGTTTTCCGTTTTTTCCAAAAAAGAACGATATGAGTAGCTTTCCCTTTTTTCCAAAATTTAAATGAATGGTTTTCCATTTTTTCCAAAAAGAACGATGTGCTGGATTTTCCTTCGTTTTACGTCCCATAAAAACAAGGGAGTTTTCTCGTTTAGCTAACCCTGAAAATGAGAATCTTTATAAACATTTTTACCTCGTGATTGGGTTTGGCCAGGCCCAATTACACTTTATAGCTTTGATTTCGAAAACATCTGTAGCTACTCCCAATGACAAAGTGAGGGAGTTTCTACGCACCTTTAGATCCTTCCAATGACAAAGTGAGGAAGTTTCTATACTATCAGTTGACAAATCCCAATGACACGTGAGGGATATGTCGACACTTCAAGTGATGACCCTTAAGTCAAATGTTATCACTCGGGGGCTCGTGAGACCCTCGCAAAACAGGTCACATACACCATGGCTTGTGTGGCGCACTCCGTCCAGTACTTTGACCATCGTCTCATCCCGAGACTCAGTCAAAGTGGGGGCTAACTGTAGACACCTACTTTTGTCCCCATTCCCGAAAGGGAAAGGTTCAATGATGAAAACACAAATCTCCACTTGACAACGCATCTCCTATAAAATAACGAATCTCAATTCCCCTTTTCATTTCACCCGAAACCTGCTATTTATAGAAATCTGCTATTTATGGAAACCTGCTAAAAATAGTAACTGTCGTAATGGGTAGTTGTTAAAAGTGGCAAGTCATAAAAGATAGAAACCTGTCAGAATTAGGTGTTGCACTCCAACATAAATCCTAAATGAGATAGAGATTATGAGAGAATCCTATTCCTAATATGATTCGAAAATAAGAGTCACGTATTAATTAAAATCCTAGCGAGCCTAGAGTTCGTAACGGGCCCAGACGCATTCCGTCACAAGGTTAATAAGCACTAAAAGACTTGATTAAGTCTCAAACGCTCCGGATTCTAGGAATCCGAATCTGACTAAGAAAACGGCCCAGATCCTATTTTCAGCGCCTGGCTCTGGGCGCCGAAATCTTCGGCGCCCAGGCCTGGGCGCTGAAAACACCTGAGACGTGTTCTTTCCTAATTCTTCGTGGATTAGAGTTCTACAATTCTATCTTTCCACGAACTCTTTTCTATAAATAGGGCCTTAAGTTCGACGTGACACAACACACAATTATTATTCTGAGTATTGACTCCAACCCCTAAGCCTAAGCCTCACGCTGCGAAATTGATCACGCGTTCTGTCGCAATCGATCCATAAATCAAACAGAACGTATCCTGTCCCATAATTTGAGATTCGTTAAATAAAAGGAGAAATAGCAAAGTCAAAGTGGTTAGTTTTCTGAGAACCGTGACGTACCTCTCAAGGGTGCGTCGTAATGTGTCCCTTTTCTATGATTTAATTGCTTTCCTCGCCCTTTTATGAAATGTTAAACTAATTAAATCTGATTGTTCTATCACGTCTAATAAAGATTATGTTTTTGGGAAATTGGATTATCATGCTAGGTCCCTTAATACAATCTAAATCAGATAATCGCGCTCGATCTAGTATTATATGTTGCATATTGTTAAAATCGACTCAGATTAGTTTAATAGTTAACGCATGTCCCTTCAATTATTTATGCTGAGCTAGTAAGGATATCCTGCCTCTGGAGTTATCGAAGAGCGAGTACTCCTCTCGGTAGTTACAGTCCCCCGAACCCTCAATCTCTACCCTGCGAGTGTACGTTGAGCGATCCCCACCACCAGGGATCACAAGGGAACCTACGGCCGTCGTGGTCAAACATAATTGCACTCCCTTTATGTCACGATAACCGGATTTTGTCAGTTTTTCTCATTGTCGTTAAAAACTGAATGGTGACTCCTATATTACTAGTCAATTGGGTGTAAACTCACAGGAAATCCAATTACACTTGATTTGACAAAAAGAAGCGTCACACCCACGAGGGACGAGGTCACGCATTAGCCTCGTGCTTTTTCGACCCCCTCACACTTATGTTTGTTGTAAAAATGTTCTTCAAAGAACTTGTCTATTTGGCTAAGTCTCGTAGACTTGTTCTTGTTTTGCGCTTCATGTCAATAGAAGTTATTACCTTTTAGCACACACAAAAAAAAAATATTACCATAAAACATAGATAATGGGCTTTGTACTTATACCGGTACTAAAGATATTATCAAAAGATGAAGATGAAGAAGGATAAGTTGTTGGAGAAGAAAATGTCTGAAACTTTTTTTATTTACGAGCAAAAAAAAGTCTGAAACTTGAATAAATGACAATCGCAAAAATGAACGTGAAGAGTTACTAATGTATCACTATCTGAGTATCCGTTGAGCCCAAACCATGTATATGCCCTTGAAACACTTGAGACTGAGTCGTAAAAAATAAAATGGGAAGTAGTTTAGCGTATAGTTTAACTGGTGCAGCTCCTATGGGTTCTGAGCGTGATGTGCTTGTGTAAAATTGCATGCTTACAATTTGTATGCGACATCTGTCTGCTACTAATAATACTTTTATTTAATTTGTACAAGGTAAGATGAAGGACCCAGTGGAATTGGTAGCTATCGCAGGTATTTATAGCCAGCTTTGACAGGTATTTCTCGTTGAATGTGAGGCGAATCGTCACCTCCAAAGAGTTTCCAGTTGAGTTTCATAATGACCTTGAGGTTATGTTGCCAAACCTTTGGTCCCCTAGGCCATACCTTGCTTGGTTGTGTACTACTTCAATGTAAATCTATGTGCAATAGTTTTTTTTTGCACTAAGCTAAAAGTTTTCTAGTACTAAAAGGTCAAAAGAAAGAGTGATGGAACAGAATGCAAACATCTGCACTCTCGCCAAAACGTCAGATTTGTTGTTGATCATATACCACTTCTTATGTTTGACCCTATATAGGTATTTGGGAGCATGTTCTGTACGCGTCTGGCTTGTAACAGTGTACTCAAATATCAAAATTACCATTGCCTGTTTTTCGTACTATATACCACGGAGAATCATCACAGGGCCCAAGTTTCGAGTCTTCTAATGAGGTAGATGGAGAAACACACAAGGCTGAAAACAAATGTTCTACAAAAAAGGCAGCTGAGCAAGATGCTACAAAGCTTGCGTTGGAAGGCATTTCTGAAAAGATAAAGAATTACATATCCAGATATTCAAATGGAGGAGGAATTTCACCAATGTTTCTGGAAGGCATTTCTAAGAAGATAAAGAATTACATATCCAATCATTCAATTGAACAAGAAATTCCACCAATTTATCTGGTATGTTTCATGTCTGATCTGAAGTTATTGTTTTCTAGATTTCCTTGCACTTATTTCGCGCTTGGTTTCCATTGGCCTATGCTTTTATGCTTGGTATATTTGGATATCTCTTTGGATATCCTGTATTATGGATCATTTGTTTCCATATCATACCCTATATGTATTTACTTGATGGTTGAGCATGATGTAATAAAAATGATGAAACTTTTCTCTTTGATGTAATGGTCCATATGAGGATTTAAACATACATTTTTACTAGGATTTATCGACAATTAGTCTAGTTTCAATATTTTTCTGCCTTCATAAATGATTTTTATCTAATCATTTTCTGTTTCTTTTTCTTTTTCAGAAGAGGGAATTATGCAAGTCCATACTTGATTAGTTCGCTGCGAAGATGAACATTAAAAAACCAAATTATGATGGTCAATTTGCATAATTCCCTCTTCATCTTTACTAGAATCATCACAATCCGAGGGGGTTATTTCTTCATTTGTTTCCGGTTTGTCATTCAGAGGAGCAGTATATTCTGGTGTAAGCAAGAAGGGAGCTGAGCAATTAACAGCATGTGCTTCTATTTTATCCATCTTGGGTATTTACTCACAATTAAGTTCTCCGAAGTACTCCGCATTCCATACGAAGTATTTTTTTTGTTGCTTGAATAAGTTATATGTGTAGTGCACGGTTGTGTATATGTGTCTTTCTTGCTGTATAATTTTTGCATACAATGCAAGAGTACCAATGCATCTATCTGAGATCATAAAATCTAGAGTTGAACTTTTACCTGAAGTTATCTCCTATTCGCTACCAAGCAATGGATATAATGATTGTATAACTCAAGCCGACGAGGTGAGTTTAGGATTTAAATTATCAACATGAACACAAGATGAGACACTTGTTGCATTGCTAGGACATGTTTAATTTACCCAAAAATTGATGGTCAATTTGCCAACTATGAAAACAATCCGACACTTAAATTCTTTGACAATTATTATTGTGTCATTATAGTTTCTATGCCTTTATTAGTTTGATCTGATCATTTTCTTGTTATTTTCCTTTCTTAGGAGGGGGGATTTTTTAAGTTTGTACTAGATGAGATGGCTTTGAAAATGGAAATAGAAAAACCAGAGTATCATACTGCCCAATCGGAGAACATTTTGTTTCCTGGATTCGTTTCCTTTTTGTTTTTCAATGGGGTGATATATGTTGGTAAAGCTGATGAAAACAAGAAAGGGGCTGAGGAGTTAGCAACAGGTGCTGCTATCTTATCCATTTTAGGTATCTACTCACATTGAAGTGCTACGAAGTATCATATACTCACTTGAATTTGTTTATTTTTGCCACACCTTTTCTTTATCATATTTTCATAAGGAGGTTGGGTTTAATCAAAATAAGTTATTATTATTATTGACCCACAATTGTACTAATAATTAGTTCGGAAATTTCATGAAATGCCCTCGAGTTTTGCCATAATTCACCAAACGCCCATCAAGTTTCAATAATTCATAAAATACCCCTCACAATTCGTACAAATACCCAACATACCCTTACTAATAACGGGCCGTTAGTCCGCCGTTAGCCAAGTTTCCAATTCACCCAAATGCCCCTATTCTGAAACTTATTTCACCAAATGCCCCTAGTAGGAAACTTATTTTACCAAATGCCCCAAATTTAAATATAGCTATTCTGATGTTCCGACAGCTAGTTTTTGTGTTTGAAAAGTGGTTCTTGGTCATGGTTGGCTATAAAAACCCCTTTGCTGAATGGTTCTTGTATTTTAGATGTTATTTTACTTTACTTTGCTAATTTTATAAGATTTGTGTCATGAGTTTTCTTTCAAAATCATCTTCCACACCCAATGAGTCCACATATATTAGGGTACCTAACAAATTTTGTTATTGTAGTAGGAATGGAGGTTGAAGTGGTGTTCCACAAGCTCTTCTGGATAGCTGCTAATGCTTTTTGGGGTAGTTTTTTGCACATCTGTTTTGATCTTGCACATATTCATTGAGTAGAAAATAACATTAAATGTAGTTGGTGCAAAGATGTTTTGTAAGTGAAGCTAAAAACAGAAATGCTTCCCAGTTTGGTATTTTGTGCAGATTATGCAACATCAATTATTTATGAAATGTGAATTTGTTTCTGATTACTTGTGTTTACTTCATGATTACAAACAGTAAAATTACAAACATCAATATCCCCATTTGTATTACAACTTTGACTAATTTTTGTTGTTGTTTTAGCTTCTTCTTCATTTGCTTCAATTCTTCTTGCATCTTACTGTTTCGCCTGTTTTCAATACTTTCTCCTTCGCCTAAGCTTCCCCCGCATTGTCCTTCGTGTTGTTGCCCCTTGTTTTTTTGCTCAACTACTCCCTTTCACCATCTCAGATTGTTTCAAGGATCACACTTGTAGTACAACCTTTGTGGATTGAGTGTTGTATCAAAGCTTCGAATGACAAATTTCCTACCACAATAACAAAAATTGGTAGGTACTCTAGTATATGTGGACTCATTGGGTTTGGATGATGATTTTGAAAGAAAACTCATGACAAAAATCTTATGAAATTAGCAATGCAAATCAAAATAACATCTAAATTACAAGAACCATTCAGCAAAGGGGCTTTTATAGTCAACCGTGACCAACAGCTACCTTTCAAACACAAAAACTAGTCGCTGAAACATCAAAATAGCTATACATAAGTTTGGGGCATTTGGTGAAATAAGTTTCACAATAGGGGCATTTGGTGAAATAAGTTTCAGAATAGGGGCATTTGGGTGAATAGAAAACTTGGCTAACGGCAGACTAACGGTCCGTTATTAGTAAGGGTATGTTGGGTATTTGTACGAATTGTGAGGGGTATTTTATGAATTATTGAAACTTGATGGGCGTTTGGTGAATTATGGAAAAACTCGAGGGCATTTCATGAAATATCCGTAATTAGTTTCATATTGCGTCATGTTGCACTGAAATTTGGAAAATCGAGTAAACAAGAAAATAAAGGTGGGAATAAGTTAAAAACCCGCTGATTTAACCTCACTTGGTTGGTATTTTTACCCAAAAACGTGTTAAGGTTCTAAGATTTTGTCAGTCACAATACTTCATGTAGTTAGAAAAAAAAGTATTTGAGCAACCCTTAGGGTGTGTTCCGGATATACTAATGGAGGATAAGCCTCCTTGAACTCGTAGCTTGTATGTTTTTCAAGTTTATTGTGTAATGCACGATCGTATATTTATACTTTTGCTTTTAAATTGTGCAGGAAATCCTGGAGAACAAATGCATCTATCTGAGATCTTAAAATCCAGAGTTGAACTATATTATGAAGTTATCTCCCTTTTACATCTAAATTCCGGTATTTCTCTTGGGAATATTGCTATTGAAGGAGATTCTGATGTTACCACTCAAGCTGGTGACACTGGGAATGTTGTTGCTTTGTCCCTCCCAGAATAATGGGGAAAAATAAAAGAAGACATTGGTGACCAAGCTAATAACAGGTTTGGAGATGTTGCAATAGAAGTTCTCCAGGAACAGTCTGTTGTTCTACCCAGACAAGAATCAAATACGCCAGAGACATTTTCTGAAGCAGCTCCTTTTCTAGTTGAAGTACCTTTGAATGTATCAGATTGTGTGGAGAAAAGGAAGCATAAAGAAGTACTTGCAAGACTACTAAAACGGAAATCCAGTAAGTTCCTTGTTTTGGTTTACTGTAGCACTTTGCAATATCCTCTTTAGAATTTGGATTAGAACTATTCTTGCCGTGCAATAAAATTCTCTTTGTATACTAGGGAAACAACCAAGGAGGTATAAGGAGAGCTATAATGGGTTCATAGCTTTGTATACTAGGAAACAACCAAGGAGGTATAAGGAGAGCTATTCTTCATCATATTTTTTTAATTGGGCTAGTGTTGGATTTTGGGAAAGAGGTGAAGGGGAGTTATCACTCGCAACAACATCCCATAGGCTCATAGCTTATAAATATGATTTCATTTTCATTGGATATGAGGAAGCAGATACAATAGAATAGACGTTGGAAGTGTCGAAGGAAATATACTGCAATTCTCATTCAACTAATCAACAAGAAATATTGCCTTTTATATAGGCTTGAACCAAACAGAAATTCGCAAAACAATAGGAAACTACCTAAACGTGGAGTACATGTAGTTGATTTAGTATCCCACTATCCTGTAGGAACATATAGATGCATAAAGCGGAATTTCAGGAAACAATTTCCTAACATCTATCACAGGATCTCATGCATAACAATAGTATAGATCAGATTAAGTCGAAAGAATAATCACCTTTGAAGCGTGTTCTCCCGTTCGTATGCAAGCTTCGAAGATCTTAGAGCCCCACTTGTTGCTCCTCTACTCAGTCCACAAGCACGAATTGAATCCCACGTATGCTAGTACGGAAGAGAACGATCACAATCTGTCTCTTGCTTTGTTTGGGATGTACGGCGTTTAGAGAATTAGAATTAGGGTTTTTGTGTTTTTCTTTTTGTCAGATATATTGAATGAACGTGATTTCTAAATCCCTGACATTATAACTATTATAATGTGAGAGTTTTAGGTTAACACAAAACCAAGGCCCAACATTCTTTCCCTTAATAGACCGGTTGCCATCGGGCCTTTTGGGCCCATTCCAATTAGTGCTTATATGTGTGACCTTATAGGATTAAATTATTTTAGTTGTAGGTCCAATCAATATTGTCCTACTAATCACATTTATTCTCTAGCAAGCAAATATGATTACTAAAATAATTAACTTATTATCTTCATAATTAATTCCTATTTGTATTTAGTAATTGCCGGAAATGTCTAAGGACATAATTCCTTCAATCTCCCACTTGTCCGAAGACAAGAAGGCAATGCTAAATTCCTTAAGTCTCTTAATGCCAAAATTTGATAACACACTGTTATTCTCAAATTCTAGTTTCTTGATCGCCGAGTTCGAACTGTTCAAATAAAGATTAACATTTTAATCCCATTCCGCATGGCCATGCAATTTTTCAGTTCTCGCTCATCAAGAGGCCCAGACACCATTCCTATCAAATAGGAGGACTTATTCACTCTTGTATGACCATAACTCCCACTCAATTCTTAGCCCACCTGATCACTGCTTTTATAACCTCCTTTTACGGCGCGGCGTTTAACAGAGTCAAGGTTAAACTAATTGTCTCATGGTTATTAAGACATACTCATGTCTAAGGAATCCACTAAATATAGAATTTTGATTCTACTTTTAGAATCTAGTTAGGTCAAGTCTCAATGCATCAAGTATACATCCATATAATCAATTAGACATCCCTATGTCTCCATAGCCCATGGAACTGCACTATCAATTAATTACATGCTAGTCTTCTCATAAATCACTTATGTCCAATTTAGTGATTCAGACTAGGGACTTAATAAGTTGTGATTTCAGTTCATTTATAGGGTTCCATTATCAAAACGTTTTCGATAATCCTATTTGAAAACACAAGTTATTTGAACATTTTATTTAATACTAAACCAAACAATTAAATAAGAATGAACTTTTATTGATAAACATTCAAAGCATAATAAATGTCTTTACAATTGTAAACATAAAGTAAACAAACTAAAGCCATTCTCCCATATGCCTAAGCCCCATAGACCTAGTATGACTCTCATGCTTAGGTTGAGCAAGCGGTTTAGTCAGAGGATCAGCCACGTTATCCTCAGTATGAACCTTGCTTACTTTCACATCCCCTCTTTCAACGATCTCTCGAATAAGATGGAATCTCCTGAGCACATGTTTGGATTTTTGGTGCGATCTGGGTTCCTTGGACTGGGAAATGGCACCATTGTTGTCACAATATAACTCAATGCCATTTTCAATGCTAGGAACTACACCAAGTTCACTAATGAACTTTTTGATCCAAACAGCTTCTTTTGCTGCATCACTTGCTGCAATATACTCAGCCTCTGTTGTAGAATCTGCGATGGTACTCTGCTTAGAACTCTTCCAGCTCACAGCCCCTCCATTGAGACAAAATATAAAACCAGATTGTGATCGGAAATCATCTTTGTCACTTTGGAAGCTTGCATCGGTGTATCCAGTGGCAACCAACTCATTATCTCCACCATAGACCAAGAAATCATCCTTAGTCCTTCTTAAGTACTTAAGGATATTCTTTGCTGCCATCCAGTGCGCCTCTCCTGGGTTTGACTGGTATCTGCTGCACATACTCAAAGCATATGCAACATCCGGTCGAGTGCATACCATGGCATACATAATGGACCCTACTGCAGAGGCATAAGGAACATTACTCATGCGCTTGACCTCATCAGGTGTCGAAGGACACTGAGTCTTGCCAAGTGAAATGCCATGTTGCATGGGAATGAAACCTCTTTTGGAGTTTTCCAGCTTGAACCTTGCAAGAACCTTATCAATATAAGTCTCTTGGCTAATTCCAATCAGCCTTTTGGATCTATCTCTATGGATCCTTATTCCCAAGATGTATTCAGCTTCTCCTAGGTCTTTCATGGAAAAACAACTTTTAAGCCATTCCTTGACTGACTCAAGCATGGTCTTGTCGTTTCCTATGAGAAGTATGTCATCCACATACAAGACTAGGAAAGCAATACTACTCCCACTCAACTTCTTGTATATACAAGATTCCTCTTCATTTCTGAGGAAGCCAAAAGATTTGACTGCCTCATCAAATCTGAGGTTCCAACTCCGGGATGCTTGCTTAAGCCCATAAATGGACTTCTTAAGCTTGCAAACTTTTCTTGGACTGTTTGGATCTTCAAAACCTTGTGGTTGTGTCATGTACACATCCTCTTTCAAGAACCCATTCAAGAAAGCGGTTTTGACGTCCATCTGCCAGATCTCATAGTCATGAAAGGCAGCAATCGCAAGAATTATCCTAATGGATTTCAGCATGGCTACTGGTGAGAAGGTTTCATCATAGTCAATACCATGAATTTGTCTAAAACCTTTTGCCACTAGTCTTGCCTTAAAGACATCAATGTTTCCATCTTTGTCCTTTTTCAGTTTGAAAATCCATTTGCAACCTATGGGTTTAACCCCATCAGGCAAAGCAACCAAGTCCCATACTTGATTTTCAAACATCGAATCCATTTCGGATCTCATGGCTTCAAGCCATTTCTCGGAGTCTTGACTCGTCAAAGCATTTGTGTAGCTAATAGGTTCCTCATGTTCTAAAATCTCTATTTCAGAACTTTCAGTCAAAAGGAAATCAATATATCTCTTTGACGGAATGACAGTCCTACTAGACCTACGTTGGGGAACAACAGGAGAAGTTTCCACCTCATTAGGTTGAGGGACTTCGCATGGATTATCTCCAAGTGGGACGGTAGAAGGCGCATGAATGGAATGCACCGCCTCCTGAGCATTTTCATGCTGGGTCGTCTCTGACGAGGTGTGAACCTCATCCATTTGTTTCTCATCTCGAATTTCTTCGAGATATACATTACTCCCACTTGTTTTTCTGGAAATAAACTCCTTTTCCAGAAAGACACCATCGCGAGCAACAAACACTTTGTTTTCGCTTTGGTTGTAGAAGTAGTATCCCTTAGTCTGTTTTGGGTAACCCACAAAAAGACACTTATCGGACTTGGGTGAAAGCTTATCAGAAAGTAAACGTTTTACATAAACTTCACAACCCCATGTCCTTAGAAAAGACAATTTTGGAACTTTTCCAGTCCACATCTCATATGGCGTCTTTTCTACTGCTTTGGACGGAGCTCTGTTGAGTGTGAATGCCGCTGTTTCAAGCGCAAATCCCCAAAATGAGGCAGGAAGGTTAGCAAGACTCATCATGGACCGAACCATATCTAATAGAGTTCGGTTCCTTCTTTCGGAAACCCCATTCAATTGTGGTGTCCCTGGTGGAGTCAATTGCGAAAGTATTCCACAATCTTTCAAATGATCACCAAACTCTTGAGATAAATATTCACCACCACGATCGGATCGCAATGCTTTAATTTTCTTTCCAAGTTGGTTTTGTACTTCATTTTGAAATTCCTTGAACTTTTCAAAGGATTCCGACTTATGTCGCATGAGGTAAACATATCCAAATCTGCTCACATCATCAGTAAAAGTAATGAAATACCCGTACCCTCCCCTAGCCAAAGTACTCATAGGTCCGCACACATCAGTATGTATGAGGGCTAAAAGATCATTGGCCCTTTCACTTGAGCCTGTGAAAGGATATTTTGTCATTTTCCCCAATAAGGAAAACTCACATACTTCAAATGATTCAAAATCAAATGATTTGAGAATTCCATCCTTATGAAGTTTCTCTATGCGCTTTGAGCTTATGTGGCCTAATCGACAATGCCATAGGTAAGTAGGGTTCAAATCATTTGGTTTGTGTTTCTTGTTTTCTATGTGATAGATATGGTTTTGTAAGTCTAGTACATACAAACCATTTGATAATTTAGCAGAGACATAGAACATACCATTCAAATATGCTGAACAACAATTATTCATAATTTGAAATGAAAAACCTTCCGAGTCCAAAATCGGAATAGAAATTATGTTCTTGGTAATAACTGGAACGTAATAAAAATTATAAAGTTCTAATATTAAACCAGAAGGCAAGCGTAAACTATAATCTCCTACAGCTAAAGCAGCAACTCTTGCTCCATTGCATACTCGGCGATCCACTTCGCCTTTGCTCAAGCTTCTACTTCTTTTTAGTCCTTGCACATTACCAATAATGTGCGACCCACAAGCGGTATCAAATACCCAAGAAGTAGTTGTAGCTAAATTAACTTCTATGACATTGATACTCTTGAACTGCTTACCTCTCTTGACCATTAGAACATCCTTATGTTCAGGTTCACCAGGTAAGTTCCCCTCGTCTTGAACCATCATACTATGCAACCTCCCTAATCTAGCATTCTTCTGAAACAAAGTTTTCAGTTGCTGGATTATTGTGTAGGCATCCAGACCATCAAATCTTTTGATACTCTGGTTCCATGCAAGCAAGCATCAAACATGTTACTTGCAGAGAGTTATCCTGGAGAGTTTGTTTAGCTCGACATTGAGCTTCAGTAGCATTTTCTGGTAGGGGTTCAAGAGGGAGTGGATTTTCAAGAACACTTTCTTTTCCTTCCGCTCTGAGAACAATTCTCATAGCCTTTTCCCATTGTAGGAAGTTGTGTGCATTCAGTTTGTTTTCAATTAGAGGGCGCAAGTTAAAAGTAGAGTTACGTTGTTTGCACCAGACATGATAACTACAATAAAAAGTAAAGCAAGATTCAATATAATGTTTATCAAAAGTAGCAATTAAATAAATTCAATTCACTACTACCCTTTATTCAAAATTAGAAGTCCCCATTGAATAAAGAATTAACCAAGATCCCCTCCCACTACAATCAAACGGACTTTGGCCCTGCTACTTTAATTTATAGTATTCGAGGTAAGTAAACATTTTACTAATTATAACTGATTATAACTCTTGGTAGACAGGTTAACAACTCTTTGTATTTTCCTATCTCTTAGCTTCAAAACCCAAAACTTTGTCTTTTGATAGTTTTGTTGAGTTAAACCAAACATTAACATGTAAGTTTCAAAAAACCTACCCTACTATCCCCGGAATTATAAGCAACACCCTGCTTTGGCAGAACCTATTACTCATGATCTAAGGCTTTATAGGTGTTGTATGGAAAAGCACTTAAACTCAATATTATTTTGGGACCTAAGTTTACTATGTTGGTTAATTAAAAGTGAACACATTGCTTTAAATAACCACATACATAAACTTAATAAGCATTTTAAGGCAATATAAAATGCATAAAAATAAATGTGATCCTAGTATGGCCCCTAAAAAATAAGCTCAAATCTTCTTGGGTTCCTGTTCATCTTTCTTGGATCTCCATCCTTGAATTTTTGATTGAACCTTCTTACTTCATCGAACTCATAATACGAACTTTATAATCTAATTTAAACTTTTAAATTAAATTACAACAATACAGAACGATGCGCAGATCGTATTTCAAAATTTACAAGAATACAAAACGATACGCAGATCGTATTTTCTATCCTATTTTGGGCCATACTAGTCACTTGCCTGTAACAAAATATCATAATATTCCATACACGCATATAATATTAAAATATATTAGACAAAAATTATTTACTTATTAACTATTAATAAGCAAATAACATTTCCAAAATAATACTAAAAAACTTAAACAATTTAAGTTTAACGTTATTTGGGAAACTTTATTATTTTAATTCAATTACTATTTAAATATGGCTAGAATAATCTTATTAATCAAAAATTTGCATTTGAAAGGAAATTTATGGATTTATGCTCAACATTGAAAATATGTTTTTCAAAAAAAAATATTTTCAAGTTACTCAAAATATATTTTGGAAATTATTTTTAATTTAGAAGAACTAAACCCAAGTTAATTTCCAACTCTTCTTATCAATTTCAATTAATAAATGAGAATCGAACCAAAACACCAAATTTCCAAAACCTTCAACCCAGACTATTTCCCAAAACCTTTTGGAAAACAATCTTTAATTTGAGAAAATTTCTAACTTTTCCAAAAAATTAGGAGATCTTATTTCCAATTTTTAATTCCCTTTTCCCGCCGGAACGCCGCCCTAATTATCCTCCAACGTGGCTCCACCGTCGCGGGTGGTGGCCACCCAGCCATGGAGGTTGTTATTTTTTGGGTAACAATTACCTAAATTAAATTAATCTTTATTCAACTTTTGTTAAAGATTAACAATTTAATTAGGGTTTAATTATCCGAAAATAATGGAAAACAATTTGAATAAATTAACAATCCTTAAACTGAATTTTAGGGTTTTTAGAAGTTAGATTTCAATTTAAACTCTTTATTAAAATTAAATCTAACAAGAATTCAAAATTTAAGGCATAATTATCTCATTTTATTCAAATAATTCAAGAAAATAACAATTATAATCCAAAAAATTCGAATTAAATTACCAGGAAGTTCTATTGAATTTTCTTAACAAATAAAATCAAAAATTTTAATTGTTATCCTTAAATTTTATGATTAATCGAATTAAACATAAAAATTAACCAAATTCAATAATTAATATACAAAAATTCCGAAAATTAGTTAAAAAATTACCAAAAAATTTCGGCTATTGTATAAATATTAGGGGATAATCAGTAGATTTATTTAACAAATTAAAAATCAAATCTTTAATTGTTAAAAAATTATTTCCATGATTAATCTTATTAACCATTAAATAATTTAAAATCTGACGAATTTAATTTTAAAAAATCCGAAAATTTTTATGTGATATTAACTGTTAATTTCGACCCTGTGATAAAAATTTCGGAATTTTATAAATTTATTTTGAGCAAAAATTAATTAAATCACGATTTAATGATTCCAATCAATTAATATCATATATTAATTTTGCAAATTCAAGCCATAAATAAATCTTCCCTTAATTGAATCAAAATAATAATGTTGCATACAATCATGATCATAAAATATTATGCAAGAGGCTAAAACTGATACCACTGTAGGAACATATAGATGCATAAAGCGAAATTTCAGGAAATAATTTCCTAACATCTATCACAGGATCTCATGCATAACAATAGTATAGATCAGATTAAGTCGAAAGAATAATCACCTTTGAAGCGTGTTCTCCCGTTCGTATGCAAGCTTCGAAGATCTTAGAGCCCCACTTGTTGCTCCTCTACTCAGTCCACAAGCACGAATTGAATCCCACGTATGCTAGTACGGAAGAGAACGATCACAATCTGTCTCTTGCTTTGTTTGGGATGTACGGCGTTTAGAGAATTAGAATTAGGGTTTTTGTGTTTTTCTTTTTGTCAGATATATTGAATGAACGTGATTTCTAAATCCCTGACATTATAACTATTATAATGTGAGAGTTTTAGGTTAACACAAAACCAAGGCCCAACATTCTTTCCCTTAATAGACCAGTTGCCATCGGGCCTTTTGGGCCCATTCCAATTAGTGCTTATATGTGTGACCTTATAGGATTAAATTATTTTAGTTGTAGGTCCAATCAATATTGTCCTACTAATCACATTTATTCTCTAGCAAGCAAATATGATTACTAAAATAATTAACTTATTATCTTCATAATTAATTCCTATTTGTATTTAGTAATTGCCGGAAATGTCTAAGGACATAATTCCTTCATATCCCACAATCTCCTCCAGTAACTTAGTGATATCTCTTAAATAAAAACTAACCTATTTGACTAATCTGACTAATTTGTAAATTACTAAAATTAAGGAACTAAATAGCTAACACTTTGAAGAACCAATTTTAACAGTATAAGGAGAGCTAGGCTTGGGAGATGGAAGAAACGCTTGCTTGGGCAGCCTATCGGGACCGCTTGGTACCTAGCGGTTATGGTGTTGTGAAATAATCTATACTTGTATATTTTTTCTTGTGAATCTTACATTAAAGTCTCCTCTTGGTTACCTCCTTATTCGTCATGTGCTACAGGTTAACGAAAACTAATGAACATACGTTTTTCTAGGGTGCAGGAAATGTTGGTAATACGTATAGGGCCACAGTCTGTGATAATGCAAGGCAAGCTTATGTAAATGATGACGCAGTAGAGGAAGCCTATGATTCTGAATATTATACTTTTTTGGTTCCTCTCTTTTAGTGGGTAATGTAAGTTTTGTGCTTGTTGTTAATGTATTTTGTGGTAATACCACAATAGACAGTAGTAGCTGGGTAGTAGAATCCAAGTCGGCTTTAATTGTTGGTGGGTTATCTACCCAGTGGGTAGATGTAGTAGTGTCCCGCAACTGCATTATTGCACGATCACTAAACAACATACGCAAAACAGTAGTTCATCTTTGCTTGAACATTACGGACGATCTCATATATCAAATATTTGTAGCAAGCTTATCGATCAGTGTTTATTGAAATCTAAGCTTGGCGCCTGAGAACCAATGATGTCAGTAGAAAAAATTACATAGATTAGAATTGGTAGAGGTTGAGAATCGTTCGGGTTATTATATTGTTCTTCCTCTGTCTCCCCTTTCCAGATATCCAAATTTTTGCTTGGTTCTCCCATCTCGTCAACTGAATCTTCATATTCTATAGTTCGTATTTGTGAGGTTTTCAACCGACATAATTAACTACTATAGTAACTTAATTCGTTGGAAATTAACGGAGATCGAATTACATTAAAAAAATTATTCTGTTGCGTCTTCCCGTGAATCCGTGATAATTTATGATTTTCCAAAGGTTTCCCAATCTCGTTATTTTGACATTGATTGTTATTTTTAATAATTCCTTTGTGTAACTTCTGGTTTACTTTTCTACCGCCATAACTAAGTTCTCTAATATATTAACACTTTTGCCACATACCTAGCTAGTACATTAATAAATTATGGCAATGCAGTTCACCGCTTTCATTTCTGGTTATTATTAATTATCTGCATGAATGATAAGCAACTATTCTAGCGACATAATTAAGTTGTCTAATAACATTGTACTTTGGGCATAAACATCTACCAAGTTATTATATTGTGCTTCTTCTTTCTCCCTTATTCGTTTCCAGGTAACCAAATTTTGCTCGGTATCCCCAATCTCGTCAACTGAATCTTCATGTTCTGTAGTTCCTCGAATGTTGTTTCACTTTTCAATCGAGATAATTAACTACTGTGATAATTTAATTCGTTGAGAAAAAACGGAGATTGAATCTTCATTCTCTGTAGTTTCTCTATGTGAATGTCGTTTCACTTTTCTACCACCATAACTAAGTTCTCTAATATATTAACACTTTCGCCACATACTTACCCAGTACATTAATAAATTATGGCAATGCAGTTCACCGCTTTCAATTCTGGAGATACAAAGATTGCTCGGTGCTCCAAATATTCTTAATGTATCTGTATGAACGATGAGTAACCTTTCTACCAACATAATTTATTCGTCTAATAACATTATACTTTGGCCATCAAAATCACCAGAGTTATTGTATTGTGCTTCATTTTTCTCCCCTTATTCGTTTTCAAATATCCAAAAGAAAGTCAAGGGCGCTTGTGTGAATAATGTCAGTCAAAAACTCAAATTATAGGGGTTTTTTTTAGCTTTTTTTTATGGAAAAACAGGTTGGATGATATATTATTGTTATACTATACATGTATAAAAAAATTCATGGTTAGCTATTTATTGGCAATTCCCACGCCCTAGTTAATCCGTTGCGGACGAACTCACCTAAGGGTGAACTTATCCTATACGTTCATCTCTTTTGTTTTTGTTGGAAAAACATATTGGATGATATATTATTGTTATATATACATGTATAAATTTTTTCTTGGTTAGCTGTTTATGAAGGGACGACGTAACATAGTTCACCTCGATTGTTTCAGACAAAAAACCGGTTCCTCCTTTTGGAGAACCAAGTAGCGTTTCGATCCCCAGAAATGAAAGGGGTGAGCACCCATTGCTACTATTTATTAACGTACTTGGAAGGTATGAATCATATGATGCTAAAAGTGTTGGAAAAGTAAGGTGTAATTAATACAAAGGAATGATGAAAATTACAACCGAAGTCATAACCACGAGATTGGGAATAATTTGGGTCCCCGGAAACGGTTACGGGAAGAAGCAACAGAATGATGTTTTATGTAATTCGATGTCAGTTCTCAACAAATTAATTACTTCCCCTATTCTTTTTTAAATGAAACAACTATTTTGGCACTTTTGTCATTACGCTATTTTAAACATTAATATATTCCATTTTGGATCAGAAGAAATTGTAACAAGTTGATATTAAAGAAAATATTAATTGGGAGATGTTTAATTAATAAGCCCTCACACGACTATATTTGTTCTAATGTATTTCCACCGATTCTTTTCAGTTGCAACACTTTGCTTTTCGCGCCAGTCAATGCTTATCTTGAACAATCAATATATTTTATTGCCGATAAGCAAAACTTTTAAAAAATTGATTTTCGCAAATTCAGACCAATCTAACAAGATGGCGCGTGAATATGTTTTTCCTAAAGGAAATGATCATCAAATACAAACAAAATAGATCATACATGTCAATGGTGCAAAGACCAAAGTGTTGCAACTATTTTTAAGCGGAAGAAGTATAAAACACAAAAGGGAGTCAGGGGAGCTTGTGTGAATAGTGTCAGTCCAAACTCAAATTTGTGCTATAAATAAGAACGGGGGAACTTCGGTGGAAATTAAACTTAAACAACTTACACACTGAGGAATTACGGAGCACGAGGGTTCGGCTGACGATATTGGGATATCCGAGCAGCACTTTGGATCCCTGAAGCGAACAAGGGGAGACGAGAGAGCACAATTTAATTTGTACACGAAGTATACAATTACTCCGTAGATGTCAATGGCTAATGCATAATGCTGTTAGAGAAGTTAATTATTTTGGCAGCGAAAGTAAAGGATCAACAAATATAAACAAAATAGATCATATATGTCCATGGTGCACAAAACAAAGTGTTGCAACTATTTATAAGCGGAAGAAGTATAAATAACAAAAGGGAGTCAAGGGAACTTGTGTGAATAGTGCCATTCAAAAACTCAAATCTGTCCTATAAATAAGAACGAGGGAACTAAAGTTGAAATTAAACACAAACAACTTTCACACGGAGGAATTGCGGAGTACGAGGGTTCTGCTGACGATATTGGGAGATCCGAGAAACACTTTCGATCCCCGAAGCGAACAAGGGGAGACGAGAGAGCACAATTTAATTTGTACACCAAGTATACAACTACTCCGTAGATGTCAATGGCCAAAGCATTTTCTTGTTAGGGAAGTTAATTAGTTCGATCGGTAGGGAAAGTAAATTAAAGGATTGTTCTTACAAATAAATTGCAAAGGCGCGTGCAAATGAAGCTGGTAGACGACATTTGGAGTACCTAGCAGGGACCCGAGCCTGGAGTCAGCACAACCAGTTAATATCATATAGTATAAACGGATCCGAATGCAGCGGCCATGCGAATCATTCGTAACCCAAAAGGAGTTCTTACAGTACTTGTGATCATGCATGGATCTTGCTCGGTCACCAAATTCAAATGCAACTAATTTAATTAGAGAACGACGCCCGACGTTATAAAACGTAATTAACATTGAAACAAGGAAGTATGGTATATGGATTGCAATCTTCAAAGAAACATGATGAACAAATTAAGACACCTAGCCAAACACTAGGGAGATTTACCGAATTCCATTGCTATTGTTGGGAATGATAATGCATCACTTAATACCGATGTGTATGGATCCCCGTAATGTAATCCAATAATTACCTTCACATGCATTCGATTAAGTCGGCGAGATAAATGATATTGATCAAGACCCCAATCCCACTACATTACCCCAGCTCATCACCCTGAATATAACTTTTCTCTTTGCTCTTCCTTGTTCACAGTGTGGCCTTAACCGGCACTCAAAGGTAACCATAGTATAACAGTACATGGTCGCCAACATTTTAATAAACCAGTGCAGTCTGATAAGGGGGAAAAAAAATAAGAGATTAATCTTGAGCCTTCAAATCCGCACAACCTCTTCCAAAAAATGCTCACCGAAGATTTGCGTTTAAACAACGACTGACAACAAATTAGATCCTCCCACACGGATCAATGACTCACTACTCACTGTGTGTGCATCACACTAAGCTAGCTTCTGGTATAAATACCTAAAGCCCTTGCAACTTCATTTTTCCCGTCCCTCCAAAGTCCGAATTCTCTCTCCCTTCCTTCCTTCTCTCTCAACCCGCGTGGCTTTTTCTTTTTCTTACTCTCTCTCTGTGAGTCCTACTCTCTCTTTCTCTCTCTCCTCAACTTTTTATATTACTCACCTCATTGCCCACTCCACCAAAATCATAGACGTTGGAATACTCCGGTTAACAGATGGGGTGACAAATAAACTACTCGGCTTCAGCCGGTATTGCTTTTGGGGAACAGTATTAGCAATTCCCACGCCCTAGTTAATCCGTTGCGGACGAACTCACCTAAGGGTGAATACATCCTATACGTTCATCTTTTTTTTTTGTTGGAAAAACATGTTGGATGATATGTTATTGTTCTATATGCATGTACGAATATTTTTCATGGTTAGCTGTTTATGAAGGGACGACGTAACGTAGTTCACCTCGATTGTTTCCGACAAAAAACCCGTTCCTCCTTTTTGTTTATTATTTTTTTATGAAGTTTGGTACGATTAAAAAACCCGTTCCTCCTTTTGTTCAGTTTTTGTTATTATTTGTTTTATGAAAGTTTGGTACGATTAAATAAGAGATTAAAAGTTAAAATGTTGGTTAAGGAGGCCTATCTTCCAATAATAATACACTTGAAACAAACCCCGTCGGTACGGTGTTCAAAATACTCTAGTTCCTCCTTACCTAAGTGGTATGATTTTCATATCTGTCTTTATTTTAATCAAGTACAATGAACCACGGTAGTGAGGGTTGTCTTTTTCGGATTAATAAAATAACCTGTTAATTTAAGTTTCATAATGTTACTTGTAAAAGGACCCCGAGGAACCCAACGCGGCCATATGAACCATATTCTTAATTGCGTCTTGGCATTTGGTCATTGGGCAAGTTGTACATAATAGAATCCTAACTCGCTGGTAAATTTTGGGAAACATATTGGACTAAAACGAGAATAATATGTAAGCGAAGCGGAAGTTGGAGCGAGTAGTCTACGCGTTACGAAAAAGGTTCTTTGATGACTGCTCACGAAACCCCTCACACGATTTTATCAATGAAACGCCGAATAATCACTAGATTGGGAGAACCAAGTAGCTTGTCGATCCCCAAAAATGAAAGGGGTGAGCACCCATTGCTACTATTTATTAACGTACTTGGTAGATATGAATCATATGATGCTAAAAGTGTTGGAAAAGTAAAGTGTAATTAATACAAAGGAATGATGAAAATTACTACCGTAGTCGTAACCACGAGATTGGGAATAATTTGTGTCTCCGGAAAAGGGTACGGGAAGACACAACAGAATGATGTTTTTGTGTAATTCGATGTCAGTTCTCAACAAATTAATTACATCCTCTATTCTTTTTTGAAAGACACAACTTTTGTCATTGCACTATTTTAAACATTAATATCAAAATTATAAAAATATTGATATTAAAGAAGATATTAATCGGGAGAAGTCTAATTAATAATTCCTCACACGACTATATTTGTTCTTATGTATTCCCACCGATTCTTTTCAGTTGCAACACTTTGCTCTTCGCGCCAGTCAATGCTTATCTTGAACAATCAATATATTTTACTATGGATAAGCGAAAATTTTAAAAAATTGATTTTCGCAAATTCAAACGAATCTAACAAGATGGCACGTGAATATGTTTTTCCTAAAGGAAAGGATCATCAAATACAAACAAAATAGATCATACTTCCTCTGTTCTTTTTTAAATGACACAATAGTTTAGGCACGTTTGTCAATGCACAATTTCAAACATTAATATCTTCCGTTATGGATAAGAAAAAATAATAAAAGTTGATATTTAAAAAATATTTATTGAGACGATTCTAATAAGATCCCACACGACTATGTTTTTTCTTAAGCATAAATCACAAAATAAAATCAAAAGAGCTTGTGTGAATAGTGCCAAAAACTCGATTGTGTCATGTAAATAAGAACGGAGAAAGTATATGTCAACGGTGCAAAGAGAAAAGTGTTGCAACTATTATTAAGAGGAAGAAATATAAATCACAAAAGGTAGTCAGGGGAGCTTGTGTAAATAGTGTCAGTCCAAACTCAAATCTGTCCTTTAAATAAGAACAGGGGAACTTCGGTTGAAATTAAACTTAAACAACTTTCACATGGAGGAATTACGGAGCACGAGGGTTCGGCTGACGATAGTGGGAGATCCGAGCAGCACTTTGGATCCCCGAAGAGAACAAGGGGAGACGAAAGAGCACAATTTAATTTGTACACTAAGTATACAATTACTCCGTACATGTCAATGGCCAATGCATAATGCTGTTAGAGAAGTTAATTATTTCGGTAGCGAAAGTAAAGGATCAACAAATATAAACAAAATAGATCATACATGTCCATGGTGCACAAAACAAAGTGTTGCTACTATTTTTAAGCAGAAGAAGTATAAATCACCAAAGGGAGTCAAGGGAGCTTGTGTGAATATTGCCATTCAAAAACTCAAATCTGTCCAATAAATAAGAACGAGGGAACTAAAGTTGAAATTAAACATAAGCAACTTTCACACGGAGGAATTACGGAGTACGAGGGTTCTGCTGACGATATTGGGAGATCCGAGAAACACTTTCGATCCCCGAAGCGAACAAGGGGAGACGAGAGAGCACAATTTAATTTGTACACGAAGTATACAACTACTCCGTAGATGTCCATGGCCAAAGAATTATGTTGTTAGGGAAGTTAATTAATTCGATTGGTAGGGAAAGTAAATTAAAGGATCGTTTTTACAAATAAATATCGAAGATTGTGATCATGCGCGTGTGAAAAGTAACAAATGAAGCCGGTAGACGACATTCGGAGTACCTAGCAGGGACCCGGGCCCGGAGTCGGCACAACCAGTTAATATCATATAGTATAAACGGATCCGAATGCAGCGGCCACGCGAATCATTCGTAACCCAAAAGGAGTTCTTACAGTACTTATGATCATGCATGGATCCTGCTAGATCACCAAACTCAAATGCAGCTAATTTAATTAGAGAACGACGTCCGACGTTATAAAACGTAATTAACATTGCAACAAGGAAGTATGGCATATGGATTGCAATCTTCAAAGAAACATGATGAACAAATTAAGACACCTAGCCACGCACTAGGGAGATTTACCGAATTCCATTACTATTGTTGGGAATGCTAATGCATCACTTAATACCGATGTGTATGGTTCCCCGTAATATAATCCAATAATTAACTTCACATGCATTCGATTGAGTCAGTGAGATAAATGATATTGATAAAGAGCCCAATCCCACTACATTACCCCAGCTCATCACCTTGATAACTTTTCACTTTGCTCTTCCTTGTTCACAGTGTGGCCTTAACTGGCACTCAAAGGTAACCACAGTGTAATAGTACATGGTCGCCAACAGTTTAACAAACCAGCGCAGTCTGATAAGGGGGAAAAACAAGAGATTAATCTTGAGCCTTCAAATCCGCCCAACCTCTTCCAAACAATGCTCACCGAAGATTTGCGTTTAATCAACGACTGACAACAAATTAGATCCTCCCACACGAATCAACGACTCACTATTCACTGTGTGTGCATCACACTAAGCTAGCTTCTGGTATAAATACCTAAAGCTCTTGCAACTTCATTTTTCCCGTCCCTCCAAAGTCCGAATTCTCTCTCCCTTCCTTTCTTCTCTCTCAACCCGCGTGGCTTTTGCTTTTTCTTACTCTCTCTTTGTGAGTCCTACTCTCTCTTTCTCTCTCTCCTCAACTTTTTATATTACTCACCTCATTGCCCACTCCACCAAAATCATAGACGTTGGAATACTCCGGTTAACAGATGGGGTGACAAATAAACTACTCGGCTTCAGCCGGTATTGCTTTTGGGGAACAGTATTGGAAATTCCCACGCCCTAATTAATCCGTTGCGGACGAACTCACCTAAGGGTGAACACATCCTATACGTTCATCATTTTTTTGGTATTTTTTTTGAAATTTTTCTTTTTTGTTGGAAAAACATGTTGGATGATATGTTATGTTATATATACATGTGAAACTCACCTAAGTCCTTTTGTTCAGTTTTTATTATTATTTTTGTATGAAAGTTTGGTACGATTAATTAAGAGATTTAAAGTTAAAATGTTGGTTAAGGAGGCCTATCTTCCAATAATAATAAACTTGAAACAAACCCCGACGGTACGGTGTTCAAAATACTCTAGTTCCTCCTTACCTACGTGGTATGATTTTCATATCTCTCTTGATTTTAATCAAGTAAAATGAACCACGGTAATGAGAGTTGTCTTTTTCGGAATAATAAAATAACCTGTTAATTTGAGTTTCATAATGTTACTTGTAAAAGGACCCCGAGTAACCCAACGCGGCCATATGAACCATGTTCTTAATTGCGTCTTGGATTTTGGCCATTGGGCAAGTTGCTCATATTAGAATCCTAACTCGTTGGTAAATTTTGCGAAATATATTGGACTAAAATGAGAATAATATGTAAGCAAAGCAGAAGTTGGAGCGAGTACTCTACACGTTAAGAAAAAGTTGCTTTGATGACTGCTCACAAAACCCCTCACACGATTTTATCAATGAAACGCCGAATACTCACTAGATTGGGAGAGCCAAGTAGTGTGTCGATCCCCGGAAATGAAAGGGGTGAGCACGCATTGCTACTATTTATTAACGTACTTGGTAGATATGAATCATATGATGCTAAAAGTTATGGAAAAGTAAAGTGTAATTAATACAAAGGAATGATGAAAATTACTACTGAAGTCGTAACCACGAGATTGGGAATAATTTGGGTCCCCGGAAAAGGTTACGGGAAGACGCAACAGAATGATGTTTTTATGTAATTCAATGTCAGTTCTCAACAAATTAATTACTTCCTCTATTCTTTTTTGAATGACACAACTTTTGTCATTGCACTATTTTAAACATTAATATCAAAATTATAAAAAATTTATATTAAGAAGATATTAATCGGGAGAAGTCTTAATTAATAAGTCCTCACACGACTATATTTTTTCTTATGTATTCCTACCGATTCTTTTCAGTTGCAAGTTTGCAACACTTTGCTTTTCGCGCCAGTCAATGCTTGTCTTGAACAATCAATATATTTTACTACCGATAAGCAAAAATTTAATTAACATTCATGGATCCTGCTCAAAATTTAATCAATATATCATGAAAATTTAATCTTGAACAATCATGCATGGATCCTGCTTGATCACCGAATTCAAATGCATCTAATTTAATTAGAGAACGATGTCCGACGTTATAAAACATAATTAACATTGCAACAAGGAAGTATGGTATACGGATTGCAATCTTCAAAGAAACATGATGAACAAATTAAGACACCTAGCCACGTACTGGGGTGATTTACCGAATTCCATTACTATTGTTGGGAATGCTAATGCATCTCTTAATACCGATGTGTATGGATCTCCGTAATGTAATCCGATAATTAATTTCATATGTATTCGATTGAGTTGATGAGATAAATGATATTGATCAAGAGCCCAATCCCACTACATTACCCTAACTCATCACCCTGATAACTTTTCACTTTGCTTTTCCTTGTTCACAGTGTGTCCTAAATCGGTATTCAAAGGTAACCATAGTCTAACAGTCGTCAAAATTTTCACAAACCACCGCAGTCTGATAAGGGGGGAAAAAGAGATTAATCTTGAGCCTTCAAATCCGCACAACCTCTTCCAAGCAATGGTCACCGAAGATTTGCGTTTAATCAATGGCTGACAACAAATTAGATAACTAATGTTTTCTATGGAGTATTAATATTTTAACCTCATGTTTACTTGTTCACCACTAAGTCACCAACCTTATATGAAAGTGACTATGTGAGTATACCTGATGTATGTAAGCAGAATCTATATTTTATTGGAATTTTTTTTTTAATTATTGGGTTTATTCATATTGGCATGGCAAATGAACATAAAATAGGCCCTAGTGTCTTCGTTTTGGTTGTAGTCTTGTGTCTTCTAGGCCCAAATTATCCACATGTTTCTTATGTGCATCAGTTGATTAAAAGCTTCTTCATTTTCAGTACGATAACTATGCACTACTATTCCATTCCACTTAATCCAAAGTCGTTTTCTTGTGCTTTAATCCCCCTTTATTAATTTCTAAATAGCAACCCCTCTTTATTTGCATGTAAACAAAGTTAAGGTACCTAGTCTTACATTTGATATGTAATTGAACACTTGCTACTACTCCACACTAAACAAAGGAAACATAAATTGAGTTTTGCGTCACAAAGTTGAAAAGGAGATTTAACAACATTGACTGAGGATAAAGGTATTACAAAAAAGTGTTAATTCTTGGTTACTAAGCGAAGTTGATTTTCATATATTACCCAAATTTGTGAAGTCCGGTCAGTGGTTTAATTTCATTACAAAATTTCTTACCAACAATAACTTCTATGTTTCTAAGTACCACAGTGATCGTTATCTACATGGTGATCTAATATTTCATTGCCATCGTTACGTTCAACGGAATCACAATGGCTACTCTCAGTCTGATATCCATAACAATGTTGTTTAATGTTACAGACCGTGAGACAGGAGATTAAAAGACGAATAAAGGACAAAGTACTACAATTCCTGGAGTCTATGTGTTACCTTGAAAATGAATCGGTTTCCCATTGTGGATATCCAAAATCATAGTAAAACTTTGGAAAAAGAGTTCGTCTGATTGGTATGTGTACTGGTCTTATAATTTCATCTGGAAACCATGGTGTAATATTATTAGATTGAGATGTGTAATTAGGGAAAAGAGAATGGGAAGATAGACTCGTCAAAAAGAGTTGAGAGATTCTTATTGTTACTCGTCTTGCCTCAAAGCAAACATAAATTTCATAATAAACTGATAAAATAAAAACATTAAATAACTAGTAATACATCATCCATCTGGTCTTATTCTATTTATAATAACATTATTTAATTTACAATCAAACCATTTGCCAACAATTTACAATCATAACACATTGGATTGGACCAATATTGAAATATCATTGATAACGGGTTGCCCAATATCCTCAACTTCCTTTCATACTTTCCACAAACTCATTGACAATGAGCTGCTCAACAATGGATTGGCCCAATAAACAAAACAGTCCATATATTTTGAATGGACTGGACTTCATTTTCCAACTTCCAGTTCACTGCCTTCCAATAACCCCCTCAAACTAGAAATGGTTCAAAACATTTTCGATTTGAAGATCTGAATTATATACCAGTGCACGAAAGAAGCTAAAACACAATCATGAATGTGTAAGAGCTTCTGTCCCTATAATCTTCAAGCTCAATGATTTTGCAGCTGCACCTTCCAACACCACCTGAAAGACTTGACTTGACCATCAAATGTTCTAAATATGCACTAAATTACGTACTCAGATCCCCAGTTTTAGAACTGCGATGCTTGAATGTGAAGGAAATAATGCCCTTGGTCCAAGTATGCATTCTATGTTAAGTCTAATAAATGCGGTTCAGTATTAATTAACAAGTTAATAATTCAGTGAGATCAAGTGAGCTGAATGCCTAGCTAGAGGCCGCTTCAGTTCAAGTGGAATTAATGATATTAATCCACAGCTTACTCTTGACTGAACCCGTAGGGTCACACAAATAGTACGTAAACGGATCAAGTATTTAATGGCATTAAATACTCCATCTATGAATATTCGGAACCGACGGATCTTGGTTTCAGTGGGAGCTAAGATCGTCACGGGCAAGAAATGAATACTCCGGAAACGATGATATTGCCGGAAACGGAAATATGGATCGTATCGGAAATATGAATATTATCCAAGTCGTAGATGTTGCCGGAAACGGAAACATGGTACGTATCGGAAAATATTATTGGAAATGGAAATATTACCAGAATCGGAAATATTGCCGGAAACGGAAATATTGTCAGAATCGGAAATATTGCCGGAATCGGAAAATAATTCCGGAAACGGAAATATTAAATATTTGTTCGAAACGGAAATTAATTCCGGAATCGGAAATATTAAATATTGTTCGTATCGGAAATAGATTCCGGAAATGGAAATTTAATCGGAAGCGTATCGTACGAATTAGCATCGGACGAGGCTTGCCGGACGAAGGCCCAGCACGAAGCCGGGGCCATCGCCCAGCAAGCATGCGCGCCACTAGCCCAGCCAAGGCAGCGCCCAGGCCTACCGCAAGGCAGGCCCAGCGCGCGCCAAGGGCCACGGCTGCGTGGGCCGTGCTGCGCGGGCTGCTGCTCGCACGCGCATGGGCAGCCCTTGTGGCTGCCGTGTGTGTGTGAGTTTGTGCTCATGCGTGATTCCTGAATCTGCAAGAGTCAGTGTATGATTAAATGTCTATTCCTAATTGGATAAATTAATTAAATAGAATTCATGTAGGATTCTAATTCCAATTAATTCGCATCCTACTAGGATTACGATTCCTTTTCCATAACTCTATAAATAAAGGCCTAGGGGTCATAATTTATACACAAGTTTCAAAGTATTCAAAAGTGAGTTTTTTGAGAGAAAATCAAACACACATCTTGCTCAAAAGTGCCGAAATTTTCTAGTACCTTAAGGGCGATTCTAGTTGGTCAATCTTAAGGCGGATCCGGACGTGCTGTGGACTATCTACGGAGGGACGACACTTGGAGTCCTAAAAGACTTGTTCTTGTTCGGTTCGGGCGCAGCTAGGGAGGGCACGCAACAAAGAGTATGCATCTAAATTATGCTATATGATTATGTGTAAATAATATGTTGTCCTGGGTTAATGGTTGTTTCCGCATGATCTATGTAATGTCATATGTATCATAACCTAACAGTGGTATCACGAGCCCCTTATTATTTTCATAATCTAAATTGCATGAACATGGTTAAATATTACAAATTTGCAAGAATTAAAAGGGGTGATTAATTTTCGTAATTGTTAATTAATTGCAAATTGCGTTTATTTAATTATACGTACGCAGTTTTTCGGCAGTTTCTTCGTTACTCATCCAAATCGAGTGATTTTTGTGTCAATTCCGCATGTAAAAGGCATTCTAAAATTTTGACAAAAATAGTATTTTTCTGCCGAACCCAGAATTCTCAAATTCGAAGCCTAACTATGACTTTTCGAAGGTTTTAGTTTTTCGAATGCAAAATTTCGTAAATTTAAGATGTTAAATTAAATATTTGCTATTCCTGTTGATAAATCTTGAATTTTTTATTGACCTACTGCATATGTTTAACAAGTTTGAATGCCTAGTCTTGTTAATTATGCAATCTAATTTGTAATTATGATTAATTTGTTGAAAATTAGAATAATTTAGAATTAATTTGATTTTCATAATTAATTGTAATTTAATTAGAAACCTATGATTAAAAACCACCATAAAAGTTGTAAATTTACGATAAATTTTAAATTTTTATGACCTAGACTTGAATCCATATCAATCGGAAATCAATTGGATAATAAATTTTCGATTTTTCGCCCTAAAATTATGAAATTAATAATATTTATTAATTTGTCATTAATTTTAAATATAAATTTTAAAATTTTATGCGATTCGTTCAAATAACTTGCACGCACGAAGCAATGGACGCTTCGTGTTACCCTTAAGGGGTGTTGTATAATGCGGGCATGCGACGACGAGCAAGGGAGCTCGTCGCCCGTGCGGCACGAATGCAATGAGCAAGGGCGTAGTGCACGAGCACAAGGCAGAAGCCCTGCCTTGTGTCGTGTGCCACGAGCAATGAACGAATGGGCGTGGGCGAAGAGCGAGCCAAGGCAGTCGCGTGTGGGCAGCAAGCGAGCTGCGCCACAACGCGCGCTGCCTCGCACAAGTGCGCGCAGCCTCGCGCGCAGCGAGCGCAAGCTCGCGTGCCACGAGCGCTGCGCCCAGCACTGCTCGCGCGCGCAGCGCGCGATGTCGCTCGCCCAGCGAGCGATGTCGCGCCCCAGCGAGCGATGGCTCGCGCGCGCAGCGCGCGATGTCGCTCGCCCAGCGAGCGATGTCGCGCCCCAGCGAGCGATGGCTCGCGCGCACAGCGAGCGAGCCAGCGCGCCCAGCGAGCGATCTCGCGCGCGCAATGCGAGCGATAGCTCGCGTGCGATGGGGCGCTGTGCGGAGGCTTGCGATAGGACAGCAGCAGCTATGCGACGAGCGCATGGGCTGCGCGCACATGGCCGGCAATGGCTGTGTGCGTGCGGCCCATGGGCGTGCAACGCGTAGGGTGTTTGCGTTACGATTAGATCGTTTTGAATGTTTAATTTGAAAATTTCAGTTCACGTAATTTTAATTAATTTTAAAATTAATAATTTGAATTAATTTCTTGGATTTTAATTTTGAATATTATAATTATAATAAATGGAATTTATTCTAATTATTTTACTAAAATTAAAATCATGAATTAATTTAAATGCGACTGAAATTAAATTAAATTTTTGGATTCAATTATAAATTTATATGAGCTTTAAATTTTAATTAAATTTGTATGTTTCCGGTTAGACTAGAAATACAATTTTATGTTTAAAATTAGTAAAGCATATGAATTTATTGGTTTGAGTGGGAGCACTTTTTAGTCATAAACTCTTGATTAGGTCTACAAATCCTTAAGGTTAAAACAACTCGATTAGAATTAATAAGGACTGAATAATTGGTAGATTATTGGTGCCCTTGATTAATTGCTGCAAATGTTTACGTGATGCATAATGTGTTTTACTAACCAGCTATATGGGCCATTCATGATAATGAATGGGTGAATGGTATATATTGTATATGTACTGTTTTGCAGGTTATGAAGTGACTAGTATGGCCCAAATAGGATAGAAAATATGGTCTGCGTACCATTAATTTGAATGTAATTGGTCTAAAGTACCAAAGTTATTTTTCAATTCAAATATGGTCTGCGAACCATCAAATAGTTGTAATTAGTTATAGCTTATCCTATTTGAAGAAAATGGTGCCTCCCACGGAGATTTTCAAGACGGACTTTGAAGTCAAAGCTTCAAGATGAAGTCAGGCCATACTAGATCACAAATATCTTATGCATGTTTTAAGTTATTTATTGCTTTAAATATGTCTTAAAATGCATGAGATCAAAAGCTTGATTATGTTGCATGATTAAGGATTTTAGTTCACTTAAAATCTAACCAACATAGTAAGAGCCTTAAGTTCCAAACTTAAAAATTGAGTTAAAAGGTGCCATGCCAAAATATACACTTGCTTGGATATCCTTTACATCAATCTAGTAATAGTTTTCGCTCAGCGAGGTGTTACTTATTGGTCCTAAAGGGGCAAGGTACACAAATAATTGTGAGTACATGTTAGTTTTGGTGAAACTCAACGATATAAGTAAGGAGTCCTTTTATGTCGTGGCAAATTCGATAGGTTTACCTAATAAGTTCTTAGACGTACCTATCAACCAAGAATAGTTTCTAGACTATTAGCAAAAGGCTTTTGCTTACCTAAGATGTTCTAGGATTAAGTCGACAAACTGTGCTTAGTTCTTCAATGATTTTAGGATCTTGGAATCATTTTATTCACACCTACCGGAACACATAACTTGAATAAAATGCTTAATAAACATTGAATTATGCATGTATGCTAGAATTTAAGTTTATTAAGAGAAACTGTGAATGGTTATTTATTTGTTTATTCTTTTCAATTGTAGTTTTAATATGGCAAACAACAATCAAAACATCATCATGGGTTCTGAGCTTATGGTCAAGCTGAACCTGACAAATTTTCTTGAATGGGAAGCTAAGCTAGTTGAAATAGTCAAACTCAATGGACTTGAGTATGTACTATCACATCCCATGCCAAGCTACTATGCCAGAGACATGACCCCTGAGAGATTTTACGCCTGGGATGCGG
Organism: Spinacia oleracea; assembly: GCF_020520425.1. NCBI lineage: Eukaryota > Viridiplantae > Streptophyta > Magnoliopsida > Caryophyllales > Amaranthaceae > Spinacia > Spinacia oleracea. Next base: position 72,953,914 of record NC_079490.1, read on the forward strand.
ATCTCAAAAAGGTTATGAGTCTCATGCTGAACAATATCCCTGATGATTGGGCTAGAAGGTTTGTAGCCTATGAACCTTTTACGCTCATCAAGAATCTGAGGGATATCTGTCGTGGAAATACGGAGGACAGGGACCTGAACGTCCATGAGTTGATTGAATCAATGTCTGGGCTAAAGGTTAGTTCTCCCAACAGGTGTTATAGGATGGAGGTCCAAGAAACACATGTTCAGCTCCTTCGCACTAAACAGAGGGTAGGCGTCCCACTGAGGTTCCATGTGGATCTTATGTGTTCATATTTTGATCGCCTAAGTCTACTAGGAACACCAATAAGCGAAAGGATGGCAGTCTCTGTCTTGCTCAATTCACTACACAGTGGGTTTGGTCGCTTCAAGCAACAATACCTAAGTGAACCAAGAGAAGAAACAGTTGCAGAATTTATTCACCTTGTCAGAAAGGCTGAAATAGTACTGGACTGTGAAGCCAAAGATTTACTCAAGGCTAGAAAGAGACCATTCAAGAAAGGTGGAAAGTCCAAGGGCAATGCTAAATCAAAGCAGGACAAGTCCACATCAAGCTGTCTTTATTGTGATGGAATAGGCCATTACAAAAGAGAATGTCCAAAGCTAAAGGAAGATCAGAAGAACGGAACAGTCGTTCCATCTTCAGGTATTTTCGTTATAGACTGTATACTTGCTAATTCAACTTCTTGGGTATTAGATACAGGTTGTGGCTCACACTTATGTTCCAATCCACAGGGACTAAGAAGAAGTAGAAAGTTAAGCAAGGGAGAAGTCGACCTACGAGTGGGAAATGGAGCACGGATTGCTGCATTAGCCGTAGGAACTTACTATTTGTCGTTGCCCTCCGGGCTAGTTTTGGAACTGGAAGAATGTTTCCATGTTCCAAGTCTTACTAAAAACATCATTTCAGTTTCTTGCTTAGATGCTAAGGGATTTTCCTTTATAATAAAAGACAATAGTTGTTCGTTTTATTTTAAAGAGATGTTTTATGGATCTGCTAGATTAGTCAATGGACTTTATTTATTAGATCACGACAAACAAGTATATAACATAAATACCAAAAAGGCCAAAAAGGATGATTCGGATCTCACCTATCTGTGGCATTGTCGATTAGGCCATATAAACTTGAAACGCTTAGAAAGACTTCAAAGGGAAGGAATTCTAGAACCATTTGACTTAGAGGATTATGGTAAATGCGAATCATGTTTACTTGGCAAAATGACAAAGCAACCTTTCTCTAAAGTTGGAGAAAGAGCAAATGAACTATTGGGTTTAATCCATACAGATGTATGTGGACCAATGAGTACAAATGCTAGAGGTGGTTTCAGCTACTTTATCACTTTCACTGATGACTTCAGTAGGTATGGTTATGTCTACCTAATGAAGCATAAGTCTGAATCCTTTGACAAATTCAAGGAATTTCAGAGTGAAGTAGAGAATCAATTAGGCAAGAAGATTAAGGCACTGCGGTCTGATAGAGGCGGTGAATATCTGAGCTATGAATTTGATGACCATCTGAAAGAATGTGGAATTCTATCAGAATTGACTCCTCCTGGAACACCACAATGGAACGGTGTGTCAGAACGGAGGAACAGAACCTTGCTAGACATGGTCAGGTCAATGATGGGTCAGGCCGAACTTCCATTAGAATTTTGGGGACATGCACTAAATACAGCTGCACTCACTATAAATAGAGCTCCGTCTAAAGCTGTCGAAAAGACTCCATACGAATTATGGTTTGGAAAGCCTCCAAATGTGTCTTTTCTTAAGATTTGGGGATGTGAAGTATACGTCAAACGATTAAATTCAGACAAACTTCATCCAAAATCTGACAAATGTATCCTTGTGGGCTATCCAAAGGAAACAAAGGGGTATTACTTCTACAATACATCTGAGAACAAAGTGTTTGTTGCTCGAGATGGTGTCTTTTTGGAAAAGGATCACATTTCCAAAATAACAAGTGGGAGAAAAGTAGACCTCGAAGAAATTCGAGTCGAACAACAAACTCTAGAGAATGCTCAAGATGACATTCAAGATGAAACTCAGAGATCTTTAGAAGAATCTGGTGAGAATCATGGTCAATCTAGAAATGTTACCCCGCGTAGATCGCAAAGATATAGATCTCAACCGGAAAGGTACTTAGGTATTTTGACGAACGAGAGCTATGACGTTCTATTACTTGAAAGTGATGAACCTGCGACTTACAAGCAAGCTATGACGAGCCCTAGCTCCAAGCAATGGCAAGAAGCCATGCAATCTGAATTAGACTCCATGTCTGAAAACCAAGTATGGGATTTGGTCGATTTGCCAGATGGCTACCAAGCCATTGGAAGCAAATGGGTTTTCAAACTGAAAAAGGACAAGGATGGGAAACTTGAAGTTTTCAAAGCTAGATTGGTTGCAAAAGGTTACAGGCAAGTCCACGGTGTGGATTACGATGAAACCTTTTCACCAGTTGCAATGCTAAAGTCTATTCGAATAATGTTAGCAATCGCTGCATATTACGATTACGAAATATGGCAGATGGATGTCAAAACTGCTTTCTTAAACGGCGTTTTAACAGAAACTGTGTTTATGACACAACCTGAAGGTTTTGAGGATCCAAAGAATGCTAAAAAGGTATGCAAGCTAAAGAAGTCAATCTACGGATTGAAGCAGGCATCCAGGAGCTGGAATATACGTTTTGATGAAGCAGTCAGTGACTTTGGTTTCATCAAGAACGCGGACGAATCTTGTGTATACAAGAAGGTCAGTGGGAGCAAAATTGCTTTCCTAGTATTATATGTCGACGACATATTGCTTATCGGAAATGACATTCCTATGTTGAACTCTGTCAAGATTTGGCTTGGGAAATGTTTTTCGATGAAGGATCTAGGAGAAGCACAGTACATATTGGGCATCAAGATTTACAGAGATAGATCTAAAAAGATGATTGGACTTAGTCAAAGCACTTATATCAATAAGGTGCTTGATAGGTTCAAGATGGCGGACTCCAAGCGAGGCTACCTACCCATGTCTCATGGAATGACTCTAAGCAAGACTCAGTGCCCAAAAACACTTGATGAGCGTAGACGAATGAATGGGATTCCATATGCATCATTGATTGGTTCAATAATGTATGCTATGATATGTACACGCCCGGATGTTGCGTACGCACTCAGTGCTACGAGCAGATACCAGTCAGACCCAGGAGAGGGGCATTGGACTGCTGCCAAGAACATTCTGAAGTACCTGAAAAGGCACAAAGATGACTTCCTGGTCTATGGTGGAGATGATGAATTAATTGTTAAAGGCTATACGGACGCAAGTTTCCAAACCGACAAAGATGATTTCAGATCACAGTCTGGGTTTGTCTTCTGCCTCAACGGAGGAGCAGTAAGCTGGAAAAGTGCTAAGCAAAGCACCATTGCGGATTCTACAACTGAAGCGGAGTACATTGCTGCACATGAAGCAGCAAAGGAAGCTATATGGCTAAGGAAGTTCATAGGAGAACTTGGTGTAGTCCCCTCCATTAAAGGACCAATAGCCCTGTATTGTGATAATAACGGAGCTATTGCACAGGCAAAAGAGCCTAGACACCACCAGAGAGTCAAGCATGTACTTCGTAGATTCCACCTTCTACGAGAGTTCGTTGAAAGAAAGGAAGTCGAGATAAGCAAAATTGGAACTGATGACAACATATCAGATCCATTAACTAAACCTCTGCCGCAAGCGAAGCACAACTCGCACACTGCAGCTATGGGAATCAAGCATATTGGAGAATGGCTTTGATGTCTCTGTTTAATGTTTTAAAGTTTTAGAGTTTAAATCTTTGTAAAACATTATTGGTTAATCATTCACAATAAATGAAAGGAATTCATTTTTCCATTTAATTTGTGGTTTATTAAATGATGAGTCCCTTCAACTTGACGATATATTCAAGATAGACTGTCAGGACCAGTCCTGTGACTAAGAAATGTCTATCAAGTGAACTTGAATGTCAAAGGTTGAAAATGGTCCCTAATTGGAGTTTTCTATAAAATTGGACGCATAGAAAACGTTAGACGATTAGAGTGCAAGATGACTAGTAGTTCTGTTTCTTGAACTATGTGGACATGGCAATGTCATAATCATTTGCACAGATACTTACTTTGGGAAGACTAGTATCGGACAAGACCTATGAAACTTTACTGTAAGAGATGAAAGTCTGTCATAAGTAAATTTCATTAAATTATTAGACACTAAATCCTCAATACCTGAGTGATTTGAGATTACTTGTTTGAGAACTGGTTGCTTTGACGTTGACCAACCGTCGCACCGTAAAAGGAGGCTATAAAGGCAACGCTCAGGTAATCACCTATCAAACGAAGTCTAATCTCAAGATCGCAAGATTGGGATTGTCCTCCCATAAATCGGGATGAGATGCTTAAAAGTTGTACAAGGCCACTCGGAGAGCTAGAAACTGTGAAATGCATGGCCGTGCTCGGATGAATCATAGGCTATGATTATCTGTTTATTTGATCAGTTGAACTCTGAAACCGAGGAACACCTCTGGACATAATAAGGATGACAACTCTTACCTTATGTTCAAAAGCAAGCATCGAGCGACAAAGGAATTAGGAAATGCACACTTGTCCCTAAGGACAAGTGGGAGACTGAAGGAAATAATGCCCTTGGTCCAAGTATGCATTCTATGTTAAGTCTAATAAATGCGGTTCAGTATTAATTAACAAGTTAATAATTCAGTGAGATCAAGTGAGCTGAATGCCTAGCTAGAGGCCGCTTCAGTTCAAGTGGAATTAATGATATTAATCCACAGCTTACTCTTGACTGAACCCGTAGGGTCACACAAATAGTACGTAAACGGATCAAGTATTTAATGGCATTAAATACTCCATCTATGAATATTCGGAACCGACGGATGTTGGTTTCAGTGGGAGCTAAGATCGTCACGGGCAAGAAATGAATACTCCGGAAACGATGATATTGCCGGAAACGGAAATATGGATCGTATCGGAAATATGAATATTATCCAAGTCGTAGATGTTGCCGGAAACGGAAACATGGTACGTATCGGAAAATATTATTGGAAATGGAAATATTACCAGAATCGGAAATATTGCCGGAAACGGAAATATTGTCAGAATCGGAAATATTGCCGGAATCGGAAAATAATTCCGGAAACGGAAATATTAAATATTTGTTCGAAACGGAAATTAATTCCGGAATCGGAAATATTAAATATTGTTCGTATCGGAAATAGATTCCGGAAATGGAAATTTAATCGGAAGCGTATCGTACGAATTAGCATCGGACGAGGCTTGCCGGACGAAGGCCCAGCACGAAGCCGGGGCCATCGCCCAGCAAGCATGCGCGCCACTAGCCCAGCCAAGGCAGCGCCCAGGCCTACCGCAAGGCAGGCCCAGCGCGCGCCAAGGGCCACGGCTGCGTGGGCCGTGCTGCGCGGGCTGCTGCTCGCACGCGCATGGGCAGCCCTTGTGGCTGCCGTGTGTGTGTGAGTTTGTGCTCATGCGTGATTCCTGAATCTGCAAGAGTCAGTGTATGATTAAATGTCTATTCCTAATTGGATAAATTAATTAAATAGAATTCATGTAGGATTCTAATTCCAATTAATTCGCATCCTACTAGGATTACGATTCCTTTTCCATAACTCTATAAATAAAGGCCTAGGGGTCATAATTTATACACAAGTTTCAAAGTATTCAAAAGTGAGTTTTTTGAGAGAAAATCAAACACACATCTTGCTCAAAAGTGCCGAAATTTTCTAGTACCTTAAGGGCGATTCTAGTTGGTCAATCTTAAGGCGGATCCGGACGTGCTGTGGACTATCTACGGAGGGACGACACTTGGAGTCCTAAAAGACTTGTTCTTGTTCGGTTCGGGCGCAGCTAGGGAGGGCACGCAACAAAGAGTATGCATCTAAATTATGCTATATGATTATGTGTAAATAATATGTTGTCCTGGGTTAATGGTTGTTTCCGCATGATCTATGTAATGTCATATGTATCATAACCTAACAGAATGCCCCCCAGATTTTGAGAAGTATTCACCTATATACTGTTCTCAACATTAACACCCCCCTCAACCTTGATCTAAAAAGATCATAAAATGGACCCCAACGGCCACAGAATAATTGACCCTGCAGTTTGTAGAGCCATAGCTTCTTTTGAAAGATAATTGAAAGCCAATGAAGTGCATATAGCAAAAAAATATAGATTTTTAGAACTCATTAGCACCTATTTTCTAGAAATGGAGAACAAGAATGAGGTTTTATTATGCGGAGATGAAAGAGATATGTGGAAGCAAACAATCACTCTTGGCTGAACCCTTTACATTAAATAGAAAAAGAGAACCGGGATGAACTTACGTCAATAGGGAATCAACTCAATGCACAACAAATGCCAGTAGAATATTTAACCGAATTAGCAGAGATAGACGAGAGTAGAAACAGGCCATAGCACTTCCAAATCGATGACTATACAGAAATACAATTGGCAGAGAAGAATGGCCAAATTGTACCAGGAAATTTTTTTACGCAACTCAGGGGACTAAGCACATCATTACCCACTAATGTGTAGAGAATGCACCAAACCCAGAAAAATGAACACAATGTATGATGAACTCGGAGAAGACTTGTGGTAAATAATCCCACGAGAAATTCAACCGAACAAGAATTTTAGTAACAACAATCCAATATTAACATCATAAACAGGCTGCCAGAAAAACTTCTAAAAGAAAACCAGATAGCAGCTGTACTTTTACCTGAATTACAGAAGCTTACAAACGAACACCAAATAAACCTCCCTTCAAGATTAGTGGGAGCACTTTGGAGTTTCTACTCCTTTTTTCACCCCTCCCGTTCAAGAAAACATGCTCTCTAACCTTTCTCATAAACCCCCTTCCTCCCAAACTCAAATTCTTCTACCTTGGAAAACTCTCTTCCCTTCCATTCTTTGGTCATTATGGAAAAGGATAAATTCTTTCATCTTCAATCAAATACAAATCCCTTTGGAGAAGTGTATTATGGAAGCCCAACATTGCAAGTGATGCAAATAAAGACGCAATCACTTCGACGCTTCGGTTAAGAGTCGATGGGAGATCGTGGGGTGGATTATTTTATTTCACAAATTGCGACTCTCTAAGCAGGCGAAATAAATATCAGCGCTTTAAAGCGTCTATATGTTACAGAATAAACACGTGTCGCGCATAGGTCAATCCATAGCCCGCTCTTCCAATTTTTCACACCGCCTAAAATTTTCAGAAATCCCGCTTTTAAACTCCCACCTACCACGACACCCTCAACTACTCAAAAACTAATTGCTCGTGAAAGTTGCTGCTACTAGTCATCCAAGTTGATTTATCTTTCTTCGGTTATTTAGAAATCCTTGAGGCCACATTTCTCTCATCCCTCAAACAAATATCTCAATAAATCGGAAATCGAAATTGATAGTTTTTCCAATTCGACTTTCCAAACAAATTAAAATCGCAGGAGAAATTTGTTTTGTTGCAAAGGGTTTTGGATGCACCGTTCTTTGGATTGTTCGAGTACGTTGCTTAAAATCGATGCCGATCAATTCTGTCAGGTTTTCCCTTATTCATTCAATTTAGTTTTGGTGCTGGAGAATTAATTTATTTTCTACAGATTTATAATTTTTTCTAGATAATTCAGCAAATTATTTTAATGTCTATTAGTTAATTGTTAGCCTCCGTTGTTATTGTGTTTGTTTAATTTTCATGTTCTCATTTAATTAATTTTCCGTGCAAATCTAATTCTTCAATGAACAATCGGAGGTTTGGTTGGAAAAAATTGTAATATTCAATGAGAAATCAGAGGGCTGGTTGGCGTTTTTTTTTGAGTAGAAGTACTACCTTTGAGTGTTGATGGTAATCTTTTTTTGAGGAAGCATGTATTTCTATTTTAGCAGAATTATGTCACGGGGTTGGGTTGTGTGGAAATTCAAGTTGTCAAGCTCAATATTAGTGAATGTCATTTATGTTGGTCTTGGTAAGGCTGAATTGCATAACTTCTAGATTTTAAAATGTATTCGCACTATTCCATTTAACTGTCTACTTAAATGGCCGGGGCTTAGTTTAGGAGCAAAGTCTATTGCAAATTCAGTATTTTAGTTTCTTCACCTGCACTAAAGATGAGATTTGGTAATTTTTATCAAATCCGAAAGTTTATTATTTTATATTTCATATGATAATATCATCCAAGTTGAATTGGGGAAGATAATCTACCAACCTGGCAACTTCCAACTTGCCTTTTATACGCATTATTTTCTTCTCATTTCAGCAAAATTGCTTTAAGGCTCGAATTTTGATAAGGTGAACTGATTTTCTTCTAAAGTAAAATTTAGAGAAACAAATTTGATAACCAGATAAACTGACTAGGTAATTTCATTCATTTATTTAGTTATTATTTATGCAACTATACTATCCCACCATTGTTGTTCTGTATATGTGGATATGCCAAGCAATTGTTTTCAATTAAATTCAGAAGACACATTCACTTATTGTTATTTCACCTTACTTTCATCACTATGATTTGTGAAAAGCTGAGAAATGTGATTATGTAATTTTACAAGAAATTGTTTGTAAGATAACACTTGAGATTGACCATTCCATATCACTACGCACATTGACTAAACATCAATAAAATATTTGGAAATAAAACAATTGCCATATGCCAAATGAATAACCAAAAGGAAAATTTGGCAGAAGTTTAACAAGAATCACTTGCAAAGTTTAAGCTTTCTAAAAAAAGGCGATATGACAGATTTAGGATATATCTTAGTTGCTAATTAATCATGTAGGGAATTCTCAGGCTGCTCAATCCGTAGTTTGTGTAAAATCCCTGACTTAAGTTTTTCTAAAAGATTAACAATTTGAGTCTCTCCTATAACTTCAAGTGTAACCTGCACATCATTCAAATACACCACTCATGCAATCACATAATCACATGCACAGGCCATGATTTATTTCTGTACTAATCCAAGTAGATAACTGTTGTAGTTTAATACTTTGTAAATGTAGTTTCTTCGGTTTCTTCGAATTTTACTGTTGATTTGGATGTCTAAAACGGTGCATTGATTTCATAATTCATATCATGGAAATTGACATGGTGAGATTTATCCGGGGAATAATCCAGAACAGTATATTTCATTTTGAACAGCTGATTATATTACCACGTGACAAATCCAGGACATCGGTGGTTTTTTACTGCTTTTCACCCCTCTGTTTCATTTAGGTGTGTAGTATTAACGTAAAATTCACAAAATTGATAATTTGCAAACAACTACCCTTAAATCACCAAGGGATGGTGGTGGGTGGGGTCTCGGTAGGGTTTAATAATAGGCGGACACTATGGGTCTAGTAGGAAATGGGTAGAGGTTAGAGTCCGATATGGGTCATTCACATTCTTTTTCTGTAACTTGTTATCTTCGACCACTCCTATGGTTTGGTTTCAACCACTTTTTTTGGGGTTCATAAATCTGCTTCTATTTAATTTATTCACATGATAAAACAGTCTGGGATTTTCATATCTAATCAGAGAGCTGCTACTATTTTGTGTGTGTTCTTGATATACAGCTTCTAACTAAAGTTAGAAAAAACGTATCTTGTTTCAAATTACAAAACCATAACCTATCACTTGGACTAACTTCCCTCCCTATTTCTCTGCTAACTTGCTAAGTATATTATTATAGTGTATATTGACCACATGTTTCCTCTGTGATCCCTTCTTTGGCTTGCCCTTGGCCTGGCTTCACTAAACAGTTTTGGGCCTTCTGAGTAATTCAGTTTTGTATTTTTCTGTCAGGGAAGCTATCAGTTGCATGCACGCATATGTACACATCCTCAGCCACTATCTCTAGCTAGATTAATTCAGTGTTGAAGCTACTATAAGTGTTTAACAACAACATCAAGCATAAGATGATAAAAAAGGAGCAGATACATCCTTGAAGGAGCATTGACAAAACCAGCCAAGTCTCCCCTCTCATTTCTTAATATGTGTTTTACATTGAGGAAACTTAAAATGTTTGGCTGGTTGTGTTTGGTATGTACGTCTGGTTGCATGGACTATATATATTGGAGTTTATGTTTTAGACACGGGTTTAAAAACACAACATATTTATATCTAGAAATGCCATGTTATAGATCTTATGTTGCTGTTTTTTTCTCCTTCGAATCCTTTTGTTTACTGTTGCAGCAACATGTTAACTCCGTTTAGATAGCATAGAGTAATATTGAATTGAAGGACCTGGATTTTAGCCAACAGTAGCATATATTCTGCTAATCAGGGTCCATAATAACAATGGTTGAATCCTGTTAGAACTTGCTTTATTGAATCACTTAATGTGTCATCTATTAGGAGAATGCTTTGTTATTGTTGTATAATGCATTTGCGATTGTTACATTGGTTGGTTGTGTAATTCCACCAAATAATCACCTATCTATAGTTGAAGTTGAAGGTTAGAAGTTAAAACTGCTTCTAGACCGATGCTTGTCTATGCCAATTACCTATTCCTATGTGCTGGTAGTTCACCTCCACTAGACTGTTGTTGGCCACTAGTTACATGTGCCTAGAACCTCTGCATTACTTTAAAAGTATCTAGTATTGTACTTCAGTTACTTTAGGGTTAAGGTTCGTCTGTTACCAAAAACATTTTGGGTTAGGAATCTTCCTCTCTTGTGTGTAATTCCCAACTATTGCCCAAGACATATTCTGTTGCTGACACATTTAGTGTGAAGTCTCCATAGTGTCCCAATTCTTGTACCTAACACAAGTCATTTTCACAGGTGGCTTGGTTGGAGGTGACTGCTGCGTGACAATTAGCTTTCTTTAAAACTTAAGAGTGACAACTATTTTAAAGCAAGGTTATATTTTCTTAAGTTTGGGGATAAAGATATTCAGAAGTTTTAGTGTCAACTCCATAAGGATTGGGTTATTCATCTCCTGTTTTGTCTCTTAATTGATAAGGCCATGGTAAGTTTTATCTCTTAATTGATTGGGCCTTGGTTACAAATAAATATTGGGTTATTCATCTCCTGTTTTGTCTTATTCAGTAATTAGTTTTTACAACTTTGTTAATGTATGTTTCCCGAAAAACAGTAAAAGTTCAACATCAAAAGCATGAAATATCTTATACCGGGAAATAAAGGATTAGTACCTGAATACTTAATATAGGGTGTGAATAGACAATTAACTCCGACTACCCCTTCTGATTCTACCATGGCTGAGTATGGGTCACTCCTCGTACTGGCACCTTTTGATCCATTTGTGCAGGAGCAGACCCCAGGGGCTAACGGCTACTTTGCGGTGCTGTAATAACCTTATGAGGTTTCCTCTGTCTCTGTCTCACCGACACTGCCTTGGCCTTTGTCCATATTAACTCCACCCTCGCTAAGCCACTCTTTACCCTGAATTTGGGTATTTTCTATAACCTGTAACAATAGTGGGATAATGTGAAAAGTCTCAAGTAATTGAGGTTAACATATGATTACTTATCATGGTATTAGCTATGTGAAATTTGCTGATCTGATACATCAGGAAATGAGATAAGAATTTCTCAAAAAATTCCTCAAATCTGCTAATAATTAAAATGGTTCATGGAATAACACAAAGTTCTCTGCAACAATATATCGTCGTGGAAGGTTGAATAACATGATATGCTTGATTGAGATAGTGGTTTTGAAGTAGCAGTCGCTTTTGGTTTACAATGCCGAGGGTGCCTGCAAATCGGTTTTTATGAGTTCTTCAAAGAAGTATTATTTTGATATTGTTGGCCCGGAGTATGCTGCCAAATATAACCCTTACTGGTTCAGCATCAGCTGAAGTTATTGCAGATATTTCCCTTTGATTTATGAAGGCAGTAAAGGTAGGGTGCCTACCCGACCTAGTTTTTCTAGAGGATTGTCTGATGAGCTCGCCAATTTTATCAAGTTTGACAGAAATGCCAAAAAAAGGTTTGGCAGAATTGCCGGGTGCGTTTCTTGTTATTCTTTCCCATAATTGCCTCTTATTTTTGCAATTGGGTCTAACGCATGTTGAATAGAGTTGATTGTATGCTTGTTTACCTTCTTTTAGGAGTTATTCTAGCTGATTTAATCTGTATTATTATTTCAATTAATTTGTTTGGCTGTTTTGTTTTTACAAGCTAAGGTAATATGGTTTTTTTTTATTTCAGTTCACTTATTCCTTATCATTTATCTCTCACCAACAGAAAGATAAAGAGTTTAAGGATCTTTACAGAGCTCCTGCAAGAATCAAGCACAGATATATCAGTGTTTACAAGGATTTCTGCACAGAGCCTCTTATAATGTAAGGTGTCAATGCTGAGACTATCCTGAAACTTTAACTATAGAGTTGTGCTTTATGCTAAGGTTGTCTCACTTTCAGGGGTTTCTGGAGCACGGAATGCCGAGAGTCCAGAAAAGATTGTCTTACTAATGCGCGAGGTGAGATTTCCCGATGATGTGTTATTGTGCTATGTATAACGTGTTTTTCCACTCAACACAAGTGGTATAGTTTCTAGATATTCAATTCAATTATTCGTAGTTTCATACATTAACTTTAAACTAACTCAAAAATCTCTAGTGGGAAAGATATACTGACAATAACCTTTAACATATTCTAGAAAATGGTATAGTATGGAGTTCTTTCAAAGCAATTGCGTTTAAATGTAAAATTGTTTTCAACAGGAAACTATTACGGTTGAAGGCCAGAGAATGATTGCGATCGCAATCGAGCACTTCTACTATTTAAAACAGTTAACCAGCATTATCTTTGTTTTTAACTTCAAAATGTTGATTAATTGGGTGTTAGTAAATCAAGCATTTAAGGATGTCACATCTACTAACCTAGTTGCACCTTATCTTCTTGATAGGTTCGCAGAAAAGCTTCTAAGTGCGGGGACCTGAAAACGAGCGAGATGTTTGGTTTGCAGTGCGTAGAACCATTTGTTACATTTGCGTTATTTTGTGGAAGTTGGTCATTTCCTGTTGTGAGTTGTCCAACCTATTTAGGAATGGTTTGATGAAAATTATACTGTCTGAAATAACTATTCCAGGATGCTTAGACTGACCATTGTTCAATCCCATTTTCATAAAGTTTTAGCGCCCAACAAAGAAAATTATACTCCTTCCGTATAGCTCTATGTTGGATTTGAGTAAAGCTCTTGTTTCCTCATTGTGGTTCTGTCTACTTTTAAACACAGGTGAGAGTGTGCCCGACGTCTCAAGTTGGAAGCGAGTTGGAAGTAGCAAAGAGAGAGTATCTGCAGGCAGCAGTTGGAGTATCGAAGAATAACAAGCTGTTAATACAGAAGCTGATATATTGGTTACCGAAGCTGATATATTGGTATCAACTTGACTTTGCGAAGGATTTAGACTCGTTGGTTGATTTGGGTTTGTCTCCGGTTACGATGCAAATTAATGCATGAATGATGTATTTATTATCAAATGTTGTAAAGTATATCTCCAAGTATAAATTAGGAAATGTTTTAAGATAATGTAGTCCTTTAAAATTTAAATTTGTTTGTAATTTGTGCTTAACATATAGATAAAGAGATTAGTACAATATAATCTTTGTTTACATATATGTTGTTTTATGATAAAGTTTTGTTGTTCATTATATTTGATTTAATATATATTTTTTGGAGATAAATGCAATAATGGTATAAGATTAATAAGTATACATGTTATTATGCAAAGACCGGAATGAAGAACAATGATTTGAAATTGTGACGCTTTGAAGGGTCTAAATTTGTTTGGCGGTAAAAATATAGTATCAAATTGTGACCTTTAGAAGAGTCTAGATATGGTGGAACGAAATTGTAAACACAAGAAATGACGGAGTGAAGGGTCGAAAGTTGCATTTGTGTTGCCCGAAAGTGGAGTAAATAGCGACATAATAGAGCGTCGAAATATTTCGACCACATGAAGCATCGATATATAGCAAACGACAACTACAAAAAGCGTCACAATTCGTGTAAATAGCGACGCTTTAAAGCGATCAAAGATATCGACCATGAATATTTCGACAATTTTATAAAGCGTCGATATACTAAATTTCGTCGCTAATGCGTCGATATATGGCCTAAAAGCGTCGAAACATGCCGTACTTTCCCGTAGTGCAAGCTTTTGCTTGGGAGTTTCACACTTCCAGAAACCTTACCTTCTCCAACCCCCCTTCAATGGTTACCTCTCCACAGTGGATCCCCCTCCGCCTAACTTTCTCAAACTTAATTGTGATACTTCTTTCAAAGCAACAGGTGAACAGGCTAGTGTGGCTGGAATTTTCAGAAATGCTTTGGGAGATTGGATTTTGAGCTTTCATAAAAAATGTAGATTACAATCTGTTTTGATGGGGGAGCTTCTGGCTTTTCTCGTGGGTTTGCAGGTTATTAAAGATAAAGGATGGTTGAAAATCATCATCAATTCAGATTCAATGCAAGCCTTCAACAGGTTGTCAAATGGGGAGGTTGTTGATGCTAATTTTACTATTGCCCAATATAGCAGGGTCCTCTTATAGGAGATGAATGGTTATAAAATTGAATATGATCCAAGGAGTACCAACAAATTAGCAGATAGATTGGCCAAGATCTGTTGGACGGATGTAATAGCTAGTTTTAATCTTGAGTATTTTGAGCACCCCCGGGGTTTGTTTCGGATGTATTATTGGAGGATAGACCTCCTTGAACTGTGTTGTAATCCTATTAACCGTCTATTTAAATCGTTCCAAGCTTGCATCGAAAAAAAACATTCAAGTCTTTTAAGAACAAACTACCATAACCAACTAATGTGTAGAGAAGGCACGGAATGACGAAACCCAGAAAAATGAACACACTGTACGCCCAATTGTTAGAGGACTTGTGGAAAATAATCCCTCAAGAAATTCAACCAAACAAGAATTTTAGTAACAACAATCCAATATTTATATCATCAACGGGCAGCCAGAAAAACTTCTAAAAGAACACCAGATTGCTGCAGTACTTGAACCTGAATTACAGAAGCTAACAAACGAACAAAAGATAACACCATCAAGCCTTCTGAGAACAAACTGCAAGAACCCACTAATGTCTAGAGAATGCACCAAACCCAGAAAAATGAACATAACGTATGCCCAACTCGCAGAATACTTGTGGTAAATATGATAATCCCACAAGAAACTCAACCAAACCATACTAGAATTTTAATTAAAAAAATCCAATCTTAACATTATAAACATTAAATAGGCAGCCAGAAAATTGCAAAAGCTTCCAAAAGAACACCAGATTGCACCAGTAATGAACCAGAATAAAAGGAGCTTATTAACTAAATGTACAGCAGATAACATCATTAATAGAACCCTAATTGCAATAGAACTAACCACCACATTGCTGCAAGCACGCATCAGAACCCAAATAATCAATACCTTTTCTAGAACAAACTGAGCAGGACTTTGTAGGAAAGACCCAAAATATGAAGTAATCAGCTAAACATTTCAACAAGGAACCAACGAAATTCAAACAATCCCAACAAAGTATTTGTAGAAATGTGTCAGGTTGTAGAACTTATAGGTAATCGACCTAAATAATCGATTTGGGGAGAAAATGAGGAAATCCACATGAGAAAGAAAAGCAAATGAGTTGTTGATTTCCATCATCATCATCAATCCAAGAATACGAACCATGTATCAAATCAAACGACCTAATGAACCGAAATTCCATCATCGCCATTGAAATCTCGAAGTTCAGTCAGTCATTAAATCAAGATTGATGTACTATGTCGAAAGGATTTCGGAGAAATGCAGTTGGTTCCCAATATATGTCACTGGCAAGAGAGTAAGAGATACCCGAGGAAGATTGCCGGAGATGTCGATCGATTACCATTTGTGCTGAAGACAGGTGATAACCGGGGTTGAAGATGGTTACTGGTGGTGCCTAAGCCCATAAGAATTTACCCCTCCTTAAAAAAGTTACCACATATTTTACTTATTCATATATTCAGAAAATCAATTTCCTAAATTTTTGGTATTTAATAGAAAATAAATATTATTTTCTAAATTATTACAAATATTAATGAAATGAATTTTGAAAATACCGAAATCCTTTATATTTACACTAATATAAACCTGGTCCATACTAACTTAGCGTGGACCAGGGCAACAGAGTAATTTTTATGGGTAACATATGTAACTGTCACGTGACAGTTATTTTGTAATTTTAAATAGTAACTATATGCGTATTACAGTAACTATGTGTTTTAAAGAGTTACTATGTGTTTTGAAGAGTTTTAATGCGATTTGTGTCTAGCCCACTTTATATACGTTTTAAACTTTTTTATTTTTCAAAATTTCAGATCTACATTCTGTTCATTCTCTTTGATTTTCTCTCTCTTCATTTTCTCTCTATGCTTTTCAAAATTTAGCCCAAATTTCTAGGTTTTGTTCGATTTTTTTCGTAATTATCTTATAATTCTTATGATTGGATCTATTTGATGAGGAAAAATTGGAGGAAGTAATAGATCAAGAAGGAGGTTCGTCATTGCCGAAATCGAATCGAAGAATTTGCGCTCGCCTACAAATCTTCGCAAGAATTTTTAGAGATCGCATCTCGGTTTGTTGTTTTTTAAAGAATATATTTTAAGTCTATTTTTATTTAAAATTGAAAATATTTGTTGTTTTGAAGAAATTAATGTTTGTGTTTTACCGAAGTATCGTTTTCACTTCGCGAATTCGATCAGTGACTTCACGGTTTTAAATAGTAACTATATGAGTAATACAGTAACTATATGGTTTAAAGAGGTACTATGTAATTTTAATGGTTACTATATGTGTACAATAGTTACTATATTATTTTAATGGTTACTATATGTGTACAACAGTTACTATATGTGTACAATAGTTATTATTTTGTTGAGTGATTCGAAATGTTTGTTGTTTTGTTGAAATTAGGGTTAGTGTTTCACATAGTTAGTATATAAATGATATAGTCACCTTTAACTTATGTTGCGAATTAGTGTTTTTAGTCACTGGAATGTTCGTTGTGTTTATGTTAGTAGTAGTTTTTAGAGTAACTATACTTTTTTTTAAAGTTACTATAACTTTAAAACAGTAACTATGTGTTTAATATAGTCACTATATTTTTTAGAAAGTTATTATAAGTTTAAAACAGTAACTATGTGTTTTAGATAGTTATTATGTTATGAACAGTTTATAGTGACTTTTTGATATATAATAGTTACTATACGATTACATTATGTACTATGTTATTCAGAGTATGTATTTGTCCGCTTCTTAGATAGTGACTATATGATTATAATGGTTACTATATGTGTTCAATAGTTACTATATTTTAATAATAGTCACTATATGTTTTATATAGTTACTATATGGTTTATATAGTTACTATATATTTGATATTTGTATAAGAAAATAATACGAAGTATCAATCACATGTTATTCCAGGTCCTAAAGTTGCACTATCTAGTGACGAATCTTCAAAAATACTTTACGATATCATTTGTATAACAAGAAATAATGCCTTAAATTTAGAAAAAAAAGACAAAGGCTGTGAACTTTAAGAATTGATGCAGCAAAGCACAAGAGGTAGAAATAGTGTTTATTGTTTGGGTGAAATTAGGGTTAGTGTTTCATATAGTTAGTATATAAATGATATAGTTACCTTTAATTTATGTTGCGAAATAATGTTTTTAATAGTCATTGGAATATTCATTGTGTTTATGTTAGTAGTCGTTTTTAGAGTAACTATATTTTTTAAAAAGTTACTATAACTTTAAAACAGTAACTATGTGTTTAAAATAGTTACTATATTTTTTAGAAAGTTATTATAAATTTAAAACAATAACTATGTGTTTAAGATAGTTACTATGTTAAGAACAGTTTATAGTGACTTTTTGATAAATAATAGTTACTATACGGTTACATTATGTAATATGTTATTTCGAGTATATTTTTGTCTGCTTCTTAGATAGTGACTATATGATTATAATGGTTACTATATTTGTACAATAGTTACTATATTATAATAATAGTCACTATATGTTAAGCTAGTTGTTGTGTGATTATAATGGTTACTATATGTGTACAATAGTTACTATATTATTATATTAGTTACTATATGTTTGAAATAGGTACTATGTTTATTTTATCATGATGTGTTACCATATGTTTATTTTCTTCAATAGTTACTATATTATTTAAATAGTTACTATATTATTTATATAGTTACTATATGTTTGAAATAGATATTATGTTTATTTTATCATGACTTGTTACCATATGTTTATTTTCTTTAATAGTTATTGTACGTTTTATACAGTTACTATATTTTTGAAATAGGTACTATGTTAGTTTATTATGTTATGTGCATGTTTTTATGTTATTCTATATTTTTAATGATATAGTTACTGTATTATGGATAGAGTTACTATATTATTATCACATCAACTATGTTTGCAACTCTGTGACTAAATGACCATCAATAATATTTATAGGTATTATATCTTGTATTATAGTAACTATATGTTTGGTATAGTTTTTTTATGTATATTATAATGTTCTTTTCATGTTCTTTGTTGTCTTCTATGTTATTAGTAATAAGAGTTACTATGTTATGATCACAACAACTATATGATCATAACAATAACTATATCTACAACCTTGCTCGTATATGACTATCATTAATATTAAGAGTTACTATATCATGTATAATAGTAACTATATATTTTTAATAGTTATTATCTTATCATTATGTTCTTTTTATGATCTTTCTTTGTACTCCATGTTATTATTAATAAAAGTGACTATATTATTTTGACAGTAACTATATGACTATAACAATAACAATAACTATATATGCAATTCTGCAAGTATTTTACCATCGTTAATTGTAAGAGTTACTATATGATGCATAATAGAAACTACACGTTTTACATAGTTACTATGTTATTTTTTCATATTTAAATGTTAAATTATTAACTTAGTTTAAATATTATTGATTCAGAAATACAAAGATGATGCACCTAGAATTGAAATCGTGCAAAGAATAAATTCTGCAAGGAAAACAAAAGCAGGAGGAGAAGAAGAAAATCCTGACAACAATGGAAACCAATAACATGGTAGAGGAAGGACATGATGTGTTGGTGGAAAAAAGAGACGTGGTCCACGTGGACGTGTCGATTAGTATTTTTTAGTTCAAAAAACATTGGAGTTTAACATGGTTTATTTAATAGATGCAAAGAATTAGAATGTCGTAGCTAAAACAACTAACCAAGTAGTTAATGTTTTCTTTATTATTGTTCAAGAGTTATAATTACTGTTACTTTTGATATAGTTACTCTTTTATATTTCAGTAATTATGTGATATATAATAGAAAAAATTACTATATGATCTCTAAACCATCTATATCATATTGTTTATTTTTATAATATAGTAATTGTTTTACAGCTAAAGTTATTTTTCTATATAATATAGTTAATCTTTGGATAGAATAATTGTTCTTATCGAAATTACTATATTATTATTATTTATTTCATAGTTACTATTCTGAAAATATAGTTACTTTACAGAACCTATAGTTTCTATAATTTACACTTTTTGTCTGCAAGAATGAATATATAGTAGTAATTGTTTTACAGTTAAAATTACTTTTCTATATGATATAGTTACTCTTTGGATAGAATAGTTATTCTTATCATTATTATGTTCATAGTTATTCTTCTGGAGATATAGTTAATTTACAGAACCTACAGTTCCTATAATTACTCACTGTTAAAATTACCTAATTACCCTGGTCCATGGTAATCTTATGGTGGACCGGGTCCATGCAAGTGGAATTGAATCCTTTATGGAAATTGCACAAAATAAAACAGTGGGACCCGCGTGCACATCAATTTTCTGTGGCTGAAATTGCGTTGGGGCCCACCACAATTTTCGCTTCCTAAGTCATCCCTTGGATGAAATACAAAACCCATCTTATAATATTAATATTTTGGTCGTACACAAGCAAATACAAATAAAGAAAAAATCACACAAATTATTTCACATTGTCACATTGAAGGTCTCTCAAATACAAATATAACAGTCTCACACAGTGCATATAAGCACGAACAAATAAAACTCATACGAGATAAATGCAAGTAAACTGTAAAAATAATTAAGAGTTTAATTTAAAAGATGAATAGGTAGGTAATTAACGTCTTCTAGCAGCAGTTTCTCTTTGGCAATTGAAATAGGCAGTAGCAACAGGGAGACCAAGATCATTTTCTGCTGCAAATTGCCGAGTGTTGAAGTAATCCCTTGATGAAGGTAGACTCACTACTGTTTGCCGACGTTTCTGCTTGAATAAGATGAATATAAACCTGTGTATTCCAATGTTTGGCCTTGGTATCTCGTACCTAACCAACTCCGATCCTACATTTTATTTTATTTGTAAAACACGACTTCGCTATGTGTGTTACTATAAAAAATAAAAGTACGTGCTTTAGATGTACATATTGAAATTTACGAAACAAATTACGGGTAGCAGAGGCGCATATCTGATATGTGTAGCAACACATGTATCATCTACAACAGGATAAAATAGGGAAAAAGACAAAATGAAAGGACAAAACACTAAATGACAAAACACAAAAATCAGAACAAAAAAATAAGAGAAAGAAAAAAAAAAGTAGAGGGAAAATGTGAAAAAATTTAAGAGAGAATGGGACGATAGTAGAGAGAGAAAGTACCATATTTTTTAAAAATCGAGTATCGTTTCTTTTAAAACAAGTACCATATATTTTTTTTAAAAGTACAATTTCCTTTAAAACAAGTACCATTCCTTTTAAAACAAATACCATTTCTTTTAAAAAAGTATCACACACATTACGAACGTACCAAATGTTGAGTTCGTTGTGCCTGGTATGTCCGACACTATCCTGCAAAATTAGTCCAATTATATTTAGGAGTTAGATAGTCTCGTGTAATGCATAGATGAAACTACATAAACTTTGTTGTTCTAAATAATTTATTCAATATACATTTTTAATAAAATAAAATCAAATCAAGTTTTATCATGAGTTGTTGGGAAAATAAGAGAAAATTATTATTTTATTCAAAATATAAAGTGATTAATTAGTACCATTTTAGGAGTTTAGTATTTCAACCAAAATAAAGTTGTGAAAAAAGAAGGAAAAAAGAACTTATCAGGTACCCGTTTCTTTTAGAATTTAATGATTTATGTATCCATACTTATACCCGCTATCCAAATTTTTGGATCTGGTATATAATCTGAAAACCATATCTTGTTAAGATTGTTGGTTACTCTAAATTTTCGGTTCTGTTATATAATCTGATCTGGTATATGTATCCTCTGTGTTGCGAAATTAAACTTATTTTGGATTGTTGGTTACTCCAATTTCATTCCCAATCTTGAGATATGTTTTTTAATTTAAAGGTAACTTTGTAATTTTATTAAAGTAACTTTGTAATCTTCATGAGGTAACTTTATAATTTTAATAAGTTAAGGAATATCATTTAATTTTATTTGGTACCTTTTATTAAGAATAAGTGTAATTTTTTGCTTTTACACCTAATTAAATCGGGGACATGTAAATTTTTTGTATAATTAATGCTAAGATTTAGGGAAAGTTTAATGTAAATTTTTTAATTAAACATTTTCCCAAGGGGGGCAATATGATTGGAAAAAAAGTCAAAGCAATGTACATTATTTAGTGACAATAATTGTTCGGTAAAATTTGCAAATAATACATGTAGTATTCACTTTTCAAGATTAGGAGTAAATACATAGTACTACAATGCATCAAATTATACACTAAAATATGTATTGTATTCACTTTCAAGATTAGTAGTAGCAAATAATACGAGTATAACTAAAGATGTAGGAAAAATGCATACGTTTTACTAGCTAGGTAAAAGATTAATGTTCAATACAAATTACTAAAAAGCATTGTACATCGTATTAAATATACACTAAAGATGTAAGTACAACAAAAAAAATACCTCATCCGATCCGGAAATATTGCACCGTGGTTGACTTTTACTTCTCTAACCATTACTTTGACTCTTAATATCTCAAATCGTGTGCAAGTAAAAGTTGTAAAAAAAATAATATTTAGAAAACAAATCTAAGATGACCTCACATGAATAAAATTTTCTTACGTACGAATCACAACAAATGACCAAAGTCGGAGTGTGAATAGTGTAAAAAATAAATGGTGCGATATTTCTGGAACGTAGGAAGTATAATAATAATGCGGTTAAAATAATATTTCCTCCATTTCAAAAAATTGAAGCATTTTTTGTTTTATCACTAATCATACACCAACTTTGAACATATATTTCTACTAATGTATTAAAATTTAATGTTATCAAATTAAATGTCATTGAATTGAGTTCATTATATACTTTCATAATATTAAGTTTTAATATTTTATAAAAAAAAATATAATTAGATGTAATTAAGGTCAAATTTGAATCTTGGCAAACGTGTTAGTCAAAGTGTTGCAATTTTTTTTTTGAAACAGAGGAAGTATGTGTAGTTTTAGATTTTTACATTGGACAAAAACGAAGATTAAGTTACTCAAGGCCGAGGTTAGAAATGGAAGGATAAAATTAATACTACCACATTTCGATCGAAGGTCGAAATGGAAGATCACAGGTCGAAACTAATATCTAGTTTTTTTAATTTGAGGGAAAATCAATATATCTGATTTGGTTTTATAGATTATCATTTCCACTTACCATATTTGATAAAAGTGGTAATTTGGTAATATTAACACTGAACTGAAATAAGTACTTCAACTGATTAATTAGATAGTCGTCTGATTTTAATTAACTTTTATTATTTTTAAAATTAAAAGTGAAATTGTTTGCATTTATGCAACAAATTGAAGTAATCAGGTAATGCAAACGATAGTACCAGGACCCTTGTGCCCCGGCTTAATGGCTTGGTGGATGTCATAGAGGTTTCCACTCTTCAATTATTCTCAACCTTCAGAATCATAGATATTTTTGTGGATGTTACCTAAACCAATTAAATATTATAATCCATAACATTTATATAGTGTTAGTTATGTGCTGCAAATGAATTGGACGAAGGATTGTATGTGGTTTGGCAAATAAATTGTTGCATACGTATATGATTTGGCAAGTGTATTGCAAAAAAAAAAAAAAAAAAAAAAAAAAAAAGTGAAACACATTGTTTATATGTTTATTTTGGTACCGCAGTTTAGATTGTTTTGTCATGGAAGGGCATGTTTCACTACTACGTATTTGAATTTTAGATATTAAAATAAATAATTAAAATACATTATTTATATGTTTCACTATTTCAATTTTAGATATTTGGTGAATGGTATAATGTCTAATTTTTTTAGATGAACTTTGTGAATAATTTATTTTTTCCTATTGTTTGTGCTGATTAAGGCTCTGTGATGTTCGACTTATTTTGAATTATTTCAGACAAAATAAGTCTAGATAAATTCAGTTAATTAAGTATCGATAAGTTCAGAAAAAAACATATTTTTTTCAAATATTTTCACACTCAAATATATTTATTAATTCCAGATAAGATGAGTTTTTTTTTTCTAGATAAAATAAGTTCAGAAAAATTCATATAAGTTAAGTTAAGTTCATATAACTCAGATAATATAAGTTTAAACGAAATAAGTCGAACAGAAAATAACCTAATTGTAGTAACACAATATTTAATTTTGTAATATATAATATATACTCCCGCACGCATTGCGTGCATATAAGACTTGTACTTTATAAATCAAATATCTAATCGGGTTTTCGATTTGTAGGTAATTTTGTTAACCCACTTATTTACCACTTGCGTTACATAAAATATATTAAAATGAAAAAAACTAAATAAATTATTGTTTGGGTATATGGACGTATAATAACATATTTTGTTGATCCAATTTGTTTATTTTTTAACTTTTGTAGGCTAAGAGTATTATTAAAAAAAATTAAAAAAATACGAAAATCAAATTTTTTTTTAAAAAAATACGAAAATCAAAATATTTTTAATCTTGCTATTAATTACGATTTGTAATTTACTACGTGTATCATAAAAATTGTGATTTTTATCCACTCTTAGCATATTTTTTTACAAATCGATAAGTAAATATTACTCCCTCCGTCCCTTAATACTCGCACCGTTTTGACTGGATACGTTTGCCAATGCACAACTTTGACCCCCAATATCTTTAACTACATATTATAAAAACTTATAAAAATGATAATATTTTTAAAATATATATTAGGATGAACCAAACAATATATTACATACTAACATTTGTTTTCATATACTAGAAATAAAATAAGGTCAAAGTGAATTATATGAATAGTGCAAAAAGTCAAAACGGTGCAAGTATTAAGGGACAGAGGGAGTACAAATCTTAATTTTCTTTTTCTTATATAGTCTATATATAAAAGGAAAGAAAAAAAAACGAAATCAGAGACTTTAAAGATTCTTTAATTGAAATATTTTTCTAAAAAAAAAGACTAAGGAAACATCAGGATATGACAATAATCATTCTTGTTTTTATTTTTAAGTCTATAGTTATTAATTGATGATTTTATTGAGAACCTCTTACATGATGAGAGTGAGAACCAATTTCGCCCCTAAAAATTAAAGCAAAAAGACACTAAAGTAAATCATATTGACTCAAAAGTAAATAACCAAAATATGCAACTTTTTATACTTGATTTTTTTAACTTTTCATGAACAAAAAACATTATTTATTACTCTCTTTGTTCCTAAATGTTCTTCCCCTTTCCCGAATTAGCGTTCCTTTTTGTTCTTCCCATTGTGAATCTTTTCCTTTTTTGGCAAAAAAAATTCCCTAAAATATCCTCATTCTACAATTTAATTTCCTACTATATCTCACCTTTATTACAATTAGGGGTGTTCATTAGCGGGTACCCGGCTTAGCGGGTACCCGAAATAGCGGGTACCCGCACTTGCGGGTAGTCAAAATATTGCCCCGTGACCCGACCCGCAAAACCGGGTACCCGGCTTAACGGGTACCCGATTATAACGGGACGGGTAACAGAGTACCCGGTTTCTTTAACTTGTTATTTTAATCTTAAAAGTTGGCACCTTTAATAATATAAATCCCTGTATAGTGTATACAAACATGAAACATCCATTGAAATTGTAGCGGGTCGGGAACCCGTCCCGGGAAATTCATAAATTTTGGAAAAAAAACCCGGTTAATATGAAGCGGGTTAGCGGGACGGGTTAAGCGGGTCGGGTTTTTTTGAACACCCCTAATTACAATCACCTACGTAATTATTCCCATTGATTTTCCCACCATCTTATTTAATTCATTTACACTGCCTAATTCATTTATCCATCTTATTTAATGATTTTTTAATAAAATATTTACATTTCCTTTATTTCTTTGACACTTCTTCTCTATTTCATTAATTTCAAAAAGTAAAATCTCTTACACCCAATTATACAAAGATTTCATTTTTCTTAATCCCCTCCTCGATTTCAATCGGTAAGAACATTAAGGAATGGAGGGAGTATAAAGCTTCAGCATTGACAACTAACATTGGAATCGTTTTTATTAAAATATCGTTTTGGATAAGTTTATGTTAACTTAATATCAAAAGTAAATGAAAAACTAGTACTCCCTCCGTCTCTTTTTGTTCTTACATTTGGTATTTTGCACGCGTTTTAATGAATAATTAATGTGCATTGAGATTCCTCCATCATTTTTTTTAAACAAAGAAAATTACATTTATTTATAATGATTTCTCTTTTATCAAAATTCTGATATTGGGTAAATGAGAAAAATTTAATGTCCTAATGGAAAAGTGTTAGAGATTCAATGGGCCAATGAATTTAATTACTTAAAATAATCATTGGACACAAATTTTGATAAAATATTAAAGTATTTATGTGATAATATAAAAGAAAATGCAAAAAACATTTGAGATATTCTCTTTGGTAGCAATCAACTCTTTTAAATTTTCAATGGTAGCAAAATATTTTCCAATTTCTCCCAAATAGCATTACTTTTTAAAATTTTCTCTATAATAGCATTATTAGTAAGTGATTAGAGAAAGGTAAACCTGCTCATTCTTGAGCATTTGTGAGATGAGTAACAACATCACGGTTTGTAGCAACGAAGAGACACCCAGGATTTTCACGGATACATAATGTTCCATATCCGAAGACAATAAAAAAAGAAGAAACAAGAATAAACAGTAGAACTTCGGTAGCAAATATCATTAAAGCATTGTTAAATTACCGAGCCAGAGGGAGTTATTGCAAAGTTGCATCAGTCATTTATAGGAGTCCGAGACAACTAAGGCAGCAAGTATGCTCTAACAATAGAGAAGAAAGAACAACACGCACTTCCGTAGCTAAGGTAGCATGGTGGAGGTTCTACAGTTTGAACTTTACAAAAGAATAGTTTGGAGCATGGGAGCATTATTTCTCCAGGTAACAGAACTCAGATTCTCGGGATAACTAAGAGTTTCCCTGTTTTCACATGATGGAGGAATTAATTCTTCCGATTTCACTCCGAGTTATAGCCAGAGTTGTGCAAATACCAGGAGACTTTTCAAGCAGCACAACAAAAAAGACATTGTGTTTCATATGAAGTTTCCTTGTTGTCTACTTTCTACCTTTGAACCATTATATTTTCGAAAATTCTATAGTAAATGACGTGTACTGCTTTGTACCACTAATTCAATAAACGACGTGTATCGTAATATACTACTAATAATATCAATTAATTATAGAATTAATTTGTGCAGCCTTTTCATAAATCTTAGAGGTCGGCGAAGTTGGTCGAAACTTTATAAAATTTGTTTGAGATCTTAAGATCAATATTTTCTCAAACATCCATTTTTATAAAGTCTGATCCATTTTTTGTTATACTTCGTATTTGGTTATTTTTTTTTTTTTTGGAATTCGCATAATTGATTCCAAACGCTAATTTGCTCTTTCACTTATTTTTTCCAAAAATTTCTCATTTTTCTTCCTAAAAACACCTCACCTCTAATTAATTCATACTAAGTGGAAATTATATATCAATGTCATCTCATCTCATCCATTTTTTACTACACAATATAATAATTTATCAAAATTGAATCAAATAGTCAAGAAATTATTAAAGCCACTTGTTTGGGCCCATATACATGGTCAGCCCAACTCGATATAAAAAGACGAAAATGCCCTTATGTCTCCTGAATCAAGGAGGACAGCTGTTCATTAAAAGTAGACATAATTACATAATTGCCCCCGTGTAATCATATAAATACTCTATTGTAATCATTTAAAAAATTTATCTAATCATTACCTAAAAAAACAAATCAGTTACTCTCTCTCTAGTTCTTCTCACTTAACAATCACTTATCTAATTTTAAGTATCACGAAGGTTCCTCGGACATATTCAGGGACTGTCTAAAAACGATAACACGGGTGGTTGGTTAATTATAAGGAAATCACGGTCAAATACGTCATCGATCAAGCTAATTCCCAAGATATTATATTTACAGTTTCTCCGACAGAAACAGTTTGGCGCCGTCTGTGGGGAACGCTTAACAAAAAGCCATGGTGAACACCAGACGTGCTCGACAACCGTCACCTATTCGTCATCCCTCACCTACCCAGTCTCCCTCTCAAGGAAGGTCCTCGGCCTCCAGACATGTCGACGATCAGCTGCGTCGAGGTCCAGTGTTGTCTTTTCGAACCGATCACGTGCTCGAGTCGATCCATGCAAGCGACCCGCAACCTCATGGAGAAGTTGAGGGACCTTTGCCTATCACACGGGAAGACTTAAGGAGACTGGCTGAACAGTTCAACGACACTTTGGAGCGAAGCCTCAAGGCCGCCGTGATGAACCTCTGGGATGGTAATGAAGGCCCATCTCGACCCAGAGGGCAACCATGGTCATCGGAGGAGGTCCTAGCCTAGTGGGACACAAGATCACGCCTTCAGCCCCCCAGAAGCACACTCTCTACGAGAGGTCCTCCTCGGTCCGAAAGAGACCATGAATCACCATTGGATCCTCCTCGACACACAGGGAGACACCAGACATCGAGAAGCCTCCCCCCGCCACCCTAGAGGCATGGCCGAAGCGATGCTCGAAATGTGATTGTCCGACGAAGACTCAGGAGAGGTGAGCTCGACGCCCGCGAAATCATCAACTCTCGAAGAAACGAAGGGAGACAGGGAGATGCCGGGAGGGTCTCTGCTCACTCTCATCATGAGAATTCGAGAAGGTCCCTTGATCATCTTCGACGCTCCCCACCCCATTGGAACCTCTAAGATCTCGACACAGATCCTCTCGAGAACGGGATCAAGAAGAAAACTCAATAACATCTGGAAGAAGGGTGGATAGACACACCCAAACAGGGAGAGAACCTCCTCGGACTGGGAGACGGGAACCAACCCCCCCTCGAGATGAGGCACAACTTGGCAATCTCAGCTTCCTAAGTCCTTTTAGCAAACAAATCATTAAGCGCCAACCCCGAACAAAGTCAAGGTTCCCTCTATCGACCCATATGACGGGACCTCCGACCCAAATGATCACATGGATGCCTACAAGGCTCGAATGACCGCCCAAACAGGAGATGAAGCGGCATGGTGTAGGTTCTTCCCTACCACTCTCAAAGGGATGACTCTCTCATGGTTCTCTGGGTTATCGGCCGGTGTCATCACGAGATTCTCAGTACTCGAAGCTCTGTTCAAATCATAGTTCATCGCCGGACAAGTATACAAAAAGACCAGCATGCATCTCATGTCCGTCCAACAACAGCCAAATGAAAGCCTCAAAGAGTACATTAAGAGATTCAATGACGAGTCATTGAACATACCCAACTTGTAAGATTTTGTTGCCTTCACCACACTCGTGACGGGGCTAAAGGCGGGGAGCCTTCAGTTGGGTCTTGGCCAACGAGCAAATATCCACCCTCCCCCAAGCAATGGTCCAGGCGCAGAGATACATTCAATCCGCGGAGATTTGCAATCCGTCAGTCGAGACTGACCTTAAAAGGAAAAAAAAGTCGTTGGATGGGAAAAAGAGAAAAAACGCAGAGAAACTGACCATGAAAATGACCCACGGTACAACGGTAACAGGAGGGAAATATACCTCGACATCAAGGAAAAGTCGTTACTGCCGAGTCCAACCCCGATCAGGACCCCCGCATCCAAAAAAGACAAGAGTCTTTGGTGTGAGTTCCACAAAGAGTGCGGATACACCACCAAGGACTGTCGAGAATTGAAGAGGGCCTTGGACAGACTCGCCGACGAAGGGAAGTTGAACAAATATTTGAAGGGTTCACCCTCTGGCAAGAAGGAGGATAACAAGGGATCAGATGCCCATAGTGATCATACCGAGGGATATGTTGGGGTAATAGTTGGGGTCTCGCATCTGGTGGCCTAACCGGCAACGCCAGAAAAAGACACTTGCACGCACTAACTCATCAGATCCTCGATGTCGGAGAACCTTCATCAGATCTCAAGTGTCCAACAATAACGTTTCAATTGGATCCCTCTCGAACTGTTTGCGCCCCGCATGATGATACCCTAGTCGTCGAGATTAAGTGGCCAACCGAACATTAAAAAGGGTGTTGATTGATAGTGGAGGCTCGGATGACATCTTGACTCTTGAATGTCTCGAAAGACTACGCTACAAGAAAAGAGACCTCATCGACATTAACCAGCCCCTCATAGGTTTCGGTGGTCAATCAGTATATCCCGTCGGCATGATCAAACTTCCCGTCCGGATCGGAGAGAAGAGAAAAGGAAGAAGCCTCCCCATTGATTTCATAGTCGTCGACACACCCTTACCGTACAACATAATAGTGGGGCGACCTCTTCTAAACAAAATCAAGGCGGCTATTTCAACCTACCAACTCCTTCTCCAATATGAAACGGACAACGGGTTAGTCGGAAAGCTCTATGGAGATCAACGATCTGCTCGACAGTGCTACTCCAACATCTTCAAGAATGAGAAAGTCTCAATATCTAGTGAAGAGCCTCCTCTGAAGAAGAAACGATCGAAAGATAAAGAACCATCGACTGATGATGTAGGTGTATTCCTTAGCGAGAACCCAAAATAATTAAGCCCACTCTAAACCAGCCGAAGAAGACGAGGAGATCCTACTCGACAAAGACCCACTACACACTGTACATAAGATTTCACGATACTCCAACGAAATGGTTCTCCCTCGACCATTGCATGAAGGAGATTGGGTACTGAGGAGAATCGAGGAAACCGGCCGACGAAGCACCCTCGAAAAAATGGTATCCAATTGGGAAGGCCCTTACAAGTTTGCGAAAGTCATGCGACCTGGCACCTAGAATCTCATCGACTCTAAAGGCAAGTACCTCCCTCGACCTTAGAGTGCCAAACAATCTTAAGAAATTCTATGTCTGAAGTACTTGGTTCGTATCTAAGTAACAATGATGTAAGTAGGGGCATAATAGGGGCAATGCCGCCGGTGATAATTTCATCATTGTAACTTTCGAGCTGAATTGGAATAAAAGAAAATTTTGAGCCAAAACATCGTAAAATGGCTTTAATTTCTTGACAATGTTCTACTACAAAGGTCTAGATGTTCAAATATCACATCATACAAAGAAACATAAAAGAAAGGCATAAACACATGCCTAGGGGTCGACGACATCAACATATCTCCCAACACCATCATCATCATTGTTGTCTCCCTCACTCGAATCAGAGCAAAACTACTAGCAGAGTCAGAGTTGTAAGAATCTGCCTCACCCTATTCTTAGCCTTGGCCAGCGAAACCCATCGAGCCCTTAGCTCCTCTTTCTCCTTGGCCAAGATATAATCATACTTCCCTTGGGATTTTATCCCAACCAACGCCCGGTACAAACTCATCCACAACAAACTGAAATTGACACAAGGTATCTGAAGGCACAACATCAATCGCCTCAAGGCCTATCTCAACGGTGTGAGCCTCGACCTCCTCTAAATTCTTCCACTCCTCGACGATTTTCCTTCAAAAGAGTTTTGGATCCTAAGATCTCACCAACCTTATCCTCGGTGGAAGCTGGACCTCTACGACCTCCAAGTCAGCCTCTACCTTCTTCAAATCCCAGTTCACGGAATCACGTTGACTCGTGTAAGTCGTTGCATCTTCCTTAGCCATGCCACATTGTCCTGGGTTTATTGAAGCTCATCCCCATCGTCTTCGGTGCTCCTCTTAGCACGATCCAAATCAAACTCGGCCCAGTGAAGTTTCTTCCTCAGCTCACTCACCCCCATAAAATGCTTCTTCTCCTGAAGCTCGCTGATCTCACCTCTCAACCTCTCTACATCTCCCGTCGCTATATCGCAGCATCAACAGTGTAAGAGGACATCTTGATGGAAGAATGTTCAAATAAATATCCAAGTAACTATTATGTGCGGGAAAAAGGGCAATCGAAACCTCCCACTGATAAGGAAAATACTCCTCCTCTGATCCCCTCCAGAAATTTACTCATCTGACAAAGTTGGAAGGGGCATGGCATCGCGACCGCCGAAGGATATAATCATTATGATACAACATTGACTATTGTAATCCCTCCACTCTCATTTTTCGAGACAAGTCAAATTTCTCGTGGGAGGTAGGCGGAGTAATCGACTCGGACCAAATACCACGTTTATTCACAGTACAACGATACTCAGCCCGAGAAGAAACTCTTACTTACAAGAAATTATATGCTAAGAGAGAAATACAACGACATGTCTCTTGAAGCGTGCCTCGGATAGTGAAAAAGAACAAATCTAGATAGGCGACAAACCCTCACGTCATTCCTTGACCAAACTAGAGAGCTTAGATCGAGGCCATTCTCCTTCCTCGACTGAATATTAAACTTCGGCTACCAAAGATGAGGTCACGACCAAAAAGATTTTTTCTACCAAGGACCTCAACCACCCAGTAAAAAAGTTCGTAGGCGAAGACGACACCGCGTCGAACGCGCTGAGCACCGCGCACGCTAAGGTTATCGACCGAACTTCTCAATAATTAAAAATAAAACTAGGGCAAAAGCCAGGGAATTCTCTCCAATAGTGGGGCGTCGTTGAAGCCCATCAAATCTTAAGGCCCACGAGAGCTTGATGATTTAATCCTCGACTCTAGGCGACATGACGACGTGGTCCACCGTGGCCTTACCTGGCGGATTTGCATGCCACGCCATCTCATATCTACCTTCTTCGAACAAGATGTGACATGGCCTTACATGGTTTACCATGGTCTTACTTGAAAGATTATCCTTCAAACAAGAGTTATACACACGCTTCCTCAACAATCTCGTAGGAAGGCCTGAGGTGCTTCTTCGGCAAAGAAGATTGTAAGCCTCTCGTACAGGTCTTCCTTGGCTCGTAGGGCTCATTATCCCTATTCGAAGTCCAAAACTCGAAAAGGAAACACTTAAAACTAAATTAAGTGTTCAAAGACCTTCTATCAAGGCGTACTTAAGCATATCGTTTAAAGTATTAAAAGACCTTCATCCCAAGGCGCCTTCCTCTTATTGAGGTCAGATTATCCATTGGCCCGAGGTGCTTCTTCGACAAAGAAGATTGTATTTCTCTCGTACATGTCATCCTTGGCTCATGAGGCTCATTAGCCCTCTTCGAAGTCCAAAAATCAGAAAGGGAATACTTAACAATAAATTAAGTATACAAAGACCTTCTATCAAGGCGTACTTAAGCATATTGTTTAAAGTATTTAAAGACCTTCATCCCAAGGCACATTCCTCTTGATTGAGGTCGGATTATCCATTGACATCGAATCAAACCCTTGGGGGCTTATTAACCCCTGGTGAAATTCAAAATGTTAGAAGATGAAAAGGGTGTTATATGAACACATCGTCGACTAACCTTAGAGGTTTTTGATCCTTAAATCAAAACCCAGGAAGATTCCTCGACAGTATCTCTAAACCAAGGACCTCCCTCGAGCGTTTTCTACAACTCTATAAAAAAAAAGGGTTCCTCGACATAAAGGTGAGACCCCTCAATGCTACGCAACCCATAAGTGAAAGGAAGGCGGCGTTCATCTCTTGCAATAGAGGGTATTTTTTCGTGAATCGTAAATCAAAACCATGGAAGGTTCCTCGACTATCATTATACATCTCTAAACCAAGGGAGGTTCCTCGACGGATAATATATATATCTAAATCAAGGGAGGTTCCTTGACAGTTTTCTACGGCTCAACCAAAAAGAAAGTTCCTCGACATGAAGGAGAGACCCTTCCTCGGCCTAAAATTAGAGTTCGTCGACCAAGAACAAGATCAAGACTCCCTCGGAAAATTCATAGAAAGGTAAAGGGTACTTCCTCGGCAAATTCATAGGAAGGTTAAGGGTACCTCCTCGACAAAGCCCATCTCCTCAACCATTTACTACCGATCAGACGAAAGGGGGTCCCTCGACCGTTTGCTATCGGTCA
This sequence comes from Spinacia oleracea, assembly GCF_020520425.1. Lineage (NCBI taxonomy): Eukaryota > Viridiplantae > Streptophyta > Magnoliopsida > Caryophyllales > Amaranthaceae > Spinacia > Spinacia oleracea. The sequence goes on from NC_079490.1 coordinate 72,987,368, forward strand.
ATCAAAAGGAGGTTGCCCGGCGTGAAGGAGACACCCTTCAATTTCACGCGGCCCATAAGCGAGAGGAGGGGCGACATTTGTCGACATGTGAGAAGGTGGTCCTCGACATGGGAGGAATGAGTGTCACTCTACAACTCATATATAATCTCCATTATATATCAAGTGAAAGTCGATCAAGTTAAACTCCATGTAATAAGCTCGACAACGCTCAACCAAAAGAGAAGGTTCCTCGGCGAACTCAATAATTGTTCCTCAACTCCAAAAGAAGGGGTGGTTCCTCTACAATAATCAAACAAAGGTAAGCTCGATGTAGCAGGATTCGAAAGAAAAATAAGAAATGAGTGTACCTCGACACGGGAGAATTAACGTCCTATAGTTCCTCGACTAACGGGAATTAACTTTATGTTGGTGGAAGTCGAGCAAGCTGAGTCCATGCAACAATTATTTATAATGTCCAACAGATAAAAGAGGTCTCTCGGTCTAAGATAAGTAAAAAAAAGGGGTATGGTTTAAGGATATGATAATATCGTTCCTCGGCGTTAAAGTTGTCAGCACTTCAATCTGGCCAAGCAATAACGACGTCGCGGGTAGACACTTCATCGACACATCGGGCTGCTCATCGACACTTATACAAAAAAAAAAAACACAAAATATCAAGGCCATAGAAATGATACAAGAGAAGAAAGTTCCTCGACAAAGGAGGAAAAAATTTCCCACTACCACTCACGATCCCCGCCTTCAAAGAAAGGTCGATCAAGTTAAATTACACACAAAACGTGTGACATTGCCCTAAAAGGAGGTTCTTCGACGAGCATAAGAATCGTCCCATGGCCCCAAAGGGAGGTAGTTCCTCGACATTCAACACTTCCCAGCGAGAAAAAAAAGGAGAGGTTCCTCTACACCGACGCAAACAAATTAAGAAAAAAAAAAGAATTCGAGATAAGTATGAAAATTCACTCGACACACGACATACCGAAGACGTCATCTCCTACGTCAAGAGTGGGACTAATTGTTTGGGCCCATATACATGGTCAGCCCAACTCGATGCAGAAGAAGTATTGTTACAAAGTGACGCCCTCCTACGAACGCTTTCTCTGGCTCGTAGGGCTGATTAATTAGCCCTTTTCAAAGTCCAAAAATCGGAAACGGAAACACTTAAAACTAAATTAAGTGTTCAAAGACCTTCTATCAAGGCGAACTTAAGCATATCGTTTAAAGTATTAAAAGACCTTCATACCAAGGCGACTTCCTCTTATTGAGGTTGGATTATCCTACACACGTCGAATCTAGCTCTTGAAGCTCATTAAATCCCTCGGCAAATTCGAGATGTCAAAAAACAACTTGTCTCGCCTCGACAACCAAAAAGGACATTGTATGAACATGTCATCGGCTAATATGAGGGGTTGTCAACTCGTAGGCTCTCGACACGATTTACTATACATCCTCTGATGTCAAAATTGAAAATCCAAAACAAGGGATAATCATCCCTCACTATAGAGATGACTACTTCCTCGACCAAACATTACTACCCGATTGTATTGGGTGTCGAAAAACTTTACTCTTGGCATTCATATCTATTATGTCGAAGGACTCACTATCAGTCATCGCTTGGGGCTGCTCCTCGACCGAGGCCCTGTAGAAAGTCCCTCGACCGACCAAACTGTGGAGACCCTCGACCGAGGCGCATTAAGTTCCTCGGAAGCTCATTAGCCATTGCACCAATGAGCTCCTCGACCAAGATCCAAGGAACTTGACTCTTGGCATCCATGTTGTGGTTGTCGAGGAACTCACTATCCCTCTACGCTTGGGGTTGTTCCTCAACCGAGGCCTTGCGCGGAAGTACCTCAACAACTTGTTGCACTTACATTTTTATGCCGGGGAACTCAACACCCAACAACGCTCCAATTCGGCCAAGGCAACTACGACGCTGAAGGTAGACCCTTCGTCGACACACGGGGCTGCAGTGAGTTCCTCGACGAGTATAAACACAAAACCTTGGCACCAAAGGGCGATAGTTCCTCGAAACATGAGGTTATTTATGTTAGGTTATGATACATATGACAATTCATAAATCATGCGGAAAAACCATAAACCCAGGAAAACATATTATTTACACATAATCATTTAGCATAGATTAGATGCATACTCTTTGTTGCGTGCCTTCCCTAGCTGCGCCCGAACCGAACAAGAACAAGTCTTTAGGACTCCAAGTGTCGTCCCTCCGTAGATAGTCCACAGCACGTCCGGATCCGCCTTAAGATTGACCAACTAGAATCGCCCTTAAGGTACTATTATTTTCGGCACTTTATAGGCAAATGTGTGACTGAATTTTTCTCTCAAAAACTCACTTTGAATACTTTGAAACTTGTGTTATAAATTGTGAGCCCTAGCCTCATATTTATAGCGGTATGGAAAGGGAATCGAAATCTTATTCAGATACAAATTAATTAAACCTAGAATCCTACAAGAACTCTAACTTAATTAATTTATCAAATAGAATTAGGAATTTAATCATTAATCGAACTCTGCATGTTTTAGGAAACGTGCACGAACACAAACACTTGCACACACACGCACGGCAGCCACGATGGCCCCATGCGTGCGCGCGAGCAGCAGCCCACTCAGCGCCCGCGCGCGCTGCGCGCTGCGCGTGCTGTGCGCGCTGTGCGTGCTGTGCGCGCTGTGCGCGCTGCGCGCTGCGCGCAGCCTGCTGGGCCTGGCCTTGCGCTGGGCCTGGCATGGCTGTTTGTGCGGCGCGCTTGGCTTGCTGGGCGATGGCCTGGCTTCGTGCTGGGCCTCGTCCGGCAGGCCTCGTCCGATGCTTATTCGTACGATGCGCTTCCGATTAAATTTTCCGATTCCGGAATTCATTTCCGATACGAACAATATTTAATATTTCCGATTCCGGAATTAATTTCCGTTTCGAACAAATATTTAATATTTCCGTTTCCGGAATTATTTTCCGATTCCGGTAATATTTCCGATTCTGACAATATTTCCGTTTCCGGCAATATTTCCGATTCTGGCAATATTTCCATTTCCGATAATATTTTCCGACACGTACCATGTTTCCGTTTCCGGCAACATCTACGACTTGGATAATATTTATATTTCCGATACGATCCATATTTCCGTTTCCGGCAATATCATCGTTTCCGGAGTATTCATTCCTTGCCTGTGACGATCTTAGCTCCCACTGAAACCAAGATCCGTCGGTTCCGAATATTCATAGATGGAGTATTTAATGCCATTAAATACTTGATCCGTTTACGTACTATTTGTGTGACCCTACGGGTTCAGTCAAGAGTAAGCTGTGGATTAATATCATTAATTCCACTTGAACTGAAGCGGCCTCTAGCTAGGCATTCAGCTCACTTGATCTCACTGAATTATTAACTTGTTAATTAATACTGAACCGCATTTATTAGACTTAACATAGAATGCATACTTGGACCAAGGGCATTATTTCCTTCAGTCTCCCACTTGTCCTTAGGGACAAGTGTGCATTTCCTAATTCCTTTGTCGCTCGATGCTTGCTCTTGAACATAAGGTAAGAGTTGTCATCCTTATTATGTCCAGAGGTGTTCCTCGGTTTCAGAGTTCAACTGATCAAATAAACAGATAATCATAGCCTATGATTCATCCGAGCACGGCCATGCATTTCACAGTTTCTAGCTCTCCGAGTGGCCTTGTACAACTTTTAAGCATCTCATCCCGATTTATGGGAGGACAATCCCAATCTTGCGATCTTGAGATTAGACTTCGTTTGATAGGTGATTACCTGAGCGTTGCCTTTATAGCCTCCTTTTACGGTGCGACGGTTGGTCAACGTCAAAGCAACCAGTTCTCAAACAAGTAATCTCAAATCACTCAGGTATTGAGGATTTAGTGTCTAATAATTTAATGAAATTTACTTATGACAGACTTTCATCTCTTACAGTAAAGTTTCATAGGTCTTGTCCGATACTAGTCTTCCCAAAGTAAGTATCTATGCAAATGATTATGACATTGCCATGTCCACATAGTTCAAGAAACAGAACTACTAGTCATCTTGCATTCTAATCGTCTAACGTTTTCTATGCGTCCAATTTTATAGAAAACTCCGATTAGGGACCATTTTCAACCTTTGACATTCAAGTTCACTTGATAGACATTTCTTAGTCACAGGACTGGTCCTGACAGTCTATCTTGAATATATCGTCAAATTGAAGGGACTCATCATTTAATAAACCACAAATTAAATGGAAAAATGAATTCCTTTCATTTATTGTGAATGATTAACCAATAATGTTTTACAAAGATTTAAACTCTAAAACTTTAAAACATTAAACAGAGACATCAAAGCCATTCTCCAATATGCTTGATTCCCATAGCTGCAGTGTGCGAGTTGTGCTTCGCTTGCGGCAGAGGTTTAGTTAATGGATCTGATATGTTGTCATCAGTTCCAATTTTGCTTATCTCGACTTCTTTTCTTTCAACGAACTCTCGTAGAAGGTGAAATCTACGAAGTACATGCTTGACTCTCTGGTGGTGTCTAGGCTCTTTTGCCTGTGCAATAGCTCCGTTATTATCACAATACAGGGCTATTGGTCCTTTAATGGAGGGGACTACACCGAGTTCACCTATGAACTTCCTTAGCCATATAGCTTCCTTTGCTGCTTCATGTGCAGCAATGTACTTCGCTTCAGTTGTAGAATCCGCAATGGTGCTTTGCTTAGCACTTTTCCAGCTTACTGCTCCTCCGTTGAGGCAGAAGACAAACCCAGACTGTGATCTGAAATCATCTTTGTCGGTTTGGAAACTTGCGTCCGTATAGCCTTTAACAATTAATTCATCATCTCCACCATAGACCAGGAAGTCATCTTTGTGCCTTTTCAGGTACTTCAGAATGTTCTTGGCAGCAGTCCAATGCGCCTCTCCTGGGTCTGAATGGTATCTGCTCGTAGCACTGAGTGCGTACGCAACATCCGGGCGTGTACATATCATAGCATACATTATTGAACCAATCAATGATGCATATGGAATCCCATTCATTCGTCTACGCTCATCAAGTGTTTTTGGGCACTGAGTCTTGCTTAGATTCATTCCATGAGACATGGGTAGGTAGCCTCGCTTGGAGTCCGCCATCTTGAACCTATCAAGCACCTTATTGATATAAGTGCTTTGACTAAGTCCAATCATCTTTTTAGATCTATCTCTGTAAATCTTGATGCCCAATATGTACTGTGCTTCTCCTAGATCCTTCATCGAAAAACATTTCCCAAGCCAAATCTTGACAGAGTTCATCATAGGAATGTCATTTCCGATAAGCAATATGTCGTCGACATATAATACTAGGAAAGCAATTTTGCTCCCACTGACCTTCTTGTATACACAAGATTCGTCCGCGTTCTTGATGAAACCAAAGTCACTGACTGCTTCATCAAAACGTATATTCCAGCTCCTGGATGCCTGCTTCAATCCGTAGATTGACTTCTTTAGCTTGCATACCTTTTTAGCATTCTTTGGATCCTCAAAACCTTCAGGCTGTGTCATAAACACAGTTTCTGTTAAAATGCCGTTTAAGAAAGCAGTTTTGACATCCATCTGCCATATTTCGTAATCGTAATATGCAGCGATTGCTAACATTATTCGAATAGACTTTAGCATTGCAACTGGTGAAAAGGTTTCATCGTAATCCACACCGTGGACTTGCCTGTAACCTTTTGCAACCAATCTAGCTTTGAAAACTTCAAGTTTCCCATCCTTGTCCTTTTTCAGTTTGAAAACCCATTTGCTTCCAATGGCTTGGTAGCCATCTGGCAAATCGACCAAATCCCATACTTGGTTTTCAGACATGGAGTCTAATTCAGATTGCATGGCTTCTTGCCATTGCTTGGAGCTAGGGCTCGTCATAGCTTGCTTGTAAGTCGCTGGTTCATCACTTTCAAGTAATAGAACGTCATAGCTCTCGTTCGTCAAAATACCTAAGTATCTTTCCGGTTGAGATCTATATCTTTGCGATCTACGCGGGGTAACATTTCTAGATTGACCATGATTCTCACCAGATTCTTCTAAAGATCTCTGAGTTTCATCCTGAATGTCATCTTGAGCATTCTCTAGAGTTTGTTGTTCGACTCGAATTTCTTCGAGGTCTACTTTTCTCCCACTTGTCATTTTGGAAATGTGATCTTTCTCCAAAAAGACACCATCTCGAGCAACAAACACTTTGTTCTCAGATGTATTGTAGAAGTAATACCCCTTTGTTTCCTTTGGATAGCCCACAAGGATACATTTGTCAGATTTTGGATGAAGTTTGTCTGAAATTAATCGTTTGACGTATACTTCACATCCCCAAATCTTAAGAAAAGACACATTTGGAGGCTTTCCAAACCATAATTCGTATGGAGTCTTTTTGACAGCTTTAGACGGAGCTCTATTTATAGTGAGTGCAGCTGTATTTAGTGCATGTCCCCAAAATTCTAATGGAAGTTCGGCCTGACCCATCATTGACCTGACCATGTCTAGCAAGGTTCTGTTCCTCCGTTCCGACACACCGTTCCATTGTGGTGTTCCAGGAGGAGTCAACTCTGATAGAATTCCACATTCTTTCAGATGGTCATCAAATTCATAGCTCAGATATTCACCGCCTCTATCAGACCGCAGTGCCTTAATCTTCTTGCCTAATTGATTCTCTACTTCACTCTGAAATTCCTTGAATTTGTCAAAGGATTCAGACTTATGCTTCATTAGGTAGACATAACCATACCTACTGAAGTCATCAGTGAAAGTGATAAAGTAGCTGAAACCACCTCTAGCATTTGTACTCATTGGTCCACATACATCTGTATGGATTAAACCCAATAGTTCATTTGCTCTTTCTCCAACTTTAGAGAAAGGTTGCTTCGTCATTTTTCCAAGTAAACATGATTCGCATTTACCATAATCCTCTAAGTCAAATGGTTCTAGAATTCCTTCCTTTTGAAGTCTTTCTAAGCGTTTCAAGTTTATATGGCCTAATCGACAATGCCACAGATAGGTGAGATCTGAATCATCCTTTTTGGCCTTTTTGGTATTTATGTTATATACTTGTTTGTCGTGATCTAATAAATAAAGTCCATTGACTAATCTAGCAGATCCATAAAACATCTCTTTAAAATAAAACGAACAACTATTGTCTTTTATTATAAAGGAAAATCCCTTAGCATCTAAGCAAGAAACTGAAATGATGTTTTTAGTAAGACTTGGAACATGGAAACATTCTTCCAGTTCCAAAACTAGCCCGGAGGGCAACGACAAATAGTAAGTTCCTACAGCTAATGCAGCAATCCGTGCTCCATTTCCCACTCGTAGGTCGACTTCACCCTTGCTTAACTTTCTACTTCTTCTTAGTCCCTGTGGATTGGAACATAAGTGTGAGCCACAACCTGTATCTAATACCCAAGAAGTTGAATTAGCAAGTATACAGTCTATAACGAAAATACCTGAAGATGGAACGACTGTTCCGTTCTTCTGATCTTCCTTTAGCTTCAAGCAATCTCTCTTCCAATGCCCCTTCTTCTTGCAGTAGAAGCATTCGGATTCAAAAATGGGTTGACTGACCTTTCTCTTTGCAGATTTGGCGCCAGTTTGCTTAGTTGGGCTGGCTTTGTTGCCACCTTTCTTAGCTTTCCTCTTCTTTCCAGATTTCTTGAACTTGCCCCCACGCACCATAAGCACATCCTGCTTATCACTTTTGAGCGTCTTTTCAGCGGTCTTCAGCATACCGTGAAGCTCAGTGAGCGTTTTGTCCAGACTATTCATACTGTAGTTCAGTTTGAACTGATCATACCCGCTATGAAGAGAATGGAGGATGGTGTCTATAGCCATTTCCTGAGAAAATTGCTGATCCAGCCGACTCATATTCTCAATGAGTCCAATCATTTTGAGAACATGTGGACTTACGGGCTCGCCTTTCTTAAGCTTGGTCTCAAGAATTTGCCTATGAGTCTCGAATCTTTCGACTCGAGCCAGATCTTGGAACATGTTCTTCAACTCACTGATGATTGTGAAAGCATCTGAGTTGATGAACGTTTTCTGCAGATCCGCACTCATGGTGGCGAGCATTAGACATTTCACATCCTTGTTGGCATCAATCCAACGATTGAGGGCTGCCTGAGTGACCCCGTCGCCTGCAGCTTCGGGCATCGCCTCATCTAGGACATACTCCTTTTCTTCCTGCATAAGAACTATTTGCAAGTTCCTTTGCCAGTCAAGGAAGTTTTTCCCGTTCAACTTCTCCTTTTCGAGAATTGATCGAATGTTGAATGAATTGTTGTTTGCCATATTAAAAACTACAATTGAAAAGAATAAACAAATAAATGACCATTCACAGTTTCTCTTAATAAACTTAAATTCTAGCATACATGCATAATTCAATGTTTATTAAGCATTTTATTCAAATTATGTGTTCCGGCAGGTGTGAATAAAATGATTCCAAGATCCTAAAATCATTGAAGAACTAAGCACAGTTTGTCGACTTAATCCTAAAACATCTTAGGTAAGCAAAAGCCTTTTGCTAATAGTCTAGAAACTATTCTTGGTTGATAGGTACGTCTAAGAACTTATTAGGTAAACCTATCGAATTTGCCACGACATAAAAGGACTTCCTTACTTATATCGTTGAGTTTCACCAAAACTAACATGTACTCACAATTATTTGTGTACCTTGCCCCTTTAGGACCAATAAGTAACACCTCGCTGAGCGAAAACTATTACTAGATTGATGTAAAGGATATCCAAGCAAGTGTATATTTTGGCATGGCACCTTTTAACTCAATTTTTAAGTTTGGAACTTAAGGCTCTTACTATGTTGGTTAGATTTTAAGTGAACTAAAATCCTTAATCATGCAACATAATCAAGCTTTTGATCTCATGCATTTCAAGACATATTTAAAACAATAAATAACTTAAAACATGCATAAGATATTTGTGATCTAGTATGGCCCGACTTCATCTTGAAGCTTTGACTTCAAAGTCCGTCTTGAAAATCTCCGTGGGAGGCACCATTTTCTTCAAATAGGATAAGCTATAACTAATTACAACTATTTGATGGTTCGCAGACCATATTTGAATTGAAAAATAACTTTGGTACTTTAGACCAATTACATTCAAATTAATGGTACGCAGACCATATTTTCTATCCTATTTGGGCCATACTAGTCACTTCATAACCTGCAAAACAGTACATATACAATATATACCATTCACCCATTCATTATCATGAATGGCCCACATAGCTGGTTAGTAAAACACATTATGCATCATGTAAACATTTGCAGCAATTAATCAAGGGCACCAATAATCTACCAATTATTCAGTCCTTATTAATTCTAATCAAGTTGTTTTAACCTTAAGGATTTGTAGACCTAATCAAGAGTTTATGACTAAAAAGCGCTCCCACTTAAACCAATAAATTCATATGCTTTACCAATTTTAAACATAAAAATGTATTTCTAGTCTAACCGGAAACATACAAATTTAATTAAAATTTAAAGCTCATATAAATTTATAATTGAATCCAAAAAGTTTAATTTAATTTCAGTCGCATTTAAATTAATTCATGATTTTAATTTTAGTAAAATAATTAGAATAAATTACATTTATTATAATTATAATATTCAAAATTAAAATCCAAGAAAATAATTTAAATTATTAATTTTAAAATTAATTAAAATTACGTGAACTGAAATTTTCAAATTAAACATTCAAAACGATCTAATCTTAACGCAAACACCCTACGCGTTGCACGCCCATGGGCCGCACGCACACAGCCATTGCTGGCCATGTGCGCGCAGCCCATGCGCTCGTCGCATAGCTGCTGCTTCCCTATCGCAAGCCTCCGCACGCATTGGTGCTCGCTGCGCGCGCCAGCGCTCATCGCACGCGAGCTATCGCTCGCAGTGCGCGCGCGACATCGCTCGCTGGGCGCGCGACATCGCTCGCTGGGCGCGCGAGCCATCGCTCGCTGGGCGCGCGACATCGCTCGCTGGGCGGGCAACATCGCTCGCTGTGCGCGCGAGCCATCGCTCGCTGGGCGCGCGACTTCGCTCGCTGGGCGGGCGACATCGCTCGCTGTGCGCGCGAGCAATGCTAGGCGCAGCGCTCGTGGCACGCGAGCTTGCGCTCGCTGCGCGCGAGGCTGCGCGCTCTTGTGCGAGGCAGCGCGCGTTGTGGCGCAGCTCGCTTGCTGCCCACACGCGACTGCCTTGGCTCGCCCTACGCCCATGCCCATTCGTCCATTGGTCGTGGCACACGACACAAGGCAGGGCTGCTGCCTTGTGCTCGTGCACTACGCCCTTGCTCATTGCATTCGTGCCGCATGGGCGACGAGCTCCCTTGCTCGTCGTCGCATGCCCGCATTATGCAACACCCCTTAAGGGTAACACGAAGCGTCCATTGCTTTGTGCGTGCAAGTTATATGAACGAATCGCATAAAAAATTTAAAATTTATATTTAAAATTAATGACAAATTAATAAATAATATTAATTTCATAATTTTAGGGCGAAAAATCGAAAATTTATTATCCAATTGATTTCCGATTGATATGGATTCAAGTCTAGGTCATAAAAATTTAAAATTTATCGTAAATTTACAATTTTTATGGTGGTTTTTAATCATAGGTTTCTAATTAAATTACAATTAATTATGAAAATCAAATTAATTCTAAATTATTCTAATTTTCAACAAATTAATCATAATTACAAATTAGATTGCATAATTAACAAGACTAGGCATTCAAACTTGTTAAACATATGCAGTAGGTCAATCAAAAATTCAAGATTTATCAACAGGAATCGCAAATATTTAATTTAACATCTTAAATTTACGAAATTTTGCATTCGAAAAACTAAAACCTTCGAAAAGTCATAGTTAGGCTTCGAATTTGAGAATTCTGGGTTCGGCAGAAAAATATTATTTTTGTCAAAATTTTAGAATGCCTTTTACATGCGGAATTGACACAAAAATCACTCAATTCGGATGAGTAACGAAGAAACTGCCGAAAAACTGCGTACGTATAATTAAATAAACGCAATTTGCAATTAATTAACAATTACGAAAATTAATCACCCCTTTTAATTCTTGCAAATTTGTAATATTTAACCATGTTCATGCAATTTAGATTATGAAAATAATAAGGGGCTCTGATACCACTGTTAGGTTATGATACATATGACAATTCATAAATCATGCGGAAAAACCATAAACCCAGGAAAACATATTATTTACACATAATCATTTAGCATAGATTAGATGCATACTCTTTGTTGCGTGCCTTCCCTAGCTGCGCCCGAACCGAACAAGAACAAGTCTTTAGGACTCCAAGTGTCGTCCCTCCGTAGATAGTCCACAGCACGTCCGGATCCGCCTTAAGATTGACCAACTAGAATCGCCCTTAAGGTACTATTATTTTCGGCACTTTATAGGCAAATGTGTGACTGAATTTTTCTCTCAAAAACTCACTTTGAATACTTTGAAACTTGTGTTATAAATTGTGAGCCCTAGCCTCATATTTATAGCGGTATGGAAAGGGAATCGAAATCCTATTCAGATATAAATTAATTAAACCTAGAATTCTACAAGAACTCTAACTTAATTAATTTATCAAATAGAATTAGGAATTTAATCATTAATCGAACTCTGCATGTTTTAGGAAACGTGCACGAACACAAACACTTGCACACACACGCACGGCAGCCACGATGGCCCCATGCGTGCGCGCGAGCAGCAGCCCACTCAGCGCCCGCGCGCGCTGCGCGCTGCGCGTGCTGTGCGCGCTGTGCGTGCTGCGCGCTGTGCGTGCTGTGCGCGCTGTGCGCGCTGCGCGCTGCGCGCAGCCTGCTGGGCCTGGCCTTGCGCTGGGCCTGGCATGGCTGTTTGTGCGGCGCGCTTGGCTTGCTGGGCGATGGCCTGGCTTCGTGCTGGGCCTCGTCCGGCAGGCCTCGTCCGATGCTTATTCGTACGATGCGCTTCCGATTAAATTTTCCGATTCCGGAATTCATTTCCGATACGAACAATATTTAATATTTCCGATTCCGGAATTAATTTCCGTTTCGAACAAATATTTAATATTTCCGTTTCCGGAATTATTTTCCGATTCCGGTAATATTTCCGATTCTGACAATATTTTCGTTTCCGACAATATTTCCGATTCTGGCAATATTTCCATTTCCGATAATATTTTCCGACACGTACCATGTTTCCGTTTCCGGCAACATCTACGACTTGGATAATATTTATATTTCCGATACGATCCATATTTCCGTTTCCGGCAATATCATCGTTTCCGGAGTATTCATTCCTTGCCTGTGACGATCTTAGCTCCCACTGAAACCAAGATCCGTCGGTTCCGAATATTCATAGATGGAGTATTTAATGCCATTAAATACTTGATCCGTTTACGTACTATTTGTGTGACCCTACGGGTTCAGTCAAGAGTAAGCTGTGGATTAATATCATTAATTCCACTTGAACTGAAGCGGCCTCTAGCTAGGCATTCAGCTCACTTGATCTCACTGAATTATTAACTTGTTAATTAATACTGAACCGCATTTATTAGACTTAACATAGAATGCATACTTGGACCAAGGGCATTATTTCCTTCAATTTACTCTATGGGTTCCTCGACATTTACATGCCCAGACAAGGGCAGTACACGAAAGAAGGGTCCTCTACCCCCGCAAGAGCTATTCCTCGACACGAAGGAAATACCCTTCAAAGTCGCGGCCCATAAACAAAAAAATGGGCGACGTTCCTCGACCAAGTGACTGGGAAATCCATCGGCAATTCATTAGCTATCACATCAAGGAGCTCTTTAACTAAGGTCCAAGGCACCTTACTCTTCAACTAAGCTATCACATCATGGATGTCGAGGAACTCACTACCCATCGACGCATGGGGTTGTTTCCCGACCAAGGCACTGCACGAAATACCTTAGCAACTGGATGCACTCACATTGTTACGCCAAGGGACTCAACACCCAAAAACAAATAGGGTTGTTCCTCGACCGAACCTGATTAAACGCATGGGGTTGTTCCTCGACCAAGGCATTGCGCGAAGTACCCACAACAACATGTGAGGCTCCTTGACCAAGTGCCCCTGCTCGAACAAAGGGAAGTGTAGTACTGCTTAACTATATAAGGCGATCGACTCATACAAAGATTCCCCGACAACACCATGGACGACGCGCCACATTCGGGCAACCGTCGAGTGGGCAGCTGTATGTTCCTCGACCAAGACCGAAGATCTACTCGACCAAGGCAAAGCCTCATCCACGTAAGGGGGAGGGGGGCGTATTGTTAAGCCCCTAGACCGAATCCACAGGAAGTAGAGTTTCCTCGACCAGCTAATATCGCACAAGCATGAAAGGAGGTCCCTCGACAAACAAGCTTCCTCGACCAACCAACATCACGCAAACCCAAAGGGAAGCTCCTCGACAAAGGGAGTCCCTCGATCGGTCAATATCACATAACACAAGGGAAGTCACTCGACTAAGAGTTCCTACACGGACGAAAAAGAAGCTCCTCGACGTCCACACAACGGAATCTAGAAGAAAAATAAAGCGGTTTGGGCCATCATACGTCCGACGCTCCTCGACCGGACAGAAGGAAGTTCGTCGGTTGGCTACTCGTTACAACAACGGTAAGCTCCTCGGTCGAGCACCCGAAACTCCCCAACCAAGGAGGCCCTCCATCGACATGTAGAATGAAGTCATCAATGCTACTCGACCGAATCCATAAAGTTCCTCGACCAAGTGAACTCTTCACCAACACTTAGGACTACAACGTGTTCTTCGACATAGGAGGAATGAACATCCCTCTACAGCACGCAATCCCCGCTATTAGATGAAGGCCGATCAAGTTAAAGTCTACGCAACACACCCGACAGCACTCCGCCCAAAAGAGGAAATCCCTCGACGAACACAAGGAGTGCTCCTCGACTCCAAGAGAGGGGTGGTCCCTTGACGTTGGTATAAACAAAGAAGGAAAACAAATCCTGCTCCGTATGAAATTCGCTCAACACAAGATATACCGAAGACGTCATTTCCTATGTTAAGCGTGGGGCTAATTGTTTGGGCCCATATACATGGTCAGCCCAACTCGATATAAAAAGACGAAAATGCCCTTATGTCTCCTGAATCAAGGAGGACAGCTGTTCATTAAAAGTAGACATAATTACATAATTGCCCCCGTGTAATCATATAAATACTCTATTGTAATCATTTAAAAAATTTATCTAATCATTACCTAAAAAAACAAATCAGTTACTCTCTCTCTAGTTCTTCTCACTTAACAATCACTTATCTAATTTTAAGTATCACGAAGGTTCCTCGGACATATTCAGGGACTGTCTAAAAACGATAACACGGGTGGTTGGTTAATTATAAGGAAATCACGGTCAAATACGTCATCGATCAAGCTAATTCCCAAGATATTATATTTACAGTTTCTCCGACAGAAACACCACTAAACTAATTTAACACAGTTACAAAAAAATATTGCACCAAAAAAATTCCAATTAATTACATTGTTTTCATTAATCAAGGCTGCCTACAAAAGAATCAAATACGAGTATCTGTTTAGTGAGCTTCTTTATCCCAAATTTGCTGCATTTTTGTAGTATCATTTTTTGGGAATTTGAATGTTCAATTATCTGAGCAAATAATTTTGGCTTTAATAGGATGAAAAATAAATTTGATTTGCTTAGTGTAGTTGGGAGAATCAGGGAGATGCAATCAGAAAGCAAAAAATATGCGAGAGGCAGGGAGATGGAGAGTATATTTTACATAATTAATTTGCTAATTTTATAGAATATTATTTATATTTATAATACATAGCGATACATAGCAGCTGTGGTATATATCGGTACACGCCATTTACTGTAGACTCATTCTTATATTTTAATGTCTTGATTTGGGGATTGGTCCAAAAAAAGTAGTGACAAAACAATTCTGGATAAAAGGAATTACAAAGCACACGTATTAGGTAAATTTTCTATTAATCACGTGCTAATTCTTTGTTATTAGGTTACTAATCACAAAAAATGCTATTATAGAGAAAATTTTAAAAAGTAATGCTATTTGGGAGAAATTGGAAAATATTTGGCTACCATTGAGAATTTGCAAGAGTTGATTGCTATCAAAGAGAATTTTTCAAAACATTTTAACTAGGACACCTAAAAAGAAAAACGTAAAGAACAAAAAGAGACGGAGGGAGTAAATAAAATGGTAAAAAAGTAAAATTTTAAAAGTAAAGAAAATGAAAATCATCTTAAAAGTTGCATAATTACAAAAATGTCATTAATAATACGAGAACCATTTAGATCATCCGATTTAAATGATATAAGGACCCAGCTTGGCTCTTAGTTATCATTTTAGTGTGATTGAGAACTAGAAAATTGTCATTAAGACCTACCTTTTTTAAAATAAAATTAATTATACCCTAACAGGTGTGCTTAAATGTTTGATTAATTTTATCCTATGGAAGTAATGGGATTCTCTTTGAAGATGCCTGATTTGATAAATGGCTTTATTTGGTGTCAAGCTGTCATTTGTTACTAGTGTTAATGTGTTGTTTTGAAACAATTTTCGGTTCCCCGGAAAAAAAAAATAATAATTTGGTGGCCAAATATGGAATGTAGAAGTATATAATTCGACATTGTATAGTACCTATAGACAAGGCCGTCTCTTGAAATTTGAAGGCCCCGTTTTTTTAACACTAAAAAATAAAAGAAAAATGTACATATTGATGGTAGATCTCACAACCTATGATATTTTAGGAGAAGGTTGTACCATTGATCCACAAATCAATTAAGTATCTTCTATTTGCACGATCTACCTTATATAACCAATAATTGGACTATATAAATTAACACTAAATTTTTTTGGGCCTCCAAAAATTTGGGGCCCTGTGATGGAGGTCCTATTAGACCTCGCTATAGATGGCCCTGCCTATAGAAGACTAGTTTTATATGCACGCGATACGTGCGAATATAAGAAACAAATTTGAGTTATTGCATTTAAACCTGAAATAACGTAACATGTAAAAATATAATATAAATGCGATGCATGCAAATATAAGAAACAGATAAGTTAGATAGAGCCGAACGCATATAAACAGATTGATTAAAATGGTAAGAATTAATTAAGGGGCTAGATTGATAAAAATGCTTTTTTGGGTTTTTCCTATTGGATAGGTTACCATTATATTCTCTATTTTATAAGTATGTAGGGTATTTTAGTAATCTAAGGGGAACACCACAAGTGGATTTACTAAAATAACTTCAGCTATTCACTTATATAATAGAGATTATTGTCATATTACATAATGTCCTTATTTTTAAGTATATATTTGAACATTGCATAGTACCCTGTAGGAGATTATTGTCATAATTTCCTTTTTTCAAAGTATATACTTCGACATTTACAAATTTTTATATAAGACGGTCTTATATAAAAGACCACATTGGTATCATATAAGTTAAGTAATAAAACCAATTAGTTAAACAATAAAACCAATTTGTTATGCACGGTAATCAATTAGTTAAGTACTGAAACTAATTAGTTAAGCACTGAAACCAATTAGTTAAACAATGCAACCAATTAGTTAAACAATCAAAGTGGTCTTTTCGGTAAGGCGGTCTTACACAAAAGTTGCCGTTTAACTAAAAGGTTGGGGTTCCAATCTTCACTAAAGACACCTTGAGTGAGGATTTTATCATTATTCTCCTTATTTTTAAATTATCTAGCCCTCTAACTCAGACCAAGTAGATAGGTATAGGGATCAGTTCCGATAGGACACTATTAAGTTGACTTTCATGCTACCGGAGTTCAGCTCTAGATTTTATAAGCCGCGTCAAGTTAGGCCCGGCTTAAGAGAGCCGTAAAGAAACACAAAACAATCGTCTTTTCGAAACAGTAAAGAATTGCATAAACTTATGATCTGAGGATCGGACCCTAACATTTACTGTACTACGTACTTGGTACAATTTGAACACTCGATCAAGCAGAGTTTAATTTTAAGTTAAAGTAGACAAAACGTTTTTGTCTTAAAAGAGCTTGAAACTTGATTTAACTCGGGCTAAAGTGTTGCAACTTCAATCGAGCCCAAGCTTTCAACTTAGAAATCGTTTAATTATATGTTGACAAGCAGCAGGGTTATTTTGACTAATTTTAAGAAATTTTTGTTTCTTTATATCATAAGTACCCCAATGATATATAGATATTTTTGTTTCTTTACTTCCATCTGAACTATATATGGCAGAAATTGGAATGTTGCGAAGGTATGAGAATGTTTTGAATCTAACGATGCACGGCAGATTCTGTCGATAGAATTACTTGACTGATAAACATATGTCTTATTTTGGCCTCATCATCAAACTGCGGACTTTACAGTCAAATCTGGTTATGCTTACCTTCAGCAACTGCATCAAGACTGCAAGGTTTCTAACTTCCTTATGAACTATGGAAGAAATTGGAATGCTCAGAAGCTATGGGAGTGTTTTGAATCTAACGATGCACGTCGGATTCTATCGACATATTCAATGGCGGACCTCGAAACCTAAAAATGGTAGGCCACCGTAATATAAAACTTCAAAAGCCGTAAATAATTGCTTAACTTTTGGTTAATACGAAAAATTTGAAATAACTTCATCCTCATTATTGTAATTATTGGCATATCAAGGAATATACGTGGTTTAAAAAATTTAATACCTTAGTCGAATTCTGAAATGTATAGAGTAGAATAGATGATTATTACAAACTTAAGTTTACAATACAAAATGTCATTAAAAAATAGTTGTAACGTAACATAAATGTACTGAAAAGGAAATTAGGAAAAGAAAAGGAGGGAGGGATGAAAAACAAAAGCATAAAAAAAGATAAAAATAAAAAGACAAATAAAAAATGAAATAAAAAAGGGGTAAAATTGTTGAAAAATCACATAGAACAAAGCCAAAGAAAGAGAAAGCAAAAAATTAAATAAAAGGGGTAAAACAATTGAAAAATCACACATAAAAAAGCAAATAAAAAAGAAAGAAAGGGAGAAAGGAAAAAATGCAACTGCTGGGATTCAGACACGGATACACGGGAAGTAATAACCCAACCACTTAACCACCAATATATTTTCTTGTTAGTGGTACGTGCACGAATAATGTATATTACTATGTATAAATTATTTCATTTTTGCCAAAAATAATGGTAGGGCACCACCATGCACAACACTAGGTCCGCCAATGGACATATTTGCCTAACTCTCAACAAACAAATTTCTTAGTTTGGCCTCATCATCAAACTGAATACTTTACCGTCAAATCTGGTTATGCTTAAATACATCAACTGCATCAAAACTATGATGAACCTGGACCTTGAGTAGATTACTATAAGACCCTTAAGTCACTTGATCTCCTTCCAAAATGGAAACTTTACCTTTGGAGAATCATGAAGGAGAGAAGGCAATTTACGTTCAAGAGGGGTTCGATCAAGTGAATATTATGTGTGAAACTTGTGAAGCACAAACAGACGATATGCAACATATTTCCATATGTGTATACTAGTGCAGCATGCTTGGACGAGCAGGTCATTAGGTATCCTCTCAAATTACAATGAGAACATATTTTTTTAAGATTGGGTTCTTTACTATGTCCGGGTTTTTTTAAGCTCACACAGAAGGTTAGGGTACCAATAACCCTATTTCATAGCAACTAAATGTGCTCTTTGCATGGGTAGCTATAAAATAAGAAGGTTTTTAGGGATCAAACAATAACATGACAAATGGTTGTCTCCTTCACACAAGATGTTTTAGTTTAGACCAACACAATGTTTTTATCAAGGTCAAAGGTAAAGAATCATCTGTAAATTCCGCATGTGAATCTTCTGTTCCTCCAGGCTTCCAGAGTGCAGATATTGGAAGAGAAAAGGTACTTAACACTTCGTTACGTCTTCAAATTAATGCCGAATGGGAGAAAAGTACCCATCGCACGGGAATGGGTTGGTTAATTTCTTCACAAGAACAATTCAGAGAGGTTATGAAGGAAGGGAACTCATACGGAATAGCGAGTTCTGCAGCTCGCGCAGAGGCACAAACTTAAGTTTACAATACAAAATGTCATTAAAAATAGTTGTAACATAAATGTACTGAAAAGGAAATTAGGAAAAGAAAAGGAGGGAGGGATGAAAAACAAAAGCATAAAAAAAGATAAAAAATAAAAAGACAAATAGAAATGAAATAAAAGGGGTAAAACCATTAAAAAAATCACATAGAACAAAGCAAAAGAAAGAGAGAAAGAAAATAAATAAATAAAAGGGGTAAAACCATTGAAAAATCACACATAATAAAGCAAATAAAAAAGAAAGAAAGGGAGAAAGGAAAAAAATGCAACTGTTGGGATTCAGGCACGGATACACGGGAAGTAATAACCCAACCACTTAACCACCACTATATTTTCTTGTTAGTGGTGCACGAATAATGTATATTACTATGTATAACTTATTTCATTTTTGCCAAAAATAATGGTAGGGCACCACCATGCACAACACTAGGTCCGCCAATGGACATATTTGCCTAACTCTCAACAAACAAATATCTGAGTTTGGCCTCATCATCAAACTGAAAACTTTACAGTCAAATCTGGTTATGCTTACATGCATCAACTGCATGAAAACTATGATAACCTGGACCTTGAATAGATTTCTATAAGACCCTTTAGTCACTCGATCTCATTCCAAAATGGAAACTTTACCTTTGGAGAATCATGAAGGAGAGAAGGTCAATTTACGTTCAAGAGGGGTTCGATCAAGTGAATATTATGTGTGAAACTTGTCGATGTGAAGCACAAACGGACGATATGCAACATGTTTCCATATGTGTATACTAGTGCAACGTAACATGCTTGGACGAGCGGGTCATTAGGTATCCTCTCAAATTACAATGAGAAAATATTTGTTTAAGATTGGGTTCTTTACTATGCCCGGGTTTTTTTAAGCTCACACAGAAGGTTAAGGTACCAATATCCCTATTTCATAACCACTAAATGTACTCTTTGCATGGGTAGCTATAAAATAATAAGGTTTCTAGGGATCAAACAACAACATGACAAATGGTTGTCTCCTTCGCACAAGATGTTTTAGACCAACACAATGTTTTTATCAAGGTAAAAGGTAAATAATCATCTGCAAATTCCGCAGGTGAATCTTCTGTTCCTCCAAGCTTCCAGAGTGCAGATATAGGAAGAGAAAAGATACTTAACACTTCAATTCGTTACGTCTTCAAATTAATTGATGCCGAATGGGAGAAAAGTACTAATCGACCCATCGTAGGGGAATGAGTTGGTTAATTTTTTCACAAGAACAATTCAGAGAGGCTATGAAGAAAGGGAACTCATACGGAATAGCGAGTACTGCTGCTCGCGCAGTGACACAAACTTGTTTAAATGGAATTTCATGGTCACTTTAACATTGAGACAATACTATTTTAACCGACTCTACCATCCTAGTTAGCAGTCTCCAACATCAAGATAATGAAGAGATTAAAATCAAATTGGTTCTTCATAATATTCGCAACAGGGGAAGTCCTTTCCAAAAACGTTGTTGTCTACAAGGTTGACAGGTCTCGAGTTCAACATGCACAAAACCAAGCAAGAGCAGCTGCGTAGACTGAAATTTGATCGGGCTCATTTTCTATAGAACCATACTAGTATAATACCCGTGCGATGCACGATTTATAATCTAAACATAAATTTATATGAAATATGGTAGACAATTATCATCAAAATAGAGCTATAACTAACCTCAAAATTATACTTAATGATGGATAAATTTGTTATTTCCCATTCGGTGTCATATTAATTAAAACAGTTAAAACAAATAAGAGTACATTAAATAAATTTATTTTCTTTCTTATTCACATGTTGTGTCAAGAATAAAATTAATGATCTCATCCACTATTTCACTTCGATAGTAATACCCAGTTAATACTCGCACAGTCCCCCATTAACTTAATTACCCGACCACTTAACAACTAATTACACCATTTAATGTATTCAGTTAGAGATGAATTTGAGGCGAGGCGAGGCCTGCACACTATACCCGCCTACAATTCTCATCTCTATCCCCTCCATCCACGATAGGAACGATACCCACCACTCTCAATCCCCGTCTCGAGAGGTACAAAGTAAAATGTATCCCTGCTTCATGACTCCCCCTCTGGTGTATCCAGTATCCCAGCCTAAAATAACACACCCGTAGACTTAGTTTTTTTTTTTGGTAAGATAGTTTTGAATTTTAAAACTTATTCTAGAGTTTTTGACAATACGTTTGTCTGATTAGAGTAATTGAGTAATAAATAAAACATTATAATATGTAAGTTAGTAGTAACTTTTTTACATATTCTTAATCAATTAGATGAAGGATCAGCAACGCGTGCATGTCCAATCTAAAAATTTATCTGCGTACCCGTCACCACTTTCGACAAATAATCCACTTGGGGGCGGATGAACGGGGTCTCCCAAAAAACATGCCACATTGACAATTGACATCACTATATTCGATAAATAAGCCACTTTTTCTTTCAACTAACTTTTAAATATATGGAAAAAATATTACGATAATGAGAATGTGGCATAATTTATTTTTGAGATTTAAGATTAAGTATAGGCTAGGGCCCGTCATAAAAAAAATATGGATATGGGTCTCATTTTGTTAATTAAAATTGGGCATATAAAATGTTTGAGACAACCTTGTAAAATATAAAAATCAAGAGTTTAAGTTTGTTATTCATATATGTATTCATTATATGACACTAATTCTTAGAAAGATGATAGTATTATAATAATATAACTGATAGTACATGTTCAACTATTATAAGATTTTCCGCCATATCGATTATCAGAAAATGCATGCAAAGATTCAGTTGATTACAAATAATAAATGAACAAAGGTAAACGTACGTTATACATATCCGCATCCAGTATATGACATACTTTCTAAACAAAAATTCATATTACATCTAGTAGTTTACAATTAGTCATTATTTATGTTATAAGCTAGAGAGACAAATCATATAGAGACATTTGTCATCTCCACATCAATTTGACTTTCTTTTGGTATAGTACAGAATATATAGATATAGATACATATATAGTTTGCCATCTCCACAAACTATAGTACGGAGTATAAACATTTGTAGGTAGAATAAGTAAATAAGTGCTTAGTAGTATAATCGATTATTATGAGTCATTCTTAAGCATATGAGTAATCATCTAATACTTAAACATCTCCACAAATTTATTGGCCATAAGTAAATAAGTATTTCGTAGTATAATCTATTATTACCATAAGTAATTAGAAGGTACGATGTAGGTAAAATAAATATGAAGTATATTAATTATTTTATCATACGATAGTTATTTACTTCCTCCGTCTTTTAATACTCACAACGTTTGGACTTTTGCCACTATTCATATAATCTACTTTGACTATTCTTAGTGCTTTTTATATAAGATAAAACATAGTCATGTGGGATCTTGTTAGATTCGTCTCAATGTGTATTTTCAAAATATCAACTTTTTATAAGTTTTGCATAAAAAGAATTTAAGATATAAATGATCAAAATTGTGCATTGGCATGCGTGAAACTAACAAACGTTGCGAGTATTAAAAGACGGAGGAAGTATATTATAAGAGAGGCACATCAGAGAACATCATATTGTCAGCTCCACGTCGATGCCTCTACTTTGGTATAGTACTATGTATATAGATGGTGTTAAAAATTGACCAAAATATAATTCAATTGTTTAGCCTAAAATATTTGGTGGAGCTTTCTTAAGTAGAGAGGACCATGTGTTAGTTGCACATTTGTTTTCTTGTTTACTACTTTTCCATGTTTTTGGATTAACCAATTTTATTTTCACGGTTGTTAATAAGTAACAACTGTTAATATCTTAAACTATCAAATAAGTAAAATTATTTTTAAAAAATTACAACATTGTGCAAGTATTTATACTAATCCAAAAAAATATTACTGGGTAATCCGTACATGACTATGTTCATCATATAGTATTAATAATCACAAAAAAAAAATAGAAAAAGTAGAGCGATATGTGAATATAATAGGTAGTACAAAAATCAAAGAGTTTTATCTAAAATTTGAGGAATTAAGTAGTAGAGTAGTATAGTAGTAGATACATTAAATTACGCAATATATGTTTAAGGAAGTTACATGTTTTTTTTATATAAAAAATAGTAAAATATTACTATCAATGACATGGATAATATCGAATGTAGTTGCTACATATACTACGTATAAAATCGTACAACCAATGGCGGTTATAATTATCGAATTTAGTTGTTAAAATATTATAGAGTACTATAGTAAAAAAATTATCTCTTAATCACATATACTTGATTGACTTTCAAATTTATTTGTATTCTAATTATCCAATATCAGTAGACTACTAAAATGGATTAATTTTTTTTATAAAAAGATAAACTTATATTGGTCATATTTGTTACCAAATTATAGAAAATATAATTTACAAAATAATTCCCATGTGTAAAATGATTTTTTTTTTTTTTTTTGAGGAAAATAGAATCAAATATTTTTATGAGGTGAAAGTTAACAAAATAATTATAGAATCAAATACTTTATTTTTGGAATTTTGTATATCTATAAGAGAGGCAAATTAAAGAGATGCATTTTTCAGCTTCACATTGATTTCGTCTCTTTTAGTATAGTATATAGATTAATAGATAAAATGGTAGTATTATGTAAATATTTAGACAAAGTCAACAAAATGCTACGGAATACATAGCTATGTTCAACATATAATATGAATAATTAATCATAAAAAAAAAAGAAAAAAGTAGAGCGATGTGTGAATATAAAAGCTAATGTAAAAAATTAAAGAGTTGCATCTAAAAAATTGAGGAATTATGTAGTAGATTGATTAGATTACGCAAGTTTTGCTCTTGTTTAAGGAAGTTACATAAATTTCTTTTAAAGTAGTAAAATATTACTATCATATCAACGACGGTGATAACTATCGAATTTAGTTGCTAAATATAATACGTCTAAAATATAAAATAGTACAATCATTGGCGGCTATAATTATCGAATTTAGTTGTTAAAATATTATAGAGTACTATAATAACTTTTTTTTTATACACTCTTATTTATATTGTATTGATTTTCTAATTATATGTATTCTAATATATTATGTAAGTACAAATCGGTTGATTAATGCAATTTGTTTTTTATAAATATTCTACTACGTACTCCGTATAATAGACTATAAAAAGATATATAATAATATTGGTTATATTTGTTAACAAAATATAGAAAAGATTTTACAAAATATTCCCCATGTATTGAGTGACATCTTTTTTTTAGGAAAATAGAATCAAATACTTTTTAAAGTGAAAGTTAACAAATAATTTTTTTGTTTAATAATTTTTATATCTAAAAGAGAGGCGAATCAATGAGTGACATTTGTCATCACCACATTGATTTCCTCTCTTTTAGTATATTATATAGATAGATTGTATTTAGTTTTTTTTTTTTTTCCTTTACTAGTTTCTTTCTATTCATTTAGCCAAAAAAAAAAGAGTACCTAAATGATGATCATTTATATTAATTATTTCTCTTTTAAATGTCAAACAATACAACCTAAAACTAATACACCTCAAGAGATTTGATAATCCTCGAACAATATACTCCCTCCGTCCCTTAATACTCGACCCAGTTTGAGTTTTTGCACCGTTCACATAATTAACTTTGACCCTATTTTATTTCTAGTATATGAAAACAAATGTTGTTATATAATATATTGTTGGCTTCATCTTAATATATATTTTCCAAATATCAATATTTTTATAAGTTTTTATAATATGTAGTTAAAAAAATTGGTGGTCAAAGTTGTACATTGACAAGCATGTCCGGTCAAAACAGGTCGAGTATTAAGGGACGGAGGGAGTATTATCTCCATTGTAATCCGTTTGTTAGCGTTCTTTACGTTTTAAGAAGTACTACCGAAAGAAAATCGTAGATTTCAAATTCTACTACCAAATGTTCTTTACGTTTTGCTTTATATTGTATTATTATTGGGATATAAAAATATACCCCCTCTGTATTTTAAAAAGAGATACACTTTCCTTAAACGGTAGTCCCTCCGTCCCTTAATACTCGCACCGTTTTGACTTTTTTCACTATTCACATAATTCGCTTTGACCCGATTTTATTTATAGTATATGAAAACAAATGTTAATATATAATACATTGTTGTCTTCATCTCAATATACATATTTCCAAAATATTAATATTTTATAAGTTTTTATAATATGTAGTTAAAAATATTGGTGGTCAAAGTTGTGCATTGGCAAGCGTGTCCAGTCAAAACGGTGCGAGTATTAAGGGACAGAGGGTGTAGTATTTTAAAAAGAGATACACTTTCTTTTTTTGACATGTTTTGGTCCCCACATCCAATTATATTAATATTTCTCTCTTTCTTGTGGTCCCTTACACTTACATCATCCTTTTACTATAATAAATGATTCACCCATTATCCCACTTTCATCTTATTATAATAAATTCAACTCACTCTCCTAAAACTATGTGTCGGTCAAAGTGTATCTCTTTTTAAAATACAGAGGGAATACCATCTTACCCGTTACCCTATAAATTAAAATTTATATTTTTCGACTCACTTTATCTTACTTTATTCTTTTTTTTTTCTTCAACTCACTCACTCACTAACTCACCCATCTTCCTATATTCTCTTTTACTTTATCCATATTTTATTATAATTATCAATTTTTTTACATATTTTATTTCATTTGTCTTAAACCTTGTGCAAATAATAACTGTAAAAGTCATTATAAAACGAGGGTAGTACTACAG
This sequence comes from Spinacia oleracea, assembly GCF_020520425.1. Lineage (NCBI taxonomy): Eukaryota > Viridiplantae > Streptophyta > Magnoliopsida > Caryophyllales > Amaranthaceae > Spinacia > Spinacia oleracea. The sequence continues at coordinate 73,013,275 of NC_079490.1, forward strand.
TAGATATCATAATTTTTCCAATTAAAACTAAATCCAAAAATATGATGCATGCAATAAAAAAGCTCAAATTTGAAGTATTATGGCCTGGGGGACACCAAATGCATACCAGTGAAGGTGCTCTCTCAAATAAGGGTCACTTGGTCCAGGCACATCTGGGTCTGTCAACACCTGCAACCAAATAAAAATAAATCATCAAATAATGCAGGTAACACAAATCACGTCAACATCATTGCCTTTAATTTGCATGTATCCTTCGGGTACGACAACTAACAAGGATAAAATTTTAGAATTGATGATTGAACTTGTCTTGTTTATGATCGGTTTTTGTGAAAGCATTTATTCAACTTACCAAGGTGAAGAAGGTTCGCATATCTTCGCCATTGATTTCGACCCGAGGTTTGGAGGTGACAGAAGAAGGAAAAAGCTCAGAGCCATTGAAAACCTGCTTATTATTATAGTCGATACACATTTGTACAGATGGGTTGAATGCATCAATAACATCACCTATTACTCGCCCTACTATTAGAGGTTCGATAATTCTTGCCATGATTTAATGTTTCTCGATCTCTTAATTACTTTCTACTATTAGATCGAGATTCTTATATAAACAATGCAAGTGTATGTGTTTTTATTTTGCATATTGCTATGAATATGATGCTCAAACATTACCACATATTTATACTATTATGCAAGAGATTTCCCCCAATTACAAATAGAATATGTTTATACTTTATGTGCATGCATGTATGCGTATATACTACTCCCTCCTTTTCCGGATATGTTTGAAGTAAGTCTTCCCAAACAAAGCATGTAAGTGTCTTGCGTTGATAAAAGTGAGATAGTTAATCACTTAATAAAGCTAATAGACTACTTTCTTTATTTTCATATGGTTTTAAGGTGCAAACTCCGTTGGACTTGTTGAGTGAACTGTTTCTCTTGATGACGGGCGCGGGCCAGGACCGTATTTAACATGGTATCGAGTCAAGCCCATGACTTGAACCTTAGACCGTTAATACTCTTAATTGTCACGTGTGAGAGGGAGTGTCGAAAAACGCGCTCTGACCCATGAAACATCACAAGTGATCGAACTAAAAAAGGACCTCACACGCGAGCGGGAGAGTTGAAGAATCTTCCCAAACAACAATGTAAGTGTCCCACATTGATAAAAGATTACATAGTTAATCACTTAATAAGGTTATGGGGCTACTCCTTTAGTGCCGTATGGATTTAAGGTACAACCTCCGTTTGATTTGTTGAGTGGACTTTCTCTTGATGACGGGCACGACACAAACCCGTATGTAACATAATACTCGAAATATTTTTATTTGCACATAGTTTTACGAATATTTGCATGCATATGCATTACATGAAAGTGAATAAATTAATATGCAAGTGGAGTTAGTGATCATTTTTTAATTGTTTATCCGAAAGAAAAATAGTAAAGAATTGAAGGCAAGTAAGGTAAAAAAGAAAGAGAAACAAAAAAAGAACTAGTGGTAAAAGAATAAATTAATATGTAAAGAATTGATGCATAGGAAGTGTTGCAAATATTTAAAAATGGCCAAGATCAAAGGACCGGACTCAAGTGTTACAAATATTTAAAAAAAATGGAGGGAGTAATTAATATACATACTCATATTGTTAGTGGTGTCCATTCAAACTTTCACATCAATTTCGATTTGACCCGTGGTGGGTCGGTACGGCAAGTCGGGTTGAAAGGTTCAATTTGGCATGGTGAATGGGTTTGATCATGTCATTGTCGGATCAGCCAAGTTGGGTTACTAATGGACATTGTGGAGACTAAGACTTGGCTAAGCATAGTTAAAAGCTAAGCATAGTTAAAAGAGGAACCATCTTAGGGCCCAACTTTAAAAAAAGAAAAAAAAAAAATCTTTTTTGAGAATTAGGGTGCAATGATAATAATAACAAATACTCCCTCCGTCCCTTAATACTCGCATCGTTTTGACTGGATACGCTTGGCAAAGCACAACTTTGACCACCAATATCTTTAACTACATATTATAAAACTTATAAAAATATTAATATTTTGAAAGTATATATTAATATAAAGCCACCAAAATATTATATACTAACATTTGTTTTCACATACTAGAAATAAAATAGGGTCAAAGTAAATAATGTGAATAGTGCAAAAAGTAAAAACGGTTCGAGTATTAAGGGACAGAGGGAGTATATATATACTACCTCCGTATTTATTTAAAAGATACACTTGGTCGGGCACGGGTATTAAGAATAATAATTGAATGAAATAAAAAAATAAAGCAAGTGGGGCTGGGTAGATATTTTAATCTCTATTATATAAGCCAAGAGGGGAGGGTTAAATGAGTAAATACACTTTTCGTGTCTCGCTTAGAAAAGACTAAATTACCCTACTCTATTTTATGATTCAATTACAAACGTAATAACCCATTAACCCACTTTTCTCTCTCTTCATAAACCAACGATTAACTGGCTACCCTCCTTCCTCCAAGACCTTTCTCTTCTATTCGCAACAGTTCCTCCACGTTGTTCTCTGATAAGGATTAAATAAGTCAACTTCTTGGAAGTTTGACTTTAGGCGCCAACTTTGGTTAAAAGTTGTTATAACTGATTCTGCTGATGTGGCAGTTAATTGTAGTTAGTTAAAGCTGAATTCTTAATGTCAGCAGTTGTATAAATAGATCATCATCTTCATTGTATGATTCAATCAATTACATAATAAAATCACAATTTCCTCCTAATTCTCTAATTCTGTTTTCTAATTCTGAAGTCTTCTTTTCTCTCTTCTTTCTTCTAATCTTCTTCTCTTCTGTTCTGTATTCTTCTCCTTCTCTTCTGAAAATCGATTCTATCAGCTGATCTTCACCTTGGAGATTAGTTAACAGTGAAGGTGATAACCTTCCTGTATCAGTGGTATCAGAGCAATATTGAACTCATCAAACAAAATTGATTCCAAGAGTTCTTCTCGATTCTGGAATTTTAATCTGAAAAACAATCGAGTGAAATTGTGTGATTTGAATTGCAAGCAAAAGCAATCTGGCGCCAGCAACTAGGAAAACCATGGATGAACATCTTAGACAATTGGAAGAACGATTGATTGCACAAGCTCAAAGGGTTGATGATCAATCAACTCAGATTCAAGATCAATCCAAGAAGATGGATGGAATCATGGAGTTGCTACTTGAAATGAGGAATCAGATGAATCAAATGAAGGATAGCACTTCTAAAAATGGTCACAGTAGGCAGCCGGGAGGATCTCAAGGCCAGCATTCCAAAACATTAGGGTATACTCCTAAACTTACATTTCCTAAGTTTGATGGCAAAAATACAAGAATGTGGATTAAGCAATGCAGTAGATATTTTAATTTGTGTCACATTCCTGATGAACAAAAAGTGGATTTAGCTTCATTAAATATGGTAGACAAGGCAGAAAAATGGGTAACAAGTTACCTAACCTCAAGAAGAAATGTAGATTGGGGGGAATTTTGTTTGGATTTAATGGCTAGATTTAGGGATACTAGAGGCAGTAGTTCTGTGGAGCAGTTTAATAAACTCAAACCACCTGACTCTATTGATTCATATCTTGATGAATTTGAAGATTTAAGATCTGATGTTCTTAATACTCATCATACCTTGTCTGAAGAGTATATTCTAGACAGTTTTATTGGGGGTTTAGACCCAATAGTAAAACCATTTGTAAAAGCCTTTAAGCCAAATTCCATTGCTGAAGCTGTGGATTTTGCAAGATTACAGGAAGAACAAAATCTGGCATGTTCACACAAACAGATTAAGCCTACCTATTACTCTCAAACCAATAAACCCACAAATTTTTCCCAAAACACTAAAGCTATACAAGCCATTCCTGTGAGTGTAAATAAGCCTGCTCTCCTTCCCACACCAAACATCAAACCTCAGTTACCTTCTACTAAATTTCAACCTAAGTTTGCAAGGAATTTCAGACACATTCCAGCTGATGTCAGGGCAGAGAAAATAGCTAAAGGGCTGTGTTATTATTGTGACCAACACTATGATAGGAATCATAAGTGTCAGTTCAAAGAACCCCAACTGTTTGCAGTTGAAATTGCTAGTAGTGATGATAAATTGGACTCTCACAGTGATGAGGAAACAAATGATTCTGAAGATGAGGGTTTTAATGAACTTGTTCTTTCTCTAGATGCTCTTTCTGGTAATCAAACATTTCAGACAATGAGGGTTAAGGGGTTAGTTGGCTCTAAGCTTTTTCATATACTGGTAGATTCTGGAAGCACTCATAATTTCCTGGATTTGGATTTAGCTAACTAGATGGGTTGCAAAATAGAAAGCATTTCAGTTCAGCATGTTGCAGTAGCTGATGGAAATCACCTTAACTGCCAGCATGTGTGTAAAGAATTTACATGGGAGATGCAGGGACAAACCTTCAAAGCAGATGTGATGTTGATTGCTTTGGGAGGGTGTGACATGGTCCTTGGAGTCCAGTGGTTAGCAACTTTGGGGCCTATTTGTTGGGATTTCAAGGAACTCAAGATGGAATTTACTCAATCTGGTACACAGTTTGAATTAAAGGGTGTGCATCCCCAAAAGGTTAAGTTGGTAGAGGGAACTCCATCAACTAAATTGTTTGACAGTGCAGTCCAGTTGTGTTTATTACAAGTGAGAGACATGGCCTTTATGAAACTGGAAACAGAAGAAACACTCAAACAATCTGTACCAGTGGAGTTGTTGGAACTTCAGAACACTTACAAAGATATCTTTGCAGATCCAGAGCAACTTCCACCTCACAGGGGTGTTCTTGATCACACTATTCCATTAGAACCTAATTCAAGACCTGTTAATATCAGACCATATAGATATCCCCTGAAGCAAAGGGATATTATTGAACAGCTGGTGCAGGAAATGCTTGAAAGGGGCATCATTCAGAATAGTGCCAGTCCATTTGCTTCACCAGTGGTACTTGTGGGAAAGAAGGATGGTACTTGGAGGTTATGTGTGGATTACAGAGAATTTAATAACAGAACTGTGAAGAACAAATTTCCTATTCCTATTATAGATGAATTAATAGATGAGTTAGCAGGATCTACCATTTTTAGCAAACTGGATCTCAGGGCTGGCTATCACCAATTGAGAGTTAGTGATAAAGATGTGTATAAAACAGCTTTCAAGACTCATGCAGGTCATTTTGAGTTCTTGGTGATGCCATTTGGGCTGACAAATGCACCTGCATCCTTCCAAGGGTGGATGTATAGTGTATTCAAACCATTGATAAGAAAATGTGTATTGGTCTTTTTTGATGACATCCTAGTGTACAGCAAGACTAGAGAAGAACACTGGCATCATCTGGCTCAAGTGTTTGAGCTCATGAGGCAACACAGCATGTTTGCTAAAGCTAGCAAGTGCAACTTTGCTATGGAAAAGGTAGAATACCTTGGGCATTACATATCAGCAAGGGGAATAGAAACTGATCCTGGAAAAATATCACCTGTAGAAAGTTGGCCAGTTCCTCATTCACTTAAAGAGTTAAGAAGTTTCTTGGGTTTGGCAGGTTATTACAGAAAATTTGTCATGCATTATTCACTCATTTGCAAACCCTTAACTGATTTGCTGAAAAAGGGAGCATTTGCTTTGTCTGATCATGCTCAACAAGCATTTGAAAAGCTCAAACAAGGGCTTATTTCAGGCCCTGTATTAGCTTTACCAGACTTTACTAAAACATTCATAGTTGAAACTGATGCATCTTGTAATGGAATTGGGGCTGTGTTAATGCAGGAAGGTCACCCTTTGGCCTTTATTAGTAGAACTTTGGGTCCCAGGTGGCAGAAACTCTCTGTATATGAAAAAGAGCTCTTGGCTATAGTGTTTGCAGTTCAGAAGTGGGAACAGTATTTAATGAGTGCACACTTTGTTATCAGGACATATCAGAAAAGTTTGAAATGGTTATTGCAGCAGAAAATTTCTACACCTTTTCAACAGTTTTGGCTTTCAAAACTAATGGGATTTGACTATGAGATTCACTATAAATGTGGAAAAGAAAATGTTGCAGCTGATGCTTTATCAAGAGTACAGGGATCAGCATTACTTTGTATGGCAATCTCTGTGGTTAGCTCAGATTTGACAGACCTGATTAAAGCAAGTTACACCATTGATGATGGATTAATTAGTGTTCTTGCCACTTTACAACAAACACCTTCAGTTGGTCACTATACTTTAGTGGATGGCCTACTGAGAAGAAAAAACAAGATTGTGTTGGGTCCTGATGATGCTTTGAAGACAAAGGTCATCAATTGGTTACATTCAGAACCTGAGAGTGGTCACTCAGGAAGGGAAATGACTTTAAGAAGGGTCATTACCCATACCAGAAGCTGTGTGGGTGAATATTTCTATGGATTTCATCACAGGCTTACCTAAATCAGCTGGTAAGGATGTCATCTTTGTGGTGGTTGATAGATTAAGCAAATATAGTCATTTTATGACTTTGTCCCATCCATTTACTGCTATCCAAGTTGCTCAGTCATACTTAGATCATGTTTTCAGATTACATGGGTGGCCTAGAAGTATTGTTAGTGATAGAGATCCAATATTTTTAAGCCAATTCTGGAAAGGGCTTTTCAGTTTACATGGAACATCTTTTCTGCTGTCTTCTTCCTACCATCCAGAAACTGATGGCCAAACTGAAGTGGTTAATAGGTGTCTGGAAACTTATCTCAAATGCATGTGTAATGAGAATCCCAAAGAGTGGCATGCTTGGTTTCCTTTGGCTGAATGGTGGTTTAACACCCATTTCCATTCTGCAACACAACTGACCCCATATGAAGTGGTGTATGGACAACCACCCCCTTTACATTTACCATACTTGCCTGGGGGTTCAGATAATGCAGAGGTTGACAGGAGTTTGCAGAGGAGAGAAGCAATGCTCACTCTTCTCAAATCCCATCTTCACAAAGCCCAAACCAGAATGAAACATCAAGTAGATAAACACAGGTCTGACACAGTGTTTATGGTGGGTGATTGGGTCTGGCTGAAGTTACAATCTTACAGGCAGCAGTCGGTTCAACATAGAACCAATCAGAAGATTTCAATGAAGTATTATGGTCCATTTCAAATCATAGGTGTTGTTGGCAAGGTGGCTTATTGTTAGGTTATGATACATATGACAATTCATAAATCATGCGGAAAAACCATTTAGCCAGGAATACATATTATTTACACATAATCATATAGCATAGTTTAGATGCATACTCTTTGTTGCGTGCCTTCCCTAGCTGCGCCCGAACCGAACAAGAACAAGTCTTTAGGACTCCAAGTGTCGTCCCTCCGTAGATAGTCCACAGCACGTCCGGATCCGCCTTAAGATTGACCAACTAGAATCGCCCTTAAGGTACTAAAGATTTTCGGCACTTATAGTCAAGAAATGTGTCTGAATTTTTCTCTCAAAAACTCACTTTGAATACTTGAATAATCTCTGAAAATATGTGACCCTAGGCACTTATTTATAGAGTTATGGAAAGGGTTTTGGAATCCTATTAGGATACTAATTTATTTAATTATAACCCTACTAGGACTCTAATTAAATAATCATTATCTAATAGTTTTAGGATTTAATCACACTTTGAATCCTGATTGCTTCAGGATTCCCGCACAAGTAATGCACGAGCACCGTACACCCGCGCAATCCTTGCGGCCCACGCTAGGCGCACAGCGCTCGGCCCACTGCTGTGCTCCGCGCGCGCGCCCAAGGCCTTGGCTGGGCCTGGCCTTGCGCTGGGCCTGGTCGAGGCTTTGGCGTGCGCTGGTGTGCGTTGGCTCGCTGGGCGACAGCCTGGCTTCGTGCTGGGCCTTCGTCTAGCGGGCCTCGTCCGATGCTAATTCGTACGATACGCTTCCGATTAAATTCCCGATTCCGGAATTCATTTCCGATACGAACAATATTTAATATTTCCGATTCCGGAATTAATTTCCGTTTCGAACAAATATTTAATATTTCCGTTTCCGGAATTATTTTCCGATTCCGATAATATTTCCGATTCTGACAATATTTCCGTTTCCGGCAATATTTCCGATTCTGGCAATATTTCCATATCCGATAATATTTTCCGATACGTACCATGTTTCCGTTTCCGGCAACATCTACGACTTGGATAATATTTATATTTCCGATACGATCCATATTTCCGTTTCCGGCAATATCATCGTTTCCGGAGTATTCATTTCTTGCCTGTGACGATCTCAGCTCCCACTGAAACCAAGATCCGTCGATTCCGAATATCCATAGATGGAGTATTTAATGCCATTAAATACTTGATCCGTTTACGTACTATTTGTGTGACCCTACGGGTTCAGTCAAGAGTAAGCTGTGGATTAATATCATTAATTCCACTTGAACTGAAGCGGCCTCTAGCTAGGCATTCAGCTCACTTGATCTCACTGAATTATTAACTTGTTAATTAATACTGAACCGCATTTATTAGACTTAACATTGAATGTATACTTGGACCAAGGGCATTATTTCCTTCAGTCTCCCACTTGTCCTTAGGGACAAGTGTGCATTTCCTAATTCCTTTGTCGCTCGATGCTTGCTCTTGAACATAAGGTAAGAGTTGTCATCCTTATTATGTCCAGAGGTGTTTCTCGGTTTCAGAGTTCAACTGATCAAATAAACAGATAATCATAGCCTATGATTCATCCGAGCACGGCCATGCATTTCACAGTTTCTAGCTCTCCGAGTGGCCTTGTACAACTTTTAAGCATCTCATCCCGATTTATGGGAGGACAATCCCAATCTTGTGATCTTGAGATTAGACTTCGTTTGATAGGTGATTACCTGAGCGTTGCCTTTATAGCCTCCTTTTACGGTGCGACGGTTGGTCAACGTCAAAGCAACCAGTTCTCAAACAAGTAATCTCAAATCACTCAGGTATTGAGGATTTAGTGTCTAATAATTTTAATGAAATTTACTTATGATAGATTTTCATCTCTTACAGTAAAGTTTCATAGGTCTCGTCCGATACTAGTCTTCCCAAAGTAAGTATCTATGCAAATGATTATGACATTGCCATGTCCACATAGTTCAAGAAACAGAACTACTAGTCATCTTGCATTCTAATCGTCTAACGTTTTCTATGCGTCCAATTTTATAGAAAACTCCGACTAGGGACCATTTTCAACCTTTGACATTCAAGTTCACTTGATAGACATTTCTTAGTCACAGGACTGGTCCTGACAGTCTATCTTGAATATATCGTCAAATTTGAAGGGACTCATCATTTAATACTAAACCAAGATTAAATGGAATATGAAAATACATTTCATATATGATAAATGTTCAACCCCAATGTTTTATAACCATGGGCCTCAAACCCATCTTCTAAAACAATTCATGGAATTCAAAGCTATGCTTGATTTCCAGTGCTACAACGTGAGTGTTGCTTCTCACTTGTTGCATAGGTTTAGTTATCATGCTTTGCTAATCTTAATATCCTTTTCATCGAATGTTCTTCGAGATATGATGATAAGATCTTTTCAAGTTTGTTTATTATGTGATCTAGTCTTTCTTACTTCGATGGTGGTTTTACTCATTTTGCAATGAAGAACCATCAAGTTAGCAAACGTGTTTCTTGCTTCAAGAGTGGTTCTACGCATTTTTCAATGAAGAACCATCAAGCCAGCAGATAGGTGATCTACCCAAGTTCAGTGAAGAACTTTAAACAACCCTGTTTTATTGCTTCTTAGGCAATAATTACTTTTACTTCAACTGTATAGGTTGCTAGTGATGCTTTGTTTGGATTTACCTATCCAAGCAGTTCACAGATATGTGGAATACTTTCCAGCTGTATCTTAGAACATAGAAATTAATATTTTAATATCCCACGCAACAACTCATGGTCTCCAATCCATGTTGCCATTTCAAAACACGATGCTCTATAGCTCGTCCTTATCAATGGTTAACTCCAAAGGGTTTTGCTTGATCCTTTGCCAGTGTTTATGCGTGTAGCATCAATATTTAGCATATCTTTATTTCCTTGAATCAAGAACTATTCCTATGTACCTTTTCAAGTACTATAAGTGTTCTTGATTCAATCTAGTTGATCTTCACTTAGATCAATAGAGATTGGTATATGTTCGTCATGCCTAAAGTCATACGATACGTTTTTGGCGATCCTCATATTATATCATACATGATAAATTCTTTTGCAGAATAATTCCCAATTGAATTCTATTCATGTAACTTTAGCTTATCTAGTTTCAATAGATACTAAATTCAGCTAAATTCTTTGACATATAATATAGGTTAAGAATCTCATTTAGACTCTTTGATGTTTAACTTAGTAAATGCTTATACATAGTTCAAACATCCTTTACTTAGATTTATTCACATGGGTCGAATATCTCCAATGGAGACTTTCGTGTTTGATTTAGTAAATGCCATTACTTAATCCAAAACAATATCATAAGATCTTTGTAAATATATCTTAATACCCAGTATGTACTAAGTTTCGCCATGGTCCATCATTGATGAATAATCTCAAATCTAAGTCATTAGCATTTGAATGTTATTTTACAATAGAGAGATATGTGTGTGATACACATAGGACCAATTAAGTTTTTATGTACTCCCACTAAACTTCTTATATATCTATAAGAATCATGTATATTTTATGAAACTAAAATACTTATTAGCTTCATTAAAATATAATTCCAATTCCCAATTGCTTGCTTAAATCTGTACTTAGATTTTATAAGCTAGCTTTTTCTTTCAAGCATTTATTTGGATCCACAATTCCTATGATATACCATGTACATAGTTTATTCCAACATTTGATTGAGGAATACGTTTTGTCATCCAATTGCTATATGTACCAATATGCAATCATTGCTTGAATTATAGATTTGAGCATTACGATTATGCATGAGGTTTCAACACAATTCACACCATGAATTTGCTTGTAACCTTTAGCAACTAATCTCGCTTTGTGTGTGAACACAATTTCATGTTTGATGGTTTTTTTATCCTTAAAACAAACTTGCAACCAATAGGTGTGAACCTATTCTTGCAAATCAACAAAATTTCAATTTTGTCATCAAAGCATTGAGTATGTTTTATGGCCTCTAACCATCTAAAACATTTGAGTCTTTATATGGCCTCTAACCATTTTAGGGAATCTGGGTTTCGTCATAGCTTTCTTACAGGTCACAAACTCATTAATAGTTTGACTGCAAGTTGTAGGTTTCTTCACTATCTAATAGAAGAATCTCATAGTTTCATTGACTTGAACTCTATGCCTACTTGGGTATAGAACATCAAACAATAGAATATCAATAGCCACTTGAAAGTCCTTTGAATATTCTGTTCTCCTTGAAGCACTTGTAAAGTCTTCTAAGAGATGTCTATTCTTTAAAGCCACTTGTAAAGTCCTTACAGAATAAGTTCGGATTTTCTGAAGCACTTCGAAAAGCCTCCGGAATGTCCGTTTATGTTTGTTGTTCGCCTCGAAGACTTTCGAGGTCTATTTTCTCCCACTTGTCATTTTGGAAACGAATCTCCAAAAGGACATTATTTCGAGCAAACAAACATTATGTTCTCAAAAATTCGTGGTAGAAACAATACTCTTGTGTCTCATTTGAATAAATCACAATGAAACATATATCTATACTTGGGCCTTAGTTTGTTGAATAACAAACACTAAGCTCCCACTGAGTTTTGCAACTCTCTAGATATATTTTATGAAAAGTTATTCTGAAATTACTTTTCAATAGCTTTGACGAATTTGGTTTAGTTTGGTGGTAGTTGAGCATTTTGTTTTAGAAAAAGTCTTTATGATTCATCATTAATCGAATCAAGTACTAATTGACTCCGATTATTCCAACTAAGATATGCCATATCTTATGGACCTAGATTGTGAAATTACAACACACAATCATTGATGATCATATTTGGTCTCAAGTAATCATGATCTAACCTAGATCTTTATGATTTCTTGCCAAGTGGATTTTATACTTCTGAATCTCCAAACAGATTCAACTTATATCACATTTGAGTCAATAAACCTATATTACTCAAATCCATGTGAAATAATAAAGTCATAAAATCTTTCTTTAGCTTTGAACTCTATCGTCTAGGCGTTCTAACAATAGTTCATATCTTTTGTTACTTTCAACAAGTAAGACTAGCTTGTCTTAAGTTGATCTAGAAATCAACCAACTTTCAAAAGTCCATTAAAATAGAGCTTTTGAATGTTAACTTGTTGATATGGTCTAAGCAACAATGCCAAAGATTAGTGGAACTCAAATCAAGGGGTTGATTTGAACCTAGTAAAGTTCTTTAAAAAGTTGTTTGTTTTAATCAAGCATATTGACTCATTCCGTAAATGACCATTTCATTCAAATAAACAAACAAACAAGCATTGTTTTTGTTCTTCTGAATGTGAGTCTTTCTGTGTTTGAAGCAGAAATTTAGGTATGCTGATTATGGAACAAAATAGCCATTTAGTTCCAGCCTTTGAAAGGACTTAAAACAAATTAGATGACCCTACAACTAATGTAGCATTGCCATGCTTCTTTTCCCACTTGTAGGTCATTAGTGTATCCTAGCTTCCATTGTTTGAGTTATTACCGAAGTAAGAACCTCAAGCGGTATATGATACCAAGGAAGTTTGATTGCTAGGTGACTTCTCTTTAAACATAAATTTATAGGTAGAAACGGAATCGTAAATTCCTTTCATTTGTTCCTCGTTTTCCTATTTCTTGTACCCTTTCTTATAGTCTTAAGAATTGAATTCTTTAGTGTTGACTTTTATACTTTGTTAGACATGTCCAATGTCACCAACAAGGTTCTTTACCATTTTAATTTATGTTGAATATTTTGTTTCAACTAGATGATCTTACCAGAAGCTTCTAAAGTTCTCTAAGCATCGATCTATTCGAATGTCTAGGGACTAGACTCATTCGAGAATTAAATGGACAAAGATATTAGGTTGTTAACCATTGGTAAAGCTGAGCGTATTAAACTCAATGCTTTATGATCTCAAAACTACATTGTATTTTGAATTCACAAGCACCAATTGGTTTGCCATTCGACTTTGATGTTCGAAAACAACCATAAAAGTCGCTAAAAGAAACGTACATTTTAAATTGCTCATTTTTTCTCATTTCCGTGAATCGTTCTTGGATTCACTACCAATCGAGGAAATTTACTGTTACCTTTCTAAAAGGATTTATTGCAGTGCAAGATATTTAATTATAAACAATAATTAAAACATACATTGAAGCATGCAAAGTCTAAACATTTATCATGAATAATAACTTGAAATTAAAGCAATCATGCAATTCAAACAAGTTATTAGCATTTTATTCGAATTATGTGTTCCGGCAGGTGTGAATAAAATGATTCCGAGATCCTAAAATCATTGAAGAACTAAGCACAGTTTGTCGACTTAATCCTAAAACATCTTAGGTAAGCAAAAGCCTTTTGCTAATAGTCTAGAAACTATTCTTGGTTGATAGGTACGTCTAAGAACTTATTAGGTAAACCTATCGATTTTGCCACGACATAAAAGGACTCCTTACTTATATCGTTGAGTTTCACCAAAACTAACATGTACTCACAATTATTTGTGTACCTTGCCCCTTTAGGACCAATAAGTAACACCTCGCTGAGCGAAAACTATTACTAGATTGATGTAAAGGATATCCAAGCAAGTGTATATTTTGGCATGGCACCTTTTAACTCAATTTTTAAGTTTGGAACTTAAGGCTCTTACTATGTTGGTTAGATTTTAAGTGAACTAAAATCCTTAATCATGCAACATAATCAAGCTTTTTGATCTCATGCATTTTAAGACATATTTAAAAGCAATAAATAACTTGAAACATGCATAAGATAAATGTGATCTAGTATGGCCCGACTTCATCTTGAAGCTTTGACTTCAAAGTCCGTCTTGAAAATCTCCGTGGGAGGCACCATTTTCTTCAAATAGGATAAGCTATAATTAAAACTAATTACAACTAGTTGATGGTACGCAGACCATATTTGAATTGAAAAATAACTTTGGTACTTTAGACCAATTACATTCAAATTAATGGTGCGCAGACCATATTTTCTATCCTATTTGGGCCATACTAGTCACTTCATAACCTGCAAAACAGTACATATACAATATATACCATTCACCCATTCATTATCATGAATGGCCCACATAGCTGGTTAGTAAAACACATTATGCATCACGTAAACATTTGCAGCAATTAATCAAGGGCACCAATAATCTACCAATTATTCAGTCCTTATTAATTCTAATCAAGTTGTTTTAACCTTAAGGATTTGTAGACCTAATCAAGAGTTTATGACTAAAAGCGCTCCCACTTAAACCAATAAATTCATATGCTTTACTAATTTTAAACATAAAAATGTATTTCAAGTCTAACCGGAAACATACAAATTTAATTAAAATTTAAAGCCCATATAAATTTATAATTGAATCCAAAAAATTTTAATTTGATTTCAGTCGAATTTTAAATTAATTCATGATTTTAATTTTAGTAAAATAATTAGAATAAATAAAATTTATTATAATTACAATATTCAAAATTAAAATCCAAGAAAATAATTTAAATTATTAATTTTAAAATTAATTAAAATTACGTAAACTGAAAATTTCAAATTAAACATTCAAAACGATCTAATCGCAACGCAAACACCCTACGCATCGCACGCCCATGGGCCACACGCACACAGCCATCGCTAGCCATGTGCGCGCAGCCCATGCGCTCGTCGCATAGCTGCTGCATCTTCCCATCGCAAGCCATCGCACAAGTGGTGCTCGCTGCGCGCGCGCCAGCGCTCGACGCACGCGAGCCATCGCTCGCTGTGCGCGCTCGCCAGCGCTTGCTGCGCGCGCTCGCCAGCGCTTGCTGCGCGCGCTCCAGCACTTGATGCACGCGAGCCATCGCTCCCTGTGCGCGAGCAATTGCGCGCGATCAACGCTGGGCGCAGCGCTCGTGGCACGCGAGCTTGCGCTCGCTGCGCGCGATGCTGCGCGCTTGCGCGAGGCAGTGCGCATTGTGGCGCAGCTCGCTTGCTGCCCGCACGCGACTGCCATGCCTTGCCTTCGCCCATGCCCATTCATCCATAGCTCCTGGCCCACGACACAAGGCAGGGCTGCTGCCTTGTGCTCGTGCACCATGCCCCTGCTCATTGCATTCGTGCCGCACGGGCGACGAGCTCCCTTGCTCGTCGTCGCATGCCCGCACTATACAACACCCCTTAAGGGTAACACGAAGCGTCCATTGCTTTGTGCGTGCAAGTTATGTGAACGAATTGCATAAAAATTTAAAATTTATATTTAAAATTAATGACAAATTAATAAATAATATTAATTTCATAATTTTAGGGCGAAAAATCGAAAATTTATTATTCAATTGATTTCCGATTATCATGGATTCAAGCCTAGGTCATAAAAATTTAAAATTTATCATAAATTTACAATTTTTATGGTGGTTTTTAATCATAGGTTTCTAATTAAATTATAATTAATTATGAAAATCAAATTAATTCTAAATTATTCTAATTTTCAACAAATTAATCATAATTACAAATTAGATTGTATAATTAACAAGGCTAGGCATTCAAACTTGTTAAACATATACAGTAGGTCAATCAAAAATTCAAGATTTATCAACAAGAATCGCAAATATTTAATTTAACATCTTAAATTTACGAAATTTTGCATTCGAAAAACTAAAACCTTCGAAAAGTCATAGTTAGGCTTCGAATTTGAGAATTCTGGGTTCGGCAGAAAATTACTATTTTTGTCAAAATTTTAGAATTCCTTTTACATGCGGAATTGACACAAAAATCACTCGATTTGGATGAGTAACGAAGAAACTGCCGAAAAACTGCGTACGTATAATTAAATAAACGCAATTTGCAATTAATTAACAATTACGAAAATTAATCACCCCTTTTAATTCTTGCAAATTTGTAATATTTAACCATGTTCATGCAATTTAGATTATGAAAATAATAAGAGGCTCGTGATACCACTGTTAGGTTATGATACATATGACAATTCATAAATCATGCGGAAAAACCATTTAGCCAGGAATACATATTATTTACACATAATCATATAGCATAGTTTAGATGCATACTCTTTGTTGCGTGCCTTCCCTAGCTGCGCCCGAACCGAACAAGAACAAGTCTTTAGGACTCCAAGTGTCGTCCCTCTGTAGATAGTCCACAGCACGTCCGGATCCGCCTTAAGATTGACCAACTAGAATCGCCCTTAAGGTACTAAAGATTTTCGGCACTTATAGTCAAGAAATGTGTCTGAATTTTTCTCTCAAAAACTCACTTTGAATACTTGAATAATCTCTGAAAATATGTGACCCTAGGCACTTATTTATAGAGTTATGGAAAGGGTTTTGGAATCCTATTAGGATACTAATTTATTTAATTATAACCCTACTAGGACTCTAATTAAATAATCATTATCTAATAGTTTTAGGATTTAATCACACTTTGAATCCTGATTGCTTCAGGATTCCCGCACAAGTAATGCACGAGCACCGTACACCCGCGCAAGCCTTGCGGCCCACGCTTGGCGCACAGCGCTCGGCCCACTGCTGTGCTCCGCGCGCGCGCCCAAGGCCTTGGCTGGGCCTGGCCTTGCGCTGGGCCTGGTCGAGGCTTTGGCGTGCGCTGGTGTGCGTTGGCTCGCTGGGCGACGGCCTGGCTTCGTGCTGGGCCTTCGTCTAGCGGGCCTCGTCCGATGCTAATTCGTACGATACGCTTCCGATTAAATTCCCGATTCCGGAATTCATTTCCGATACGAACAATATTTAATATTTCCGATTCCGGAATTAATTTCCGTTTCGAACAAATATTTAATATTTCCGTTTCCGGAATTATTTTCCGATTCCGATAATATTTCCGATTCTGACAATATTTCCGTTTCCGGCAATATTTCCGATTCTGGCAATATTTCCATATCCGATAATATTTTCCGATACGTACCATGTTTCCGTTTCCGGCAACATCTACGACTTGGATAATATTTATATTTCCGATACGATCCATATTTCCGTTTCCGGCAATATCATCGTTTCCGGAGTATTCATTTCTTGCCTGTGACGATCTCAGCTCCCACTGAAACCAAGATCCGTCGATTCCGAATATTCATAGATGGAGTATTTAATGCCATTAAATACTTGATCCGTTTACGTACTATTTGTGTGACCCTACGGGTTCAGTCAAGAGTAAGCTGTGGATTAATATCATTAATTCCACTTGAACTGAAGCGGCCTCTAGCTAGGCATTCAGCTCACTTGATCTCACTGAATTATTAACTTGTTAATTAATACTGAACCGCATTTATTAGACTTAACATTGAATGTATACTTGGACCAAGGGCATTATTTCCTTCACTTATCAGTTGAAATTGCCATAGGAATCTAAGATTCACAATGTTTTCCATGTGTCACAGCTGAAGGCTTTTCATGGAAAACTCCCTATTGCTACTCATATTCCTCAGTGGTTTCAAGGGAAAAATGCAACCACGGTGTATAAGCCTTTGGCTATATTGGACAGTCGAGTACTTGAGTCCCAACATCCACCTGTGGTGCAATATTTGGTTCAGTGGGAGAATTTTCCCCTTCATGAATATTCTTGGATAAATGCTACTGAATTTGAGGCCACATTTCCAGCCTTTACTTTACCTTAAACTTGGGTCAAGTTTTTCAGAACAAGGGAGGTATGATAAGGATTAAATAAGTCAACTTCTTAGAAGTTTGACTTTAGGCGCCAACTTTGGTTAAAAGTTGTTATAACTGATTCTGCTGATGTGGCAGTTAGTTGTAGTTAGTTACAGCTGAATTCTTAATGTCAGCAGTTGTATAAATAGATCATCATCTTCATTGTATGATTCAATCAATTACATAATAAAATCACAATTTCCTCCTAATTCTCTAATTCTGTTTTCTAATTCTGAAGTCTTCTTTTCTCTCTTCTTTCTTCTAATCTTCTTCTCTTCTGTTCTGTATTCTTCTCCTTCTCTTCTGAAAATCGATTCTATCAGCTGATCTTTGAAGGAAATAATGCCCTTGGTCCAAATATGCATTCTATGTTAAGTCTAATAAATGCGGTTCAGTATTAATTAACAAGTTAATAATTCAGTGAGATCAAGTGAGCTGAATGCCTGACTAGAGGCCGCTTCAGTTCAAGTGGAATTAATTATATTAATCCACAGCTTACTCTTGACTGAACCCGTAGGGTCACACAAATAGTACGTAAACGGATCAAGTATTTAATGGCATTAAATACTCCATCTATGGATATTCGGAATCGACGGATCTTGGTTTCAGTGGGAGCTGAGATCGTCACAGGCAAGAAATGAATACTCTGGAAACGATGATATTGCCGGAAACGGAAATATGGATCGTATCGGAAATATAAATATTATCCAAGTCGTAGATGTTGCCGGAAACGGAAACATGGTACGTATCGGAAAATATTATCGGAAATGGAAATATTGCCGGAATCGGAAATATTGCCGGAAACGGAAATATTGTCAGAATCGGAAATATTATCGGAATCGGAAAATAATTCCGGAAACGGAAATATTAAATATTTGTTCGAAACGGAAATTGATTCCGGAATCGGAAATATTAAATATTGTTCGTATCGGAAATGAATTCCGGAACCGGGAATTTAATCGGAAGCGTATCGTACGAATAAACATCGGACGAGCTTGCTAGACGCAAGGCCTAGCACGAAGCTAGGCCCAATGCCTAGCAAAGCCCGCGCGCGACCAAAGCAAGCAAAGCCCAAACGCGAGAGCAAGGCCAGCAGGCGCGCGCCCCTCGTGGGCTGCGAGCACTTGCTGGGCCTGGGCTCAGCGCGCGCGCGCGCATGGCGCCCCTCGTGGGCTGCTGCGCCTGCGTGTGTGTTTGTGCTTGCGTACGAAACCTTGATCGGTTAGGATTCGTATAAGATTGATTTCCTAAGTCTTCTAGATAAATTAAGTGATTGAATTTTAGATTAATTCAGATTCACTAAATCGTTTCCTAGTAGGATTCTAATATCCGATACCCATGCCCTATAAATAGGTGATCAATGCTCACAATTTATATCGAGTATTCAAGTATTCAAAGTGATTTTTGAGAGCAAAAATTCAGTCATACAATTGCCTATATGTGCCGAAAATTCTAAGTACCTTAAGGGCGATCCTAGTTGGTCAAGCTTAAGGCGGATCCGGACGTGCTGTGGACTATCTACGGAGGGACGACACTTGGAGTCCTAAAGACTTGTTCTTGTTCGGTTCGGGCGCAGCTAGGGAAGGCACGCAACAAAGTGTATGCATCTAAACTATGCTAAATGATTATGTGTAAATAATATGTTTTCCTGGCTTTATGGTTTTCCGCATGATTTATGAATTGTCATATGTATCATAACCTAACAGTGGTATCACGAGCCTCTTATTATTTTCATAATCTAAATTGCATGAACATGGTTAAATATTACAAATTTGCAAGAATTAAAAGGGGTGATTAATTTTCGTAATTGTTAATTAATTGCAAATTGCGTTTATTTAATTATACGTACGCAGTTTTTCGGCAGTTTCTTCGTTACTCATCAAAATCGAGTGATTTTTGTGTCAATTCCGCATGTAAAAGGCATTCTATGAGCTTTAAATTAAACTTTTGGATTCAATTATAAATTTATATGAGCTTTAAATTTTAATTAAATTTGTATGTTTCCGGTTAGACTAGAAATACATTTTTATGTTTAAAATTAGTAAAGCATATGAATTTATTGGTTTAAGTGGGAGCCCCTTTTAGTCATAAACTCTTGATTAGGTCTACAAATCCTTAAGGTTAAAACAACTTGATTAGAATTAATAAGGACTGAATAATTTGTAGATTATTGGTGCCCTTGATTAATTGCTGCAAATGTTTATGTGATGCATAATGTGTTTTACTAACCAGCTATGTGGGCCATTCATGATAATGAATGGGTGAATGGTATATATTGTATATGTACTGTTTTGCAGGTTATAAAGTGACTAGTATGGCCCAAATAGGATAGAAAATATGGTCTGCGTACCATTAATTTGAATGTAATTGGTCTAAAGTACCAAAGTTGTTTTTCAATTCAAATATGGTCTGCGTACCATCAAATAGTTGTAATTAGTTTTAATTATAACTTATCCTATTTGAAGAAAATGGTGCCTCCCACGGAGATTTTCAAGACGGACTTTGAAGTTAAAGCTTCAAGATGAAGTCGGGCCATACTAGATCACATTTATCTTATGCATGTTTTAAGTTATTTATTGCTTTTAAATATGTCTTAAAATGCATGAGATCAAAAGCTTGATTATGTTGCATGATTAAGGATTTTAGTTCACTTAAAATCTAACCAACATAGTAAGAGCCTTAAGTTCCAAACTTAAAAATTGAGTTAAAAGGTGCCATGCCAAAATATACACTTGCTTGGATATCCTTTACATCAATCTAGTAATAGTTTTCGCTCAGCGAGGTGTTACTTATTGGTCCTAAAGGGGCAAGGTACACAAATAATTGTGAGTACATGTTAGTTTTGGTGAAACTCAACGATATAAGTAAGGAGTCCTTTTATGTCGTGGCATAATCGATAGGTTTACCTAATAAGTTCTTAGACGTACCTATCAACCAAGAATAGTTTCTAGACTATTAGCAAAAGGCTTTTGCTTACCTAAGATGTTTTAGGATTAAGTCGACAAACCGTGCTTAGTTCTTCAATGATTTTAGGATCTTGGAATCATTTTATTCACACCTGCCGGAACACATAATTCGAATAAAATGCTAATAACTTGTTGAAATTGCATGATTGCTTTAATTTTCAAGTTATTACTCATGATAAATGTTTAGACTTTGCATGCTTCAATGTATGTTTTAATTATTGTTTATAATTAAATATCTTGCACTGCAGTAAATCCTTTTAGAAAGGTAACGGTAAATTTCCTCGATTGGTAGTGAATCCAAGAACGATTCACGGAAATGAGAGAAAATGAACAATTTAAAATGTACGTTTCTTTTAGCGACTTTTATGGTTGTTTTCGAATATCAAAATCGAATGGCAAACCAATTGGTGCTTGTGAATTCAAAATACAATGTAGTTTTGAGATCATAAAGCATTGAATTTAATACGCTTAGCTTTACCAATGGTTAACAACCTAATATCTTTGTCCATTTAATTCTCGAATGAGTCTAGTCCCTAGACACTCGAATAGATCGATGCTTAGAGAACTTTAGAAGCTTCTGGTCAGATCATCTAGTTGAAACTTAATATTCAACATAAATTAAATGGTAAGAACCTTGTTGGGGTAACATTGGACATGTCTAACAAAGTATAAAAGTCAACACTAAAGAATTCAATTCTTAAGACTATAAGAAAGGGTACAAGAAATAGGAAAACGAGGAACAAATGAATGGAATTTACGATTCCGTTTCTACCTATAAGTTTATGTTTAAAGAGAAGTGACCTAGCAATCAAACTTCCTTGGTATCTTATATCGCTTGAGGTTCTTACTTCGGTAATAACTCAAACAATGGAAGCTAGGATACACTAATGACCTACAAGTGGGAAATGAAGCGTGGCAATGCTACATTAGTTGTAGGGTCATCTAGTTTGTTTTAAGTCCTTTCAAAGGCTGGAACTTAATGGCTATTTTGTTCCATAATCAACATACCTAAATTTCTGTTTTCAAACACAGAAAGACTCACATTCAAGAAAAACAAAAACAATGTTTGTTTGTTTATTTGAATGAAATGGTCAATTACGGGTTGAGTCAACATGCTTGATTAAAACAAACAACTCTTTAACAATAAAACTTTACTAGGTTCAAATCAACCCCTTGATTTGAGTTCCACTAATCTTTGGCATTGTTGCTTAGACCATATCAACAAGTTAACATTCAAAAACTCTATTTTATGGACTTTTGAAAGTTGATTGATTTCTAGATCATTCAAGACAAGTTAGTCTTACTTGTTGAAAGTAACAAAAGATATGAACTATTGTTAGAACGCCTAGACAATAGAGTTCAAAGCTAAAGAAAGATTTTATGACTTTATTATTTCACATTTGAGTGAATGTAGGTTTATTTACTCAAATGTGATATAAGTTGAATCTGTTTGGCTAGTTCAAAGATTCAGAAGTATAAAATCCACTTGGCAAGAAATCATAAAGATCTAGGTTAGACCATGTTGATGATTACTTGAGACCAAATATGATCATCAATGATTGCGTGTTGTAATTTCACAATCTAGGTCCATAAGATATGGCATAATCGAAGTCAATTAGTACTTGATTCGATCAATGATGAATCATAAAGACTTTTCCTATAATTTCTAAAACAAAATGCTCAACTACCACCAAACTAAACAAAATTCGTCAAAGCTATTAAAAAGTAATTTCATGATATCTTTTCAATTATATATATCTAAAGAGTTGCTAAACTCAGTGGGAGCTTAGTGTTTGTTATTCAAGAAACTAAGGCCCATGTCTAGATATATGTTTTATTGTGATTTATTCAAATGAGACACAAGGGTATTGTTTCTACCACGAATTTTTGAGAACATAATGTTTATTTGCTCGAAATAATGTCCTTTTGGAGATTCGTTTCCAAAATGATAAGTGGGAGAAAATAGACCTAGAAAGTCTTCGAGGCGAACAACAAACATAAACGGACATTCCGGAGGCTTTTCGAAGTGCTTCAGAAAAACCGAACTTATTCTTTAAGGACTTTAGAAGTGGCTTTAAAAGAATAGACATCTCTTAAAAGACTTTACAAGTGCTTCAAAGAGAATAGAATATTCAAAGGACTCTCAAAGTGCCTGTTGATATTCTATTGTTTGATGTTCTATACCCAAGTAGGCATAGAGTTCAAGTCACTGGAACTATGAGATTCTTCTATTAGATAGTAAAGAAACATAGAGTTCTGGTCAATGAAACTATGAGATTCTTCTATTAGATAGTGAAGAAACCTACAACTTGCAGTCAAACTATTATCATGTAGATTAATAAGTTTGTGACTTGTAAGAAAGCTATGACGAAACCCAGATTCCCTAAAATGGTTAGAGGCCATATATAGACTCAAATGTTTTAAATGGTTAGAGGCCATAAAACATACTGAATGTTTTGATGACAAAATTGAAATTTTGTTGATTTGCAAGAATAGTTTCACACCTATTGGTTGCAAGTTTGTTTTAAGGATAAAAACCATCAAACATGAAATTGTGTTCACAACACAAAGCTAGATTAGTTGCTAAAAGGTTACAAGCAAATTCACGGTGTGGATTGTGTTGAAACCTCATGCATAATCGTAATGCTCAAGTCTATAATTCAAGCAATGATTGCATATTGGTACATATAGCAATTGGATGACAAAACGTATTCCTCAATCAAATGTTGGAATAAACTATGTACATGGTATGTCATAGGATTTGTGGATCCAAATAAATGCTTGAAAGAGAAAGCTAGCTTATAAAATCTAAGTACAGATTTAAGCAAGCAATTGGGAATTGGAATTATATTTTAATGAAGCTAATAAGTATTTTAGTTTCATAAAACATACATGATTCTTATAGATATATAAGAAGTTTAGTGGGAGTACATAAAAACTTAATTGGTCCTATGTGTATCACACACATATCTCTCTATTGTAAAATAACATTCAAATGCTAATGACTTAGATTTGAGATTATTCATCAATGATGGACCATGGCGAAACTTAGTACATACTGGGTATTAAGATATATTTACAAAGATCTTATGATATTGTTTTGGATTAAGTAATGGCATTTACTAAATCAAACACGAAAGTCTCCATTGAAGATATTCGACCCATGTGAATAAATCTAAGTAAAGGATGTTTGAACTATGTATAAGCATTTACTAAGTTAAACATCAAAGAGTCTAAATGAGATTCTTAACCTATATTATATGTCAAAGAATTTAGCTGAATTTAGTATCTACTGAAACTAGATAAGCTAAAGTTACATGAATAGAATTCAATTGGGAATTATTCTGCAAAAGAATTTATCATGTATGATATAATATGAGGATCGCCAAAAACGTATCGTATGACTTTAGGCATGACGAACATATACCAATCTCTATTGATCTAAGTGAAGACCAATTAGATTGAGATCAAGAAAAACTTATGGTACTTGAAAAGGTACATAAGATTACTTCTTGATTCAAGGAAATAAAGATATGCTAAATATTGATGCTACACGCATAAACACTGGCAAAGGATCAAGCAAGACCCTTTGGAGTTAACCATTGATAAGGACGAGCTATAGAGCATCGTGTTTTGAAATGGAAACATGGATTGGAGACCATGAGTTGTTGCGTGGGATATTAAAATATTAATGTTCTAAGATACAGCTGGAAAGTATTCCACATATCTGTGAACTGCTTGGATAAGTAATTCCAAACAAAGCATCACTAGCAACCTATAAAGTTGAAGTAAAAGTACTTATTGCCTAAGAAGCAATAAAACAGGGTTGTTTATGTTAAAGAGTTCTTCACTGAACTTGGGTAGATCACATGTCTTCTAGCTTGATGGTTCTTCATTGAAAAAATACGTAGAACCACTCTTGAAGCAAGAAAAGACTAGATCACAAAATAAACATACTCAAAAGATCTTATCATCTATCTCAAAGAACATTCGATGAAAAGGATATTAAGATTGGCAAAGCATGATAACTAAACCTATGCAACAAGTGAGAAACAACACTCACGTTGTAGCACTGGAAATCAAGCATAGCTTTGAATTCCATGAACTGTTTTAAAGATGGGTTTGAGGCCCATGGTTATAAAACAATGGGGTTGAACATTTATCATATATGAAATGTATTTTCATATTCCATTTAATCTTGGTTTAGTATTAAATGATGAGTCCCTTCAAATTTGACGATATATTCAAGATAGACTGTCAGGACCAGTCCTGTGACTAAGAAATGTCTATCAAGTGAACTTGAATGTCAAAAGTTGAAAATAGTCCCTAGTCGGAGTTTTCTATAAAATTGGACGTATAGAAAACGTTAGACGATTAGAATGCAAGATGACTAGTAGTTCTGTTTCTTGAACTATGTGGACATGGCAATGTCATAATCATTTGCATAGATACTTACTTTGGGAAGACTAGTATCGGACAAGACCTATGAAACTTTACTGTAAGAGATGAAAATCTGTCATAAGTAAATTTCATTAAAATTATTAGACACTAAATCCTCAATACCTGAGTGATTTGAGATTACTTGTTTGAGAACTGGTTGCTTTGACGTTGACCAACCGTCGCACCGTAAAAGGAGGCTATAAAGGCAACGCTCAGGTAATCACCTATCAAACGAAGTCTAATCTCAAGATCGCAAGATTGGGATTGTCCTCCCATAAATCGGGATGAGATGCTTAAAAGTTGTACAAGGCCACTCGGAGAGCTAGAAACTGTGAAATGCATGGCCGTGCTCGGATGAATCATAGGCTATGATTATCTGTTTATTTGACCAGTTGAACTCTGAAACCGAGGAACACCTCTGGACATAATAAGGATGACAACTCTTACCTTATGTTCAAGAGCAAGCATCGAGCGACAAAGGAATTAGGAAAGGAGACTGAAGGAAATAATTCCCTTGGTCCAAGTATGCATTCTATGTTAAGTCTAATAAATGCGGTTCAGTATTAATTAACAAGTTAATAATTCAGTGAGAGCAAGTGAGCTGAATGCCTGACTAGAGGCCGCTTCAGTTCAAGTGGAATTAATTATATTAATCCACAGCTTACTCTTGACTGAACACGTAGGGTCACACAAATAGTACGTAAACGGATCAAGTATTTAATGGCATTAAATACTCCATCTATGGATATTCGGAATCGACGGATCTTGGTTTCAGTGGGAGCTGAGATCGTCACAGGCAAGAAATGAATACTCTGGAAACGATGATATTGCCGGAAACGGAAATATGGATCGTATCGGAAATATAAATATTATCCAAGTCGTAGATGTTGCCGGAAACGGAAACATGGTACGTATCGGAAAATATTATCGGAAATGGAAATATTGCCGGAATCGGAAATATTGCCGGAAACGGAAATATTGTCAGAATCGGAAATATTATCGGAATCGGAAAATAATTCCGGAAACGGAAATATTAAATATTTGTTCGAAACGGAAATTGATTCCGGAATCGGAAATATTAAATATTGTTCGTATCGGAAATGAATTCCGGAACCGGGAATTTAATCGGAAGCGTATCGTACGAATAAACATCGGACGAGCTTGCTAGACGCAAGGCCTAGCACGAAGCTAGGCCCAACGCCTAGCAAAGCCCGCGCGCGACCAAAGCAAGCAAAGCCCAAACGCGAGAGCAAGGCCAGCAGGCGCGCGCCCCTCGTGGGCTGCGAGCAGTTGCTGGGCCTAGGCTCAGCGCGCGCGCGCGCATGGCGCCCCTCGTGGGCTGCTGCGCCTGCGTGTGTGTTTGTGCTTGCGTACGAAACCTTGATCGGTTAGGATTCGTATAAGATTGATTTCCTAAGTCTTCTAGATAAATTAAGTGATTGAATTTTAGATTAATTCAGATTCACTAAATCGTTTCCTAGTAGGATTCTAATATCCGATACCCATGCCCTATAAATAGGTGATCAATGCTCACAATTTATATCGAGTATTCAAGTATTCAATGTGATTTTTGAGAGCAAAAATTCAGTCATACAATTGCCTATATGTGCCGAAAATTCTAAGTACCTTAAGGGCGATCCTAGTTGGTCAAGCTTAAGGCGGATCCGGACGTGCTGTGGACTATCTACGGAGGGACGACACTTGGAGTCCTAAAGACTTGTTCTTGTTCGGTTCGGGCGCAGCTAGGGAAGGCACGCAACAAAGTGTATGCATCTAAACTATGCTAAATGATTATGTGTAAATAATATGCTTTCCTGGCTTTATGGTTTTTCCGCATGATTTATGAATTGTCATATGTATCATAACCTAACAATCTGCACCTTGGAGATTAGTTAACAGTGAAGGTGATAACCTTCCTGTATCATTCTCCCACGTTGCCGTGAACTTGAATTCTCCGGCGCCATCTCATCAGGTATGAATCATTTTTCCTTCTTCCTCATCTTCTTTTGTTAATCTGGCTTCTAATTTTCTATTTTAGTTTTGAATTGATCGGAATTGGTGGGTTTTTTTAATTGTCGTTTGTTTAATCTTTTCTCCTTAAATTTTTGGCATAAAATTTGTATTTTTTTTATTTAATTTGATTTGGATTTGATTTGGGGGATTTTATTTGATTTTGGGGATTTATTTTGGATTTATTTGATTCGAATTTGGATCTGATTGCGGATTATATTTGGGGGAAATCAAAGACGGTGATTCGTGGAATTGACTTGAGCAACAACATATTGGACCCTTGCTGGAGGGCCGACAATGGAAGAGACTGGTGGAAACCAAAGTGAGCGTCATGAGCTTCATCTACAATTACTCTTTTATGTTGCTGCTTTCCCTCATGTATTTTCTATTTTGTATCCATTTTTTTGAATTTTTCTGTTAATTTTATTTGTAATTATAGAGCCAAAATAAATCTTAGTCTGATTGCTAAATTTTAGAAAAGAGCATTAATTTACGAGCACAATAAAGCTTAGTCTTATTGCTAATTTTTATATACATCGTGTAATTTACGAATGTTTGATTGAGTAATAATTTGGGCAATTTGTTCTTTTAATTCTAGAGCTTGAGTAAACGTAGGAGGTGGTGGTGGTGGTTTTGTTCATGAGAAGACAATGTATTAGGTTAGGTTCGAGTAATGCAATTTTAACATGGTTAAGCTCACTGATTCAATTGATTATTTGTTGTTTTAGTGCTAGAGTTGGTCTTCTAAATTACTAAATATGGCAAGTGTATCTCTTAAATAAATACAGTCGAAAAAGGCAAGTGTATCCCTTAAATAAATACGGAGGCAAGTGTATCCGATAACGCTGGTATTTGTGAATTTACACTATATTATAATAATGTTAAAGGACCCACATTTAACGTTTTACCTTAGCCTCTCAAAATAAAAATGAACACATTAATTGAGTAGTACTTCATGTTTGAAAGTAAAATGGTACATCGTATATTTTGTATCATTGACATGTCAATTACCCTTCGTTCATCTGTAGTCTTAGTTTGTTACTCAGAAGTCGTATGAGATTGGTTTCTTCGAAGAAACTGCAAAGCGTAAATAAGGGGAAGTTTCGTCAACAAGGTAAACCGTTTACTTTAATTGGGCTGTTGTTTTTGTGTATTTGGCTGTTGTAATTTCTACAAAAATACAAACATAAACTGGCTTTGGAGGTTCCTGAGAAAACCCTATTCGACTCTCAAGTTGAGTAGAGAGAGAGTGTGCTTAGGAATAATTGCATACATGAGTAATGATTAGGTGGGTCATATTTATAGTAATGCAGAAAGACATTATTAGTAAGTATGATCAGCGGTAGGGGTATGAAATCCTAAGCCTATTGGAGGCTGAGATTTGGGCCCTAAGATTATGATCTGAGTCCATTAGTGGGTTTTTCGTTTAGGGAATTTCGGTAATTTCCTTGTGAAAGTGGGTCCCACTGAGGGGCCATAACATTAGCCCCACGCTAAATTTGCGAGTTGGTCGAAGACTCGACAGTTTGACAGAATAATTTTGAATTTTGAATTTTTTTCATAGCATTTTGACCGACTCATGATATTTGGCTTCTGATTCGCCTCAACCTTGACTTGCCATTTTTTGGATTTTGAATCACTTTGATCTTGACTTTTCCTTGTTTGGCTTCTGATTGTCTTTGATCTTGACTTACCCTTGTTTGACTTCTGATGCATTTTAACTTGTTTTGCCATTGTTTGGCTTTTCATGCACCTCAAACTTTGTCTGCAATTTGCTCGACTTCTGATGCAATTTAACTTGCTTTGCTGTTGTTTGGCTTTTCATGCACCTCGAACTTAGTCTGCCATTGTTTGGCTTTTCATTCGCCTCGAACTTAGTCTTTCACTGTTTGGCTCTTCAAGCACCTTGAGCTTGAGTTGCCTCTGTTTGGCTTTAGATGTACTTCACACATAGATTGTACGTCACTGTTTGGCTTCTGATGCACCTTGAGCTTGACTTGCCACTGTTTGGCTTTAGATGCAAAGACAAAAAAATCCTAAGTATTTAGCCTATGGCGAGCTTACATTTATCATGGCCCCAATTTCATCATTGAGAACTATGGCTAAGAATAGAGTACTTTAAAGAAAGGAAAAGTACTTAGGGGATTCTAACATAAAAATTTCGAAGCTAGGTTGTCGTATTCCATGGGCGGAGGAAGGCCTTGCCATCAGTAATCCCCCGTATCATCACTAGAGGGGGGGGGGGGGGGTTCTATATCCTTGTCATTTGTTTTTAGAGGAGGAGGATTTTCCTTAAGTAATCATTAAGATTGCCCTTGTGGACTAAGTAATCCAATGTCCTCTTCAGCTCCCGAAAGTCTTCGCAGTGTGTCGTTGATACGAGTTTAAAAACTCGTTGTATAATTAAGGATAGTTGATTAACAAGCTAGACATTTAGCTCGTTGATCGTGATTGCAAGTTGACCTATTGACTCACAATCGGCTCTTTGAGTAGGAAACACGTCCAAAAACAAAGAAAAGGCAGAATTATAATCAGTAATTCAAAGTAAACTGAAAACAAGTGTTTATTCTTCAAATTGGTTGTTTATTTCATTCAGCAAGCTGGCTATAAATATCCTAAAACAGCAGCCAAAGAACGGAAGTTACACAGCTTTAAACAGCCATTTAAAAGCCATTTAAGGACATTTAAATTGGGTGGTTACAGAGCAATAAGAGCCTCCCTAATGCAGTCACTAATTTGCAGTTACAAAGGGCTTAAAACCCTCCTTACAATCAGCAACCTTTAAAGCTATTGAAATGACTGAATTTAAATGGGATTAAAACAATTGTCCCCTTATTAAACTGAATTAAACAAAAGAAAATAACAATCAGATTTTAACCAACGAACCACCTTGATTAAACGGACCATCTTAATTAAGTGCAATGTACCACCTTGATTAAACGGAGCATCAAACGAACTCATTCAATCCAAGTCACCATGCACACAAAATGAGCCATTGAACCTAAATCAGCTTTGGTTCCAATTGTTAGCATAAGACCGTCACCTTGACCATCAACTTCATCCATAACCGTATCATCCCCTCCCCCTTTAAAAGGAATTGACCTCAATTCAGCAAGGCCATCATCATCAAGATAGGGTGAGAGATCACCTGCATTAAAAGTAGCATGGACACCATAATCTCCCGGAAGCTCGATCTTGTAAGCATTATCATTCACACGTGCAACCACCTTGTAAGGACCTTCTGCCCTAGGCATAAGCTTGTTTTTGCGTTTGCTTGGAAAACGCTCTTTCCTCAAATGAACCCAAACCAAATCACCTTCGTCAAACACCCGAGCCTTGCGATTCTTATTTGATTTCTGTTTATAAGAGGCATTGATAGCTTAAATACGGTCACGAACATGTTGGTGCAGTTTCATCATAGACTTCAACTTGGCATCGACATCTTTGTGAACCAACTCATCTTTTGGTAATGGAATCAGATCCAATGGCAAGTATGGATTAATCCCATATACCACTTCAAATGGAGACCAGTAGCATAAGTAGGAGAACGATTATAAGCAAATTCAGCGTGAGCAAGCTTGACATCCCAATCCTTTTGTGTTTTACTTACCAACCCTCGCAACAACGTTCCCAAGGTTCGATTTGTAACCTCCGTTTTCCCATCAGTTTGAGGGTGATGTGAAGTGCTAAGCAACAACTTGGTTCCCACCTTTCTCCACAATGTATTCCAAAAGTAACTCAAGAACTTGGAGTCACAATCAGAAACAATAGTTTTGGAAATTCCATGCAAACGAACAATCTCTTTATAATACAAATCAGCCACATTACAAGCATCATCCGTTTTGTGACAAGCAACGAAGTGAGCCATCTTTGAAAATCTATCAACCACGACCATAATAGCATCCTTACCTCTTTGAGTACGAGGCAAATCCACTATAAAATCCAAAGAAATGTCTTCCCAAGGACGAACTGGAACCGGCAAAGGTGAGTATAAACCGGGCTTGAAAGAACTCTTGGCCATATGACAAGTCACGCATTTATTCACAATGTTTGTTACATCGCCTAACATTTTAGGCCAAAAGAAATTCTCTCTCAAAATCTCCAAGGTCTTGGCTATGCCAAAGTGACCAGCCAATCCTCCACCATGAGCCTCACGAACTAGTAGCTCACGAATTGAGTGTTTAGGAATACACAGACGATTGCCTTTGAAAAGAAACCCATCTTGCAACATATATTCTCCATAGGCACCAACTGCACATTTCTCAAATGCGACTCCAAAGTCACCATCATCACGATAATAGTCTTTCAAGGTCTCAAACCCCAATAGACGAACATCAAGTGTAGCAAGCAAAGTATACCTTCGTGATAGGGCATCAGCCACCACATTGCTTTTACCATCTTTTTACTTCGAAGAAAAATGAAAGGATTGCAAGAACTCAACCCATTTAGCATGACTTGGGCTCAATTTTTGTTGCCCATTAATATACTTCAAAGATTCATGATCAGAATGCAAAACAAAGTGGCTAGAACGCAAATAATGACTCCAATTATCCAAAGCTCTAACAATAGCATAGAACTCTTTATCATAAGTGCAATAATTCAAACGAGCACCCCCTAACTTTTCCGAAAAATAAGTTATGGGACGCTTTCCTTGGATCAAAACAACACCAATCCCCACTCCACTAGCATCACACTCGACCTCAAAAGGTTGAGAGAAATCTGGATGCGCCAATATAGGAGCAGCACACAAACGCTCTTTAATCACATCAAACGCCTTTTGAGCGTCCTCTCCCCATACAAAAGCACCTTTCTTCAAGCAACTAGTAATAGGACTAGTAATGGTACTCACTTATAGTTTTAGGACTAGGCCATGATTTGATAGCCTCGATCTTGGAATGATCCACGAACACTCCATCCTTCGAAACCACATAGCCCAAGATTACCACATTGTCAACAAGGAATGAACACTTCTCTAGCTTCCCATAGAGTTTTTGAGCTCTAAGGGTTTCAAAAGCATCCCTCAAATGAATCAGATGCTCCTCTTCGTTCTTACTATACACCAAGATGTCATCAAGATATACCACAACGAATCTGCCCCAAAATGATTTAAGCACTTCGTTCATTGGCCTCATAAACGTACTAGGAGCATTAGTGAGACCAAATGGCATGACGGTCCATTCATACAAACCATGCTTTGTCTTGAAAGCCGTTTTCCACTCACCTCCTTCACGCATCCGAATCTGATGATAAACATTCCGCAAATCAATTTTTGAGAACAACTTCGAACCATGGAGTTCATCTAACATATCATCAAGTCTCGGAATTGGAACGATACTTGATTGTAATGTTATTCACAGCCCTACTATCAACACTTATTCGCCATGTCCCATCTTTCTTAGGCACAAGCAACACCGGAACAACACATGGACTCAAACTTTCTCTCGCATAGCCTCGATTCACAAGTTCATCAATTTGCTTTTGCAACTCCTTTGTTTCCTCCGGATTGCAAAGATAGGCATCCTTATTAGGCAAAGAAGTTCCTGGAATAAGATCAATTTGATGTTCAATACCACGAATAGGAGGCAAACCTGGTGGTAATTCATCGGGAAATACATCTTTGAACTCAAACAGAAACTCGGCAATGGGACTGCCTTCTTTCCAATTTTGGCCTTCGATTGGACTCTCCTTAGCCACGAGCAAATATACAAACTCTCCATGATCTAGAGCTTGCTCAATTTCTCGTTCACTAGCCAACATGGTGAGATTCGGCTTCTTTTTTTGCTTCACACTCATGGATCGAACCGCTTGAGATGACATAGGCTTTAGCACAATTTTCTTGCCTTTGTCTCTCAATTCATACTCGTTGCTTCTTCCTTTATGAACCACGTCGCTATCAAACTGCCAAGGACGACCCAACAAAATATGACAAATATCCATAGGAATAACATAACAAAGAATCTCATCCACATACGAAACCATAGTCAAACCAACCCTTACTTGCTTCGACACCTTCACACTATTACCATCATCTAGCCAATGGAGTGCGTATGGCCTAGGATGGGAAGTAGTGATTATGCCTAATTTTGACACCATTTCACTAGAAGCAACATTGGTACAACTCCCCCCATCAACAATCACACTACACCACTTATCCTTCACTAGACATTTAGTATGAAATAACTGATCTCGTTGGTCCGAATCAGTAGGTGAAATTTGAGTTTGTAGCGCTCTAAGAACCAGATTTGTGTCATAAATTGGAGCCTCATATCCCTCTTCCTCCTCTTCATGATCACTCTCATCAAATACAAACACGTCCCCCAACCTCTTCTCCTCTTCAAACAACTCCTCACGGCACTCAACAGCTTCTCTCAAGGTCACTACCCGTTTATTTGGACACACATTTTGATAATGCTCAAAACCTTGACACTTAAAACAACACACCTTGGATAGACTTGTTTCTTTGGTTGGGTTAGTTAATTTTGGGGCAGCCGTAGAATTACTTGAACCTACAGTACTAGGTGATGTGTTTGGTTTCAAGACAGTTTCGGATTTAGCCCAAGACTTGGCCTTACCATCCATACTTGACCCTCCCCCATATTTTGCCTTCCCTTGGTTTTCCAATTTTAAACAAAGTCCACAAAGAGTATCAAAATCAGAATATGGAGAAAGGTCTACGGTATTGGAAATATTGTAGTTTAAACCCCTTAAAAATCTGGACAGTTTTTGTTCCTCAATCTCCTCGATTTCCCTCATTAAGGACAACTTTTCAAACTCATCTATATATTCAGCCACACTCATTTTTCCTTGCCTCAATTCAGCAATTTTACGATAAGTCGTTATTCTATATATGAGTTGTTGGCACATACCTTTTACGTAGCTTACGTTTCAAAGACTCCCAAGAGGTGATTTTCTCCTTCCCATCACGAATTCTCTTGGATTTCAGTCCCTCAAACCACAATGAAGCTCCTCGTCCTAGCTTCAAAATGGCATATTTGCAACGCTTCTCATCATCTGATACGAGTTTAAAAACTCGTTGTATAAACAAGGATAGTTGATTAACAAGCTAGACCTTTAACTCGTTGATCGTGAATGCAAGACAAGACCTATTGACTCACAATCAGTTCTTTGAATAGGAAGCGCGTCCAAAACAAAGAAAAATACCGAATTATAAACTATAATTCGAAATGTAACAAACAAGTGTTTTGATCATCCAGTTGGTTGTTTATTCCAATCAAGAAGCTGACTATAAATAGCCAAAAACCAACAGCTACAAGAGCTTTAAACGGCTAATTAAGAGCCATTTAAGAGCCTTTAAAACTGGCAGTTACAAGCTCTAAAGCCTCCTAATTCAGTCACTAAATTGGAGGTTACAAAGGCTTAAAACTCTCCTTACAAACAGCAATAATCAAAGCTAAGTAATGACTGAATTTAAATTGGGGATTTAAACAAATATCCCTTTATTAAACCGACTTTAACCAAAGCAATTAAAAATAATAAGTGCGTACAATCTGTTTAAACAAGCGGACCAATGTGATTAAACGGACCAGTTTGATTAACGTACCACCTTGATAATAAGGACCATATAACGAGCTCACTCAATCCAAGTCACCATGCACACAAAATGAGCCATTGAACCCAAATAAGTTTTGGTTCCAATTGCTAGCATAAGACTATCACTTTCATCCATAACCGTATCATCCCCTCCCCCTTTAAAAGGAATTGACCTCAATTCAGCAAGGCCATCATCATCAAGATAAGGTGAAAGATCACCTACATTGAAAGTAGCATGGACACCATAGTCTCCCGGAAGCTCAATCTTGTAAGCATTATCATTCACACGTGCAACCACCTTGTAAGGACCTTCAGCCCTAGGCATAAGCTTGTTCTTGCGTTTGCTTGGAAAACGCTCTTTCCTTAAATGAACCCAAACCAAATCACCTTCTTCAAACAACCTCGGTTTGCGATTTTTATTTGATTTCTGTTTATAAGAGGCATTAATAGCTTCAATTCGCTCACGAACTTGTTGGTGCAGTTTCATCATAGACTTTAACTTAGCATCGGCATCCTTGTGAACCAACTCATCTTTTGGTAATGGAATTAAATCAAAGGGCAAGTATGGATTAATCCCATATACTACCTCAAATGGAGAATGACCAGTAGCATAAGTAGGAGACCGATTATAAGCAAATTCAGCGTGAGCAAGCTTGACATCCCAATCCTTTTGCGTTTTACTTACCAACCCTCTCAATAGCGTTCCCAAGGTTCGATTTGTCACCTCTGTTTGCCCATAAGTTTGAGGGTGATGTGAAGTGCTAAACAACAACTTGGTTCCCACCTTTCTCCACAATGTATTCCAAAAGTAACTCAAGAACTTGGAATTTCAATCAGAAACAATAGTCTTTGGAATTCCATGCAAATGAACAATCTCCTTATAATACAAATCAGCCACATTACAAGCATCATCCGTTTTGTGACAAGCAACGAAGTGAGCCATTTTTGAAAATCTATCCACCACGACCATAATAGCATCCTTACCTCTTTGAGTACGAGGCAAAGCCACTATAAAATCCATGGATACATCTTCCCAAGGGCGAACTGGAACCGGCAAAGGTGAGTATAAACCGGGTTTGAAAGAACTCTTGTCCATATGATAAGTCACACATTTATTCACAATGTTCGTTACATCACCTAACATTTTAGGCCAAAAGAAATGTTCTCTCAAGATTTCCAAGGTCTTGGCTATGCCAAAGTGACCAGCCAATCCTCCACCATGAGCCTCACGCACTAGTAACTCACGAATTGAATGCTTAGGAATACAAAGGCGATTACTTTTGAAAAGAAACCCATCTTGCAATATGTACTCCCCGAAAGCACCAACTGCACATTTCTCGAATGCAACTCCAAAATCACCATCATCATGATAATAATCTTTTAAGGTCTCAAACCCCAACAAACGAACATCAAGTGTAGCAAGCAAAGTGTACCTTCGTGATAATGCATCAGCCACCACATTGCTTTTACCATCTTTGTATTTCGAAGAAAAATGAAAGGATTGCAAGAACTCAACCCATTTAGCATGCCTTGGGCTCAATTTTTGTTGCCCATTAATATACTTCAAAGATTCATGATCAGAATGCAAAACAAAGTGGCTAGAACGCAAATAATGACTCCAATGATCCAAAGCTCTAACAATGGCATAGAACTCTTTATCATAAGTGCAATAATTCAAACGAGCACCCCCTAACTTTTCCGAAAAATAAGCTATGGGACGCTCACCTTGGATCAAAACAGCACCAATCCCCACTCCACTAGCATCACACTCGACCTCAAAAGGTTGAGAGAAATCTGGCAGCGCCAAAATAGGAGCAACACACAAACGCTCTTTAATCACATCAAACGCCTTTTGAGCGTCCTCCCCCCATACAAAAGCACCTTTCTTCAAGCAACTAGTGATAGGACTAGTAATAGTACTGAAATCACGAATGAAACGTCTATAAAATGAAGCAAGACCATGAAATGAACGCACCTCACTTATAGTTTTAGGATTAGGCCACGATTTGATAGCCTCGATCTTGGACTGATCCACGGACACTCCATCTTTCGAAACCACATAGCCCAAGAATACAACATTGTCAACAAGGAATGAACACTTCTCTAGCTTCCCATAGAGTCTTTGAGCTCTAAGTGTTTCAAAAACATCCCTCAAATGAATTAGATGCTCCTCTTCGTTCCTACTATACACCAAGATGTCATCAAGATATACCACAACGAATCTGCCCAAAAATGATTTAAGCACTTTGTTCATTAGCCTCATAAACGTACTAGGAGCATTAGTGAGACCAAATGGCATGACGGTCCATTCATACAAACCATGCTTTGTCTTGAAAGCCGTTTTCCACTCATCTCCTTCACGCATCCGAATCTGATGATAACCACTTCGCAAATCAATTTTTGAGAACAACTTCGAACCATGGAGCTCATCTAACATATCATCAAGTCTCGGAATTGGAAAACGATACTTGATGGTAATGTTATTCACAGCCCTACTATCAACACACATTCGCCATGTTCCATCTTTCTTAGGCACAAGCAACACCGGAACAACACATGGACTCAAGCTTTCTCTAACATAGCCTCGATTCACAAGTTCATCAATTTGCTTTTGTAATTCCTTTGTTTCCTCTGGATTGCAACGATAGGCAGCCTTATTAGGCAAAGAAGTTCCTGGAATAAGATCAATTTGATGTTCAATACCACGAATAGGGGGCAAACCTGGTGGTAATTCATCCGGAAATACATCCTTGAACTCAAACAGCAATTCGGCAATGGGACTGCCTTCTTTCCAATCTTGGCCTTCAATTGGACTCTCCTTAGCCACGAGCAAATACACCAACTCTCCATGATTAAGAGCTTGCTCAATTTCTCGTTCACTAGCCAACATCGTGAGATTCGGCTTTTTCTTTTGTTTCACACTCATGGATCGAACCGCTTGAGATGACATAGGCTTTAGCACAATTTTCTTGCCTTTGACTCTCAATTCATACTCATTGCTTCTCCCTTTATGAATCACGTCCCTATCAAACTGCCAAGGACGACCCAAAAAAATATGACAAGCATCCATAGGAATAATATCACAAAGAACTTCATCCACATACGAACCCATAGTCAAACCAACCCTTACTTGCTTCGACACTTTTACATTATTACCATCATCAAGCCAATGGAGTGCGTATGGCCTAGGATGGGAAGTAGTGATTAAGCCTAATTTTGACACCATTTCACTAGAAGCAGCATTGGTACAACTCCCCCCATCAACAATTACACTACACCACTTATCTTTCACTAGACATTTAGTATGAAACAACTGATCTCGTTGGTCTAGATCAGTAGGTGAAATTTGAGTTTGTAGCGCTCTAAGAACCAGATTTGTGTCATAAATTGGAGCCTCATACCCTTCCTCTTCCTCCTCATCACCACTCTCATCAAACACAAATACGTCCCCCAACATCTTTTCCTCTTCAAACAACTCCTCACGACATTCAACAGCTTGTCTCAAGATCACTACTCGTTTATTTGGACACGCATTTTGATAATGCCCAAACCCTTGACACTTAAAACAACGCACCTTGGACAGACTTGTTTCTTTGGTTGGGTTAGATAGTTTAGGGGCAGCCGTAGAATTACTTGAACCTACGGTACTAGGTGATGTGTTTGGTTTGAAGCTAGGTTCGGATTTAGCCCAAGACTTGGCTTTACCATCCATACTAGACCCTCCCCCATATTTTGCCTTCCCTTGATTTTCCAATTTTAAACAAAGTCCACAAAGAGTGTCAAAATCAGAATATGGATAAAGGTCTACGGTATTGGCAATATTATAATTTAGACCCCTTAAAAATCTGGACAGTTTTTGTTCCTCAATTTCCTAAATTTCTCCCATTAAGGACAACTTTTCAAACTCATCAATATATTCAGCCACACTCATTTTTCCTTGCCTCAATTCGGCAATTTTACGATAAGTTGTTATTCTATGAGTTGTTGGCACATACCTTTTACGTAGCTTACGTTTCAAAGACTCCCAAGAGGTAATTTTCTCCTTCCCTTCACGTATTCTCTTGGATTTCAGTCCCTCGAACCACAATGAAGCCCCTCGTCCTAGCTTCAATATGGCATATTTGCAACGCTTCTCATCATCAATGTCCTTGAAATCGAACATTCTCTCTATTTTGCGCTCCCACTCCAAATAGGCTTCCGGATCTGTTCCACCAACAAATTCAGGAAGTTCGGTGACTTTGAATTAATCCATAGCCTGTAGATCACGCCTATGAGGCCTACGATACCCCCCATCTCTAACGTTCTTCAAGGCTTCTTGGAGATGTTGTAGAAAGTCAGGATCATCAAAATCCATATTTCAGTTTGTAAGAATTACGAACAACAGCTCTTTTTTTTTTCTTTTTTTTTTTTTTTTTTTTTTTTTTTTTTTTTTAGGGCGGATCACCCGAACAGCAGCTCTGATACCACTAATGATACGAGTTTAAAAACTCGTTGTATAAACAAGGATAGTTGATTAACAAGCTAGACCTTTAACTCGTTGATCGTGAATGCAAGACAAGACCTATTGACTCACAATCAGTTCTTTGAATAGGAAGCGCGTCCAAAACAAAGAAAAAGGCCGAATTATAAACTATAATTCGAAATGTAACAAACAAGTGTTTTAATCATCCAGTTGGTTGTTTATTCCAATCAAGAAGCTGACTATAAATAGCCAAAAACCAACAGCTACAAGAGCTTTAAACGGCTAATTAAGAGCCATTTAAGAGCCTTTAAAACTGGCAGTTACAAGCTCTAAAGCCTCCTAATTCAGTCACTAAATTGGAGGTTACAAAGGCTTAAAACTCTCCTTACAAACAGCAATAATCAAAGCTAAGTAATGACTGAATTTAAATTGGGGATTTAAACAAATATCCCTTTATTAAACCGACTTTAACCAAAGCAATTAAAAATAATAAGTGCGTACAATCTGTTTAAACAAGCGGACCAATGTGATTAAACGGACCAGTTTGATTAACGTACCACCTTGATAATAAGGACCATATAACGAGCTCACTCAATCCAAGTCACCATGCACACAAAATGAGCCATTGAACCCAAATCAGTTTTGGTTCCAATTGCTAGCATAAGACTATCACTTTCATCCATAACCGTGTCATCATCAATGTCCTTGAAATCGAACATTCGCTCTATCTTGCGCTCCCACTCCAAATAAGCTTCCGGATCTGTTCCACCAACAAATTCAGGAAGTTCCGTGACTTTGAATTCATCCACAACCCGTAGTGGATCACGTCTAGGATGCCTTCGAAATCCCCCATCTCGAATGTTCTTCAAGGCTTCTTGGAGATGTTGTAGAAAGTCTGGATCGTCAAAATCCTTTTTTTTTCCCTCGTAAGAATCACGAACCTTGCTCTGATACCACTAATGATACAAGTTTAAAAACTCGTTGTATAATTAAGGATAGTAGATTAACAAGCTAGACCTTTAGCTCGTTGATCGTGATTGCAAGACAAGACCTATTGACTCACAATCGGCTCTTTGAGTCGGAAACACGTCCAAAAACAAAGAAAAGGCAGAATTATAATCAATAATTCAAAGTAAACTGAAAACAAGTGTTTATTCTTCAAATTGGTTGTTTATTCCATTCAGCAAGCTGGTTATAAATAGCCTAAAACAGCAGCCAAAGAACGGCAGTTACAAAGCTTTAAGCAACCATTTTAAAGCCATTTAAGGGCCTTTAAATTCGGTGGTTACAAAGCAATGAGAGCCTCCCTAATGCAGTCACTAATTTGCAGTTACAAAGGGCTTAAAACCCTCCTTACAATCAGCAGCCTTTAAATCTATTGAAATGAATGAATTTAAATGGGATTAAAACAATTGTCCCCTTAGTAAACTGAATTAAACAAAAGAAAATAACAATCAGATTTTAACCAACGAACCACCTTGATTAAACGGACCATCTTAATTAAGTGCAACGTACCACCTGGATCAAACGAACTCATTCAATCCAAGTCACCATGCACACAAAATGAGCCATTGAACCTAAATCAGCTTTGGTTCCAATTGTTAGCATAAGACCATCACCTTGACCATCAACTTCATCCATGACCGTATCAGTCGTACTAGTGGTGGAACTCACACCAAAGTGACTTGTCCCTTTTTTCTCCAAGAGGCTTTATTTGTGGGCGTATAGAGAACACCCTTTCCCTTGAGGTCGAGGTACATTTCTCTCCGATTATGGTTGTAACGGGGGTCTTCGCCATGTTCCTCCATGGGTGAAGGCTTCTTGACGAGCGGACGTATGAAAGTTGTGGTTTCTTCTTTATTTTTCTTGTCATACCTTTGAAGGAAATGTGTTCTTCACCCAAGGTTAATTAGTCTAACACCGAGGTTCAGATTAATTACGGAATAATTAGTTCAGTAAGATTAAGTGATGGGAACATCTAGCTGGAGCAATGCATCCGATCAGTGAGTTTTAATCCTGAAGGAAATAATGCCCTTGGTCTAAGTATGCATTTAATGCTAAGTCTAATAAATGCGGTTCAGTATTAATTAACAAATTAATAATTCAGTGAGATCAAGTGAATTGAATGCCTAGCTAGAGGCCGCTTCAGTTCAAGTGGAATTAATAATATTAATCAAGAACTTACTCTTGACTGAATCCGTAGGGTGACACAAATAGTACGTGAACGTATTTAAGTGAATATATTATTCATTAAGTACTCCATTAATGAACATTCGGAAACGACGGATCTCGGTTCCAGTGGGAGGTGAAATCGTCAAAAGGAAAAATAAAGAATACTCCGGAAAAGATGATATTGTCGGAAACGGAAATATGGTTCATGACGGAAATATAAATATTATCCAAGTTATTACCGGAAACGGAAACATAGTCTGTATCGGAAAATATTATCGGAAATAGAAATATTGCCGGAATCGGAAACCTTGCCGGAAACGAAAATATTACCGGAATCGGAAATATTGTAGGAAAAGGAAATTATTTCCCGAATTGGAAATATTAATGAAAACGTGAATATTTGTTCAAAACGGAAATAGATTCCGGAATCGGAAAACGAATCGGAAGCTCGACGAGCGACAAGCCGGCAAGCGAGCTGACCCATCGCTCGACAAGCAAGCGAGCAAGGCAGCAACGCCAAAGGGCCGCGCCTAGCAAGCTAGCAAGGCAGCAGCGCCAATAGGCTACGCCAAGCCAGCGAGCAAGGCAGCAGCTCCATGGGCCGCGCCAAGCAAGCGCGTAAGGCAACAACTCATGGGTCGCACCCAGCCAGCAAGCGATACACTGCAGGCCCGCCGAGGCAAGGCCACAGCGCGCTGGGCCTTCAGCCAGTTGCGGCTGTGGCTGGGCCGAGTCAGCACGCAACCCAATGTGGCCCGTTGTGGCTGTGTTGGGTTGTTTCGTCTTGGGCTCCAAGAAAGGTCCGATTGCTTAATTCCCAAGTAACCTTGGATTAAGTATTCCTAGTCCTACTAGAATTGGTTTAATTAAGAGTTTAATTAACGTTGCAATTCTAATTGAATAAGAATTTCAATCCTAGTAGGGTTGGTAATTCTATTCCTGATACGGCTCAAATTCCTTATTTCCTACCCTATAAATATGAGGCTAGGCCCTCATAATTATACACATCAATTGAATTGAAAATCATATTCTTTATTCCCATTGTGTTCAAGGGAGAACATAATACAAGCCTACCCCAAATACATAAGACCTTAAGTAAAATCCTAGTTGGTTGAACCTAAGGCGGATCTGAACGTGCCGTGGACTTTCTACGGAGGGGCAACGTTTGGGGATCTAAAGACTTGTTCTTGTTCGGTTCGGGAGCAGCTAGGGAAGGCACGCATCACATTGTATTTCACCTAAATTATGCTAATTGGCTATGTGGCAATTGATTTGGATTCTGACTTTATGGTTTTTCCGCATGAATTATATTATTGTATTATTCATAACCTAACAGTGGTATCACGAGCCTGTAATTAATTACATAATAAATTATGGTTAACATGGATTAAATTTTATAAATTTGCAATGAATTAATGGGGTGATTAATTTCGTGGATGTAATTGATTGCAAATTCCTGCGATTATTTGATTATATGTTCGCAGGATTTTTCGGAAGTTTTGTCAATAATGGTCAAAATATTATGTTTTTATAGTGAATTTTTCATGTAAACGACGTTTTAATTTTTTTAAAAAAAATCAAAGATTTGATGCCGAACCCAGAATTCCCGAATTCGAAGCCTAACTATGACTTTTCGTAGGTTTTAGTTTTTCGAATGCAAAATTTGTAATTTTTATGATGTTAAATTAAATATTTGCGAATCTTGTATGTAAATCTTGAATCTATGATTGACCTACTGTATATGTTTAACAATTTTAAGGTCTAATTTTGTTAATTATACAACCTAATTTGTAATTATAATTAATTCGTTGAATTTCAAATAATTTAGAATTTGTTTTGAATTTCATAATTAATTGATAATTTAATTAGGATCCTATGATTAAAACCACCATAAAATTTGTTAAAATTGAAAAGTTTTAAAATTTTATTACCTAGATTTTAATCCCTAAGAAAATATGTAATCGGAAATTAATTTGAATAATAAATTTTCGATTTTTCGCCTAAATTTAGTGAAATTAATATGGATTATTAATATGTCGTTAAATTTAAATATAAAAGTTTTTGATTTTTATAAATCGTTCACAAACTTGCACGCACGAAGCAATGGAAGCTAAGTGTTACCCTTAAGAGGTGTTGCATAGTTCGGGCATGCAACGACGAGCAAGGGAGCTCGTCGCCCATGCGGTACTAGGCAGCGAGAAAGCACGAGCATGCGCACGCGGGCATGAGCCTGTGCGGTGTGTGATGTGCAAGTGATCGAGCAAGGCCACGAGCGTCAAGCTCAAGGCAAGAGGCAGGGCGAGCAACACGACGAGTAAGGGAGCTCGCGTGCCGCTGCGCTTAGCCCCCTGCCCAGCGCACAGGAGCAAGCACAGCGTTGGCTGTTGCGTTGCTCGCTGCGATGCATCACTCGACCAGCAACAAGCAGGCCATGGGCGCTGCACTTGTGCACGCGGCCCATGGGCGCTGCTGTGTGGCTTGCTTAAGATCCAAGCGTCGATTTTAATTAAATTCTGTAATTTTAATTTTTCTTGGAATTTAGTTTTGATTAATTTAATTATTATAAGTTATTTTATACTATTATTTTAATAAAATTAAAACCTTGGTAAAATTATAATTAATTAATTTTAATCAACTGAAAATATTATACTAAAGGGATTTAAAATTATTTTATGTGAGCTTTGAATTTTAATTAAATTTGTAAGTTTCCGGTTGGACTAGGAAATATAGACCTGATCAAGACAAGCCCGGCCCGGCCCGCCCGAAATTTTTGCGGGCTTGGGCATATTTTTCCAGCCCGGTTTTCGGGCAAGGCCCGAAAATTTAAATTTTTTGGACGGGTTTGGGAAACGCAAAAATACACTTATTAGCTATAAATTTTGCCCGGCCTGAAAATGGCCCGAAAAGCCCGGTATTTTAGGCCTGAAAATAGCGGGTTTGGGCACAAAATTTTGGCCCGGGTCTTGGCCCGGCCCGACATACCGGGGCTGAATTTTTATGCACAGGCCCGGCCCAGTCCGACCCGCCATTTGATCAGGTTTAAGGAAATACAATTTTATGTTTGAAATTTGTAAAGCATGTAAATTCTTGGTTTTAGTGGGAGCTTTTAGTCGTTAAACTCTTGATTAAGTCTTCATTCCTTTAAGGTTAAAACAACTCGATTAGAACTAATAAGGTTGAATAATTTGTAGACTGTTGGAACATTTGATTAGTTGCTGCAAATGTTTATGTGATGCATGATTTTTCTACTAACTTGCTATGTGGGCCATTCATTGATAAATGAATGGATGAATGGTATATTGTAAATGTAATGTTTTGCAGGTTATGGAAAGTGACTAGTATGGCCCAAATAGGATAGAAAATATGGTGTGCGTACCATTAATTTGAATGTAAAATTGGTCTTATGCACCAAAGTTTTTATTTAAATATTGTTTGCGTACCATCAAATAGTTGTAATTAGTTTTAATTATAGCATATCATATTTGAAGAAAATGGCGCCTCCCATGGTGAAATTCA
This sequence comes from Spinacia oleracea, assembly GCF_020520425.1. Classification (NCBI taxonomy): domain Eukaryota; kingdom Viridiplantae; phylum Streptophyta; class Magnoliopsida; order Caryophyllales; family Amaranthaceae; genus Spinacia; species Spinacia oleracea. The sequence goes on from NC_079490.1 coordinate 73,058,134, forward strand.
AGACGGAGTTTCCAATCCATTTGCAAGACGGAGTTTGAAGTTGAAGCTTCAAGATGAAGTCGGGGCATATTAGATCACATTTAAATCTTATGCATGCTTTAAGTTATTTATTGCTTTAAATATGTCTTAATAATGCATGGGATTATGGCTTGATTATGTTGCATGATTAAGGATTTTAGTTCACTTAAAATCTAACAAACATAGTAAGAGCCTTAAGTTCCAAACTTTGAAAAATTGAGTTAAAAGGCGCCATTCCAAAATAACGCTTACTTGGATAACCTTTACATCAATCTAAGTAATAGTTTACCGCCATAGCGGGGTGTTACTTGTTGATTCTAAAGGGGTAAGGGACACAAATAATTGTGAGTACATGTTAGTTTTGGTGAAACTCAACGATATAAGTAAGGAGTCCTTTTATGTCGTGGAAAATGGGATAGGATTACCTAATAAGTTCTTAGACGTACCTATCAACCAAGAGTAGTTTCTAGACTATTAGAAAATGATTTGCTTACCTAAAATATTTTAGAATTGAGTCAAAATACATAATGTGCTTAATTCTTCAGTTATTTATGGATCTTGGATTCATTTTATTCACACCTGTCGGAACACAAAAACTTGAATAAAATGCTTAATAAATATTGAATTATGCATGTATGCTAGAATTTAAGTTTATTAAGAGAAAGTATGAATGATTATTTATTTGTTAATTCTTTTCAATTGTAGTTTTAATTATGGCAAACAACAATTCATTCAACATCCAATCAATTCTCGAAAAGGAGAAGTTGAGCGGGAAAAACTTCCTTGACTGGCAGAGGAACTTCCAAATAGTTCTTATGCAGGAAGAAAAGGAGTATGTCCTGGAAGAGGCGATGCCTGAAGCCGCAGGTGAAGGGGTCACTCAGGCAGCCCTCAATCGTTGGATTGATGCCAACAAGGATGTAAAATGTCTAATGTATTCAACCATGAGTGCAGATCTACAGAAAACGTTCATCAACTCAGATGCTTTCACAATCATCAGTGAGTTAAAGAACATGTTCCAAGATCTAGTTCGAGTCGAAAGATTCGAGACTCATAGGAAAATTCTTGACACCAAGGTCAAGAAGGGCGAGCCCGTAAGTCTACATGTTCTCAAGATGATTGGATTAATTGAGAATATGAGTCACCTGGATAAGCAGTTCTCTCAAGAAATGGCTGTAGACACCATCCTCCATTCTATAGCGGGTATGATCAGTTCAACCTGAACTACAGCATGAATAGTCTGGACAAAACGCTCACTGAGATTCACGGTATGCTGAAGACCGCTGAAAAGACGCTCAAAAGTGATAAGCAAGATGTGCTTATGGTCCGTGGGGGCAAGTTCAAGAAATCTGGCAAGAAGAGGAATGCTAAGAAAGGTGGCAAGAAGGCCAGCCCAACTAAGCAAACTGGCGGCACCAAGTCTGAAAAGAAGAAGGTGAGCCAACCCACTTCTGATTCTGAATGCTTCTACTGTAAGAAGAAGGGGCATTGGAAGAGAAATTGCTTGAAGCTAAAGGAAGATCAGAAGAACGGAACTGTCGTTCCATCTTTAGGTATTTTTGTTATAGGCTGTATACTGTAGGGGAATACAGTTAAACATAATATCATGTGCGGAAATAATCCCCAAAGCCAGGAAGCATGTATAAAGCACAGATTAAGCATACTTACGTTTGAAGCGTGTTTTCCACAAATCTGTCAACGAACACGAACTTAGAACTCCACTTGTCGTTCCTTTACTTGGTTCACCGACACGATCAGGTCCATCTTGATTATCGTAGCTTAGACAATCGATCAAGATAGTTTGCTTTTGGGAAGAACTCACTTTGGAGGCACAGAGAGAATTAGGATTCTCTGTGTCTTTAGGGTTTTGAGTATGACTGAATTGTATATTTGGAAAAAGAGTTAGAAGGTTATTAACATAACCTTACTAACCGGCCAAGCCACAAGGGCAAGACCGGCCAGCAAGCCCGCGCAAGTGTACACGAGCACACACAGCTTGCTGGGCCGTGGGCCGCACTGCTGCTGTTGTGTCGTTGCCTTGGCCCCCGCGCACACACGCGCAGCTCGCTCGGCCATGGGCCAGCGCTGCCGTGTTGTGGCCTTGCTTGCGTGTCGAGCGCCCATGGGCCTGGAGTGCTTCGCGCACTCGGCTCGTGGGCTACTCCTCGTAGTCGAGACTTAATATAGTTCCGGATATTATTTATCGTTTCGTATACAAAGAATCACCGTCGTACGATACGATTTACTTGTTTCGCCTAGCTTACGAATATTCGCGATACGATATACGATTCCGACGCAAGGTCGTATCGTATAATACTTTTTCCAAAACTAATTCCCGAAAAGCTGTTAAATGAATTTTCGATTCATTTAATCCGGTGATCTGTTACGTGTCATTGGTGTGACCTTGTAGGTTCAGTCAAGAGTAAGTTGTGAGTTTAATATTCATTAGAACTCACTGATCGGAAGCATTGCTCCAGCTAGCTGTTCCGATCACTTGATCTCACTGAATTAATTGTTCGCAATTAATCTGAACCTTGGTATTAGACTTAATGCACCTTGGGTGAAGGACATATTTCCTTCAGTCTCCCACTTGTCATTCAGACAAGTGTGCATTCACATTCCTTTGTCTCTTAGTGTTACTTACTGAACATAAGGTAAGATCCAAGCCATCCTTATTAGGTCCAGAAGTGTTTCTCGGATTACAGAGCTCAACTGTTAAACTTTTGCAGAAGGTTAAGCCTTAACCATTCTGAGCACGGCCATGCATTTTACATTATCTAACTCTCCGAGAGGCCTTGTTACACAACAACACCATATCCTATCAGAGATAGGAGGGTAATTTATTCTTGCCATCTATGAACACTCACTTTGATTCATAGTACGCCCAATAACTGCTTTTATAGACTCCTTTTACGGTGCGACGTTTAGCTAGCATCAAAGCGAACTAATTCTCAAACGAGCAGACATAATCGCTCATGTTCTGAGGAACGGTTTCTAATCACCATTAATGAGAACTACCTATGACATGACTTTAATCTCTTAAAGTGTTCTCATGGTAATCCGATACAAGATCCAATAAGTATCTATGCAAAAGATTCTGACATCCAGTCACTCTAGTTCAAGAAACAGAACTAAGTAATCTACTTGCAATCTAATCTTCATTAGTCATTGGTCGTCCACCTTTCAATGACCTGGATTAGGGATCCTTTGTGACTTCAATATTCAAGTTCACTTATGGGTGTTTCTTTGTCGAAGAATCCATCTTGACATCCCATTTGAATGATTTGAATCACATGGACTTATCATTTAATACTAAACCAAAATTAAATGAATATGAAATAATAAATTTCATAAATATGAAATGGTTAAACCAATTGTTTTAAACATAGATCTAACAGATGTTCTAAAACAATACTTAGAAAATCAAAGCAATTCTCCAACATGCTTGATTCCCATGGTTGCTACATGTGCGTTGTGTTTCACTTGTGGCAACGGTTTAGTCAATGGATCCGCGACGTTGTCGTTAGTTCCAACCTTGCAAATCTCGATTTCTTTTCTTTCAACGATCTCTCGAAGTATATGAAATCGCCGCAGTACGTGCTTGTACTTCTGGTGGCTCCTAGGCTCCTTTGCCTGGGCAATGGCTCCGCTATTGTCGCAATACAAAGCCACTGGTCCTTTAATGGAGGGGACAACCCCAAGTTCTTCGATGAACTTCCGAATCCAAACAACTTCCTTTCCTGCTTCTGAGGCAGCAATGTACTCGGCTTTAGTTGTAGAATCCGCAATAGTGCTTTGCTTAGCACTTTTCCAGCTTACTGCTCCGCCATTGAGGAAGAACACAAACCCAGACTGTGATCTGAAATCATCTCTGTCGGTTTGAAAGCTTGCGTCCGTATATCCCTTAACAATCAACTCATCTGTACCACCATAAACCAGAAACTGATCCTTAGTCCTTTTCAGGTACTTTAGGATGTTCTTGGCAGCAGTCCAATGTGCCTCACCTGGATCTGACTGGTACCTGCTCGTTGCACTGAGTGCGAACAAAACATCTGGCCTTGTACAAATCATAGCATACATGATGGATCCAATAGCCGAAGCGTATGGAATTCCACTCATCTTTCTACGCTCATCAGATGTTTTGGGACACTTATTCTTGCTTAGATATGTGCCATGTGATATGGGTAGATGGCCTCTCTTGGCTTCTATCATATTGAACCTAGCTAGCACTTTGTCAATGTTAGTGCTTTGGCTTAGTCCAATCATCCTCTTAGATCTATCCCTATAGATCTTGATGCCCAATATGTATTGTGCCTCTCTTAAGTCCTTCATTTAGAAACGCTTTCCAAGCCAAGTCTTTACAAAGTCCAACTTAGGAATGTCGTTTCCAATAAGTAGTATGTCATCAACATACAAGACTAGGAATGCAATTTTACTCCCACTGACCTTCTTGTATACACAAGATTTGTCCTGATTCTTGATGAAGCCAAACTTATTGACTGCTTCGTCAAATCGTTTATTCCAACTCTTTGATGCCTTCTTTAGTCCGTAGATGGACTTCTTAAGCTTCCATACCTTTCCTTGGTTCTTTTGATCGACAAAACCCTCCGGCTGCGTCATAAACACAGTCTCTTCAAGAACACCATTCAAGAAGGCAGTTTTGACATCCATTTGCCATATTTCATAGTCATGAAAAGCGGCAATTGCAAGGATTATCCGAATAGACTTAAGCATCGCGACTGGAGAAAAGGTTTCATCGTAGTCAGCGCCGTGAACTTGCCTGTAACCTTTTGCTACCAATCTAGCCTTGTATATGTATACAATTCCATCTTTGTCTTTCTTCAACTTGAAGACCCATTTGCATCCGATAGGTGTAAACCCATCCGGCAAATCAACCAAATCCCAGACTTGATTTTCAGACATGGAGTCTATTTCAGACTTCATGGCCTCTAACCATTTAGTGGATCTTGGGCTCGTCATAGCTTGCTTGTTAGTCATAGGTTCATCACTATCCAATATGAGAACCTCTAAGTTTTCAGTCAAGAGAACGCCTGTCCATCTGTCCAGCTGAAAAATAGTTCTACTTAACTTACGAGGGGCAACAACGTATTGAGGAACTAATCCCACTAGCTCTTTTAAAGACCTTGGAGGTTCATCAACCTGAACTGCTTCTAAAGAGTTATGAGTTCGTTGTTCGTCTCGAATCTCTTCGAGGTCTATTATTCTCCCACTTGTCAATTTGGAAATATGATTTCTTTCCAAAAAGATACCGTCACGAGCATTGAAAACCTTGTTGTCTGACTTGTTGTAGAAATAATACCCCTTTGTTTCTTTTGGATACCCAACGAAGAAACATTTGTCAGATTTTGGTTCGAGCTTGTCCGAAATTAATCGCTTGACATATGCTTCGCAACCCCAAATCTTCAGAAAAGACAACTTTGGAAGTTTCCCAGTCCATAATTCGTATGGAGTCTTTTCAACAGCTTTTGACGGAGCACGATTCAGTGTGAGTGCTGCAGTTTGCAACGCATGTCCCTAGAACTGTAAAGGAAGTTCGGCCTGACCCATCATTGACCTGACCATATCGAGTAAGGTCCTGTTTCTCCGTTCCGACACTCCATTCCATTGAGGTGTCCCCGGAGCAGTCAATTCAGAAAGAATACCGCATTCTTTTAGATGGTCATCAAACTCGTGGCTAAGATATTCACCTCCTCGATCCGATCTTAGAGCTTTGATTTTCTTGCCATGTTGATTCTCTACTTCATTTTGAAATTCTCAGAATTTCTCAAACGATTCAGACTTGTGCTTCATTAAGTAAATATAGCCATATCTACTGAAGTCGTCCGTAAACGTTATGAAATAGCTGAACTCACCTCTAGCTTTCGTACTCATAGGCCCACATACGTCCGTATGTATTAGCCCTAGTAGTTCTCTTGCTCTTTCTCCCACCTTTTAGAAAGGTTTCTTTGTCAATTTGCCAAGTAAACAAGATTCGCATTGATCAATTCTCTCTAAGTCGAATGATTCTAGAATTCCTTTCGGTTGAAGTAATTCCATGCGCTTTGTGTTTATATGGCCTAATCGACAATGCCACATAAATGTGAGATCCGAATCACCAGTTTTAGCCTTTTTGGTATTTATGTTATAAATGTGTTTGCTCGTATATAGCACATATAGACCGTTTTCTTGTTGTGCTGAACCATAAAACATTCCATTCAAAGCAAAAGAAAAACTATTGTCTTTAAATTGAAAACTAAAACCTTTAGAATCCAAACTTGAAACGAAAATAATGTTTCTGGTGATACTAGGAACATAGTAACAGTTTTCTAGTTCCAGAACAAAACCACTAGGCAAAGAAATAAAATAAGATCCTACGGCTAATGCAGCAATCCGTGCTCCATTTCCCACGCGTAGATCCATCTCGCCTTTATCAAGCTTTCTACTTCTCCTTAGTCCCTGCGAATTGGAACATAAGTGTGAGCCACAACCAGTATCTAATACCCAAGAAGTAGAATTAGCAAGATTACAATGTATAACATACATACCTGAAGGAGAAGAAACGTTTCCGTCCTTCTTCTCTTCCTTTAGTTTGGGGCAATCTCGCTTGTAATGACCAATCTCATTACAATTGAAGCATTGCGATGTAGAAGGAGAAGCATTTTTCCTCATCTTGCTCTTGGGAGGCGCCAGTTGCCCTCCGGGAGTGGATGAAGATGCATCTTTGCTTTTCTTCCCCTTGCCTACTTTCTTGAATTTGGTGCACCTCACATTCAAAGGGTCTTGTTTGAACTTAAGGATTCTCTAGATTTTCTCGAGCAATTCCACAAGTTCACAGAATGTGCTCTATTTCTTATTAAAGAGATGGTGCATCTTAAATCCCTCATAATCCTTATGAAGAGAATTCAGCACTAGTGCAATAGCTATCGACTCTTTGACGGAACCACCAAGTCTCTCGATTGTGAAAAATAATCCAGACATTATATCCACATGAGACTGAATTGGTGTGTTTTTGTCCATCTTGACAGAGTAAATGCGCTTTTGTGCCTCTAGAAGTTCGATTTCTAGGCACGACTTGTGTGGGGTAATGAGCTTGAGATTGCTCATTGAATTAGCCAATTCATCAACCCTTTTGCATGCCACCAGTTTGGCACATGGGTTGAAAACCCGCACAATATCTATCCTCGAGACTTCTTAGGAGAGCATGAGGCTCAAAAGTAATGAACCTCCCTCTCCAACCTTCGGGGATAGACTTAAGGATGAACTCCGTGACAAGGTACTTGTGAAGTGCCCAACTTCTGTACTTTTTAGGAGTCATGCCTCGCGCATCATAGCTAGGAAAAGGTTGTTCAATCACATAGTGTATGTCATTAATTTTCAAAACTTCGACAAGTTTCCCTTTCCATTCAAGAAAATTAGTCAAGTCTAACTCGACATCCAGAATTTCAGCTGATATGATTGTTGTTATGTTTGCGACCATTTTGATTACTACAATCGAAAAGAATCTGCAATAAATAACCATTCATAAAATTTAATAACTTTGAAATAAAACCTAGCATGCAATCATTAAAGCTATTAAACATTTCATTCATGCAAAAAGCAAAACATGTTCCAAAAAGAATGAAACGATTCCAAGACCCCCAAAGTCCTAAATCCTTAAGCAGCTTTGGCATGTCTTAAGTAGTTTAAGATTCTAGGTAAGAAAAACCTATTGCTAGTAATCTCCAAATTACTCTTGGTTAATAAATTAATACCATAATTTATCCCATTGCCACAACATAAATTGTTTGAGTTGAAACCACAATCCACGTGCTCCTTTGGGATGCCTTACCACCTAAGTCAACTAAAATAGCACCTCACTTTGGCGGAAACCTACTATCTTAGATCCCTAGATTTTTGTAAGTGCTTGATTTGGAAGACAATTTTTAAACTCAATATTACTTTGGACCTAGCTGTTTCTATGTTGGTTCGATTATTTAGTGAACTTAATCTAATCGAGTCATACGAAACAACCTATTCATGCAAATCATACATACATTCATACATTCAAGCACAATATATATATATATATATATATATATATATATATATATATATATATATATCAAAGTGCATAAATAAATGGTGATCTAGTGTGGCCTAAAACATCTTGTCTTGAAGCATCCAATCTTCATCACCTCCTTGTTAGCTTGGCATCGTCTTGAATCTTCGTTCAAATACTAACTTAAAGTTCTAAACTTAGAAATACTTGAAAATAATAAAATTACATCAAAATTTCCATGGTACGCAGACCATATTTAAAACTTTACATTCAAAGATAGAACGGTTCGCAGACCGTATTTAACTATCCTAAATGGCCATACTAGTCACTTGGAGTACCTGCATTACATAAAATATATATTTTGTGCATTCACCCATCCGTATGCTAAAACAAATGGCCCATATAATTATGCAAATTAAAAATCACGTTCACATAAACGCGTCCTAAAAGATTAATCAATTTCCAAATTATTAATCCTTAGACTTTATTCTAATTAAAATTGAATTTAATTAAAATAATGCGACCTACGAAAATAATTAAAATTAATTATTTCATTTAGTGGCTCCCACTCAAACCAATAATTATTCCGGATAATTAATTATGAAATATTAAATTAAAACTCGCGGCCCGGCCCAAGCAAATAAAATATTAAATTAAATATCCCGTTATCCCAAATTAATGCAAATATGCGAAGCCCAACGAAATAAACAATTTTTCAACGAAAAATTCCAAGGGCATGGTTGGGCTAGGCTTGCGCCCAGCCCATTGCCCCTTGTGTGTGGCCTACGAGGCATACGAACAATGCTCGCACACCCCGCAGTCAAGCATGCATGCCCACAGCGCTAGCTGCCCATGCGCGCTCATAGTCGTGCCCATCGCAGCGCTGCACGTTGCAGGCCTTGTGCCTTGCTTCGTCGCAGCACTCGCAAGCCAAGGCACTGCCTTGCTTGCCCTTTCCTCGCCCAGCGCGCACGAGGCACGCAGCTGGCTTGCAGCTGCCCGTGTCGCTGTGGCTCGGCAGTCGCATGGTAGCCCGTATGGCTCGTCGAGCCACACGTCCACCACACATCGTGTTCGTGCCTTTGGTTCGTGCCTACGGACCAACTTAATTAAAATAAATTTTAATTTCACTAACTTTGCATTAATGTTATTTTTCATAAAAAAGGTACGATTTTTATTTTCGAAAAACAACGATTTAATAAACTTTAACGACAATCCAATTTCGTAAAATATGAAATCAAGGCTAACATTATTCAAATTTTTAAGAACGAACGAATCAACTTGAAAATTTTGAACTTTTTAAATAATAAAATATAAAACTTTAAATCGTTCTTTAAAATTTAAATTTCAGATTTTAATAATTAGGTTTAAGTGCGATTAAAATTAACGAAACCATTCAAAATTTTAATCCAATTATTTTTAAAATTTTCCACTGACCCATGAAATTATATTCCCTTTCCCAATTAACCTAATTATTATACCTAAATTATTTAAAAAATCAATTAGGGTTCTAAATTCTACGAATTGGGGAAAAGCAAAATTAGGGTTTATACTTATCGGAAAAATCTGAAATTTTTACCATAGATCAAGAATATACCCAGTGACATCGTGTCAAAATTTCAAGCAATTACGAGTAGTTTAGTTTGACCTTTTAATTGAATTACTTTCCGAAACTATTAATTTTTATTAAAAAATTAACAAAAACGCCCAAAAAACGACACTTCGAGGACTGTTTTTGTGATTTCGTTCTCATGAGTTGATCTTAGAAAATCGTTTTCAATCAGATTAGGGTTTGAAAAATCGAAAAAGCGAATCTTTTTGAAATCAGACCTTATTACGCAATTCATCCAAAAATTCATAATAAATCCGAAAAATTCACAAAAAATTCCAAAATTTCGACAAATGCAAAAACAAATAAATCATGCTAAAATATGCTTTGAATACATAAGGCTCATGATACCACTGTAGGGGAATACAGTCAAACATAATAACATGTGCGGAAACAATCCCCAAAGCCAGGAAGCATGTATAAAGCACATATTAAGCATACTTACGTTTGAAGCGTGTTTTCCACAAATCTGTCAACAAACACGAACTTAGAACTCCACTTGTCGTTCCTCTACTTGGTTCACCGACACGATCAGGTCCGTCTTGATTATCGTAGCTTAGACAATCGATCAAGATAGTTTGCTTTTGGGAAGAACTCACTTTGGAGGCACAGAGAGAATTAGGATTCTCTGTGTCTCTAGGGTTTTGAGTATGACTGAATTGTATATTTGGAAAAAGGGTTAGAAGGTTATTAACATAACCTTATTAACCGGCTAAGCCACAAGGGCAAGACCGGCCATCAAGCCCGCGCAAGTGTACACGAGCACACACAGCATGCTGGGTCGTGGGCCGCGCTGCTGCTGCTGCTGTGTCGTTGCCTTGGCCCCCCCGCCCACACACGCGCAGCTCGCTCGGCCATGGGCCAGCGCTGCCGTGTTGTGGCCTTGCTTGCGTACCGAGCGCCCATGGGCCTTGAGTGCTTCAGGCACTCGGCTCGTGGGTTACTCCTCGTAGTCGCGACTTAATATCGTTCCGGATATTATTTATCGTTTCGTATACGACGAATCACCGTCGTACGATACGATTTATTCGTTTCGCCTAGCTTACGAATATTTGCGATACGATATACGATTCCGACGCAAGGTCGTATCGTATAATACGTTTTCCAAAAGTAATTCCCGAAAAGCTATTAAATGAATTTCCGATTCATTTAATCCGGTGATCTGTTACGTGTCATTGGTGTGACCTTGTAGGTTCAGTCAAGAGTAAGCCGTGAGTTTAATATTCATTAGAACTCACTGATCGGAAGCATTGCTCCAGCTAGCTGTTCCGATCACTTGATCTCATAGAATTAATTGTTCGCAATTAAACTGAACCTTGGTATTAGACTTAATGCACCTTGGGTGAAGGACATATTTCCTTCATATACTTGCAAATTCAACTTCTTGGGTATTACATACAGATTGTGGCTCACACTTATGTTCCAATTCACAAGGACTAAGAAGAAGTAGAAGGTTCAGCAAGGGTGAAGTCGACCTACGAGTGGGAAATGGAGCAAGGATTGTTGCATTAGCTATAGGAACTTATTATTTGTCGTTGCCCTCTGGGCTAGTTTTGAGACTGGAAGAATGTTTCCATGTTCCAAGTCTTACTAAAAACATCATTTCTGTTTCTGTCTTATTAGATGCTAAGGGATTTAGCTTTTTAATAAAAGACAATAGTTGCTCGTTTTATTTTAAAGAGATGTTTTATGGATCTGCTAAATTAGTCAATGGACTTTATGTGCTAGATCACGCCAAAAAGAATGATTCAGATCTCACCTATCTGTGGCATTGACGATTAGGCCATATGAACATGAAACACATAGAAAAACTTCAAAAGGAAGGAATTCTAGAACCATTTGACATAGAGGATTATGGTAAATGCGAATCATGCTTACTTGGAAAAATGACAAAGCAGCCTTTCTCTAAAGTTGGAGAAAGAACAACTGATCTATTGGGTTTAATCCATACAGATGTATGTGGACCAATGAGTTCAAATGCTAGAGGTGGTTTCAGCTACTTTATCACTTTCACTGATCACTTCAGTAGATATGGCTATGTCTACCTAATGAAGCATACGTCTGAATCCGTTGACAAATTCAAGGAATTTCAGAGTGAAGTAGAGAATCAATTAGGCAAGAAGATTAAGGCACTACGGTCTGATAGAGGCGGTGAATATCTGAGCTATGAATTTTATGACCATCTGAAAGATTGTGGAATCTTGTCAGAATTTACTCCTCCCGGAAGACCTCAATGGAACGGTGTGTCAGAATGGAGGAACAGGACCTTGCTAGACATGGTTCGATCAATGATGGGTCTGGCCGAACTTCCACTAGAATTTTGGGGACATGCACTAAACACAGCTGCACTCACACTAAATAGAGCTCCGTCTAAAGCTGTCGAAAAGACTCCATATGAGTTATGGTTTGGAAAGCCTCCAAATGTGTTTGTTCTTAAGATTTGGGGTTGTGATGTATACATCAAACGATTAATTTCAGACAAACTTCAACCGAAATCTGACAAATGTATCCTTGTGGGCTACCCAAAGGAAACAAAGGGGTATTACTTCTACAATACATCTGAGAACAAGGTGTTTGTTGCTCGACATGGTATCTTTTTGGAAAGAGATCACATTTCCAAAATGACAAGTGGGAGAAAAGTAGACCTCGAAGAAATTCCAGTCGAACAACAAACTCTAGAGAATGCTCAAGATGGCATTCAGGTTGAAACTCAGAGATCTTTAGAAGTATCTGGTGAGTATCAAGAACCAACTATAAATGTAGCCCCACGTAGATCGCAGAGATACAGGTCTCAACCAGAAAAATACATAGGTATTTTGACAAATGAGAGCCATTAAATTCTATTGCTGGAAAGCGATGAACCTGTGACTTACAAACAAGCTATGACGAGCCCTAGCTCCAAGCAGTGGAAAGAAGCCATGCAATCTGAATTAGAATCCATGTTTGAAAACCAAGTTTGGGATTTGGTCGATTTGCCAGATGGTTACCAAGCCATAGGAAGCAAGTGGGTTTTCAAACTGAAAAAGGACAAGGATGGGAAACTAGAAGATTTCAAAGCGAGATTGGTTGCAAAAGGATACAGGCAAGTCCACGGTGTGGATTATGATGAAACCTTTTCACCAGTTGCAATGCTAAATTCTAATTGGTTAATGTTAGAAATCGATGCATATTACGATTACGAAATATGGCAGATGGATGTCAAAACCGCTTTCTTAAACGACGTTTTAACAGAAACTGTGTTTATGACACAACCTGAGGTTTTTGAGGATCCAAAGAATGCTAAAAAGGTATGCAAGCTTAAGAAATCCATTTAAGGATTGAAGCAAGCATCAAGGAGCTGGAATATACGTTTTGATGAAGCAGTCAGTGACTTTGGCTTCGTCAAGAACGCAGACGAATCTTGTGTATACAAGAAAGTCAGTGGGAGCAAAACTGATTTTCTAGTATTATATGTCGACGACATATTACTTATCGGAAATGACCTCCCTATGTTGAACTCTGTCAAGATTTGACTTGGAAAATGTTTTTCGATGAAGGATCTAGGAGAAGCACAATACATACTCAGCATTAAGATATACAGAGATAGATCTAAAAGGATAAAAGGATGATTGGACTTAGTCAAAGCACTTATATCAATAAGGTGCTTGAAAGGATCAATATGGCTGACTCCAAGCGAGGCTACCTACCCATGTCTCATGGAATGACTCTAAGTAAGACTCAGTGCCCAAAAAAATTGGATGAGCGTAGACGAATGAGTGGGATTCCATATGCATCATTGATTGGATCGATAATGTATGCTATGATATGTACACGCTCGAATATTGCATACGCACTCAGTGCTATGAGCATGTACCAGTCAAACCCAGGAGAGGCACATTGGACTGCTGCCAAGAATATTCTGAAGTACCTGAAAAGGCACAGAGATGATTTCCTGGTCTATGGTGGAGATAATGAATTAATTGTTAAAGGCTATACGAACGCAAGTTTCCAAACCGACAAAGATGATTTCAGATCATAGTCTGGGTTTGTCTTCTGCCTCAACGGAAGTGCAGTAAGCTGGAAAAGTGCTAAACAGAGCACCATTGCAGATTCTACAACTGAAGCAGAGTACATTGATGCACATGAACTAGCAAAGGAAGATATTTGGCTTAGGAAGTTCATAGGTGAACTTGGTGTAGTCCCCTCCATTAAAGGACCAATAGCTCTATATTGTGACAATAACGAAGGTATTGCACAGGCAAAGGAGCCTAAACACCACCAGAGAGTCAAGCATGTACTTCGTAGATTTGACCTTCTATGAGACTTCGTGGAAAGAAAAGATGTCGAGATAATCAAGATTGGAACTGACGACAACATCTCAGATCCATTAACTAAACCTTTGCCGCAAGCGAAGCACAACTCGCACATTGCAGCTATGGGAATCAAGCATGTTGGAGAATGGCTTTGATGTCCTTATTGAATGTTTTAAAGTTTTAGAGTTTAATACTTTGTAAAACGTTTTTGGTTAACCATTCATATAAATGAATAGAATTCATTTTTCCATTTAATTTTATGGTTTATTAAATGATGAGTCCTTTCAAATTGACAATATATTCAAGATAGATTGTCAGGACCAGTCCCGTGACTAAGTAATGTCTATCAAGTGAACTTGAATGTCAAAAGTTGAAAATGGTCTCTGGTCAGAAGTTTTCTATAAAGGTGGACGCATAGAAAACGCTAGACGACTAGAATGCAAGATGACTAGTAGTTCTGTTTCTTGAACTATGTGGACATGGCAATGCCACAATCATTTGCATAGATATTTACTTGAAAAGATTAGTATCGGACAGACCTATGAAACTTTACTGTAACAGATGAAAATCTGTCATAAGTAAATTTCATTACATTATTAGACACCAATCCTCAATACCTGAGTGATTTGAGATTACTTCTTTGAGAACTAGTTACGTTGTCAACGTCGCACCGTGAAAAGAGACTATAATTGCAACGCTCAGGTAATCACCTATCAAACGAAGTCTAACCTCAAGATCACAAGATTGGGATTATCCTCCCATTAATCGGGATGAGATGCCGAAAGTTGTACAAGGCCACTCGGAGTGCTAGAAACTGAAAAATGCATGGTCGTGCTCAGATGAATCATAGGGGCTATGATTATCTGTTTATTTGATCAGTTGAACTCTGAAACCGAGAAATACCTATGGACATAATAAGGATGACTACTCTTACCTTATGTTCATGAGCAGGCATCAAGAAACAAAGGAATTAGGAAATGCACACTTGTCCCTAAGGACAAGTGGGAGACTGGAGGAAATAATGCCCTTGGTCCAAGTATGCATTTAATGCTAAGTCTAATAAATGTGGTTCAAGTGAATTGAATGCCTAGCTAGAGGCCGCTTCAATTCAAGTGGAATTAATAATATTAATCCACAACTTACTCTTGACTGAACCCGTAGGGTCACACAAATAGTACGTGAACGGATCAAGTATTTAAGTGAATATATTATTCATTAAGTTCTCCATTTCTGAACATTCGGAAACGATGGATCTTGGTTCCAATGGGAGCTGAAATCGTCAAAAGGCAAAATAAAGAAACTCCGGAAAAGATAATATTGCCGGAAATGGGAAATATGGCTCATGATGGAAATATAAATATTATCCAAGTCGTAGATGTTACCGGAAACGGAAACATGGTTCGTATCGAAAAATATTATCGGAAATAGAAATATTTCCGGAATCGGAAATATTTCCGGAAATGGAAATATTATCGGAATCGGAAATATTGTCGGAAACGGAAATTATTTCCAGAATCGGAAATACTAACGGAAACGTAAATATTTGTTCAAAACGGAAACGGATTCCGGAATCGGAAAATGAATCGGAATCTCGACGAGCGATAAGCCGACAAGCGAGCCGGCCCATCGCTCGACAAGAAGCGAGCAAGGAAGCAGCGCCAAAGGGACGCGCATAGCAAGCTAGCAAGGCAGCAGCGCCAATTGGCCGCGCCAAGCCAACGAGCAAGGAAGCAACTCCATGGGCTGCACCAAGGAAGCAGGCAAGGCAGCAACTCCTAGCGATACACTGCAGGCCCGTTGAGGCAAGGCCACGGCGCGCTGGGCCTTCGGCCAGCTGCGACTGTGGCTGGGCCGAGGCAGCACGCACACCAACATGGCCCGTTGTGGCTGCATTGGGTTGTTTTGTCTTGGGCTCCAAGAAAGGTCCGATTGCTTAATTCCCAAGTAACCTTGGATTAAGTATTCCTAGTTCTACTATAATTGGTTTAATTAAGAGTTTAATTAACGTTGCAATTCTAATTGAATAAGAATTTCAATCCTAGTAGGGTTGGTAATTCTATTCCTGGTAAGACTCAAATTCCTTATTTCCTACCCTATAAATATGAGGCTAGGCCCTCATAATTATACACATCAATTGATTGAAAATCATATTCTTTATTCCCATTGTGTTCAAGGGTGAACATAATACAAGCCTAACCCGAATACATAAAACCTTAAGTAAAATCCTAGTTGGTTGAACCTCAGGTGGATCCGAACGTGCTGTGGACTTTCTACGGAGGGGCAACGTTTGGGGCTCTAAAGACTTGTTCTTGTTCGGTTTTGGAGCAGCTAGGGAAGGCACGCATCACATTGTATGTCACCTAAATTATGCTAATTGGCTATGTGGCAATTAATTTGGATTCTGGCTTTATAGTTTTTCTGCATGAATTATATTATTGTATTATTCATAACCAAACAAATCCTTATTAGGCTCACAGATTACTCTCGACTGAACCTACAAGGTCACACCAATAATATAAACAAACCGCTAGATTAAGTGAATTGGAAATTTATTTAATGGCTATTCGGGAATTTAGTTCGAAAAAAGTAAATATATATGATAAGACGTTGAATCGTAATCGTACATCAAATTGCATATATCGTCGGCCGGGCCGGACGATTAATCGTATCATATGATGTTGGATCGTCAAGTGCTATACGATGAATAGTGGCCGCATGGCCATTCAGAAGCATACGAGGAACAACCCCACGAGCCAAAGCGCGCAAGCACAAATCAGCGTGCAAAACATTGCAGCAGCACGCGGCCCATGGCCTTGCTGTTTGTGCTTGCACGCGTGGGATTCTATGTAGCAACATCACAACGACAACCGCTGTCTTGGGCACAGCTCATGGCCCAGCGATGGGCGTGCGTGTGTGCGTGTGTTGTGTTGGCTGACCTAGACTTCAAGGCTTTGGTTGGTTGACATAATTAAAAGCCAAGGGTTATTTCATTAACCCTAAGCAATCGTTTTCCATACACTACACATCAACTCCAGAGGAAATTTAAAACCCTAATCTTCAGTTTGCCTCCAAAGTAAGATTTTCCCAAAAGCCAAAAACCTTGTGGAAATTCTAAGCTAACGGAATCAAGACGGATCTAAACGTGTCGGTGGACTTTTGTAGAGGAACTACGATTGGAGTTCTTGTTCGTGTTCGTG
Organism: Spinacia oleracea; assembly: GCF_020520425.1. Taxonomy (NCBI): domain Eukaryota; kingdom Viridiplantae; phylum Streptophyta; class Magnoliopsida; order Caryophyllales; family Amaranthaceae; genus Spinacia; species Spinacia oleracea. The sequence goes on from NC_079490.1 coordinate 73,075,288, forward strand.
AGGCTAGTGGGAGTACATGCTACGAAAGTATGTTTACATTTAACTAATACTTTTACATGTGATTCTGGATTTCGGATTGTTTTTCACTATGTTAATTAGATTAGCATAAATCCCAACAACCTCGGCTTAGCTTTTATTGTTCCAAACACATCCGTGGCTTGAATGTGCATATGAGCCTTCTACATGGCCCCGGCTAGTGTATAGACCCCGGATTCAATCAACATGAAAATAAAGTTGTTGGGTAGGAGCCCAGACAGTAGGGCGGTGAACTTTGTCTCATCTAGAAGATTGTGGATTTGAGGGTTTCTTCATTAAACCTTTAAATGTAGCTTCCTTCTCACCTTGCTTGATCGCCATGAGATGCGTACTTGTTCTCTTGTGCCGTTTCCCGTCTTGGAATTGGTTGATGAAATGTTTCTCCAGCTCACAGTAGTTTGTATGCTTCCTTTAGTGCCTTCTTGTTTAACCATATCAAGGAGAGTCCCTGCAGAGTTGTTAGAAAATACTTGCACCATGTGGCTCAACATCCATTTTGGACACTCATTTGGGCTGCACAGACATCCATATGCTCTTCGGGTTAATACGTACCAGCGAATGGCTCAATAGTGGAGACTATTACCTTGTCAATTCTAGGGGTGTTCATTATTTCTTGGCTGAAGGGGGTCAATGCCTTGTTCAAATTCGTTTCTCGGCGAGGGGGAGTCCTATCATTTTCTCGGGGAATGGGAGACCTATCCTAGTGGGGATGAATTCTATCCCTTTCTCGGCGGATAGACGACCTTTTCCTTGGCATGGGGGACGGTTCCCTTTTGGCATTTGTTTTACTTGGCTGCCTTTGGGTGACAGATTCATCGGCTTCTCCTCTTCTTGAAGGAGACATGTGGCTTGGAGGCCTATTAGATGGCTCTTGTGGAGATGATTGGGTGGACATGGTTGAGTCATCCTTTGCTGCTAGGCCTTGTGTTGTTCAGTGTCTTCTTATATCCCTCATGTCCTCCCTCATTTCTTCAAGGCGTGTTTGATCCCATCTTTGTCGATTGAGCACTTCTCGGGCGTCCATATCTCCTCTCTACATCATGCGCTCGTCGATGATCCGCCGAGCATCACTTGTGCTTGTGGAGGTCCCTCTCTTGCTCGTGTTCCCAAGGATGTGCCCTCTTAATCACATGCGTCCTTGAGCGTTTCCTCATTGGTGAGATGTCAGGGCTACAAGGGGAAGCCTTAGAGAAGTGCCTTCACCTCCATCGTGCAAATTGATCACCATTGCACGGACTGTCCACTCAAGAGTATCGTTTAGCTGCGCGTCTATGTCATTCAGATCACCTCGGGTGACCGGTGTTGTGCCTGCGGGCCTGGTATCCAAAGGCGAGGGGTCTTTCTCTGTTGTCTGGGAACAACGAATGGTTCGATTCTCTAGCTAAAGGGTGTTTCCTAGCTCGCGCGAGTATTAACCAGTGTTTGTAGCTAGTTTCCCCACAGACAGCGCCTACTGTTGCGAAGAAAATGCAATGAGTAAAGAAGGGGAAGCTTCGATAACAAGGCGAACCGTTTCATTCAACCTGGTTGTTGTTTTTTTTTTGTGTATTTGGCTATTGTATTTTCTTACAGAAAGACAAACGTAAATTGACTCAGGGGGGTTCCCGAGAAGACCCTCTCCGACGCTCAAGTCAAGTAAAGAGATATTGTTTTTCCGTATAATTGCATTCCTAAGTAATGATTAGATGGGTCATATTTATAGTAATGCATGAGGGTATTGTTAGCAAATATGAACAATGGTAGGGGTAAGAAATCCTGGGCCTGCTGGAGGCTGAGATTCTGATATGAGCTTACTAGAGAGTTTCCGTTTGGGATATTTTGGTAATTTCCTTTGGAAAGAGTATTTTGGTAATTTCACTGTGAAAGTGGGTCCCGCCGAGGGGCGCAAACAAGATTGACTTTTACTCAGAGTTCTTGAAATCGGGTCTTGAATAAAAAAATTATTATCTTTAACATAAAAATGTACCGTTCAAAAACAACTAGCAACATATTATTTTATTTTTATTTTTTGTATTATAAAATTATGTTGTTTTACTATTTGCTAGTCTCCTATTAAAACAGTTGAGACTTAGTTAATCGACAAACCATTCACAATAGTATGTCAATTGGTTAGGAGGTGGATGCCATAAACAATTGATCTTTGCATATGTGTGTGTCTCGCTTATATTTGAAATTCGCTAAGCAATTTCAAGCTTGAGAGTCTCATATGTTTTGATCAATATGCTAAGCAATTTCAAGTTTGCGAGTCTCATATGTTTCGATCTTTCCATTGCTAAGGGTGAGTTCTGTTCAACTTATTTGACCTGAAATAATAATAAATAATAAATAATAAATAATAAATAATAAATAATAAATAATAAATAATAAATAATAAATAATAAATAATAAATAATAAATAATAATAATAAATAATAAATAATAAATAATAAATAATAAATAATAAATATAATAATAAATATAATAATAATAATAATAATAATATAAATAATAAATAATAAATAATAAATAATAAATAATAAATAATAAATAATAAATAATAAATAATAAATAATAAATAATAAATAATAAATAATAAATAATAAATAATAAATAATAATAATAAATAATAAATAATAAATAATAAATAATAATAATAAATAATAAATAATAAATAATAAATAATAAATAATAAATAATAAATAATAATAATAAATAATAAATAATAAATAATAAATAATAAATAATAAATAATAAATAATAAATAATAAATAATAAATAATAAATAATAAATAATAAATAATAAATAATAAATAATAAATAATAAATAATAAATAATAAATAATAAATAATAAATAATAAATAATAATAATAAATAATAAATAATAAATAATAAATAATAAATAATAAATAATAAATAATAAATAATAAATAATAAATAATAAATAATAAATAATAAATAATAAATAATAAATAATAAATAATAAATAATAAATAATAAATAATAAATAATAAATAATAAATAATAAATAATAAATAATAAATAATAAATAATAAATAATAAATAATAAATAATAAATAATAATAATAAATAATAAATAATAAATAATAAATAATAAATAATAAATAATAAATAATAAATAATAAATAATAAATAATAAATAATAAATAATAAATAATAAATAATAAATAATAAATAATAAATAATAAATAATAAATAATAAATAATAAATAATAAATATAAATAATAAATAATAAATAATAAATAATAAATAATAAATAATAAATAATAATAATAAATAATAAATAATAAATAATAAATAATAAATAATAAATAATAAATAATAAATAATAAATAATAAATAATAAATAATAAATAATAAATAATAAATAAATAATAAATAATAAATAATAATAATAAATAATAAATAATAATAAATAATAAATAATAAATAATAAATAATAAATAATAAATAATAAATAATAAATAATAAATAATAAATAATAAATAATAAATAATAAATAATAAATAATAATAATAAATAATAAATAATAAATAATAAATAATAAATAATAAATAATAAATATTAATATTAATATTAATATTAATATTAATAATGATAAATAATAATATTATTATTAATATTGGAACTTATTGGAACTTTTTGAAATTTATTGGAACTTATCTGAATTTATCTGAACGTATTGGAACTTATTGGAACTTATCTGAACTTATTGGACCTAAAACTTATTTTTTTAAGGTGAACAGAACGCACCCTAAAAAGGCACACTTGGTACTTTAGCTTAGATTTAACGGAAGTAATAGATTAATTATGAATAATACAACTAAGAGGGCCACTCACTAATAAAAACATATCTTTGAGAAGCTAAAAAAGAAGAATCTTACACTTTGGGAGTTAAGAACCTTCTCATATTGGAAATACACTTTGGGAGAACTTGCTAAACTGAACATTGTTTAAAAATGGGAGCAAGAAGAATAAAGATAGCATCACAACTTCCAATTAACTTCTCCCACGAAAGTACTAAATGATTGTGACTAATTAATGATTAATCTATTATTAGTGTTGAGAGGTCACTTCAAAGTAAAGTGATGAAAAGAAAGATCCAGGTCATCGATACTCAAGAAAGCTAGTTATATGGAATCAATTACTAAAAGAAAGTCACAACCGTTGTATTTTTTTCGTACGCATCACCACACAGTCAACCAATTTGGGATTTTATTTTTCGAAAATCATAAATATGGTAACTTGCGACCTTTAAACCGTGTCACAATGATGAAATAAACATAGTTATGTATTATGAACGTAATTGAAAACTAAAATATTTAACTTATATAGCCTATTGTACATGTTAAAAAAAGAGGTAGCAAAATCTTAATATTCTAATTTATTATAAATATATTTCGTAATAAATATTTGTTTCTTTCTATGTATCGACTATATTATTTACATATTTTTATAGTAAAATATTGCATTGATAGTAAAAATATTTTGATGATCCATAACTTTTTTTTTTGAGGGAAAGGCTTAGTATCCTTGTTAATTCATTAAATCAAGCTCCGCCAAGGAGGAAATGCCTTGCGGGAAAGAGTTCTGAAATACATATTTAACCACATTTGGAGGTAGTAACCGAGCTGCTAAATGGGCTACAACATTCCCGGCTCTGCGTACATGGCAACAAGAAAAGTGGTTAAACGTAGTACTTAGCATACGTGTGTCTTCTATCATCAAGTCCATGGGCGTCCTCCCTGTGCTCGTATCACAAACATCCTTCACAACGTTGGTTGCATCATATTCCAACTCCACCCCAGTAAACCCCAGCTCTCATGCCACCAACAAACCAAAACGTGCAGCCATAACCTCAGCAAGGTTGGCCTTCCAGTGTGCATTAATCCCGTGCACTCCCACAGCAAGTAGCAGCCCTGTATCATCCCTTATTATTGCACCCAAGACAATCATCCCACCCTCCATTACAGAAGCATCCACATTTATTTTCACCATCCCTGGTGCAGGCGTTCTTGACAGAACAGTCGCGTTTGAATTACTCTTGAAGACAACCCTTGCATACTCCCCATAATCCCTAACCATCTTCAAAAAACCACACCCCTTGTTGTATCTCCCTCCAAGGCTCATTAAACACCACAAAGTTACGAAAGGACCACGCAACCTAGATGATCGTGGCACAAGTCAGCATCTCAGTCTTGTCAATCTTTGACAGCATCCAAGCAAAAAGCTCTCTGAAAGAGTTCTTAGGCGCTTCACATATCAATGACTTGAACTGGGACGTTTCCTACACCTTAGCCACTTCGGGGCAGAGAAAAAGAGCATGTATTATTGATTCTTGATCCTCTCCACATAAGATGCACATACCTGATTCAACCACATGACGATCCAATAATCTCCCTTGAGTAGCCAACGCTCCCCTGCAAGCACGCCACAAGAAATGACAAAGCTTTGGGGGTCCTCCAATGTTACAAATTAACTTCCATACCGTCTGATTGTCATTGCTATAACGCCGCGCCCACCCTGTAATATGGCCAAGTCTGCCCAACCAATACCCAGACTTAGTGGTATAGATGCCATCATTCGTAGGCCACCAGTAGTTGACATCAGTTGGACTTCTATTATTCAGGGGAATTTCTCTAATCATTACAACTCCCGTATCTATAAAGTGGCTCATGGAAGCATCCACGTTCCATTCACCCAAGTCTTCATCTATCAAGTCTGCCACCTTTAGGTTTGCGGGGCTATTGACATTTGGGGTTGGGACAACACATGACGAGTCACCAGGCAGCCATGCCTCGCCCCACACGTTAATTTGTGACCCGTTGCCCATTCTCCATTTGATTTCGTCCAGTAGTAGTGCCTTTTCTCCCCATAGTGATCGCCAAACATAACTCAGATCATGGCCTCTCGGTGCATCGACAAACTTCCCATTCTTAAAATATTTTGCTTTTACTACCTGGTAATCTAGAGAGGACATGTTGCACAACAACCGCCAACCTTGTTTTGCGAGTAATGCTTGATTAAAAAATTTCAAGTCACGGAAACCCCTCCCTCCCATAGACTTTGGTAGGCAAAGTTTCTCCCAACTCAACCAATGCATCTTACGCCTTGTGTCACTTGAGCCCCACCAAAATCTTGCCAACATAGAATGCATCTCATCAAGAAGCCCATCCGGAATACGGAAGATGCTCATCATATAGGTGGGAATTGCTTGAGCTACAGCTTTGATAAGTACCTCCTTGCCCAGGGGGAGATAATAATTTTTCCTTCCAACCTTGGAGCTTTTTCAAAACCCGATCCTTGACATGCAAACACCGCCTTCTTTGACCTACCAATTATCGTAGGTAGACCAAGATATTTTTCGTGCCTGTCCACCCCACGCATATTTAGCACCCGCAAAATGTCTCCTTTCCTTGACCCCTCCACATTTTTACTAAAGCACACTTCAGATTTATCAAAGTTAATTTTCTGCCCAGATGCTCGCTCATAAATGCAAATTATGTCAGCAATTTTGGAGCATTCCTGAAGAGTAGGTCTAGCAAATAAAATGCTATAATCGGCAAAAAATAGGAGACCCTCAGTGCCCCCCTACAAATTCTCGCCCCATGTACCTCCTTTCTTTCCGCTGCCCGATTGAGTAAAGATGAGAAAGCTTCCGCACACAAAACAAATATATATAGAGAAATTGGGTCACCTTGTCTCAGCCCCCGGGACGGTATGACAGAGCCACAAATATTACCTTTCACTTTGAAAGCAAAAGAAACACTGCTTAAGCAGTTCATTACTCGTCCAACCCAATCACCTCCAAAGCCCATTTTGAACATCACAAGTTCCAAGAAAGCCCACTCCACTTGGTCATAAGCTTTCCTCATATTCAATTTCAACGCCATTGTGCCTCTCTTTCCTTCCCCCCTCATCTTCATGGAATGAAAAATCTCAAAAGCTACAAGCGCATTATCCGTAATTTGTTATCCAGGTACAAATGCGCTTTGGTGATGAGAGATTAACTCCGGTAAGATCACTTTGATCCTATTCGCCATCACTTTCAAGATAATTTTATACACAACGTTACAAAGACTAATGGGGCGAAATTCACCCATTTGTACTGGTTCCCTACATTTGGGAATAAGTACTATACACGTTGTATTAGTCTCAGTACTATCAACATTAACTTCCCACCAATTCTGAACGAAAGCTACCACTATAGGCAACACAATACCCCAATATTTTTAGAAAAAAAGGGAGATACCATCAATTCCAGGGGTTTTATTTGGATCCATTTGATTGAGAGCACTGTGAATTTCTGCCGAAGTAGGGAGTACATTTAGATCCTGATTCATTTCCTCATTAACCATCATATTTAAGCCATCAGTAGCTTTGATAAAGTCAACAAGGTTACATGAGGTAAAGATATCTTTAAAATAGTCAGCAATAATTGTTTGTAACTCCTCCTCACTATTCTTTAACACACCATTTTTATGCTTGAGTTGTACAATCTGATTCCTCTTCCTTCTCGAACTTGCTTTGTGATGGAAGTATGCAGTGTTTTCTCCCCATCCCGTAGCTCACTAGCACGTGCCCGCGCATGCCAATACGTCTCTTCTTTCCTATGCAACTCATCTAGTTCCTCTGTCAGCTCGCCACATTTTTGAAGCATTACCGCATTGGCCTGGCCTTTCTGCCACACCGAGAGCTCCTTTTTTACTTCCTTAATCCTCTTCTTTATGCCCCCAAAGCTGGCTGCAGCCCATTTACTCAGGTCAGTAGCACACTGTGCAATCCGAGTTGTGATGGACGCACTTCCCCAGCTATCCCAGGAGGTTTTAATAACCTCATGGCACTCTTCACTGGCAAGCCGCAATGCCTCAAAATGAAATCTTTTATTCTTATTTGACAACTTTCTTCTAGCTTCTGTACTCATGAGTATAGGTGCATGGTCAAAAATATAGATAGGGAGGTGTCATACCATAGTATTCAGATACATTGACTCCCCCGCACTTGCATGAAACCTATCAAGTCGCTCATGAATTAGCTGTCCCAGCTCCGACCCCCGCTGCCACGTAAAGGTGCAACCTCTACATCCTAAATCACGAAGCTCGCAATCATCAATCGCCTCCCTAAATGCATCCATAACTCGCTCCCTTCCAACTGCACCTCCGTCTTTCTCTGCCATACTCACTATCTCATTGAAGTCACCAAAAAAACAACATTGGGACATCCCATCTACCTCTTAGTGATCACATCAACTCCCATGTTTGGTGTTTGTGCTCACCCTCTCGCCACCCATACACACCCACAACCACCCACTTAACTTCATTAGAATCTCCCCGTATCTCAGCAGCCACATGATACCGAGAAAGGACACAACATGCACATTTAGATCCTTTCACCATAACCCTAATCCCCCTAAATTCCCATTGCTATCTAAACACAACCCGTGCGTAAAACCACATCTTCCACGCACTCTTTCTAACTGATTCGCACTGACCATGGTCTCTATAAGAAAGACCAGCTCCGGCTTTTCCCTCCAACACCATGTTGAGAGGGACCGAACTGTCAGGGGGTTGCCGGCACCCCGACAGTTCCAACATAGAGTTTTTTTATTGTCGTTTGCGGTGTTGGTCATCGTCAGACACCACTACTTCATTGGAGATCACCTCATCTCCTACCCCTATACCCATGAAGCCTGCCTTTATTTTCTTCTGCAAGTCATTCTGCATATCAGAAGTCTCCACATCAATATCCATCAAATCCTTCCTCTTCCCACTGCACACCTCCCCTTTTCCACGATCAATCTTGCGCCCCACCTTCCCAGGCTTACCTATAATATTAACCTTACGTAGTTTTGTTCCTTTGTCTCTGTCACTCCCAATACTAAATTGTAAAAATTCCTCCACAAACAAGGATAGTGTCAATTCAGGGTTTCGTGGCATAGTCTCCCTGGGTATGTTCTCCTTCATTGCACCATTCCCCTAGATGTTCTCACTCTGTGTTGGATATGTCACCTCCATTTTCAGGATGGTAGAAATCATGGAGCTCACCTTCACTACTTCATTCCTTGCACTCACATAATGGGAAACTCCCTCCCTTGTACTCAACATCCCCTCCGTTGGCATCGCCTTCTTCGTTTGTGATGATTGCTCCGTCCTCTTAGTAACGAATAAAGCCCACTTACAGGAGGTAATAGCAGTCAGTTCTTTGATCTCCTTACTACGTCCTACTCTTGAGGAAGCCTTGAGAAAGATTCCCCAACCTAACCTCTCTTTCTTCTCTTCTTCTGGTACCGTTTGACAGTCCCTTTTCGAGTGCCCTAGAACACCACAGGCAAAGCATAAGAAAGACAAGCGTTCATAAAAAATTTCCACACACACCTCCCTTCCAATCCTATCCTTTATGTCTCTAAACCGTCGTAGGGGTTTTGTTACGTCCATCAATAACCTAACCCTTCGATACCGATCGAGCCCTAACAGATTGTTAGGGGTTTTCTTTTTGTATTTATAGGACAGTCCATATGGTTTTTGAAAATTTGAAACTTGAAGGAGTCGCCACCAAACATTTTTTAAGGGTCCGGTCTGGAAGGACAAAAAATTAACTCTTTTGGAAAAGGCATTGAATCTTGAAACCGAATGTGTGAGATTCGGGTACAACAACGAATCGCTTATTTTGGCAAGCTTTAAAAATACATTCGAATACAAGATAAGGATCGTGAAATCCTAATCATGGCATTAGGTTGAATCATGCATTTTTGAACATTGAAATTGCTACTTGTACGTGGTCAATTTTCTTTAAAGTTAATTAAGGGAACCTAAGGCCGGTTTTTCCAAAAATTATCTTTGTTAAGCGTGATGTAACCTTTGTATATTTTTGTATTTAGCATGTTAGGTGATGAAAGCGATAAACATGTAAAGCATCATCACAAAGTAAAGGAATTATCGAAATGCGTACAAAACCACATCACCTTAAAAAGGTGAGTAAAGAGTGTGGAATTGAAATTGCAAGCATAGGAAATAAAGGTGCGATATTGAAAGTGCGTTATTGAAATTGCGATATTGAAAGTGCGATATTCAAATTGTGATATACGATATTGAAATGACAATATTTAAATGACGATATTGAAATTGTATTATTGGTTTTGAAATCCGATCGCCAAACAACTACTTAATAATAAGTGTGTCCGACACAGATTCAATTCTCTAAGAATCTTAACATTAGATGAGTGCTCATCTTGAAGCATCATTGATTTTGAATATAGAATTTGAAAGGAAACTTGAACTTGAATGTAGAACTTGAATATTGAAATTAGGAGGGGTCACCTTTAATATGCTCCATAACTTGAAATTGATTCTAGTTTAAGGAGAAGTTGAACTCACTTAAACATCATTGAATATTGAATATAGAACTTGAATATTGATGATAGAAATGGAAATGCTCATATGTTCTAGTTTGAAAAAGGGTTTGCACTTTTCCAAACATCCTTGAACTTGTATAAAGTTGAGGTTTTTGAAGATTTGATGATGATTGTTGTAAGGAATACTTTCAAGGATGAAAGTTTGAACTTAATAATCATGTTTTTTGAAAACAAAGCATAAAGATTGAAACTTGAAACTTGTAGAAGGAGTTTGGATGATGAGGGAGGTTTCAAGTATGAAATCCCCTCAAAGATTACTCTTTTTTGACATTTTCTAGTTCAAGTATGTATGAATCAATTCAAGAACATCATATGATTAGTAAACTTGAAATTAGAAAGGTAGAAACTTTGATTGAATCATGATAATTTGTATTAGGGATTCGGTTTACCTTGCTAGGTTTAGGCTAGTTTTCTGATTTACTCCCAATTTCTTTGATGTTTTAGAGAATTGTAGGAAAATTGGAAATTGAAGATTGAATTAGTGTTTGGAATTTTGAGAGGAAAAACCAGTATTACGACGTTGTATTAATTGTTCCCCCCCCTGATTTGTGTGAAAATGAGGGGTTTAAACAGAAGACTTTGTGGCTAAATTCCAAGCCACGCCAGCGCAAAGCGCAAGGCCAACGCCTGACGCAGGTGACATGTCTCAGGTCCCGCCAAACAAGGACGATGACACCATCCTTATCTTTTGTATTGTAGCTTTGTACCTTGTAGGAATTTGTACGAACCTGGAGCTTAGCATTTCTTGGTGGTTAAGTCATTTTGCGACTAAAAACACACCTTTTTGCTTCCGGGTCTTGTATTTTTGGACTCGGTTTTATGGGACGGGGCCCGACATGCTCGGTTTTATGGGTCGACGCCCGAATTTTGATTGCTTAATGTCATTTCAACTGGAAACAACCTTGTTAAACCAATGGAGAGGTCCATTGGGTGAGATTGTGTTTGGATTTTGAATTTGACTTTGGAAATTGAATTTTGTACCGAGTTCCGGAATAGGAACGGGCTCGGGAATTGGACTTTGGATTTGGATTTTTGAATATGTCTTAGCAATTGGGAATTTTGCATGGAGTTGTACCAACCACCTAGCAAAGGTAATAGTTTCGTCATTATCCCATTAGGGGAGACACGAATCAGGTGTCTACAAAAGCCCCCACTTTGACAGAGCTTTCGGTTAGAAAAGCTAAAGTCAAAGTTTTTGGATAGGGATGGAGAATAGTCAAATCGAGACCATTCTTTGTACTCCGTGAAGGAAATAATGCCCTTGGTCCAAGTATGCATTCAATGTTAAGTCTAATAAATGCGTTTCAGTATTAATTAACAAGTTAATAATTCAGTGAGATCAAGTGAGCTGAATGCCTAGCTAGAGGCCGCTTCAGTTCAAGTGGAATTAATGATATTAATCCACAGCTTACTCTTGACTGAACCCGTAGGGTCACACAAATAGTACGTAAACGGATCAAGTATTTAATGGCATTAAATACTCCATTTATGGATATTCGGAATCGACGGATCTTGGTTTCAGTGGGAGCTGAGATCGTCACAGGCAAGAAAAGAATACTCCGGAAACGATGATATTGCCGGAAACGGAAATATGGATCGTATCGGAAATATAAATATTATCCAAGACGTAGATGTTGCCGGAAACGGAAACATGGTACGTATCGGAAAATATTATCGGAAATGGAAATATTGCCGGAATAGGAAATATTGCCGGAAACGGAAATATTGTCAGAATCGGAAATATTATCGGAATCGGAAAATAATTCCGGAAACGGAAATATTAAATATATGTTCGAAACGGAAATTAATTCCGGAATCGGAAATATTAAATATTGTTCGTATCGGAAATGAATTCCGGAATCGAGAATTTAATCGGAAGCGTATCGTACGAATTAGCATCGGACGAGGCCTGCCAGACGAAGGCCCAGCACGAAGCCGGGCCATCGCCCAGCAAGCCAAGCGCAACAACCACACGCCAAGCATACGACCAGGCCCAGCGCAAAAGCCAGGCCCAGCCGTAGCTTGGGCGCGCGGACAAGGCTGCGACAGTGGGCCTTGCGCTGTGCGCTCGGCGTGGGCCGCAAGGCCTGCGTGCGGGCGTGCGGTGCTTGTGCGCCACTCGTGTGTATTACTCGGAATGCTAAGGCTACCGGGATTCGTAAAATGATTAAATCTAATCCTAATAGATAAACTTTGTTTAATTAGAATCCTAGTAGGGTTATAATTAAATAGATTTGTATTCTAATAGGATTATAATTCCTTTCCATAAACTCTATAAATAAGTGCCTAGGGTCACATATTCAAAACGAGTTTTCAAGTATTCAAAGTGAGTTTTTGAGAGAAAAATTCAGTCACACATCTTGCCTAAAAGTGCCGAAAATTAATAGTACCTTAAGGGCGATTCTAGTTGGTCAATCTTAAGGCGGATCCGGACGTGCTGTGGACTATCTACGGAGGGACGACACTTAGAGTCCTAAAGACTTGTTCTTGTTCGGTTCGGGCGCAGCTAGGGAAGGCACGCAACAAAGAGTATGCATCTAAACTATGCTAAATGATTATGTGTAAATAATATGTATTCCTGGCTTAATGGTTGTTTCCGCATGATTTATGAATTGTCATATGTATCATAACCTAACAGTGGTATCACGAGCCTCTTATTATTTTCATAATCTAAATTGCATGAACATGGTTAAATATTACAAATTTGCAAGAATTAAAAGGGGTGATTAATTTTCGTAATTGTTAATTAATTGCAAATTGCGTTTATTTAATTATACGTACGCAGTTTTTCGGCAGTTTCTTCGTTACTCATCCAAATCGAGTGATTTTTGTGTCAATTCCGCATGTAAAACCCAGAATTCTCAAATTCGAAGCCTAACTATGACTTTTCGAAGGTTTTAGTTTTTCGAATGCAAAATTTCGTAAATTTAAGATGTTAAATTAAATATTTGCGATTATTGTTGATAAATCTTGAATTTTTGATTGACCTACTGTATATGTTTAACAAGTTTGAATGCCTAGCCTTGTTAATTATGCAATCTAATTTGTAATTATGATTAATTTGTTGAAAATTAGAATAATTTAGAATTAATTTGATTTTCATAATTAATTATAATTTAATTAGATACCTATGATTAAAAACCACCATAAAAATTGTAAATTTATGATAAATTTTAAATTTTTATGACTTAGACTTGAATCCATGTTAATCGGAAATCAATTGAATAATAAATTTTCGATTTTTCGCCCTAAAATTATGAAATTAATATTATTTATTAATTTGTCATTAATTTTAAATATAAAATTTTAAATTTTATGCGATTCGTTCGTATAACTTGCACGCACAAAGCAATGGACGCTACGTGTTACCCTTAAGGGGTGTTGTATAGTGCGGGCATGTGACGACGAGCAAGGGAGCTCGTCGCCCATGCGGCACGAATGCAATGAGCAAGGCCATGGTGCACGAGCACAAGGCAGCAGCCCTGCCTTGCGTCGTGGGCTATGAGCAATGGACGAATGGGCATGGGCGAAGGCAAGGCACGGCAGTCGCGTGTGGGCAGCAAGCGAGCTGCGCCACAACGCCCACTGCCTCGCGCAAGCGCGCGCAGCGAGCGCAAGCTCGCGTGCCACGAGTGCTGCGCCTAGCGTCGATGCCGCGCGCAGCGAGCGCTAGCTCGCGTGCATCGAGCACTGGCGCGCGCGCAGCGAGCACCAGCTCGCGCGATGGCTTGCGAAGGATAGCAGCAGCAGCTATGCGACGCAGCGCATGGGCTGCGCGCACATGGCCAGCGATGGCTGTGTGCGTGTGGCCCATGGGCGTACGTTGCGTGGGGTTGTTGCGTTGCGATTAGATCGTTTTGAAATTTTAATTTGAAATTTTCAGTTTGCGTAATTTTAATTAATTTTAAAATTAATAATTTAAATTATTTTCTTGGATTTTAGTTTTGAATATTGTAATTATAATAAATTTTATTTATTCTAATTATTTTACTAAAATTAAAATCATGAATTAATTTAAATACGACTGAAATTAAATTAAACTTTTTGGATTCAATTATAAATTTATATGAGCTTTAAAATTTTAATTAAATTTGTATGTTTCCGGTTAGACTAGAAATACATTTTTATGTTTAAAAATTAGTAAAGCATATGAATTTATTGGTTTAAGTGGGAGCGCTTTTAGTCATAAACTCTTGATTAGGTCTACAAATCCTTAAGGTTAAAACAACTTGATTAGAATTAATAAGGACTGAATAATTGGTAGATTATTGGTGCCCTTGATTAATTGCTGCAAATGTTTACGTGATGCATAATGTGTTTTACTAACCAGCTATGTGGGCCATTCATGATAATGAATGGGTGAATGGTATATATTGTATATGTACTGTTTTGCAGGTTATGAAGTGACTAGTATGGCCCAAATAGGATAGAAAATATGGTCTGCGTACCATTAATTTGAATGTAATTGGTCTAAAGTACCAAAGTTGTTTTTCAATTCAAATATGGTCTGCGTACCATCAAATAGTTGTAATTAGTTTTAATTATAGCTTATCCTATTTGAAGAAAATGGTGCCTCCCACGGAGATTTTCAAGACGGACTTTGAAGTTAAAGCTTCAAGATGAAGTCGGGCCATACTAGATCACATTTATCTTATGCATGTTTCAAGTTATTTATTGCTTTTAAATATGTCTTAAAATGCATGAGATCAAAAAGCTTGATTATGTTGCATGATTAAGGATTTTAGTTCACTTAAAATCTAACCAACATAGTAAGAGCCTTAAGTTCCAAACTTAAAAATTGAGTTAAAAGGTGCCATGCCAAAATATACACTTGCTTGGATATCCTTTACATCAATCTAGTAATAGTTTTCGCTCAGCGAGGTGTTACTTATTGGTCCTAAAGGGGCAAGGTACACAAATAATTGTGAGTACATGTTAGTTTTGGTGAAACTCAACGATATAAGTAAGGAGTCCTTTTATGTCGTGGCAAAATCGATAGGTTTACCTAATAAGTTCTTAGACGTACCTATCAACCAAGAATAGTTTCTAGACTATTAGCAAAAGGCTTTTGCTTACCTAAGATGTTTTAGGATTAAGTCGACAAACTGTGCTTAGTTCTTCAATGATTTTAGGATCTTGGAATCATTTTATTCACACCTGCCGGAACACATAACTTGAATAAAATGCTTAATAAACATTGAATTATGCATGTATGCTAGAATTTAAGTTTATTAAGAGAAACTGTGAATGGTTATTTATTTGTTTATTCTTTTCAATTGTAGTTTTAACTATGGCAAACAACAATCAAAACATCATCATGGGTTCTGAGCTTATGGTCAAGCTGAACCTAGCAAATTTTCTTGAATGGGAAGCTAAGCTAGTTGAAATAGTCAGACTCAATGGACTTGAGTATGTACTGACCAATCCCATGCCAAGCTACTATGCCAGAGACATGACCCCTGAGAGATTTTACGCCTGGGATGCGGATCTCAAAAAGGTTATGGGTCTCATGCTGAACAATATCCCTGATGATTGGGCTAGAAGGTTTATAGCTTATGAACCTTTTACGCTCATCAAGAATCTGAGGGATATCTGTCGTGGAAGCACGGAGAACAGGGACCTAAACGTCCATGAGTTGATTGAATCAATGTCTGGTCTAAAGGTTAGTTCTCCCAACAGGTGTTATAGGATGGAGGTCCAAGAAACACATGTTCAGCTCCTTCGCACTAAACAGAGGGTAGGCGTCCCACTGAGGTTCCATGTGGATCTTATGCGTTCATACTTTGATCGCCTAAGTCTACTAGGAACACCAATAAGCGAAAGGATGGCAGTCTCTATCTTGCTCAATTCACTTCACAATGGGTTTGGTCGCTTCAAGCAACTATACCTAAGTGAACCAAGAGAAGAAACAGTTGCAGAATTTGTTCACCTTGTCAGAAAGGCTGAAATAATACTGGACTGTGAAGCCAAAGATTTACTCAAGGCTAGAAGGAGACCGTTCAAGAAAGGTGGAAAGTCCAAGGGCAATGCTGAATCAAAGCAGGACAAGTCCACATCAAGCTGTCTTTATTGTGATGGAATAGGCCATTACAAAAGAGAATGTCCAAAGCCAAAGGAAGATCAGAAGAACGGAACAGTCGTTCCATCTTCAGGTATTTTCGTTATAGACTGTATACTTGCTAATTCAACTTCTTGGGTATTAGATACAGGTTGTGGCTCACACTTATGTTCCAATCCACAGGGACTAAGAAGAAGTAGGAAGTTAAGCAAGGGTGAAGTCGACCTACGAGTGGGAAATGGAGCACGGATTGCTGCATTAGCTGTAGGAACTTACTATTTGTCGTTGCCCTCCGGGCTAGTTTTGGAACTGGAAGAATGTTTCCATGTTCCAAGTCTTACTAAAAACATCATTTCAGTTTCTTGCTTAGACGCTAAGGGATTTTCCTTTTTAATAAAAGACAATAGTTGTTCGTTTTATTTTAAAGAGATGTTTTATGGATCTGCTAGATTAGTCAATGGAATTCATTTATTAGATCACGACAAACAAGTATATAACATAAATACCAAAAAGGCCAAAAAGGATATTCAGATCTCACCTATCTGTGGCATTGTCGATTAGGCCATATAAACTTGAAACGCTTAGAAAGACTTCAAAAGGAAGGAATTCTAGAACCATTTGACTTAGAGGATTATGGTAAATGCGAATCATGTTTACTTGGCAAAATGACAAAGCAACCTTTCTCTAAAGTTGGAGAAAGAGAAAATGAACTATTGGGTTTAATCCATACAGATGTATGTGGACCAATGAGTACAAATGCTAGAGGTGGTTTCAGCTACTTTATCACTTTCACTGATGACTTCAGTAGATATGGTTATGTCTACCTAATGAAGCATAAGTCTGAATCCTTTGACAAATTCAAGGAATTTCAGAGTGAAGTAGAGAATCAATTAGGCAAGAAGATTAAGGCACTGCGGTCTGATAGAGGCGGTGAATATCTGAGCTATGAATTTGATGACCATCTGAAAGAATGTGGAATTCTATCAGAATTGACTCCTCCTGGAACACCACAATGGAACGGTGTGTCGGAACGGAGGAACAGAACCTTGCTAGACATGGTCAGGTCAATGATGGGTTAGGCCAAACTTCTATTAGAATTTTGGGGACATGCACTAAATACAGCTGCACTCACTATAAATAGAGCTCCGTCTAAAGATGTCGAAAAGACTCCATACGAATTATGGTTTGGAAAGCCTCCAAATGTGTCTTTTCTGAAGACTTGGGGATGTGAAGTATACTTCAAACGATTAATTTCAGACAAACTTCATCCAAAATCTGACAAATGTATCCTTGTGGGCTATCCAAAGGAAACAAAGGGGTATTACTTCTACAATACATCTGAGAATAAGGTGTTTGTTGCTCGAGATGGTGTCTTTTTGGAGAAAGATCACGTTTCCAAAATGACAAGTGGGAGAAAAGTAGACCTCGAAGAAATTCGAGACGAACAACAAACTCTAGAGAATGCTCAAGATGACATTCAGGATGAAACTCAGAGATCTTTAGAAGAATCTGGTGAGAATCATGGTCAATCTAGAAATGTTACCCCGCGTAGATCGCAAAGATATAGATCTCAACCGGAAAGGTACTTAGGTATTTTGACGAACGAGAGCTATGACGTTCTATTACTTGAAAGTGATGAACCTGCGACTTACAAACAAGCTATGACGAGCCCTAGCTCCAAGCAATGGCAAGAAGCCATGCAATCTGAATTAGACTCCATGTCTGAAAACCAAGTGTGGGATTTGGTCGATTTGCCAGATGGCTACCAAGCCATTGGAAGCAAATGGGTTTTCAAACTAAAAAAGGACAAGGATGGGAAACTTGAAGTTTTCAAAGCTAGATTGGTTGCAAAAGGTTACAGGCAAGTCCACGGTGTGGATTACGATGAAACCTTTTCACCAGTTGCAATGCTAAAGTCTATTCGGATAATGTTAGCAATCGCTGCATATTACGATTACGAAATATGGCAGATGGATGTCAAAACTGCTTTCTTAAACGGCGTTTTAACAGAAACTGTGTTTATGACACAGCCTGAAGGTTTTGAGGATCCAAAGAATGCTAAAAAGGTATGCAAGCTAAAGTAGTCAATCTACGGATTGAAGCAGGCATCCAGGAGCTGGAATATACGTTTTGATGAAGCAGTCAGTGACTTTGGTTTCATCAAGAACGCAGACGAATCTTGTGTATACAAGAAGGTCAGTGGGAGCAAAATTGCTTTCCTAGTATTATATGTCGACGACATATTACTTATCAGAAATGACATTCCTATGTTGAACTCTGTCAAGATTTGGCTTGGGAAATGTTTTTCGATGAAAGATCTAGGAGAAGCACAGTACATATTGGGCATCAAGATTTACAGAGATAGATCTAAAAAGATGATTGGACTTAGTCAAAGCACTTATATCAATAAGGTGCTTGATAGGTTCAAGATGGCGGGCTCCAAGCGAGGCTACCTACCCATGTCTCATGGAATGACTCTAAGCAAGAATCAGTGCCCAAAAACACTTGATGAGCGTAGACGAATGAATGGGATTCCATATGCATCATTGATTGGTTCAATAATGTATGCTATGATATGTACACGCCTGGATGTTGCGTACGCACTCAGTGCTACGAGCAGATACCAGTCAGACCCAGGAGAGGCGCATTGGACTGCTGCCAAGAATATTCTGAAGTACCTGAAAAGGCACAAAGATGACTTCCTGGTCTATGGTAGAGATGATGAATTAATTGTTAAAGGCTATACGGACGCAAGTTTCCAAACCGACAAAGATGATTTCAGATCACAGTCTGGGTTTGTCTTCTACCTCAACGGAGGAGCAGTAAGCTGGAAAAGTGCTAAGCAAAGCACCATTGCGGATTCTACAATTGAAGCGGAGTACATTGCTGCACATGAAGCAGCAAAGGAAGCTATATGGCTAAGGAAGTTCATATGTGAACTTGGTGTAGTCCCCTCCATTAAAGGACCAATAGCCCTGTATTGTTATAATAACGGAGCTATTGCACAAGCAAAGGATCCTAGACACCACTAGAGAGTCAAGCATGTACTTCGTAGATTTCACCTTCTACGAGAGTTCGTTGAAAGAAAAGAAGTCGAGATAAGCAAAATTGGAACTGATGACAACATATCAGATCCATTGACTAAACCTCTGCCGCAGGCAAAGCACAACTCGCACACTGCAGCAATGGGAATCAAGCATATTGGAGAATGGCTTTGATGTCTCTGTTTAATGTTTTAAAGTTTTAGAGTTTAAATCTTTGTAAAACATTATTGGTTAATCATTCACAATAAATGAAAAGAATTCATTTTTCCATTTAATTTGTGGTTTATTAAATGATGAGTCCCTTCAATTTGACAATATATTCAAGATAGACTGTCAGGACCAGTCCTGTGACTAAGAAATGTCTATCAAGTGAACTTGAATGTCAAAGGTTGAAAATGGTCCCTAGTCGGAGTTTTCTATAAAATTGGACGCATAGAAAACGTTAGACGATTAGAATGCAAGATGACTAGTAGTTCTGTTTCTTGAACTATGTGGACATGGCAATGTCATAATCATTTGCATAGATACTTACTTTGTGAAGACTAGTATCGGACAAGACCTATGAAACTTTACTGTAAGAGATGAAAATCTGTCATAAGTAAATTTCATTAAAATTATTAGACACTAAATCCTCAATACCTGAGTGATTTGAGATTACTTGTTTGAGAACTGGTTACTTTGACGTTGACCAACTTTCGCACCGTTAAAGGAGGCTATAAAGGCAACGCTCAGGTAATCACCTATCAAACGAAGTCTAATCTCAAGATCGCAAGATTGGGATTGTCCTCCCATAAATCGGGATGAGATGCTTAAAAGTTGTACAAGGCCACTCGGAGAGCTAGAAACTGTGAAATGCATGGCCGTGCTCGGATGAATCATAGGCTATGATTATCTGTTTATTTGATCAGTTGAACTCTGAAACCGAGGAACACCTCTGGACATAATAAGGATGACAACTCTTACCTTATGTTCAAGAGCAAGCATCGAGCGACAAAGGAATTAGGAAATGCACACTTGTCCCTAAGGACAAGTGGGAGACTGAAGGAAATAATGCCCTTGGTCCAAGTATGCATTCAATGTTAAGTCTAATAAATGCGGTTCAGTATTAATTAACAAGTTAATAATTCAGTGAGATCAAGTGAGCTGAATGCCTAGCTAGAGGCCGCTTCGGTTCAAGTGGAATTAATGATATTAATCCACAGCTTACTCTTGACTGAACCCGTAGGGTCACACAAATAGTACGTAAACGGATCAAGTATTTAATGGCATTAAATACTCCATCTATGGATATTCGGAATCGACGGATCTTGGTTTCAATGGGAGCTGAGATCGTCACAGGCAAGAAAAGAATACTCCGGAAACGATGATATTGCCGGAAACGGAAATATGGATCGTATCGGAAATATAAATATTATCCAAGACGTAGATGTTGCCGGAAACGGAAACATGGTACGTATCGGAAAATGTTATCGGAAATGGAAATATTGCCGGAATCGGAAATATTGCCGGAAACGGAAATATTGTCAGAATCGGAAATATTATCGGAATCGGAAAATAATTCCGGAAACGGAAATATTAAATATTTGTTCGAAACGGAAATTAATTCCGGAATCGGAAATATTAAATATTGTTCGTATCGGAAATGAATTCCGGAATCGAGAATTTAATCGGAAGCGTATCGTACGAATTAGCATCGGACGAGGCCTGCCAGACGAAGGCCCAGCACGTAGCCGGGCCATCTCCCAGCAAGCCAAGCGCAACAACCACACGCCAAGCATACGACCAGGCCCAGCGCAAAAGCCAGGCCCAGCCGTAGCTTGGGCGCGCGCGCGGACAAGGCTGCGACAGTGGGCCTTGCGCTGTGCGCTCGGCGTGGGCCGCAAGGCCTGCGTGCGGGCGTGCGGTGCTTGTGCGCCACTCGTGTGTGTTACTCGGAATCCTAAGGCTACCGGGATTCGTAAAATGATTAAATCTAATCCTAATAGATAAACTTTGTTTAATTAGAATCCTAGTAGGGTTATAATTAAATAGATTTGTATTCTAATAGGATTATAATTCCTTTCCATAAACTCTATAAATAAGTGCCTAGGGTCACATATTCAAAACGAGTTTTCAAGTATTCAAAGTGAGTTTTTGAGAGAAAAATTCAGTCACACATCTTGCCTAAAAGTGCCGAAAATTAATAGTACCTTAAGGGCGATTCTAGTTGGTCAATCTTAAGGCGGATCCGGACGTGCTGTGGACTATCTACGGAGGGACGACACTTGGAGTCCTAAAGACTTGTTCTTGTTCGGTTCGGGCGCAGCTAGGGAAGGCACGCAACAAAGAGTATGCATCTAAACTATGCTAAATGATTATGTGTAAATAATATGTATTCCTGGCTTAATGGTTGTTTCCGCATGATTTATGAATTGTCATATGTATCATAACCTAACACTCCGGTACCTGCACAAGACAAGTGTTAAAAGGATAGAGTCTACCTCCGCGCGGCTTGACAACTCTAATATTTGTATGGATTGCATTTCTTTTCCGCCTTTGATTTAGAACGGAGCTTGGCATCGAAAATTTTGAATTTTGAACCTTGAATTTTGAATTTTGAATTTTGAAATTTGAATTTGAATACCTGGAGTGAATCCGCTGGGTTTTGTACTTGCTTGGAAAGTCTTCTGAGGCTGTTCATGCTTGGGGAATATGCCCACTCGGGATAAGATTTTTTTGTTGACTCTTGGGATTTGAATTCTTTTTTTACTTTCCCGGAGCTTGGGTCCGCTGGGAGTAAGGAGCTTAAATCCGCATATTTTTCGAACTTCGTATGCTTGAGATATTTATCTGTTGGTACTGGCTGAACAGACGTATACCCGTATTCATCGGAAAGTAGCATGAGTCGATGTTCGATGCTTAGTGCAGAAAATCGTAGCAGCAAAGTACGCACAATCAGCATGGATGACCGTGCCGAGATTCGGTGCATGGCCAGTCAGGGTCTGCGTCTGGCGCGAGGCCAGCGCCCAGCGCAGGGGCTGCCTATATATAACCCCCCGTGTGCTCTTGGACACACTTCATTTTTCTTGCTTCTTTTTCTCAAAGTTCGAGTGTTTCTCTCCCTTGATCTTGTGGTTTTTGCATTTCCTCTACACTTGTCCATGTAAGTATTTCAAGTTTTGTTTTTGAAATTACCTTAGGATTGCATATAGGATAAATTCTTGCACTTGTAATGTTTTTGTATTTGTTGATGTTGTACTTGTATCTTGAGAATGTTTGAATGGTAGTAGGCTTCTTGTATTTTGTATGAAAAACTGTTTGGTAGCCACCTTGAACTTGAACTGTTGGAACTTTGTAGGATTTGAACTTGAACTCTTGCACTTTAGAATTTTGTACTTAGAAGCATGTAGAGAAATATTTCACTAGGGACCTTCATGAATCTTGTATAGAAATAAGCACATATAGCCTAGGCGTCGGTGTAGACCATAAATATCTGTTTCGGCATGGATTGCCTAGGCGTTGGTGTAGACATTGAATACCTGCTTCGACATGGATAGTCTAGGCGTTGGTGTAGACCTTGAATAGTCTCTCGAAATAGAAGTCCCTGGCTAGACTTGCATTGCCACCGAGGATTTTTAGGCTTTTGAACTTTTTGTACGGGCTAGTATAAGATAGCCCCCATGCTTGGATGTTTAATTTTTTTGTATTTTGAGTTCTTTAGTATGCCTCGTCACACTCGAAGAAAGCTTGCTGAATGCTCGAGCAGCCGAGCGGCTATGGAGGATGCTTCTGACAACGAAGCTGCTTAGATAGAGGCACTCCCCTTAGGCATGACTCCTAGGGGAAGACCTACTTTTGATGGTCGTGGCTGGGAGCCAACGGACCTTGTATTCCACCCGAGATATCACTTGTTTCAGCGCCCACGTGTAGGCTTGGTATGCCTCGCACTCTACTTTGAGCTTATGACTTGAATTGTATAGGTTTGTACTGATCCACCCCTTTTGTAGACTAATAGGACAGGGATCCGAATGTTCCGGTCTCAGGATTAGCTCTTGACTGTCTCTAAGACCATTTTTGCTGTCGAGGAGACCCGAGTGATTTGGGCTCAGACTGGTTTTATGGCTTTCTAGGAGGCGCTCCGAGGTTTTTTAGGGATGGCGGGCATCATAGCACGGACATATGCTCTTTTGGAGTGGTTGTGGGACACCACTGACACGTTTCATATGAGCTGGGGGATATTACCATCACTCCCTTTGATTTTTCGATGTTTACCGGCCTCCCATTTTCTGAGGTGGAGGTCGTTTTGACTCTAGCTTAACTTAGAGATCTGTTGGATTTAGGGGCTTGATTGGACCATTTATAGACTTGATCACTGATAGCGACAGGTTGCTTCAGTGGAGGTGATTTTGGAGGGTACTGGCATGGCTGGTATTACAGCGGAGCAGAAGGTTCGGCTCTTTTTTTTGGCACTTGTAGGCTGAGTGGTTTCCCCCGGGAGGAATAGTCGTGTGTTGGTGGGCTTCTTGAGGTCTTTGAGGGACTTGCAGGCTGTTTGAGGCCTCAGTTGGGGTAGCTTAGCATATAGCCACCTTTTGTACGAGATGAAGAATGCTTCGAGGACTGCCTCGGAGAGCTTGATTGGTATAGCTGCCATGTGGAGAGTGTTGGAGGTTTGGGAACTCCTTGAACTTGTATTGTGTATGTTGTATTTCGTATGCATAAGACTGATTGGGTCTTGTTTTCTTTTGAAGATTTAGGCGTACGAGCATTTTCCTGGCTTGGCGCCTGCTCGCCCTGGAGTTGCGGCTTACCCGTTTGCTGCCTCTTGGGAAGGAGCGAAGCGCAGTATGATGACTATAGCATCTTTCCGCAGAGCTTTGCGGGTCACGCCTTTCGAGGAGGTGCATTTGCATTTTGTAAGATCTTGTACCAATTGTATTTTGTATATTGACTGTGCTGCCTGCTTTTGTAGGTGTGTTGGCGCCCTTTTTCTAGCGTACCCACACCTGCTTTGGCTATGTGATCCTACTTCTTGTCCTGGCGGCGAGTGCTGATCCCGGCACTAGTAGAAAAAACCTTATTACAGCGGGCTTTTAGACCCCTGTTGCAGCGTACATCGTATGCTGCAACTGGGGGGCTGCAACAAGTCTGAACTTGTTACAGCGTACAATGTTCGCAACGAAAAGTACTTTGTTGTAGCGTACATATGGATGTACATATGCATGTACGCTGAAACAAGTGTCTAAATTTTCGCCAAAATCTTGACTTGTTGCAACGTGCAAATAGGTGTACGCTGAAAAAACCCAACCTGTTACAGCGAACATCTATTTGTACGCTGCAACAAGTCTGGTTTTTTGCCAAATTTTACACCCTTGTTACAAGGGTGTAAAATTTTAGTTTTATGGATTCCTAGAGTGCCCAAATTTAGAAATCTGTCACAACAATAATAGAATATCGCAACCAGTATAACAAATATAAAAAAAATAAATGGTGTTTTGTATATATCGCAAAACCAAAGTGCACGTACCATATACATTTAAATATATGTGGGTTCCAATTTCAACGTACGCATACATTTTAACATAAAAGATTGTTCTATAACATCTAAACCAACTCGATCAAGCGCCCTCGGGGCAATAATAAATACTTGCAACCCATTGCTCACGAACCACATCAATTTCCTCACTAGCATAAGGCGTATTCCTCAGAGTAGACCTTTACAACAAAAAAAAAAATTTGATGGGAGCATTAGATTAAATGCAAATTAAATATCACATTTTAACATTCGAGCAAATAATGGCAATGTCCTAATAGTCTAAAATACGAATCAAGAGTAAGAAATATTAATTAATTACCTCATCTAGCCTTATGTAATAAGTTTAAAATGAGTCATTAGGTTCTATAGTTCAAAGTTGGGAGCGAAAATGCCTCATTTTAGCCTAAATATGACCTACAATGACCAAACAAGCCTTAAATGTACATAAGTAGATTAGAATAAGTCTTAATAACTTAAAAATATGCATATTAATCATATAATAAGTTTAAAATGAGTCCTTAGATTATTTAGTTCAAAGTTGGGAGCGAAAATGTCTAAATATGACCTATAACAACCCAATGAGTCTTAAATGTGCATAAATAGATTGGAATGAGTATTATAAAGTTAAAACTAAGAATATTAATCATGTAAAAAGTTTAAAATGAGTCTTTATGTTCTTTAGTTCATAGTTGGGAACGAAAATGACATTTTAGCCTAAATATGTCCTATAATGACCAAACAAGCCTTAAATGTGCATAAATAGATTGGAATAAGTCTTAGAAAGTTAAGACTAGGCACATTAATCATGTAAAAGGTTTAAAATGACTCTTTAGGTTCTTTAGTTCAAAGTTGGGAACGAAAATGTCATTTTAGCCTAAATATGACCTATAACGACCCAATGAGCCTTAAACGTGCATAAATAGATTGGAACGAGTCTTAGAAAGTTAAAATTATGCATATTAAACATGTAATAAGTTTAAAATGAGTCCTTAGGTTCCTTATTTCAAAGTTGGGAGCGAAAATGCCTCATTTTAGCCTAAATATAACCTATAACGACCAAACAAGCCTTCAATGTGCATAAGTATATTAGAATAAGTCTTAGAAACTTAAAACTAAGCATATTAATCATAAAATAAGTTTAAAATGAGTCCTTAGGTTATTTAGTTCAAAGTTGAGAGCGAAAAATGGCATTTTAGCCTAAATATGACCTATAACGATACAATGAGCCTCAAATGTACATAAATGGATTGTAATGAGTCCTAGAAAAATAAAACTAAGAATATAAAACATTAAGTATAAATGTGTAAGAACTACATTTAGGAACTAAGAACTACAGTAACAAGAAGGGGTTGAGTAAGAACTAAGAATCCCTCATTGTTTAGCATAAATGTGTGCTAAAGAGAAAATGAATAAAAAACTTTAACTGAATTAATAATCACCTCAGTGTCAATTAATAATCACCTCAGTCTCAATTAGAATCACAGCTTAGTTTTTTTATTTTCATTGCATGTCAGAACACTATGACTTAGATTCTACTTTTTCATACTGCTACATCCTTCCTTTTTTCTCTTCTTACTCACCCAGTACAAAGACAATGACCAAAATGTTAAAATTTGCAGTACCTGTATGACTCTACGCTATAGTTGCTCCTTTTCCAAAGCTAGTAAAACGTTTTTAAGTGCAGCAATTGGAAAGTTCTGCTCCCATGCAACCCAAGCATCAAGCTGCAAGCACAACCAAATTCAACTAATGGTTAATATCTACCCTATTCTTGAGCATATAAAGTAACACACAAAACTTAAAAATTATGGACATAACATTACAATGTACTCCATAAGGCCATAACATCCGGGTAAAGGACTAAGGGGATAGATAATCAGATACAGCTTCAGAGGGATTTACTATCAACCTTTGCAGATGCAGTCCTCAATCCAAGAACTTTAGTAAAATGTATAACCCAAACCTTGCAGCTGATCAAGTTGATAACTAACGCGGGGTAAGTAAGTTCAGAGTGCTACAAACTATGGTTTTGCAGAGTTGTATAATACTGGAGTAATCATTTTCTTATAAACCATCCAATAATCAGATGTATTGCACGCTACTACTTTTGCAAGCTACCCTACTTTTGTTTCTGGAAATGCTGGCCTAAACTTCCTGCTCCTAGGCATGTGCTTTAGGAGCTTTCCGATTAGTTGAGACGAGAGTTTAAGGTACTTTTCTCTCGAGTTCCATTTCTCTCGAGTTTAAGGTACTTTTCTCTCGAGCTTTCATATTAGTTGAGACGAGAGTTTAAGGTACTTTTCTCTCGAGTTCCATTTCTCTTATCTTATCTTATTACTCCGTATCTTTTCACTAATCTGAATGTACATCGTCTGAACTCATTAGACTAATACAATTATGCAGTATAGGCATATTACATGATAGACTAAATACAATTATGCAGTATAGACTAAATACAATTAAGAGGCTTAGTTTTTGTTTTTAATTAAGTTCCAAATTCAACAGATCTGAAGTGGGAAAGCACAATGTGACTAGATATGGTAGCACAAGCATGCCACATCTATGTCACTCGAACTCAACTAGAAGTGTCAGAGACAGATACGCATCTTATATGAAATGTCTAAATTTTACCTAATTTTTGCCCAAATACGACGTTTTTAAACGTCTAACCTCCTCCCTCTCTATGCATCCAAGTATCAGACGCAGCTTATAGTTTGGTATGGCATATACAAATGAAATACCTTCATGTCTTTAATGACCCCTCTTTTCTCACCAATTACACTACAAAATAAGTTAGAAATCAAAAAGCAACTTGGCACCTCCCTACGTCTTTTCTACTTATTGACAGAAGAAATGCAACCATTGTTAACATTAACAGGTCAACACTTTAACTACCAGACTCCAAACTACCCAACTGCAAATAAAATCATCTAACATGCATGCTTTGAAGATGGACGAAGATAATCCGAGAAGGGGAAAGACAAGAGGAAGCAAACTGATTCCATGTAGAAGTCAAGTGATAAAATAGGGAACAAAAAAAAGGCAATAAAAATGGTAGATCATTCTTCTATGGTCTTAATAACCAATCTACATACTCTTCCATATTCCACTCCAGAAGCACCCATTATGCAGTTGCTTGAAGAAAAAAGTGAACAGGGAAATTTCCAAATAAAGTCAGACAAAATGTGAGCATAAATAGACAAAATGAAGAAGGAAGACTCGGAAGTGGTTTCAAAAAATAGGAACAATCTAACAAGAATTGCTCAATAATGGTTTTCTGACTTCTCCCTTCCTCTAAGGCTTCGTAAAAAGATCCACATATTCTCGACGATCCACTGTTGCAACTCCTGATGTGGGTAAAAATACCCTCGCATACGTGGCCCAATTGCTGCGAGACACGTGGCACTCCCTTACTGGCTGGCCGCCTATTGGGCTGCCACTTAGGAGTCATCCATTTGCTCATGGGTGACTGGCCTAATTATGCCAACCACTTTAGAGCCCATGGCCCATAGGGAGTTATGATGGTGACACATGTCACCATCTTACACATCAACCAATCATATGAGCTCACTTTAGGGTTTTCCCCCAAAAGGGGGGACTATAAATATTCCCATTTCCCAAGAAATGGACACACAATTCTAGATAGAGAAACATTCTACTACTTACTTTAATGCTTTCTGTTTATTAATTACATCTTCCTTAAAACCCGTGTCTTACTTAAGCATCGGAGGGAATATTCCTTCGGGAATATTCTTGTTTTGTAGGTACGCCGCCGACGTGGACTGGACTCGACACTACGTGAAACCTGATACCTCCTCGTCATCATCCAAGGAAAAACTCCAACAACATTTGGCGCCGTCTGTGGGGAGGTAAGGTAACATGGTAGACGTCCAGCACTTCGGAGACGGGCCCACCAATCGAAACAAAAACGACGAAACCGCAATCAATGGTGATCGTCCTCCTCGAGGGAGGGACGACAGAAGCCACCAGTCTGTAGGGCAGGACGGTCGTCCTGAACCTCCTCCGGAGTCGCAACCTGAGCAGGTTCAAGTGGAAGATGAGACGGGTCAACCTTTGTTTCCTCCAGGAGGCCACTTGAGAGCTGATGCCGACATAGTTATGGAGGAAAACCCAGACTTGCCGGTGTCTGCTGGGCAGCTTAAAGATATCCTAGCTGGATTCAAGGCACAGATGGACACCCTGCAAGATGAGATCAAAATTATCCGTTCTCAGTCTCAGGGGACGGGAATTCCATTCTTTAATGGACTCACTCGGTCTAATGTCTGGCGGCAAGACCAAGCACGAAATGACGATCATGACAGACGCTTTGACAAAACCAGAACCTCCTTCCAGCCCATAGCTTCGCGTCGGATTCTGCCAACTTCTCTGCATGAACCTGGACCGTCCCGAAGAGTACCAATCATTCAGCTAGATAGGCCTCAAGAAACTGAGCTGTCAGATACAGGTTCCACTCCTGTCATGCAAGATTCACCCCTCGCTGCCCCTTCGCGCCGTCTCACCAGGACTCATGTCAGCCGCGCGGACAGTGAGCGGCGTAGAACATCCCAGAATAGAAGGCAGGATCCAATATGCCATATTCAACAAGGGGTAGCCGGCATTGTCCTTGATTGCACTACACCATTCTGTGCTGATATCATGAATGCTCCAAAGGAGCCTAAAGTAAAACCACCTGCTATTGACGCCTATGATGGCACGTCTGATCCTGATGTACACCTCTTAGCCTATCGGCATCATATGTATGTCCAGGGGACTACTGATGCAACATGGTGCAAATACTTCCCGTCCACTCTGAAAGGAGTTGCCTCCAAATGGTTCGAGAAGTTGCCAGCGGGAACGATCAACACATATGCCGAATTGGAGATGTTATTTTCAGCAAGATTTATGGCTTACAAAGAAGAGAAAAAGACGAGCATGCATTTGGGTCGAATACAGCAAGGAAAAGACGAATCTTTGCGAAGCTATGTTCGACGTTTCAATTTGGAATCAGGACAGATTCCAGACCTGCCTGGCGGGGTGGCGTTTGATAATTTCTTTAGGGGACTTAAGAAGGGGTCCTTTAAGTACGATCTGGTGAAGAAGAGCGTGAGAACAATGGCTGACGCTTTGGACGAGGCCGAATCCTTTATTCATGCCACTGAAATCTGTTCGGTCCCCAAGGAGTCTAAGGGAGCAGAGATTGCAGACCACTTCCAGCGGAGGGACAAATCGGAGAAAAAATCCAACCGTCCGAATGGGACGTGGGCCATTGAAAAGAAAGGATATCAAGCAAACGCCTCCCAAGGACAGAAGAGGGGACGCCCCTACAACAAAGAGAGGTTTGAGTACAACACTGACTTGTACACAATATTGCTGGACGTCAGCGATAGGTATGAGATTGATCGTCCGTTCCCAATGAAGTCGCCGGTGGAAACGCGGGACAGCTCTCTCTACTGTAAATTCCACTGTGACGTGGGACATGAAACTAAAGATTGCAAGAGTTTGCGTAGGGCCCTTGATGGGTTAGCCGCCAAGGGATTCTTGAAATCGTATCCCAGCTCGAGTGCAGGAGGAAGTGGTAAAAAGTTCTACAAGAAAAGCAAGTCACCGTCATACCGACGTGATGACAATGACACTGATCCAGAGATTGTAGCCGTCATCTCAGGGGGTTTGGCCGCTGGGGGACCAACCATGAGAGGACAAAAAGACTATGCAAGCCGGTTTGGACAGGTCATGTTGTCTGGAAAAGCCCCAATTGTCCATTTCCCTAAAGTAGAAATTTGTGAATCTGACAGGAGTAAGATCGCCACTCCACATGACGACCCCTTGGTCATTGAACTGAAGGTGGCAAACCTCAAGGTAAGGCATATTCTAGTGGATACGGGGAGTTCGTCGGACATTATCAGCACAGCTTGTCTAAGTCGTCTTGAGCATGATCCGAAGACAATTGAGAAAATACATTATCCTATCATTGGATTCGGAGGCGGTATAATCCACCCCCAAGGGATAATCACCCTGCCCCTACGAGTTGGAGGCCGGCATCAGAGCAAGAACTTGAACGTCCACTTTTTAATTGTGAAGGACCTCACTGCTTACAATATCATACTGGGTCGTCCGACTTTGAATCAGGCCAAGGCGGTGGTCGTCACTCATCTTATACTCATAAAGTATGTCTGTGATAAAGGTCAGGTCGACACAATTCATGGCAATCAACAGCTAGCAAGAGATTGTTACCTCACTACGCTAAGTCCCGAGGCTTGGGGGAAAACTGACGAGCCAGAGCAAGCTCAAAAAGAAAACTAGATGAGATGGAAGAAAAAGTCAAAAAGGAGACCTTTACCATTGCCACGGCTCATATGGAAACTAGGCGGCCTGAGCCGATTGGTGGGCATTATGAGATCATCCTTGATGAAGCACGTCCAGACAGGACGGTGCCAGTAGGGGTCTCTCCTGACGACCAGCTTGGGGCAAATTTAGTCACTCTGCTGAGGGAATTCCAGGACATTTTTGCTTTTACTGTGGAGGAGATGCCGGGTATTGATCCAAGCATAGTTGTACACAAGCTCAATGTAGATGAGTCCTTAAAACCTGTTCGTCAGAGAAAGAGAAATCATGGGGAAGCAAGAAACAAAGCTGCAGCCGAAGAAGTGCAGAAGTTGTTGGAGGCTGGGTTCATTCGTCCAAGTCAATATCCAGATTGGGTGGCAAATGTAGTGTTGGTGCCGAAGCCCAACAAATCCTGGAGAATGTGTGTGGACTATACAGATCTAAACAAGGCTTGCCCAAAAGACAGCTTCCCTCTACCCAAGATAGATCGATTGGTAGATTCAACGGCTGGCCATGCTTTGATGTCTTTCATGGACGCATACTCGGGCTTTCACCAAATTCCTTTGTGGCCAGACGATCAGGAAAAGACGTCATTTGTTACTGAGCAAGGCCTATACTGTTACAAAGTGATGCCGTTCGGGTTAAAGAATTCTCCAGCCACATTTCAACGTCTAGTCAACACTGTCTTCTCTTGTCAGTTAGGACGAAACATCGAAGCTTACATTGATGATATGATAGTAAAAAGCAAGCAACGCGAAGAACACTTGGCTGACTTAAGAGAAACTTTTGAGACGCTCCGAAAATATCAGATGAGGTTGAATCCAAAGAAGTGTGTTTTCGGGGTGACGGCTGGGAAGTTCTTGGGGTTCCTTATTGATGAAAGAGGAATCGAGGCCAAGCCTGATAAAGTACAGGCGGTAATAGATATGACGTCGCCAAAATCAGTCAAGGAAGTCCAACGCCTGACGGGATGTCTAGCGGCCCTGGGGCGGTTCTTATCAAGGGCAGGTGACACGTGTCATTACTTCTTCGGCACAATCAAGAAAAAGAGAAAATTTGAATGGACTGAGGCGGCAGAAACTGCCTTCGTCCGATTAAAGGAACACCTCCACACCTTACCTCGACTTGTCAGTCCTCTTCAGGGGGAAACTTTGTATGTGTATCTGGCCATTTCTGAGTGGTCCTTGAGTGCTGTCTTGCTAACTGAGAGGTAGGGAGTACAACTCCCCATCTATTTTGTGAGCTATGTCCTGCAAAACGCTGAATTAAGATATTCTCCAATTGAGAAGTTTGCCCTTGCACTGTTTATGTCCAGTAAGAAGCTGCGCCCTTATTTTCTGGCACACAAACTAGTGGTATACACAGACCAGCCTTTGAAACAACCTCTTACTAAGCTAGACGCTGCCGGACGAATGCTGAAATGGGCAATTGAGCCGAATGCATTTGATATCTCATATGAGCCCCGAAAAGCTATCAAGGGACAAGAATTTGCTGATTTCATTGCAGAGATGACGAGGCCGAATTTTGAAAAGAATGTGGCGACTCGCTGGACAGTCTATGTAGATGGCTCGTCAACCCAGAACGGGTGTGGAGCCGGCATAATATGTCAGTCTCCTGAAGGAGACAAGTATGAGTATGCCATGAGATTTAACTTCCAAACATCCAACAATGAGCCAGAATATGAAGCTTTATTAGCCGGCATAAAAATGTGCAAAGCCGCTGGAGCTCAAGAGATACTTGCCTTCTCCGACTCTCAGCTCATTGTGAGCCAAGTAAATGGGGACTATGAGGCAAGGGACCCTAACATGATCAAATATATGCAAGATGTGCATCAAGAAATAGAACATCTAAAGAGCTTCGAAGCTAAGCAGATTCCCAGAACGGAGAACAATCAGGCCGATGCCCTGTCGAAACTAGCTAGCTCGGCTTCCTGTGATACTCCGCGTCACGTGTTTTGGGAAGTAAAGGATAAGCGAAGTATTGAGCAGGAATTGTGCGCTCCTATGGTAGCTATCCTGGATCGGTCGTCAACATGGATGGACCCTATCATTGCTTACAAAATGGACGGTACGCTTCCGGACGATTCAAGTCTGGCCGCCAAAATACAAAAGAAGAGTTCTTGGTTTGAATGGTGGAATGGAGTTTTGTACAAAAAGTCATTTTCTAGACCTCTCCTGCGGTGCGTCACTCCTGAGAAAGGAAAGGAAATTCTAGATGATTTGCACCAAGGATTATGTAGCTCCCACATTGGAGGACGAGCCCTGGCAGAGAAAGCTTTGCGAACTGGTTATTATTGGCCCACTTTGAGAGAAGACGCCCTAGCCATGGTGCAAAAATGTGACAAGTGCCAACGGTTTGCTCATCTCATCCACAGGCCGGCCCACCCACTTACTCCTATTATGAGTCCCATTCCGTTTGCCAAGTGGGGGATGGACCTGTTAGGGCCATATACAGCGGCCCCTGGAGGCCGGCGCTATGTGATAGTGGCTGTTGATTACTTCACCAAGTGGGTTGAAGCAGAGGCTCTCAAGAACATAAAGACAAGTGATGTGAGGGCATTTATCTGGAAAAATATCATGACTCGCTTTGGAATACCTCAAGCTATCGTCTTTGATAATGGGCCTCAGTTTGAGACGCCTAAGCTGAAGGAGTGGTTAGCAGATCACGGCATAAATAGCTGCTTTGCCTCTGTGGGACGACCTCAAGCCAATGGTCAAGTCGAAGCTTTTAACAAAATCATCTCCGAGGGGATCAAGAAGAAACTAGATGAAGCCAAGGGTCTATGGGCCGATGAGTTACCAAACGTCTTATAGTCCATCCGCACCACGGCTAAGAACTCAACCGGCGAGACCCCATTCTTGTTAGCCTATGGAGCTGAGGCCGTATTACCCATAGAAATGTGTGAACCTACACTAAGGGTCATGTTATATGACGAGAATGCCAACTGGTAAATGATGAAGTTGGCCCTTGACTTTTTACTTGAAGTGAGAGGAAATGCAGCATTGAGGCAATAACTGTACAAGATAAGGATGGCGAGGGAGTACAACAAGAAAGTCTCCAAAAGGGTGCTCAAAGTAGGAGACTTTGTTCTCCGGAAAATGGAATCTGTGGGACGAGCCAATGAACAAGGTAAACTGACGCCCACTTGGGAGGGACCCTATGAGATCTATGACGAAGTCAGAGATGGAACCTATCGCGTTCAAAACATGCAGGGCCGGCCAATTTTACGCACCTGGAATGCAGACAATCTCAAAAAATACTTTTTTTAGGGTGTATTCTGACTATCTTTTATGAAAGAATCTGTGGTCTAGACAACGGCCGCTAATGGTCCTAATGGAGTAGTAGTCTCTCTTGTAACCGGCTAAATTCGCCTTACAAAGTATAAATAATACCACTCTTGCTTCGTCCTATTTATTACTCTCTACTAACTTATCTAACATATGCATGCAAAAAGCCTAATCGAATAAAGGCATAAGAAGTGGCCCCAGATTAGCACAACATTTACAAGCCTAATTGTTTGAAGCCTAAGAAGTGGCCCAGATTAGCATAAACATAGGCTGATCACCTATTAAATTGTAAAAACCGTTCCCGAAAACACGAGCGTCTATTTATCTAAGGCAAATAGGTTCATTCCCTATATGCCGTGGGAACAAACGTGCCGCTTCACATTGACGACGGGGGCAAACCCCCACATAAGTCATACGCTGCGGCATCAAACATGCCGCGCCCAATTTGCGACGAGGGCAAACCCCTCACAATTTGTCGTTTTCTTAAAAAACATGAAAATTTTCTAAGGCAAATAGGTTCATTCCCTATATGCCGCGGCAACAAACGTGCCGCTTCACATTGACGACGGGGGCAAACCCCCACATAAGTCATACGCTGCGGCATCAAACATGCCGCGCCCAATTTGCTACGAGAGCAAACCCCCACATAAGTCATACGCTGCGGCATCCCACATGCCGCGCCCAGTTTGCGACGAGGGCAAACCCCTCACAATTTGTCGTTTTCTTAAAAAACATAAAAATTTTCTAAGGCAAATAGGTTCATTCCCTATATGCCGCGGCAACAAACGTGCCGCTTCACATTGACGACGGGGGCAAACCCCCACATAAGTCATACGCTGCGGCATCAAACATGCCGCGCCCAATTTGCGACGAGGGCAAACCCCCACATAAGTCATACGCTGCGACATCCAACATGCCGCGCCCAGTTTGCGACGAGGGCAAACCCCTCACAATTTGTCGTTTTCTTAAAAAACATGAAAATTTTCTAAGGCAAATAGGTTCATTCCCTATATGCCGCGACAACAAACGTGCCACTTCACATTGACGACGGGGGAAAACCCCCACATAAGTCATACGCTGCGGCATCAAACATGCCGCGCCCAATTTGCGACGAGGGCAAACCCCCACATAAGTCATACGCTGCGGCATCCAACATGCCGCGCCCAGTTTGCGACGGGGGCAAACCCCTCACAATTTATGGTTTTCTTAAAACAACGGATATTTTCTAAGGCAAGTAGGATTACCCCTACATGCCAAAAAAAAAAAGAAAAAATAATCCATCTGCGGGAAGCCGCACAATAATCCCCATACCCAAGTTCAGCGGCAATCATACCAAGTCAATCAATCAACTAAAATAAACTTGGGCATGGGAGTCTGGTTCAGAGACTTGCAAACACCTGCTCTAGGGCATAAAATGGACGGCCAATCATACACGACATCTATAACAGAGAAGGCGTTTAAAAGTCTCAAACTAAAAAAGATAATATAAAAAGGTGACGAATCACCACTGGTCTGCGCTCAAAACGGCGCCAAATTCAACAGAAAATTAAAAAATTATTCAGACAAACGCCCTAGGCGTTAAAACAGAAATAAAAATTATTCATTACAGACGCTCTAGGCGCCATAAAAACTGATTTTGATAAGGGGGAGTGGAGTTAGGACCCAGCGGGACGAGCGGCAGCAGAATGAGCGGAGGTCGACGTGCCCACACCATCTGGACCGTCGACAGCAGGCTTTGAGGTTGGCTGAGCTGAAGTCTCCTCCAACTTAGCCGGTGAGTTCACCTCCTCACTTTCGGCGTTGGAATCCTCAAAAACGGGAGGAGGAAGACCTTGTTTCTCGGCCTCAATAATTGCACCCTGCTTTTGAATCTGCCGCTCAAACCAGGCGAATGAGAAGTCCTCCATACAGGCGTCCCAGGCACGGCGAGTTCTCTCTCTCACCTCCTCCGCAGCCAACTTGGCCTCGTCCTTGACCCGAGAAACCTCGGCCTGAGAAGTCGAGACCATCTCTTCAAGGCTGGCCACTTGCTGACGCAAGCCCGCAGCTTCCTTCACCTTGGCTTCGGCCTCCTGGAGGAACGACTAGGTAGAAAGGGCTTCGGCATTAAGAGTCTCAATAGCAAGAACTTGTTCATTAATTTTGATCAAGCACTGCCTCTTGTCACTCCTTAGGACGGCCAGCTCCTTGCTCTGAGCTTCAATGGTCTCCTGCATCTCCAGCCGAACCTTCTCTACCGTCGCCATGGCATAGTCGCCGGCATCGGTAGCCTTATGCACCTGCCGCTGAAGCTGACTGGTGACGTCAGCTCGCCAGCGTTTAAAGCCTTCATCCTTAATGGGCAGCTGTGGAAAAACACAAGTAAGAGGGGATAAAATTACTAAGTCAAAAGGGTGAAACAAAAAGTTGGACGCTTACATCCAAAAGGACCGCCTGCATAGCCCCAAACTGCGCGTCCGCTGCCGGAGGGAATTGGTCCACATATTCCTTCGGCACGGCCTTGATCACCGAAGAGATGATCTTAGCCTTATCCCGGGAAGAGAAGTGCCGGAACGCATGAATATTGCGGACCTCATCGTCCAATGCCGCCTGCCGACCAGAAGCTATACAAAGAAAAAGCAAGAGATTATGTAAGCCCTTAACCCAAAAACAATCAAGTCTAAAAGAATCCTGAGCATACCGGGATCGTCTCTGCCGCGGGGAGGAGGACGAGGTGCCTCAGGAGTCCGAGCCGCCTGAGCCGATGGATGATCGTCCTCACCATCGAGGATCTCCACCGACGTAGGAGACGCCGCTCTCTTGCTGGGGCCGGCTCCGCCCCTGGCGTCCCCCCGCCTGGCAGAACCCTCAGGGGGAGGGTGTTGCCGTAACGGAGTTACAGCCATGGGGATAACCTCCACAGGAGAGTCCGCTGAATTCTCCGGCACGTCCTCCTTTTTGGGACGCCTAATCCGCGCCTTGACTTTAGGACGCTTCCCCGCTGCGGAAGCATCCCCCTCTTCGGCCTTGCTCTTTGAGCCGGTCGGACCCTTCTCACCCTTCTGCAAAAACAGAAAT
The DNA here is from genome assembly GCF_020520425.1 of Spinacia oleracea. Lineage (NCBI taxonomy): Eukaryota > Viridiplantae > Streptophyta > Magnoliopsida > Caryophyllales > Amaranthaceae > Spinacia > Spinacia oleracea. The sequence continues at coordinate 73,113,019 of NC_079490.1, forward strand.
AGACACCTTAAAGAAAATGCCGAACTAACATACCAACATCAATAAAAACGAACTAACTTACTTTCGCCGGGGCACCTCCGCCGAGTCCTCTTAGCTTCTGGTCAACCATCTGGGTTAACCACTCCTTGGTGTTAATAACCCCCTTCTCTTGCGGCGGAAGCTTGGACATGGCGACGGCTGCAAAAGGAGATTTTATAGAAGTCAGTAAGCAAGTAACATCCAATACAAAAGGCAGTAATGCCGAGGTACCTTGGTCCAACCCATGGTCCAGACCGGCCGCTGCCAGAAACACGGAAGCCAGGATAGGGGAATGTTCAAGTTCTTGGCCTGGGCAGTCACGGCCTCAGCCAGGAAATGGACCGTGATCTGGTCCCATTCCTGCGCCGTTAAGGCCGGCAACTCCTCGTTCCCTCTTGCAAAATGAGGATTCAGCTGCCAACGGCTAAACTTCAGTTCTGCCTCCTCGTCGGCGGTCCACATCACCACCCACCTCATTCTCCAGAAGTGATGTTTTGACGACTTGTCAAAAGTGGTGGCATACTCCCCTTTGTTAGCCAACTGGAACCAACCTTCGGCCCCCTTCACTTTCTGAAAACGCACCAGTCTAAGAAATGCGTTGAAAGACGGCTTCAGGCCCAACAGCTTACATTTGGCGACGTACCCAAGTACGTTCGTCCAAGAGTTTGGGGACAATTGGCAGATGCCAATGCCGAACCCATCCAAAACCTCCTCCACAAAAGGGTGGACTGGAAAGCGTAGTCCAGTCTTAAAGGCTCCAGCATATACAGGGAACTCGCCTGGGCCCACGTGAAAAATAGTGGACGCCTCACTTTCGAGAAATCTCATTTCATAGCCCGGGCCGGTATTCATACCAGCGGCATAATTTTCTTTATGCCTCTCCAGCCATTTAAGCCACTTCGGGTCATTCCCAATATGACCCGCATCGATCTGAGCATTCTCACCCTGGACGCCCCCAGCAACAACTTGGGGCACTCCAGCCACCTCTTTTCCAGCTTCTTCACCCACAGCCTCGCCGCCGCTCTCATCTGGCTCCGACTCATCGAACGAAGCGGCAGGCTGTTCTGATGGACCAGCTTCCATCTCTTCCATCCAAAACTCGTCAAAGAAAGTACCTCCTTGACGAGCACTACTGTTAGGTTATGATACATATGACAATTCATAAATCATGCGGAAAAACCATTTAGCCAGGAATACATATTATTTACACATAATCATATAGCATAATTTAGATGCATACTCTTTGTTGCGTGCCTTCCCTAGCTGCGCCCGAACCGGACAAGAACAAGTCTTTAGGACTCCAAGTGTCGTCCCTCCGTAGATAGTCCACAGCACGTCCGGATCCGCCTTAAGATTGACCAACTAGAATCGCCCTTAAGGTACTAGAATTTTCGGCACTCTTAGGTAAGAAATATGACTGAATTTTTCTCTCAAAACTCACTTTGAATACTTGAATTAATCTCTGAAAATATGTGACCCTAGGCACGTATTTATAGAGTTATGGAAAGGGAATTGGAATCCTAGTAGGATACGAATTAATTAAACTTAGAATCCTATAAGAACTCTAATTAATTAATTTATCCTTTTAGGAATAGGAATTTAATAATATACTAATTCTAATAGTTTAGGAATCGTGCATGAACACAAACTCACACACACACAGCAGCCACGATGGGCCGCCCATGCGTGCGAGCAGCAGCCCACGCAGCGAGGCCATGGCCTTGGCGCGCGCTGGGCCTGCCTTGCGGTGGGCCTGGGCGCTGCCTTGGCTGGGCGCGCGTTTGGCTTGCTGGGCGATGGCCCGACTTCGTGCTGGGCCTTCGTCCGGCAGGCCTCGTCCGATGCTAATTCGTACGATACGATTCCGATTAAATTCCCGGTTCCGGAATTCATTTCCGATACGAACAATATTTAATATTTCCGATTCCGGAATCAATTTCCGTTTCGAACAAATATTTAATATTTCCGTTTCCGGAATTATTTTCCGATTCCGATAATATTTCCGATTCTGACAATATTTCTGTTTCCGGCAATATTTCCGATTCTGGTAATATTTCCATTTCCGATAATATTTTCCGATACGTACCATGTTTCCGTTTCCGGCAACATCTACGACTTGGATAATATTTATATTTCCGATACGATCCATATTTCCGTTTCCGGCAATATCATCGTTTCCGGAGTATTCATTTCTTGCCTGTGACGATCTCAGCTCCCACTGAAACCAAGATCCGTCGATTCCGAATATCCATAGATGGAGTATCTAATGCCATTAAATACTTGATCCGTTTACGTACTATTTGTGTGACCCTACGGGTTCAGTCAAGAGTAAGCTGTGGATTAATATCATTAATTCCACTTGAACTGAAGCGGCCTCTAGCTAGGCATTCAGCTCACTTGATCTCACTGAATTATTAACTTGTTAATTAATACTGAACCGCATTTATTAGACTTAACATAGAATGCATACTTGGACCAAGGGCATTATTTCCTTCAGTCTCCCACTTGTCCTTAGGGACAAGTGTGCATTTCCTAATTCCTTTGTCGCTCGATGCTTGCTCTTGAACATAAGGTAAGAGTTGTCATCCTTATTATGTCCAGAGGTGTTCCTCGGTTTCAGAGTTCAACTGATCAAATAAACAGATAATCATAGCCTATGATTCATCCGAGCACGGCCATGCATTTCACAGTTTCTAGCTCTCCGAGTGGCCTTGTACAACTTTTAAGCATCTCATCCCGATTTATGGGAGGATAATCCCAATCTTGCGATCTTGAGATTAGACTTCGTTTGATAGGTGATTACCTGAGCGTTGCCTTTATAGCCTCCTTTTACGGTGCGACGGTTGGTCAACGTCAAAGCAACCAGTTCTCAAACAAGTAATCTCAAATCACTCAGGTATTGAGGATTTAGTGTCTAATAATTTTAATGAAATTTACTTATGACAGATTTTCATCTCTTACAGTAAAGTTTCATAGGTCTTGTCCGATACTAGTCTTCCTAAAGTAAGTATCTATGCAAATGATTATGACATTGCCATGTCCACATAGTTCAAGAAACAGAACTACTAGTCATCTTGCATTCTAATCGTCTAACGTTTTCTATGCGTCCAATTTTATAGAAAACTCCGACTAGGGACCATTTTCAACCTTTGACATTCAAGTTCACTTGATAGACATTTCTTAGTCACAGGACTGGTCCTGACAGTCTATCTTGAATATATCGTCAAATTGAAGGGACTCATCATTTAATAAACCACAAATTAAATGGAAAAATGAATTCTTTTCATTTATTGTGAATGATTAACCAATAATGTTTTACAAAGATTTAAACTCTAAAACTTTAAAACATTAAACAGAGACATCAAAGCCATTCTCTAATATGCTTGATTCCCATAGCTGCAGTGTGCGAGTTGTGCTTCGCCTGCGGCAGAGGTTTAGTCAATAGATCTGATATATTGTCATCAATTCCAATTTTGCTTATCTCGACTTCTTTTCTTTCAATGAACTCTCGTAGAAGGTGAAATCTACGAAGTACATGCTTGACTCTCTGGTGGTGTCTAGGCTCCTTTGCCTGTGCAATAGCTCCGTTATTGTCACAATACAGGGCTATTGGTCCTTTAATGGAGGGGACTACACCAAGTTCACCTATGAACTTCCTTAGCCATATAGCTTCCTTTGCTGCTTCATGTGCAGCAATGTACTCCGCTTCAGTTGTAGAATCCGCAATGGTGCTTTGCTTAGCACTTTTCCAGCTTACTGCTCCTCCGTTGAGGCAGAAGACAAACCCAGACTGTGATCTGAAATCATCTTTGTCGGTTTGGAAACTTGCGTCCGTATAGCCTTTAACAATTAATTCATCATCTCCACCATAGACCTGGAAGTCATCTTTGTGCCTTTTCAGGTACTTCAGAATGTTCTTGGCAGCAGTCCAATGCGCCTCTCCTGGGTCTGACTGGTATCTGCTCGTAGCACTGAGTGCGTACGCAACATCCGGGCGTGTACATATCATAGCATACATTATTGAACCAATCAATCATGCATATGGAATCCCATTCATTCGTCTACGCTCATCAAGTGTTTTTGGGCACTGAGTCTTGCTTAGAGTCATTCCATGAGACATGGGTAGGTAGCCTCGCTTGGAGTCCGCCATCTTGAACCTATCAAGCACCTTATTGATATAAGTGCTTTGACTAAGTCCAATCATCCTTTTAGATCTATCTCTGTAAATCTTGATGCCCAATATGTACTGTGCTTCTCCTAGATCCTTCATCGAAAAACATTTCCCAAGCCAAATCTTGACAGAGTTCAACATAGGAATGTCATTTCCGATAAGTAATATGTCGTCGACATATAATACTAGGAAAGCAATTTTGCTCCCACTGAACTTCTTGTATACACAAGATTCGTCTGCATTCTTGATGAAACCAAAGTCACTGACTGCTTCATCAAAACGTATATTCCAGCTCCTGGATGCCTGCTTCAATCCGTAGATTGATTTCTTTGGCTTGCATACCTTTTTAGCATTCTTTGGATCCTCAAAACCTTCAGGCTGTGTCATAAACACAGTTTCTGTTAAAACGCCGTTTAAGAAAGCAGTTTTGACATCCATCTGCCATATTTCGTAATCGTAATATGCAGCGATTGCTAACATTATCCGAATAGACTTTAGCATTGCAACTGGTGAAAAGGTTTCATCATAATCCACACCGTGGACTTGCCTGTAACCTTTTGCAACCAATCTAGCTTTGAAAACTTCAAGTTTCCCAGCCTTGTCCTTTTTCAGTTTGAAAACCCATTTGCTTCCAATGGCTTGGTAGTCATCTGGCAAATCGACCAAATCCCATACTTGGTTTTCAGACATGGAGTCTAATTCAGATTGCATGGCTTCTTGCCATTGCTTGGAGCTAGGGCTCGTCATAGCTTGTTTGTAAGTAGCAGGTTCATCACTTTCAAGTAATAGAACGTCATAGCTCTCGTTCGTCAAAATACCTAAGTACCTTTCCGGTTGAGATCTATATCTTTGCGATCTACGCGGGGTAACATTTCTAGATTGACCATGATTCTCACCAGATTCTTCTAAAGATCTCTGAGTTTCATCCTGAATGTCATCTTGAGCATTCTCTAGAGTTTGTTGTTCGACTCGAATTTCTTCGAGGTCTACTTTTCTCCCACTTGTCATTTTGGAAATGTGATCTTTCTCCAAAAAGACACCATCTCGAGCAACAAACACTTTGTTCTCAGATGTATTGTAGAAGTAATACCCCTTTGTTTCCTTTGGATAGTTCACAAGGATACATTTGTCAGATTTTGGATGAAGTTTGTCTGAAATTAATCGTTTTGACGTATACTTCACATCCCCAAATCTTAAGAAAAGACACATTTGGAGGCTTTCCAAACCATAATTTGTATGGAGTCTTTTCGACAGCTTTAGACGGAGCTCTATTTATAGTGAGTGCAGCTGTATTTAGTGCATGTCCCCAAAATTCTAATGGAAGTTCGGCCTGACCCATCATTGACCTGACCATGTCTAGCAAGGTTCTGTTCCTCTGTTCCGATACACCGTTCCATTGTGGTGTTCCAGGAGGAGTCAATTCTGATAGAATTCCACATTCTTTCAGATGGTCATCAAATTCATAGCTCAGATATTCACCGCCTCTATCAGACCGCAGTGCCTTAATCTTCTTGCCTAATTGATTCTCTACTTCACTCTGAAATTCCTTGAATTTGTCAAAGGATTCAGACTTATGCTTCATTAGGTAGACATAACCATACCTACTGAAGTCATCAGTGAAAGTGATAAAGTAGCTGAAACCACCTCTAGCATTTGTACTCATTGGTCCACATACATCTGTATGGATTAAACCCAATAGTTCATTTGCTCTTTCTCCAACTTTAGAGAAAGGTTGCTTTGTCATTTTGCCAAGTAAACATGATTCGCATTTACCATAATCCTCTAAGTCAAATGGTTCTAGAATTCCTTCCTTTTGAAGTCTTTCTAAGCGTTTCAAGTTTATATGGCCTAATCGACAATGCCACAGATAGGTGAGATCTGAATCATCCTTTTTGGCCCTTTTGGTATTTATGTTATATACTTGTTTGTCGTGATCTAATAAATAAAGTCCATTGACTAATCTAGCAGATCCATAAAACATCTCTTTAAAATAAAACGAACAACTATTGTCTTTTATTAAAAAGGAAAATCCCTTAGCATCTAAGCAAGAAACTGAAATGATGTTTTTAGTAAGACTTGGAACATGGAAACAATCTTCCAGTTCCAAAACTAGCCCGGAGGGCAACGACAAAAAGTAAGTTCCTACAGTTAATGCAGCAATCCGTACTCCATTTCCCACTCGTAGGTCGACTTCACCCTTGCTTAACTTTCTACTTCTTCTTAGTCCCTGTGGATTGGAACATAAGTGTGAGCCACAACCTGTATCTAATACCCAAGAAGTTGAATTAGCAAGTATACAGTCTATAACGAAAATACCTGAAGATGGAACGACTGTTCCGTTCTTCTGATCTTCCTTTAGTTTCAAGCAATCTCTCTTCCAATGCCCCTTCTTCTTGCAGTAGAAGCATTCGGATTCAGAAGTGGGTTGACTGACCTTCCTCTTTACAGATTTGGCGCCAGTTTGCTTAGTTGGGCTGGCCTTGTTGCCACCTTTCTTAGCATTCCTCTTCTTTCCAGATTTCTTGAACTTGCCCCCACGCACCATAAGCACATCCTGCTTATCACTTTTGAGCGTCTTTTCAGCGGTCTTCAGCATACCGTGAAGCTCAGTGAGCGTTTTGTCCAGACTATTCATACTGTAGTTCAGTTTGAACTGATCATACCCGCTATGAAGAGAATGGAGGATGGTGTCTATAGCCATTTCCTAAGAAAACTGCTGATCCAGCCGACTCATATTCTCAATGAGTCCAATCATTTTGAGAACATGTGGACTTACGGGCTCGCCTTTCTTAAGCTTGGTCTCAAGAATTTGCCTATGAGTCTCGAATCTTTCGACTCGAGCCAGATCTTGGAACATGTTCTTCAACTCACTGATGATTATGAAAGCATCTGAGTTGATGAACGTTTTCTGCAGATCCGCACTCATGGTGGCGAGCATTAGACATTTCACATCCTTGTTGGCATCAATCCAACGATTGAGGGCTGCCTGAGTGACCCCGTCGCCTGCGGCTTCGGGCATCGCCTCATCTAGGACATACTCCTTTTCTTCCTGCATAAGAACTATTTGCAAGTTCCTTTGCCGGTCAAGGAAGTTTTTCCCGTTCAACTTCTCCTTTTCGAGAATTGATCGAATGTTGAATGAATTGTTGTTTGCCATATTAAAAACTACAATCGAAAAGAATAAACAAATAAATAACCATTCACAGTTTCTCTTAATAAACTTAAATTCTAGCATACATGCATAATTCAATGTTTATTAAGCATTTTATTCAAGTTATGTGTTCCGGCAGGTGTGAATAAAATGATTCCAAGATCCTAAAATCATTGAAGAACTAAGCACAGTTTGTCGACTTAATCCTAGAACATCTTAGGTAAGCAAAAGCCTTTTGCTAATAGTCTAGAAACTATTCTTGGTTGATAGGTACGTCTAAGAACTTATTAGGTAAACCTATCGATTTTGCCACGACATAAAAGGACTCCTTACTTATATCGTTGAGTTTCACCAAAACTAACATGTACTCACAATTATTTGTGTACCTTGCCCCTTTAGGACCAATAAATAACACCTCGCTGAGCGAAAACTATTACTAGATTGATGTAAAGGATATCCAAGCAAGTGTATATTTTGGCATGGCACCTTATAACTCAATTTTTAAGTTTGGAACTTAAGACTCTTACTATGTTGGTTAGATTTTAAGTGAACTAAAATCCTTAATCATGCAACATAATCAAGCTTTTCATCTCATGCATTTTAAGACATATTTAAAAGCAATAAATAACTTAAAACATGCATAAGATAAATGTGATCTAGTATGGCCCGACTTCATCTTGAAGCTTTGACTTCAAAGTCCGCCTTGAAAATCTCCGTGGGAGGCACCATTTTCTTCAAATAGGATAAGCTATAACTAATTACAACTATTTGATGGTACGCAGACCATATTTGAATTGAAAAACAACTTTGGTACTTTAGACCAATTACATTCAAATTAATGGTACGCAGACCATATTTTCTATCCTATTTGGGCCATACTAGTCACTTCATAACCTGCAAAACAGTACATATACAATATATACCATTCACCCATTCATTATCATGAATGGCCCACATAGCTGGTTAGTAAAACACATTATGCATCACGTAAACATTTGCAGCAATTAATCAAGGGCACCAATAATCTACCAATTATTCAGTCCTTATTAATTCTAATCAAGTTGTTTTAATCTTAAGGATTTGTAGACCTAATCAAGAGTTTATGACTAAAAGGGCTCCCACTTAAACCAATAAATTCATATGCTTTACTAATTTTAAACATAAAAATGTATTTCTAGTCTAACCAGAAACATACAAATTTAATTAAAATTTAAAGCTCATATAAATTTATAATTGAATCCAAAAGTTTAATTTAATTTCAGTCGTATTTAAATTAATTCATGATTTTAATTTTAGTAAAATAATTAGAATAAATAAAATTTATTATAATTACAATATTCAAAATCAAAATCCAAGAAAATAATTTAAATTATTAATTTTAAAATTAAGTAAAATTACGTAAACTGAAAAATTTCAAATTAAACATTCAAAACGATCTAATCGAAACGCAAACACCCTACGCATCGCACGCCCATGGGCCGCACGCACACAGCCATCGCTGGCCATGTGCGCGCAGCCCATGCGCTCGTCGCATAGCTGCTGCATCTCCATCGGAAGCCATCGCACGCTGTGGTGTTTGCTGCGCGCGCGCCAGCGCTCGACGCACGCGAGCCATCGCTCGTTGTGCGCGCTCGCCAGCGCACGCTGCGCGCGCTCCATCGCTCGCTGTGCGCGCGAGCCATCGCTCGCTGTGCGCGCGAGCCATCGCTCGCTGTGCGCGAGCAATTGCGCGCGTTCAACGCTGGGCGCAGCGCTCGTGGCACGCGAGCTTGCGCTCGATGCGCGCGAGGCTACGCGCGCTTGCGCGAGGCAGTGCGCGTTGTGGCGCAGCTCGCTTGCTGCCCACACGCGACTGCCATGGCTTGCCTTTCGCCCATGCCCATACGTCCATAGCTCGTGGCCCACGACACAAGGCAGGGCTGCTGCCTTGTGCTCGTGCACCATGCCTTGCTCATTGCATTCGTGCCGCACGGGCGACGAGCTCCCTTGCTCGTCGTCGCATGCCCGCACTATACAACACCCCTTAAGGGTAACACGAAGCGTCCATTGCTTTGTGCGTGCAAGTTATATGAACGAATCGCATAAAAAATTTAAAATTTATATTTAAAATTAATGACAAATTAATAAATAATTTTAATTTCATAATTTTAGGGCGAAAAATCGAAAATTTATTATTCAATTGATTTCCGATTATTATGGATTCAAGCCTAGGTCATAAAAATTTAAAATTTATCATAAATTTACAATTTTTATGGTGGTTTTTAATCATAGGTTTCTAATTAAATTATAATTAATTATGAAAATCAAATTAATTCTAAATTATTCTAATTTTCAACAAATTAATCATAATTACAAATTAGATTGCATAATTAACAAGGCTAGGCATTCAAACTTGTTAAACATATACAGTAGGTCAATCAAAAATTCAAGATTTATCAACAAGAATCGCAAATATTTAATTTAACATCTTAAATTTACGAAATTTTGCATTCGAAAAACTAAAACCTTCGAAAAGTCATAGTTAGGCTTCGAATTTGAGAATTCTGGGTTCGGCAGAAAAAAATTATTTTTTTCAAAATTTTAGAATGCCTTTTACATGCGGAATTGACACAAAAATCACTCGATTTGGATGAGTAACGAAGAAACTGCCGAAAAACTGCGTACGTATAATTAAATAAACGCAATTTGCAATTAATTAACAATAACGAAAATTAATCACCCCTTTTAATTCTTGCAAATTTTTAATATTTAACCATGTTCATGCAATTTAGATTATGAAAATAATAAGGGGCTCGTGATACCACTGTTAGGTTATGATACATATGACAGTTCATAAATCATGCGGAAAAACCATTTAGCCAGGAATACATATTATTTACACATAATCATATAGCATAATTTAGATGCATACTCTTTGTTGCGTGCCTTCCCTAGCTGCGCCCGAACCGAACAAGAACAAGTCTTTAGGACTCCAAGTGTCGTCCCTCCGTAGATAGTCCACAGCACGTCCGGATCCGCCTTAAGATTGACCAACTAGAATCGCCCTTAAGGTACTAGAATTTTCGGCACTCTTAGGTAAGAAATATGACTGAATTTTTCTCTCAAAACTCACTTTGAATACTTGAATTAATCTCTGAAAATATGTGACCCTAGGCACGTATTTATAGAGTTATGGAAAGGGAATTGGAATCCTAGTAGGATACGAATTAATTAAACTTAGAATCCTATAAGAACTCTAATTAATTAATTTATCCTTTTAGGAATAGGAATTTAATCATATACTAATTCTAATAGTTTTAGGAATCGTGCATGAACACAAACTCACACACACACGGCAGCCACGATGGGCCGCCCATGCGTGCGAGCAGCAGCCCACGCAGCGAGGCCATGGCCTTGGCGCGCGCTGGGCCTGCCTTGCGGTGGGCCTGGGCGCTGCCTTGGCTGGGCGCGCGTTTGGCTTGCTGGGCGATGGCCCGACTTCGTGCTGGGCCTTCGTCCGGCATGCCTCGTCCGATGCTAATTCGTACGATACGATTCCGATTAAATTCCCGGTTCCGGAATTCATTTCCGATACGAACAATATTTAATATTTCCGATTCCGGAATCAATTTCCGTTTCGAACAAATATTTAATATTTCCGTTTCCGGAATTATTTTCCGATTCCGATAATATTTCCGATTCTGACAATATTTCCGTTTCCGGCAATATTTCCGATTCTGGTAATATTTCCATTTCCGATAATATTTTCCGATACGTACCATGTTTCCGTTTCCGGCAACATCTACGACTTGGATAATATTTATATTTCCGATACGATCCATATTTCCGTTTCCGGCAATATCATCGTTTCCGGAGTATTCATTTCTTGCCTGTGACGATCTCAGCTCCCACTGAAACCAAGATCCGTCGATTCCGAATATCCATAGATGGAGTATCTAATGCCATTAAATACTTGATCCGTTTACGTACTATTTGTGTGACCCTACGGGTTCAGTCAAGAGTAAGCTGTGGATTAATATCATTAATTCCACTTGAACTGAAGCGGCCTCTAGCTAGGCATTCAGCTCACTTGATCTCATTGAATTATTAACTTGTTAATTAATACTGAACCGCATTTATTAGACTTAACATAGAATGCATACTTGGACCAAGGGCATTATTTCCTTCAACTACTAGCCTCACCTGGGGGAGTCCGGCTTATTTCCCCCGCCGGCACCTTGATGGATCTCCCTCCTGAGAAAGAATGGTCCATCTGCTGACCTCTAAGCCGCAAGTCAGCAATGTTTGCCGTCTTTTTCGTCCTCGCCATCGTGTCCTGCATAAAGACGCAATGGGAGGCCGAACTTAACGACGGGCTTAAAAGGAAACAATGAGGGATATTGGTGCGGCGCAGATCAGACCACCAAATCCAGGAGCTCCAACCTTAACGGCTCGAGAAACATAGGCCATTGTTCCAAAAAGAAAAATAGACGATGCCAACACTGACAAAAAAAACACAATACAAAAATAACTTATTGAAATCAGGCCCTTACCTCAAAAAATAACGGAGATGATGGCGTCACAGGTGAGCGTCGCGAAAAGAAGACGAAAGGCTTGTCCGGTCTTTCCTTCGTCTTAAGAATGGGCCGAATCGAAGTAAGCGCCAAGAATCTCTGTAAAATCTCTCCCTAGAAAAGCATAGAGGTGAATTTTGGAAAGTGAAAAATGAAAATTTTACCCCCCTTCGCATATATATAGGGAGGGCAGAATGGGAAAGGTCGCCACGTGGCGCACTCTCCTCGGTTCAAAACGCCCAATCAGGAGATCAGGGGTCAAGGAAGGGCACCACGCCAATCGTCTTACCGTAATACCCTTCTTGAGGGGCAAATGATGTGGGTAAAAATACCCTCGCATACGTGGCCCAATTGCCGCGAGACACGTGGCACTCCCTTACTGGCTGGCCGCCTATTGGGCTGCCACTTAGGAGTCATCCATGTGCTCATGGGTGACTGGCCTAATTATGCCAACCACTTTAGAGCCCATGGCCCATAGGGAGTTATGATGGTGACACATGTCACCATCTTACACACCAACCAATCATATGAGCTCACTTTAGGGTTTCCCCCAAAAAGGGGGGGACTATAAATATTCCCATTTCCCAAGAAATGGACACACAATTCTAGATAGAGAAACATTCTACTACTTACTTTAATGCTTTCTGTTTATTAATTACATCTTCCTTAAAACTCGTGTCTTACTTAAGCATCGGAGGGAATATTCCTTCGGGAATATTCTTGTTTTGTAGGTACGCCGCCGACGTGGACTGGACTCGACACTACGTGGAACCTGATACCTCCTCGTCATCATCCAAGGAAAAACTCCCACAACAACACCCAAGACCAAAAAATACGACCAACACTAGGTGCATACGGTTTTAATGCTGCTCCAGTCAAGTTTATTCCATTATCTGTAAGTCAGTAACTGGCTGTCTGTAACTGGCTGTCTGGTATTTTACCCTCTTAACATCTTTCACATAGAAACAAGTAAGAAGGCCTACTGTATTCCCGTTAATAGGCTGTTGTACTTCCGAAAGTAATAGAACGATCTTACTCCGTATATCAGGAAAAAATATATTACATTACATGTTTAACCAAGGTCAAATCAGGGGGAATTAGTGTAAAACGACTTGTATGTCTGGCTCATCACTAAAAGCTAAATCATACAACATATGTATCCTTCAACCAAGGTTAAATCAGGGATACTTCGTAAATACAAAATAATGCAGCCACATGAATATGGATTGCCAATAGAAGCTAGACATATACAACCTAGCTTCGTTGAAGAACTATAACCAGATGTTGGTATAAGCTAAGCAGTTTACTGAAATGAACCAGATATATGACGCAATATTATGCAATCTTGTTAACCATACATGATTAGTCATTATACTTCCTTAAGGTGATTGATGAGCACGAGTAACAGGAGCAACAACATACCTAGAGCGAGAACGAGAGGGAGATCTCGAGCGGGACTTAGAAGGAGATCTAGAATAACAACGGCGTAAATTTCTTCGCGGAGATATACTGCATCAAAGGAGACCTTTCAGCATAGTTTCATTATCATAAAACCTTATCACAAAATCCATCTTAAAACAAATAACAGCACCTGTGGTTGCGGCTGCAGCTTCGACTATAATTACAGCCACGGTTGTAGCTTCTGCTTCTCGACCTGTCATCTAGACTCAGACTCCTCGAGTCCTCCCTCACCTGGAGATGTAAAATAAATGTGAATAACTATAAGAAAACAGTAATACCCAGTTTGATAATCAACTCTTTTTGAGACGTACTCGGATATAAGTGCGAGAGAATGCATTACGAAATTCAGAATTATCCAGCTTCCTGAACTGCATTAAAGGCAACGCCTGATTAGTCTATTAGAAAAAAAGAACACTAAACAAAATTACCACTAAACAACTAAAAGAACAAAACATCTTACAGCACGTTTCATATCATTATAATTTGCATATTCAACAACTCCAGGCGTGCCTGCAAAAAGAACGCTTTATCGGGCCAAAGGGCAACTTTACAACTAGAAGTATGCAGTGAACAAAACATCTCCACTTTTAAGGATGACCCTAAAGGCCTGCACCACATATTAGACTAAACAATAATCCGAATGATTACACAATGTGAGAGCCAACATAAGTTCGAAAAGATAAGAACTTTCAGATTTTCTGGTCCAAATTTCAAGACTTAGCCTTGAATTCAACTTAATGCGGATAGTTAGCTCATCCTCTTATATGCATGGTCGTCAGCATCTGTCACATGCTAGCTTGCATAAAGGACTATGAGCTTTTTAGGGAAGGTAGAGGTATGGATATACCTAGTAAAGGCGGTAATCATTGTGGAACTTAAGTACCATGATGCATTCCAGATAATACGAGGAAATTGTCAAAACCAAAAGGGGTAAAAATATTAACACAAGTAAAATGCTAGAGAGTTTTTAAGCCGATTAAACTTTAGGACCAGATATCACATTTACTACCTAGAGTTACAGAACGATATGATAAAATTAATCAGTGCCACTAATACAAGAAACACTAGGAAGGCAACAACTCAAGGATCATCAAAAGCACCAACTAACCACCATAACGACGGTCCTTGAATACATCAGAGAAACAAACTTCACCGGCTCGTCGCATGTGATCCTGATATTGATACATATACAAATCAGAACAACATGAATAATAGATAGAAGACATATAATGGGAATAGGAACATCGAACTCGTGCGAGACACAAACTGCACAGCGAATATATGGGTAAATAAATGAGGCGGTTTTGAGTAATATGGGGCGGTAAATAGTAAGCCCCTTAATTTGTTCGAATTAGTTATTCAATCAATATTGCAGCGAATAAACTTTTTATCAGGGTTATTGCAGGGGCTTTAAAATGTACGCTGCAATAAAAATGGGCTATTACAAGGGGCTTTTATTCTATACGCTGCAAAAAGCTCTTTTGTAGGGGGAAATTAATTTGTATGCTGCAACAACCCTTTAAAGGGTTTGACCCGCGTTGACCAACTAGTTGTTGAAGCGTATAATACATGTACGCTGCAACAAGGGGGCTGCAATAGGGGTTTTTTCTACTAGGGCGGGATTTATCGCCCCATGTGGTACCTGGGTGAGCGGGTGACTCTTCAGCATATTAGTGTGGGCCGACTCGTTCCCTTGGATCCTCCAGAGTCCATGATGCTCAAGGCTGCCGAGGTGGCTCAGGTCTATGTGGAGGACATGGAGCCGGGTGGTGATTCCCTTTGTCCCCCAGGGGAGAACTTTGTAGACAAGGGTGCTAGCTACATAGACTTCCTGCCGAGGCTTGCTCCGGCCGTTCGCTTTGTGCCACTGGTAAGTTTTGGATTTGAATCGTGTATTCTCGTATTCTTATCTTCTTGTACTCTTGTATGACTTGAATCTTGTATGTGTGCTTGTAGGTCAAGGAGGTTGACCCAGAGGATGTACCCTATGCTGACAGGGTCCTCCACTTATGGCCCCGACGACGCTCCTGTACAAAGTTCAAAATTCAAGCATCAGATATCTATATACAAGTTTCAAGATACAAGCATCACTCGGTCTCTATATGCGAGCGTCTTGGTCAGCTTGACACTCAGCTTCTTCAAGGAATCAATTACCAGCATCCAACGGTGCACTCTTGCTCGAGGCGCCTGCATATATACAAAATTCAAATAAAATTCTATATACAAGACTACAACCATTTCAAGAAATACAAAAGCAATCACAACTGCATAATGCTCAAGAAGAGCATTGGCCGCCATCCGCTCTTTGGGAGAGGCCATCGAGACAGTGAGCTCTACCTGCTCCCAATCCGAGTCTGGTCAGAGTTTTCTATAAAGATGGATGCATAGAAAACGTTAGACGACTAGAATGCAAGATGACTAGTAGTTCTGTTTCTTGAACTATGTGGACATGGCGATGTCGCAATCATTTGCATAGATACTTACTTTGGGAAGACAAGAATCGGAAAGACCTATGAAACTTTACTGTAAGAGATGAAAATCTGTCATAAGTAAATTTCATTAAAATTATTAGACACTAATCCTCAATACCTGAGTGATTTGAGATTACTTGCTTGAGAACTGGTTACTTTGACGTTGCAAACCGTCGCACCATAAAAGGAGGCTATAAAGGCAACACTCGGGTAATCACCTATCAAACAAAGTCTAAACTCAAGATTGCAAGATTGGGATTGTCCTCCCATAAATCGGGATGAAATGCTGAAAGTTGTACAAGGCCACTCGGAGAGCTAGAAACTGTAAAATGCATGGCCGTGCTCAGATGAATCATAGGCTATGATTATCTGTTTATTTGATCAGTTGAACTCTGAAACCGAGAAACACCTCTGGACATAATAAGGATGACAACTCTTACCTTATGTTCAAGAGCAAGCATTGAGCGACAAAGGAATTAAGAAATGCACACTCGTCCCTAAGGACAAGTGGGAGACTGAAGGAAATAATGCCCTTTGTCCAAGTATGCATTCAATGCTAAGTCTAATAAATGCGGTTCAGTATTAAATTATACAAGTTAATAATTCAGTGAGATCAAGTGAACTGTATGCCTAGCTAGAGGCCGCTTCAGTTCAAGTGGAATTAATAATATTAATCCACAGCTTACTCTTGACTGAACCCGTAGGGTCACACAAATAGTACGTGAACGGATCAAGTATTAAATGGAATTAAATACTCCATTTATGAATATTCGGAATCGACGGATCTCGGTTCCAGTGGGAGCTGAAATCGTCAAAAGGCAAATTATGGATACTCCGGAAACGATGATATTGCCGGAAACGGAAATGTGGATCGTATCGGAAAAATAAATATTATCCAAGTCGTAGATGTTGTCGGAAACGGAAACATGGTACGTATCGGAAAATATTATCGGAAATGGAAATATTGCTGGAATCGGAAATATTGCCGGAAACGGAAATATTGTCAGAATCGGAAATATTATCGGAATCGGAAAATAATTCCGGAATCGGAAATATTAAATATTTGTTCGAAACTGAAATTAATTCCGGAATCGGAAATGTTAAATATTGTTTGAATCGGAAATGAATTCCGGAATCGGAAAATTAATCGGAAGCACGTCGTACGAAATAAGCATCGGACGAGCTTGCTAGAAGAAGGCCCCGCACGAAGCCAGGCCCATGCCTAGCAAGCCCAGCGGGCAAGGCATGAGCAACAAAACAGCCAAAGGCACGCAAGGCCCGGCACAAGGCCAGGCCCAACGCGCCCTTGGACTGCGAGGCAACACGCGGGCTGCGAGCAAGGGGCAGCGAGCTCGTGTGGGTTGCGAAGCCTGCGAAGGACTTCTCGCGCGCGGGCATGGCCTGCTCGGTTGTGGGTCGTGCTCGTGTGCGTGTTGGAGTTTGTGCATGCATCGAATCCTTAAGCGATTAGATTAAAGATTAATTTCCTAAGTTACTAGTTTTAAGTAAACTTTAATTCTAATATATTTAGAATACTTGAATCCTAGTAGACTTCTAATTCCATTATTCCTACTCCCTAAATATGTGATGGCATTCACAAATTTAAGAACACATAATTTCAATATTCACCTAGTTTTAAGGATTAAATCTAAGTCTAATATTTGCCTAAAATATGCGAACGTATTCATAGAACCTTAGGTGCAAATCTAGTTAATTAAATCTAAGGCGGATCCAAACGTGCTGTGGACTATCTACGGAGGGACGACATTTGGAGTCCTAGACTTGTTCTTGTTCGGTTCGGGCGCAGCTAGGGAGGGCACGCTACAAAGTGTATGTATCCTAAATTATGCTAATTGTTATGTGGCAATTAATTTGGATTCCTGGCTTTATGGTTTTTCCGCATGATTTATATTCAATTATATGTATCAAAACCTAAAATTATGAATTTCTAATTTGGTTCATTGGGTTCTTTTTGTGAAAGTTGGGAGCGAAAATGTCATTTTAAGCTACATATGGCCATTAACGACCCAAACGGGCTTTAGATGTGCATAAATAGCTAGGAATGAGTTTTATAAACCTTAAAATAATCATAATAAACATGTAAATGGTTTAGAATGTTTACATAGGTTCTTTTGTGAAATGGGGAGCAAAATTGTCATTTTAGGCTACATATGACCTATAACGACCCATACGAGCTTTAGATGTCCAAAAATAGCTTGGAATGAGTCTTATAAACCTTAAAGTAATCATATTAAACATGTAAATGGTTTAGAATGTTTACTTAGGTTCATTTTGTGAAAGTTGGGAGCAAAAATGCTATTTTAGGCTACATCTGACCTTTAACGAGCAAAATGAGCTAAGAACGTGCATAAAAAGTTTGGAATCAGTCTTATAAACCTTAAAATAATCATATTTAACATGTAAATGGTAAGGAAAGTTTACGTAGATTCGTTTTGTGAAATTTGGGAGAAAAAAATGTCATTTTAGGCTATATATGACCTATAACGACCCAAACGAGCTTTAGATGTGCATAAAATGCTTGGACCGAGTCTTATAAACCTTAAACTAATAATACTGAATATGTAAATGGCTAAGAATAAGTCATTAAGTTCTTTTTGTGAAAGATGGGAGCGAAATGACATTTTAGACTACATATGACCTATAACGACCTAAACGAGCTTTAGATGTGCATAAATGGCTAAGAATGAGTCTTATAAACCTTAAAATAATCATATTAAACAGGTAAATGGTTTAGAATGTTTACTTAGGTTCGTTTTGTGAAATTTGGGAGCAAAAAACCATTTTAGGCTACAAATGACTTATAACAAACCAAACGAGCTTTAGATGTGCATAAATTGACCAACGTGGATGAGAAGGAGGATTGAAAATCTAATACTAAGTGTATTAAACATGCACAGGGTTTAGAATTCCTATTTTGGTTAATTAGTTGAGAGTTGGGAGTGAAAACGGCTATTTTAGTCAAAATATGACATATAATGATCAAAAGAGCCTTAAATGTGCATATATTGACCAAAGTAGATAAGAATGAGGATCGACAACCTAATACTAAGTTTTTTAAACATGTAAAAGGTTAAGAATTCCTATTTTGGTTCATTAGTTGAGAGTTGGGAGCGAAAATGACTATTTTTGTCAAAATATAACATGTAAGGATCGAACGAGCCTTAAATGTGCATAAATTGACAAAAGTAGATGAGAATGAGGATTGGAAACCTATTAACACGGGAAGATTTTTGTACAATTTCAAGCCCTGAACACTAGTTTATAGCATGGTTAGCATGTCAAGGAAGTTGCAGACAAGGGACAAGACTCTCTTAGTTGGGCATCTATGATAATATCAAGTGCCTGATTTGTGATAACCTCATTGAAACTCGCTCATCAGAATATATTCTCTGATTGTATTTCAGTTAGATGTATGAATGAGATAAAGCAATAGCTGGGGACGACGATGCAGCCTAGCTCAAAATATGTTAAAGTGGATCTCCAGATGCAAAACAAGAAGATTCAGAAATGAAGGTGTATGTTACAGCAATGAATTCATTTCAGCCATTTATCTTGTCTGAAGAGTAAGAAATGATTCCATGTGGAATCAGAAAATTCTGACAATTGAGAGTTGTATATAACATTAAAAGGGATGTGAAATATTGAGTTTTGTATAGAAATGTAAATAAAGTTAGTCAACTTGATACAAATTGGTAAAAGTAGATTGCAATTAGGCTTTAGCTTTGTTGTTTTCTCTTCTCTGTGTTAGAAATGTCCATCCTAGAAGGTTCATTCCTAGCTTCTAAGATTGAGTTGTAAATCTGGTTTGAGTGAAGGAAATATACTACACTTATTTAGCAAAAAAGAATATGATGCTCTACTTTGGTGATATTTATATCTTGGTCGTAGAGGAACATATAGCTCTTTTATTTAAGTATAGATAGTTCATACTTCGTTAAGTTGGACAAATATGAACATAAAAGTTCCTTTTTCACTACAACAGCTAAGATGAACATATTGAAATTCTTGCATCAAAACAGCGAAAGTGAACATATGTTTCTTTTTTATTTCAGCAGCGAAAAATAACATATATTTCGTGTATATAAAATGATCAACATATCATACATGTTGATTTATATATTCGTCTGACTAGGATGTACAGGTCTGAGGTTCATTATTTAATAATTGGCTACTTTGATGTACATAAAATCAATTTAAAATCACGTGCATGTACTTTACAAATAACTAAAGATTAAACATTTCTAAATGATAAATAACTTTGAAAATTGAAGAATAATGAACAAAAATTGTGTACCTCTCCAAAAGACATGTCCCAGGTCTCCTTCAGCAGCTTCAAAACCAAAAAAAAAATATCAACAAAATAATAGAGGAGACACAATTAGGATACGACATAAATAATCTTTAAAAAACCAGAAAGGATACGACAAACTTAATAATAGAGGAGACACAATTACTCGTTTAATTTGGCCAATGTATTCCAGATCCTCGGGAGTATAGGTTCTGGTTCTACATCAGCTTGTGGAGCAATACAACTAATGCAGGAAATTACATTTGGATATCTAGAGAACCTCTACGGAGGTGCATTGGTATTCCCCTATCACTCCCCTTTTTCCCTACAGTTGATCAAGTTAGGTGAAGGTTGTAGGGGTGTTTTTTCCGGTGAGTGTTATTTGGATTTTGTATTCCCCCTACGGATTTTGTAGGTTTTTGAATTTCGAAGGAGTCGCTACCAAACAATATTTAAGGGTCCGGTTTGGAAAGAACAAAGTTGACTCTCATGGATAAGGCATTGAATCTTATAAACGGATGGGTGAGATCCGGGCAAGGGAACGAAATGCTTATTTTGCGAGCTTTTGAAATTGTATTCGAGTATATGACAAGAATCGTTTTCGAATGATCCTAGTCATAACACTAATTAGTTGGTTTGAGCATGCATTTTAGAACATAGAAATTGCTATTTGTACGTGGTCACTTCGCTTTAAAGTTAATTAAAGGAACCTAAGGCCGGTTTGTCCAAGAATTATCTTTGTTATGCGTGATGTAACCTTTTGTATGTTATTGAATTTAGCATGTGAGGTGATGAAATCAATAAACACGTAAAGCATCATCACAAGATAGTAAGAATTATTGGAATGCGTACAAAACCACATCACCTTGAAAAAAAGTGAGTAAAGAGTGCGGAATTGTAATTGCAAAAGTAAAGGTGCAATATTGAAAGTGCGTTATTGACCTGCGACATTGAAATTGCGTTAGTGAAAGTGCAATATTGAAATGCGTTATTGAAATGTGCGATATTGAAAGGCAATATTGAAATTGTATTATTGTACTTAAGATCCGAACGCAAAACAACTACTTAATAATAAGTGTGCCGGACACGGATTCAATTCTAAAAATCTCAACTTTAGATGAGTTGCTCATCATAAAGCATCTTTGATTTTGGTTAATGAAATAGAACTTGAATATTGAAATTATGAGTCTTGAATCTCAAAGATTAGACCTTTTAATATTAAAAAGGCCTCACATTTAATGTGCTCCATAACTTGAAATTGATTCTAGTTTAAGGAATTGATTACAAATAACCTTAAACATCATTGAATCTTGAAAGTAGGACTTGTATTTAAACACCAAAAATAAGGGTTCATGTGTTTTAAGCCCTTTATAAGGAGGGTTTTAAGCCCTTTGTAACTGCAAATTAGTGACTGCATTAGGGAGGCTCTCATTGCTTTGTAACCACCGAATTTAAAGGCCCTTAAATGGCTGTTTAAAGCTTTGTAACTGCCGTTCTTTGGCTGTTGTTTTAGGCTATTTATAGCCAGCTTGCTGAATGGAATAAACAACCAATTGGAAGAATAAACACTTGTTTTCAGTTTACTTTGAATTATTGATTATAATTCTGCCTTTTCTTTGTTTTTGGACGTGTTTCCTACTCAAAGAGTCGATTGTGAGTCAATAGGTCTTGTCTTGCAATCACGATCAACGAGCTAAAGGTCTAGCTTGTTAATCAACTATCCTTAATTATACAACGAGTTTTTAAACTCGTATCATTAGTGGTATCAGAGCAAGGTTCGTGATTCTTACGAGCAAAAAAAAAAAAAAAAGGATTTTGACGATCCAGACTTTCTACAACATCTCCAAGAAGCCTTGAAGAACATTCGAGATGGGGGATTTCGAAGGCATCCTAGACGTGATCCACTACGGGTTGTGGATGAATTCAAAGTCACAGAACTTCCTAAATTTGTTGGTGGACAGATCCAGAAGCTTATTTGGAGTGGGAGCGCAAGATAGAGCGAATGTTCGATTTCAAGGACATTGATGATGAGAAGCGTTGCAAATATGACATATTGAAGCTAGGACGAGGAGCTTCATTGTGGTTTGAGGGACTGAAATCCAAGAGAATTCGTGATGGGAAGGAGAAAATCACCTCTTGGGAGTCTTTGAAACGTAAGCTACGTAAAAGGTATGTGCCAACAACTCATAGAATAACGACTTATCGTAAAATTGCTGAATTGAGGCAAGGAAAAATGAGTTTGGCTGAATGTATAGATAAGTTTGAAAACTTGTCCTTAATGGGGGAAATTGAGGAGATTGAGGAACAAAAACTGTCCAGATTTTTAAGGGGTTTAAACTACAATATTTCCAATACCGTAGACCTTTATCCATATTCTGATTTTGATACTCTTTGTGGACTTTGTTTAAAATTGGAAAACCAAGGGAAGGCAAAATATGGGGGAGGGTCAAGTATGGATGGTAAGGCCAAGTCTTGGGCTAAATCCGAAACTGTCTTGAAACAATACACATCACCTAGTACCGTAGGTTCAAGTAATTCTACGGCTGCCCCAAAATTAACTAACCCATCCAAAGAAACTAGTCTGTCCAAGGTGCGTTGTTTTAAGTTTCAAGGGTTTGGGCATTATCAAAATGCGTGTCCAAATAAACGGGTAGTGACCTTGAGAGAAGGTGTTGAGTGCCGTGAGGAGTTGTTTGAAGAGGAGAAGAGGTTGGGGGACGTGTTTGTATTTGATGAGAGTGATCATGAAGAGGAGGAAGAGGGATATGAGGCTCCAATTTATGACACAAATATGGTTCTTAGAGCGCTACAAACTCAGATTTCACCTACTGATTTGGACCAACGAGAACAGTTATTTCATATTAAATGTCTAGTGAAGGATACGTGGTGTAGTGTGATTGTTGATGGGGGGAGTTGTACCAATGTTGCTTCTAGTGAAATGGTGTCAAAATTAGGCTTAATCACTACTGCCCATCCTAGGCCATACGCACTCCATTGGCTAGATGATGGTAATAGTGTGAAAGTGTCGAAGCAAGTAAGGGTTGGTTTGACTATGGGTTCGTATGTGGATGAGATTCTTTGTGATGTTATTCCTATGGATGCTTGTCATATTTTGTTGGGTCGTCCTTGGCAGTTTGATAGGGACGTGGTTCATAAAGGAAGAAGCAACGAGTATGAATTGAGAGACAAAGGCAAGAAAATTGTGCTAAAGCCTATGTCATCTCAAGCGGTTCGATCCATGAGTGTGAAGCAAAAAAAGAAGCCGAATCTCACCATGTTGGCTAGTGAACGAGAAATTGAGCAATCTCTAGATCATGGAGAGTTGGTATATTTGCTCGTGGCTAAGGAGAGTCCAATCGAAGGCCAAAATTGGAAAGAAGGCAGTCCCATTGCCGAATTGCTGTTTGAGTTCAAAGATGTATTTCCCGATGAATTACCACCAGGTTTGCCTCCTATTCGTGGTATTGAACATCAAATTGATCTTATTCCAGGAACTTCTTTGCCTAATAAGGTTGCCTATCGTTGCAATTCGGAGGAAACAAAGGAGTTGCAAAAGCAAATTGATGAACTTGTGAATCGAGGCTATGTGAGAGAAAGTTTTAGTCCATGTGTTGTTCCGGTGTTGCTTGTGCCTAAGAAAGATGGGACATGGCGAATGTGTGTTGATAGTAGGGCTGTGAATAACATTACCATCAAGTATCGTTTTCCAATTCCGAGACTTGATGATATGTTAGATGAACTCCATGGTTCGAAGTTGTTCTCAAAAATTGATTTGTGGAGTGGTTATCATCAGATTCGGATGCGTGAAGGAGATGAGTGGAAAACGGCTTTCAAGACAAAGCATGGTTTGTATGAATGGACCGTCATGCCATTTAATCTCACTAATGCTCCTAGTACGTTTATGAGGCTAATGAACAAAGTGCTTAAATCATTTTTGGGCAGATTCGTTGTGGTATATCTTGATGACATCTTGGTGTATAGTAAGGACGAAGAGGAGCATCTGATTCATTTGAGGGATGTTTTTGAAACCCTTAGAGCTCAAAAACTCTATGGGAAGCTAGAGAAGTGTTCATTCCTTGTTGACAATGTGGTATTCTTGGGCTATGTGGTTTCGAAGGATGGAGTGTCCGTGGATCAGTCCAAGATCGAGGCTATCAAATCATGGCCTAGTCCTAAAACTATAAGTGAGGTGCGTTCATTTCATGGTCTTGCTTCGTTTTATAGACGTTTTATTCGTGATTTCAGTACCATTACTAGTCCTATTACTAGTTGCTTGAAGAAAGGTGCTTTTGTATGAGGAGAGAAGGCTCAAAAGGCGTTTGATGTGATTAAAGAGCGTTTGTGTGCTGCTCCTATTTTGGCGCTGCCAGATTTTTCTCAACCTTTCAAGGTCGAGTGTGATGCTAGTGGTGTGGGAATTGGTGCTGTTTTGATCCAAGGTAAGCGTCCCATAGCTTATTTTTCTAAAAAGTTAGGGGGTGCTCATTTGAAATATTGCACTTTTGATAAAGAGTTCTATGCTATTGTTAGAGCTTTGTATCATTGGAGTCATTATTTGCGTTCTTGCCACTTTGTTTTGCATTCTGATCATGAATCTTTGAAGTATATTAATGGGCAACAAAAATTGAGTCCAAGGCATGCTAAATGGATTGAGTTCTTGCAATTCTTTCATTTTTCTTCAAAGTACAAAGATGGTAAAAGCAATATGGTGGCTGATGCACTATCACGAAGGTATACTTTGCTTGCTACACTTGATGTTCGTCTATTGGGGTTTGAGACCTTGAAAGACTTTTATCGTGATGATGGTGACTTTGGAGTCGCATTTGAGAAATGTGCAGTTGGTGCCTATGGAGAATATATGTTGCAAGATGGGTTTCTTTTCAAAGGCAATCGTCTTTGTATTCCTAAACACTCAATTCGTGAGCTACTAGTTCGTGAGGCTCATGGTGGAGGATTGGCTGGTCACTTTGGCATAGCCAAGACCTTGGAGATTTTAAGAGAGCATTTCTTTTGGCCTAAAATGTTAGGCGATGTAACAAACATTGTGAATAAATGCGTGACTTGTCATATGGCCAAGAGTTCTTTCAAGCCCGGTTTATACTCACCTTTGCCGGTTCCAGTTCGTCCTTGGGAAGACATTTCTATGGATTTTATAGTGGCTTTGCCTCGTACTCAAAGAGGTAAGGATGCTATTATAGTCGTGGTTGATAGATTTTCAAAGATGGCTCACTTCGTTGCTTGTCACAAAACGGATGATGCTTGTAATGTGGCTGATTTGTATTATAAAGAGATTGTTCGTTTGCATGGGATTCCCAAAACTATTGTTTCTGATCGTGACTCCAAGTTCTTGAGTTACTTTTGGAATACATTATGGAGAAAGGTGGGAACCAAGTTGTTGTTTAGCACTTCACATCACCCTCAAACTGATGGGCAAACGGAGGTTGCAAATCGAACCTTGGGAACGTTGTTGCGAGGGTTGGTAAGTAAAACGCAAAAGGATTGGGATGTCAAGTTTGCTCACGCTGAATTTGCTTATAATCGTTCTCCTACTTATGCTACTGGTCATTCTCCATTTGAAGTGGTATATGGGATTAATCCTTACTTGCCATTGGATCTGATTCCATTACCAAAAGGTGAGTTGGTTCACAAAGATGCCGATGCCAAGTTGAAGTCTATGATGAAACTGCACCAACATGTTCATGACCGTATTGAAGCTATCAATGCCTCTTATAAACAGAAATCAAATAAGAATCGCAAGGCTCGGGTGTTTGACGAAGGTGATTTGGTTTGGGTTCATTTGAGGAAAGAGCGGTTTCCAAGCAAACGCAAAAACAAGCTTATGCCTAGGGAAGAAGGTCCTTACAAGGTGGTTGCACGTGTGAATGATAATGCTTACAAGATCGAGCTTCCGGGAGATTACAAGGTGGTCCATGCTACTTTCAATGTAGGTGATCTCTCACCCTATCTTGATGATGATGGCCTTGCTGAATTGAGGTCAATTCCTTTTAAAGGGGGTGGGGATGATACGGTCATGGATGAAGTTGATGGTCAAGGTGACGGTCTTATGCTAACAATTGGAACCAAAGCTGATTTAGGTTCAATGGCTCATTTTGTGTGCATGGTGACTTGGATTGAATGAGTTCGTTTGATGGTCCGTTTAATCAAGGTGGTACGTTGCACTTAATTAAGATGGTCCATTTAATGAAGGTGGTTCGTTGGTTAAAATCTGATTGTTATTTTCTTTTGTTTAATTCAGTTTAATAAGGGGGCAATTGTTTTAATCCCATTTAAATTCAGTCATTTCAATAGCTTTAAAGGTTGCTAATTGTAAGGAGGGTTTTATGCCCTTTGTAACTGCAAATTAGTGACTGCATTAGGGAGGCTTTCATTGCTTTGTAACCACCGAATTTAAAGGCCCTTAAATGGCTTTTAAATGGCTGTTTAAAGCTTTGTAACTGCCGTTCTTTGGCTGCTGTTTTAGGCTATTTATAGCCAGCTTGCTGAATGAAATAAACAACCAATTGGAAGAATAAACACTTGTTTTCAGTTTACTTTGAATTATTGATTATAATTCTGCCTTTTCTTTGTTTTTGGACGTGTTTCCTACTCAAAGAGTCAATTGTGAGTCAATAGGTCTTGTCTTGCAATCACGATCAACGAGCTAAAGGTCTAGCTTGTTAATCAACTATCCTTAATTATACAACGAGTTTTTAAACTCGTATCATTAGTGGTATCAGAGCAAGGTTCGTGATTCTTACGAGCAAAAAAAAAAAAGGATTTTGACGATCCAGACTTTCTACAACATCTCCAAAAAGCCTTTTATGACGGGTCCGCGACAGGAAATCCCGTCGTTAATCAACGATTATTGGCCTTTCGCTACGGGATTCCCCGTCATTAATAGTAAAATTTCTTGTAGTGGACCAGCGCCCAGCGCGGGGCTTGGCTATATAAAGCCCCCCACCGTGCTCTTGGATGAGCACATTCATTTTTTCATTCTTGTTTTCTCAAAATTTGATTTCTCTCTCCCTTTAATTCGTTGCTTTTTTCTTGCCTCCATCCTTGCCCATGTAAGTATTTCATGTTTTTACTTATGAAATTACCTTAAGATTGCATGTAGGCTTTTTGTACTTGAAATGTTCTTTTATTTGTTGATGTTGTACTTGTATTTTCTAGGAGGAAAATTGTTTGGTAGCCTTTTGAACTTGAATTGTTGGAACTTTGTAGCAATTGAACTTTTGTATTTTGAATTTCGTACTTAGCATTGGTAGATAGTGACTTCATTGGTGACCTTGGTGGGTCTTGTAGGAAAATAGGCTGGGATAGCCTAGACGTTGTTGTAGAATTAAAATACCTGCTTCGGCATAGATAGCCTAAGCGTTGGTGTAGAACATGAATACCTGCTTTGGCACGGATAGCCTAGGCGTTGGTGTAGAATTTGAATGCCTGCTTTGGCACGGATAGCCTAGCTGCCTAGGCGTTGGTGTAGAATTTTGAATACCTACTTTGGCACGGATAGCCTAGGCGTTGGTGTAGATTTTTGAATACTCTCTTGAAATGGAGGTCCTTGGCTAAACTTGTATGGTCACTGGGGATTTTTAGACTCTTGATTTTTGTACGAGCTAGTATAAGATAGCGCCCAGGCTCGGATATTGATTTTTGTATTTTGAATGATTTAGAATGCCTCGTCATACTCGAAGGAAACTTGTCGAACGCTCAACCATTTGAGTGGCTATGGAGGAAACTTCAGACAATGAAGCAATTGAGGAGGATTCACTGCCTGTTAGTAAGGTACCGCGGGGAAAACCCGGTTTTATGGGGGATGGCTGGCAGTCCTCGGACCTTGTATTCCACCCAGAGTTTCACTTGTCTCAGCTGCCACACGCTGGCTTGGTACGCTTTGTACTGTGCTTTGGACTTGCTATTTGAACTTGTATAGGTTTGTATTGATCCACCCTTTTTTGTACACTGATAGGGAAGGGATGCTAACTTTGGAGGAGCTTTGGACCATTTCTCCGACCATTCTTAACGTCGAGGAGACTTAGATGATCTGGGATCGGACCGTCTTTTCTCCTTTCTAGGAGGCAACAAGGGGCTTCAGAGGGAAGATGGGGGTCAAAGCCCGAACACATGCCTTGCTGGAACGGTGGTGGGATACCACCAACACGTTTCACATGAGTTGGGGGGAGATCACCATTACCCCTTTTGAGTTTTCTATGATCACTGGTCTCTCGTTTTCTGAGAGGGAGGTGATTTTCAACTCCAACTGGAGATGGCATTCGGAGGGCGTCAGGGACTCGATTTGAAGATGCAGCGTCGGTATGTGGTGACCCAATAGTCCTATCAGTTTCCTCCCTATCAGCAGGGACCTCATCGGCCTTCCAGTACCCTTCGCATTTCAGAGCAGGAGCGCCGGGACAGAGGTAGACCAGGATTGGAGCGGTACATGAGCCGGAACAGGAACAAGGAGCCTGTGATTGAAGACGACTCGGACTGATCCTGCATGGTAGCGAGTTCTAGCTTTGCCTCGGTTTGGCTTTTGTATAAGGATTTTTGTATGGATGTTCGTAGTTTATTTTTTGTATTTGGATTTGTATGGTTTGAATTTTGGATTTTGTATTTTGAACTTGTATGATTGTTTTCTTGCAAGGTTTTGATTTTAATTTCGTACGCGTTGTGTGTGCATTTTGAAATTTGTGGCTATATTTATGCATGCAAAATGAAAAAAATTGCCCATTTATTCGGGTGTATGTACCCACTATAAGCCCCCACTTTGACTGAAGTTTTTTTGGTTAGAAAAAGCGCAAGTCAAAGTACATTCGACTTTTGCTCATGCACATGCTGACTCCAGTAAAAATTTGCCCATTTTTTCGGGTGTATATATCCACTATAAGCTCCTACTTTGACTGAGGTTTTTTGGTTAGAAAAAACGCAAGTCAAAGTATATTCAACTTTTGCTCATGCATATGCTGACTCGACTTAGGACGCCGATCTAGGACTAGAATGCTTTTGAATTTTGGACAAATTGACCCGGGTGCTGACTTGGACTGCTTGAAGTTGCGCGGCTTGCGACTTCTAGAATATTCGGCATAAATCATTGGAGCTGATTTGGTTGTTAAATTCCATGAAGAGTGTGTACTTGGAGCCATAAAGCCGCCGTTGGGCTAGTCCTTCTTGTAGGCTCTACGCTTGGCGCAAGCTTAGGCGCCCAACGCAGGTGGTCCTTTTGAGTACCACCATGAGTGCTGATTTTTGTATAAATAGGGAGCATTCCGGATCATATTCCTTGCACCAATCCTTCTCTATTCTGCTTAACCCTTTACTTCTTAACAAAAAGAAAGCAAATGGTTGTATCTTTTGAAAATTCCTTGAACTCTTGGCTTGGTTCACTAGGCAAACTGGAGAAAAGGGAGCTATATGGCATGCATCTAGGGTTGCTCGTCCCTTTCCGGTACGTGAAGCTTGATATGCATTTTATTCATGCTGCCTTGGAGGCTTTAGATCCGATTCACCACGTTTTCCTCTTTGATAACAACGAGGTATGTTGTGGGATCTTTTCTGGTGATGACGTGTCACGCGTTCCTCGGAGGTATCAAGTATGCGCTGGCACGATCTTCCTGCAACCTGCAAAACAAGAATATTCCCGTAGGAATATTCCCTTCGATGCCTAAGTAAGTATTGGCTAGAGAGAGAAGTAATTTGTAGAGAGAAGGCAAAGCAAAGATAGATTAAGGTAGATGGGAATGAATTGAATGCCCCTTTTACCTTGGAAATTGGACTATATATAGGGGTAGGGTTTTTGGGAAGTGTCCAAAAAATCCTAGCTATATGACTGGCTGACCTTTAGATGAAGACATGTGTCCTTATCTGGTACGTTTTGAAATAAAGGGCTTTAAGGTGCCTTTTTTGGACTGGGCCTGTCAAACAAGTTGGGCCTTTGTGTCTAAACAGCAAGTAGAGATACATTCGAGCATCTTGCATATCTGTTGGGGCAAGTTTGGAGATGCCACGTGTCATTATGTGAGAGTTCCACGGTGGATTCCAACGAAGCCACGCTGTTTTGGCATTTATGGAGGACATGTGTCAAGCTATCATTGGGACATGATGTCCAGCTATTTTTTGCCACATCAAGGTATGTCCCCTTTATGAAGAGTTTAGTGCTATACTGGGGTGGCCCCTTATATTAGAGCCTTGCACGCCTAGTGTTGAGGAACACTTTTTTCTGGCTTTTGAGAGGTATTTGGGCCTGAAGCCCCCACTTTTGAGTGTTGTTGTATATGGCCGAGGGGTAGATTTGTCCCTCTTTATCGCCTATTTTGCTGATCCTAATGTCCCCAACGTCTACCTCTCGAGGGCTTCGAGTTTTTGTATCTTTGCTCGCTTCCTCTTTTCGAAGCAGGGGTTCGGCAATGGAGATGCCTCGGTAATAGAGATCGTTGAGCAGTTTGCTTGTGGTAGGGACCCAATGCCGCTTGTGATTGGCGAGACATTGTCGGGCCTTGATATGCTGAAGTCGGACCCCTCTTCCATCCCATCGGGTAGCCCGGTGCTACTCCAAGTAAGGATCTGGAGTTTCTTGTATATTGAAATTTTTACTTGTATTTATAACTTTGAATTTTGAATTGCATTCTTGTATTTTCCCCAAGGTCTGGCTTATGGAGAGACTCATGTTGGTGGCACCACCAGAGAACATGGCAAGCTGTAATAGGAAGGGATTCAGTGTGCGGCCCATGATGCATGGTCGGCTTTTATTGGATGAGTGGCGCTACGCGCTTTCGGAGATTGGATCTTGTATCAGGTGGGTAATTCCGTGGTGGGGAATTGCTGCTATGAGATATGCACCTGGTTCTACTATTTTGAGGGTGTCTAGCCTTTCAATGTTAGTCTTCTACTCTCCTTCTCGAGTGATGAGACAATACGACTTAAGGCAAGAAATCCCGGATTGAGCTGAGGAGCATCCGAAACCTGTTGTACTGAACGCTGATCATCTTTAAGTTTGGATGCGGTACTGGGTTGCCAAACCATTCTTGAACATTCAGTTCCCACCTGAGCCTGCTATTCTGTCTGCGGGGTATATTGTATGGATGAAAGGTCCAAGCCAAAGGGACATTTCTCTCTCCGGGCCAGTGGGAGCCCAAGGTTCTAGAGCTAGACGCCCTACATCAATTGATTATGATGAAGGTGATGGGAGTGTGGCCCGTCCGGTGCTTCACCGTTTTGGGTCCAAAGGAGGTTCGTTGTCCTCCCGTCTTGGAAGACTAGCAAGTTCCTTCTCCCGCCGCTTGGGCAAGGGGAAGATTGATTAGTGATTGCAAGGAAGGGCCAGGGGATAGTACTCAAGGTGCCAAGACTCAAGAGCATAGTCGCCCAACCCCAGATCTTCGTAGGCTTAATGTGTTTGAAATTGTATTTGTAGGAAATGTGTTTCAAAGTGTGTTTTGAAAGGTGTTTAGGAAGTGTGTTTAGTGAAAGTTAAAAGGCTTTGAACTTTGCTTCACTTGATACCAACCTTTTAATTGAATTAGCTTTGATAAAGTTATTTGAAAGTTATGCTTTGCACAATAATTGAATTTTGAACTTTGAATTTTGATTTTTGGGATGCCCTTAATTAAGGAAACTTTGAAAAAAATAAAATTGTATTAAGGTGGTCGGGCCTCGGAATGAGGTTGCCTACGTGTCTCGTTAAGAAATCAGGTCGAACGTAGTTCTAACATACAGAACATTTTGGATTTGAATTTTGAATTTTGAATTTAGACATAGAACTTCTTGAGTTTATCCAGGTTTGTCAAAGAACGGAACTCAGTCCCATCGACATCTGTTAATTCGACTGCTCCCTCGGAAAGTATTTTCTTGACAATGTATGGCCCGACCCAGTTGGGTCTGAATTTTCCCCTTCGGTCCATGATGCTCTTCCGAAGGGCTTTCAGGATAAGCTCTTGTTGAAATGTCTGGCCACCCAGCGCTGATAGACTTGTACATGGTGAGCGGCTTGAAGCCGTCGCTCATCGAGCATGACTAGCTCGTCATATCTTGCTTGTACCCATGTATCTCTTGGGATTTTTCTTTCGAGGACTGTCTTTACAGAAGGTATTTCTAGCTCAATAGGTTGTACTGCTTCCATTCCATAGACCAATGATAACGGAGTTGCGCCAGTTAAAGTGCGAATTGAAGTTCAATACCCCCACAGTGCAAAGTGCAGCTTCTGGGGCCAGTCTTTGTAATTTGTTGTCATTTACATGATGATGGTTTTGACATTTTTGTTGGCTGCTTCGACTACCCCATTAGTCTGCGGGCAGTAAGGTGAAGAACGGCGATGTTGAATTTTGTCCTCGGGGAATAGATCTTCACAATCTTCTTGGAAATGGGTTCCCTGGTCACTAATGAACTCGTGGGGGACCCCGTATCTGCAAAAGATGTTTTCTAGTATGAACTAGGCCACTTTCTTGTAACCAATCACTTTGAATGACCTTGCTTCGACCCACTTAGTGAAATAATCGATTGCAACCAGTATAAATTCATGACCCCCGGTGCCTGCTGGAGTGACGTTGTCGATGACGTCGATACCCAAAATTGAGAATGGCCATGGTGATGACTGAGAATATAGCAAGGATGGGGGAATATGCTTTAGTTTCGCACACTTTTTGCAGACAAGACATTTCTTGACAAAGAAGTAGTAGTCCCGCTCGAGGGTAGTCCAGTAATACCGAGTCCTGATGACTTTGAGAGCTAGCATCTTCCAATTCATTTGAGTACCAAAGACCCCGTCATGTACGGTATCCATGACTTTTTGTGCTTCGTGCTTGTCAACACATCGGAGATTGGGGCCGTTGGACGACCTCTTGTATAACACGCTGCCTTCTAGAATGAAGTTGGTTGATTATAGGCGTAAAGCCCTTTGACTTTTGCTTGAAAAATGTGGTGGATATTTGGAATTTTGTAGGTACATTTGAATGTCTGTAAACCAAGGCTCAACTTTGTCAGGCTCGACATCGTCAATAGCATGTACATATGCTGCTTCTTGACGTGACTCAATTGTGAGGGGCATTTCAGCCATGCCGATCATTGATGCCAGTTTTGCTAGTGCGTCGGCGAATTGATTTTCCTCTCTTGGGAGGTATGTGTAACAAAGCTCTTCCACCTGCTCAGACAACTTCTTGAGATAGGACTGGTATGGGGCTAAGCTTTTGCTTCTGACTTTCCAATTGCCGGAAATTTGATTGATAATCAAGGAGGAATCCCCGTATACTCGATGTTTCTGGACGCCCAATGCTATCGCGGCTTCCAGGCCCATAATGCATGCTTCATATTCGGCCGCATTTTTGTAACATTGAATTATAACTTTGCTGATATAGGAATGTGTGTGCCGTCGGGAGCTACTAGGCTTACCCCGACACCACATCCTCTTCGATTAGAGGCACCGTCAAAGTGCATCGACCAACTATCATCGCTTGTCATTAGGATTTGCTCATCGGGTAGGTCCCAATCCTCCTCTTCTACCTCCATGGGATAGTCCTCTAGGAAACTTGAGACCGTTGAACCCTTGATAGATTTTTGAGGAATGTATTTCAGATCGAATTCCGCCAACATAACCAAACATTTGGACAGCCGTCCGTTTAGAGCCGGTTTTTCGAATAGGTACTTGATAGAATCTGCTTTGCAAACCACGTGTATTGTGTGGGAGAGCATGTAGTGTCGAAGTTTCTTTGTGGCTAAAACTAAGGCGATGCTGAGTCTTTCGAGCTGAGTATATCTGGTTTCGTACTCGAGTAGCTTCTTGCTTAAATAGTACACGTCATTTCCTTTGCCTTCGATCTCTTGGGCAAGCATGGCCCTACCGCCGAATAGTTATTGTAAGGTAAAGCCTGAGTGGATCACCCGGTATTGTTGTCTTTAACACTGCGGGATTTGAAAGATATTCCTTGATGGTGTCAAATGCATATTGGTAGTCTTCGTCCCATACCTTGGGCTCACTCTTGCGGAGTTTTCTGAACACTGGCTCACAAATCATGGTGAGTTTTGAAATGAACCTGCTGATGTATTGTAACTTGCCAAGGAACCCCTGAATTTCTTTCTCACTCGCTGGCGGTTTCATGTTTAGAATGGCTTTGATTTTTGAAGGATCGACCTCGATACCCCGAGAACTGATGACATACCCAAATAACTTGCCTGACGTCACCCCGAATGCACATTTTTGAGGATTGAGCCTCATATTGTATTGTCTGAGCCTGTCGAAGAATTTTCGAAGTATTGTTGTATGCTCATGTCGCTCTTTGGATTTGACGATCATGTCGTCGACATACACTTCGATTTCTTTGTGAATCACGTAACTCATAATGGTTGTGGTTGTTCTTTGATACGTAGCCCCCGCGTTCTTCAGTCCGAACGGCATAACTGTGTAGCAATATATACCCCACTAAGTGATGAAGGTTGTCTTCTCCATGTCGTCCTCTTCAATGGGAATCTGATTGTAGCCTGCGTACCCGTCCATAAAAGAGAGTAAGGCATGATTGGATGTATTGTCGACCAGAATGTCGATGTGTGGCAGTGGAAAACCGTCTTTAGGGCTAGCCCTGTTAAGATCTCTGTAGTCAACGCACATTCAAACTTTGTCATCCTTCTTTGGAACTGGGACGACGTTTCCAATCCATTCTGGATATTTGGATTCTCGAATAAACCCGGCCTCTAGCTGCTTGGAGACCTCTTCTTGAATTTAGAGGGAAACATCTGGTTTCATGCGACAGAGTATCTACTTGATGGTCTTTGAACCTGGAATGAGGGGAATTGTATGCTGACCGATGCTTGGATCAACCTCTGGCATATCATGATTGGACCTTGCAAAGACGTCTATGTACTCTAAGTAGCTTGATAAGATTATCCCGCTCTGCTTGAGATAGAGTCAAACCAATCTGAACTAGTTTTGGATCACTGCTGTTAGAAAGGTTAACATTTTCTGTTTCCTCAATTATGGGCGTCCTGTTTTCATGATTTTCGATAGCTTTTAAGATTTCAAGGTTAGTTTCTTGAGAAGCAAAGTTTTTTGGATTAGGAATGTGTTTTGAATTTGGACTTGAAGAGTAGGAGGAAATTGAAGTATTATTGAAATTAGAAATCATTACATCGACAACTTTAACTTGAAGTTCGGCCTTTAGAGGCTCTTGATTGATGCAAGACTCTATCCCTAGACTCTTAGACTCATCACTAGACTCGAAAATTGAAAGACAGACTCTGGACTTGAACATAAGAGATTAATCATAGAAATAGTTCTCGGGGTATTCCCAGACGTCCTCATCATCATCAGAGAGAAGGTCGTGTCCACAAATTCTTGAAGCTTGATCCTAGACTTGGTTCCAGGTACTGTATGGAAATGCAGCAAACGGCTCTTGCACTGGTCATTGAGGCCTAGGAGAACCATCCTCACCATCTTCCCTCCTGGTTGCTCAGGTTGAACTTCACGAGCAGAGGCGTTCCACCTATAGTAGTATTCTTGAACACATTCATTCTTCTCTTGTCGCAGGGCCGATGCATGTTTGACAGAAGTGTTATTATAGTTGGAGCCCTTGAGTGTGAGACAGGCAGGACCATCTTACAGCTCTTCGAACCAAGATTCACCGAATAGGAGATCAAAATTGGTCGGCATATCGATGAATAGGAACTCAGCATTGTTGTAGTAAGTCTAAAAGAGAAAATCAAGTCGAGGGCCCCCAGGATCTTGTGTGTAATGCCACGGAACTTGACGGTCCGCTCTGTAGCTAGCACCAGGTCGTGCTCAGTGAATCCCAATGCTTTTAGGGTTGCTAGGGGCATATGCTTTCTTGGATGTTGGTGGTTATCCTAGGTTCGGGGATCACCCAATCTTGAGTTTGTGGAAGGAGATGGTAGAAGTTGGGAACCATCAACTCGAAGCTTGGCTTGCACATTCTGGAGATTAGGTTGCATGGGAAATCTTCCTCTTCATCCCCATAGTCGTGGGAGATTACTTGTATTGAGGGTGACAGTTTTGCTCCAGGAGGTAAGGGCAAAGTCTTGTTGTCCACCATAATCTGCATTAGAAGTGTGCGTGTGAAGCAGTTTTCGATGTCGTGCCCGTTCCCCTGGTGGAACTTGCAATAGGCCTTGGGGTCCCTGCTTTTGGACCTCTTGTCAGTTGGGGGATCCGAGGTTGGACCAATAGGAGTGATGACTTGCTTCTCGACCAATCTGTCAAAGGCGTCGCTATAGAACATCCCAAGGTTAGTAAAGACCCTTTGAGGCCTGCTCTGGAAATCGCGTTGATTAGCATTGTTCTTGAAGTTGCTTGATTTTGGACCCTGAGGAGCTTCTAAGGCGTTGACCTCAGTGTTGTTTTAGCCTTCTTTCCCTTCCACTTCTCATCTTGTGGAGTTGGTGCCACTGGTGCTTTCATGAGGTCATCTTCTATGTCGACCCCGATATCATATGATCTCTTGAAACTCTCTAAGCCCAGATACTTCATGTGAGCGTTGTACTTTTGAAGGAGCCTAGCAATGAAAATCTTGACCAGGTCTCTCTCGGAGGGTCGAGTAACCATTTGAGATGCCATTTCCCTCCACCGGTTGAGGTAGGTGGTGAATCCTTCTTGGGGTCCTTGCATGAGAACCTCCAATTCTCGAAGAGTGGTTTAGAGTTGAATGTTGTGTTAATACTGCTCCATGAATGCTTGGGCCACTGCGTCCAAGTGCTAGTTTGATGTTCCTTGAGGGAGTAGTACCATTTCTGACAGACTGGTTCTAAGGACATAGGGAATACCACAAGGTAGAGGCTATGATCAACTCCCTTGATTGCCATTGTGGCTCTGAAGTTCTTGAGATGGTACTTAAGATTGTCGATTGACTTGAATTTTGGAATATCATTGGCAGAGAATTTGTCTGGCAAATTAGCCTTCTCCTTGAGACTGTCCTCCATCGAAGTGTCGAAAAAGTTCTCTTGATTGGTAACCTTGTTAACCATGCTCTCGATATTTTTGGTCAGATCGATCGGGGGTGCAGCTTGCTCAACTACACCCAGGAGGTTGCTCACGCTCTCCAAGTTGGTGTTGAGGTTGGCTAGAGCGGCCATGAGCTGGGTGATTTGATATGCGTTGGCCATTTGAATTTATTCTTGAAAGGGACTGGAAGTTTGATTTGTGGAAGACGGACTTGCTGCCAGTTCGATACCGGCTATAAGGGAGGCTAGAGCTGATAGAGCTCTCTTCAACCTTTCTCCTCTTCGGCGAACCCACAAGATCTTTTGACTCCTATTTAGGGCACATGACATGAATTTAGAACTTGGACTTCCCGACACATGATATGATATGCATGCAATGAATGAGACCTATACTTGACTCTAAGTGCCACTCCGAGGATTCGTGATTTTGGATTTTATATTCTTGTTCGGGGTTCGCAACCTGTTGGAAATATTTTGGAGGAATTACAACATTTTAGGATTTGAATAGGCATTTGTATCGGGACTTACAACCCGTGGAAATTATTTCTTGAAAGGAGCTTCATTCTTTTGTGGAGGCTTCCTTCTTGTACCATTTCTAGAGGTTTAGAACTTGGATATTGAAAATGGATTTTGACCCAATTGGATTTCGTACTCGTAGCGGGATTTGCATCTAGTTAGAAATATGTTTAGGGGAGTTTCAACCCGACAATAGAACTTGGACTGTTTAAAGGGAATTTCAACCCATGATAGAATGTAGAAATCGAATTTGTATTATTTCAAGAGATTTTCAACCCTGGATAGTGTTTGAGAAATTGGATTTGTATTATTTCTGGGGAGTTTCAACCCAATAGAAAAGAAATTGGATTTTGTACTATTTCTAGGGAATTTCAACCAAATGGAATTCGTATGGGGTTTGGATTATTTCAAGGAATTTTCAACTGGATAGAATTTAGAACTTGAATTCGGATTATTTCAAGGAATTTTCAACCCGTTTGAAATGAAGTTGGATCTTGTATTATTTCAAGGGGATTTCAACCCGTAATTCTGAATTTGGAAATATTTTAGGGGGATTTCAGCCCGATGGATTTTGTACTATTTCTAGGGGATTTCAACCCGTTGGATTTTGTACTATTTCAAAGGATTTTCAACCCGTTGGATTTTGTACTATTTCTATTGATTTTCAACCCATTGGATTTTGTACTATTTTTAGGGGATTTCAACCCATGATAGAATGTGGAAATTGATTTTGTATTATTTCAGGAAATTTTCAACCCATTGGAAATGTTTTTGAATTTTGTATTTGGAAGCAATGATAGACAATAATCTTCGTAACTTGAAAGGGAGTTTGAAATTTGAGTTGGAGTTTGAACTTGGAATTTAAAAAGAAGAGTTTTGTATAGAAGATGATGCTTTGAATTTGAACTTTGGAATTTTTGGACTTGAAAGTTCAGCATTGCACCGCCTAGGTTATATGTTTTTGAAGATGGGTTTGGAGCTTTGATTTTTGAAAGGGGTTTGAATAAAGATTTGAGATTTGAAAAATCGGCATTATGCCGTCGTGGACTTGGAAGTCCGAGGCTTCGAACATAGAATTTTGAGGTTTGGAAGATTGAATTGAAAATTTGGCATTACGCCATCATGGATTTGGAAATTCGAACTTGAGGTTTTGAATATAGGACTTGGACTTGAACGTTTGAATTGAAAATCCGGCATTATGATGCCGTTGGACTTGGAATTTGAAATTGGAAATAGGACATTAAAATCAGGTATTATGACGCTGTTGGATTGAATTTGAATTTGGAATTTGGAAATTGGACTTGAAAATCCAGCATTATCACGACGTTGGATTGGGTTTTTGAATTTGACATTTGGAAATCGAACTTGAAAATCCGACATTATGACGCCGTTTGATTGGGTTTTTGAATTTGGCATTTGCTCGTGAGGCGTGTTAGGGGTTTTAAATCGAGTGGAGTGGCACTCCTAAAAGACCCTAAATTGGCGATTTAAGATACATGAGGTTTGAATGATGCTCCTAGGGGTTAGGTTTCCTAGTTGGAGGTTAATGGTTTTGGCAAAGCTAGAACTTTTGGTTATCCATTCACGCGTGCAAAGACGCCCAGACAATGCACAAATAACACGTTGTCATACTAACATGTACATGAATGCGACCTGCAAAGTTCTCAACCTAAGGTCGGTTTAAGTTTTGTATGATGCAAGTGGTCGGCTTTGGGTGTCGAAAGGGTACTTGACTAAGAGGCGGATCCGGCAACAACTGTTTCACCTCCTCAAAGGGGAAGTGTTTGTTGGTGGACGACCTCCATACTTGACGTCTTCAAGCAATGTCAAGTTTCGGTAGGCGCGGAAATGGTCATACATTTTGGTGATGAACCGTATGGAGAATCGCCATTTTGTTGCCCTCGGGGCTAACTCGAATGTAATTCGTATTGGGCAAGGCAGAAATTCGTTTTGCATAAATATGGTTTTCGAAAACATGCATGCCATGCTTAGAAATTGAAAATTGTACTCGAATAATGTATTTCAAAAGCTCGTTTTTCGGCATTCGTTCTCAAGATTTGGGAGCGTTCTTCGACATTCAAAATCTGAACAGAACTCCTGCTCGAAAACTTAGGCAGAATGGGCAACCAGCCACTGGAAGCCACTATGCTGAATGCAAGCAGCAGCGCCTGGCGCACGGGCCTGCGCCCATCGCTACTGCTGGCATCCAGAACTTGAGTGTGGCAGTGGCAAGTTGCTCAAGGACTGCTCGTATAATCAAATTGAAATTTAGGTCACCCCAGTGAAATGCGATATTGAAATTGCGGTATTGAAAGTGCGATATTGAAATGCGATATTGAAATGTGCGATATTGAAAAGCAATATTGAAATTGTATTATTGTACTTGAGATCCGAACGCCAAACAGCTACTTAATAATAAGTTTGCATGACACGGATTCAATTCTAAAAATCTCAACTTTAGATGAGTTTCTCATCATAAAGCATCTTTGATTTTGGTTATTGAAATAGAACTTGAATATTGAACTTGAATATAGAACTTGAATATTGAACTTGAATATAGATTTTGAATATTGAACTTGAATATTGAACTTAAATATTGAAATTAGGAGTCTTGAATCTCAAAGATTAGACCATTTAATGTTAAAAAGGCCTCGCCTTTTGTGAGGGGGTCGAAAAAGCACGAGGCTAATGCGTGACCTCGTCCCTCGTGGGTGTGACGCTTCTTTTTGTCAAATCAAGTGTAATTGGATTTCCTGTGAGTTTACACCCAATTGACTAGTAATATAGGAGTCGCCATTCAGTTTTTAACGACAATGAGAAAAACTGACAAAACCCGGTTATCGTGACATAAAGGGAGTGCAATTATGTTTGACCACGACGGCCGTAGGTTCCCTTGTGATCCCTGGTGGTGGGGATCGCTCAACGTACACCCGCAGGGTAGAGATTGAGGGTTCGGGGGACTGTAACTACCGAGAGGAGTACTCGCTCTTCGATAACTCCAGAGGCAGGATATCCTTACTAGCTCAGCATAAATAATTGAAGGGACATGTGTTTACTATTAAACTAATCTGAGTTGATTTTATCAATATGCAACATATAGTACTAGATCGAGCGCGATTATTTGATTTAGATTGTTTTAAGGGACCTAGCATGATAATCCAATTTCCCAAAAATATCATATTTATTGGGCGTGATCGAACAATCAGATTTAGTTAGTTTAACAGTTCATAAAAGGGCGAGGAAAGCAATTAAATCATGGAGAAGGGACACATTACGACACACCCTTGAGAGTTGCGTAACGGTTCTCAGAAAACTAACCACTTTGACTTTGCTATTTCTCCTTTTATTTAACGAATCTCAAATTATGGGACGGGATACGTTCTGTTCGATTTATGGATCGATTGCGACAGAACGCGTGATCAGTTTTGCAGCGTGAGGCTTAGGCTTAGCGGTTCAGAGTCAATACTCCGAATAATAATTGTGTGTTGTTGTGTGTCCTTTCCACGTCGAACATGGGCTATATTTATAGAAAAGAGTTCGTGGAAAGATAGAATTGTAGAACTCTAATCCACGAGGAATTACGAAAAAACACGTACCAGGTATTTTCAGCGCCCAGGGCTGGGCGTCAAAGATTTCGGCGCCCAGCTCTGGGCGTTGAAAATAGGATCCAGGCAATTTCAGCGCCCAGGGCTGGGCGTTGAAATTGATGTTTGGGCCGTTTCTTTGTCAGATTCGGACTCTTAGAATCCGGAGTGTATGAGACTTAATCGATTCTTTTAGTGCGTATTAATTTTACGATGGAATGCATCTGGGCCCGTTACGAACTCTAGGATCGTTAGGATTTTAATTGATACGTAACTCTTATTTTCGAATCATATTAGGAACAGGATTCTCTCGTAATTTCTATCTCATTTAGGATTTATGTTGGAGTGCAACACCTAATTCTG
Source organism: Spinacia oleracea (assembly GCF_020520425.1). Taxonomy (NCBI): domain Eukaryota; kingdom Viridiplantae; phylum Streptophyta; class Magnoliopsida; order Caryophyllales; family Amaranthaceae; genus Spinacia; species Spinacia oleracea. The sequence continues at coordinate 73,154,554 of NC_079490.1, forward strand.
ACAGGTTTCTATCTTTTATGACTTGCAACTTTTAATAACTACCCATTACGGCAGTTACTATATTTAGCAGGTTTCCATAAATAGAAGGTTTCTATAAATAGCAGGTTTCGGGTGAAATGAAAAGGGGAATTGAGATTCGTTATTTTATAGGAGATGCGTTGTCAAGTGGAGATTTATGTTTTCATCATCGAACCTTCCCTTTCGGGAATGGGGACAAAAGTAGGTGTCTATAGTTAGCCCCCACTTTGACTGAGTCTTGGAGTAAGACGATCGTCAAAGTATTAGATGGAGTGCGTCGCACAAGCCATGGTGACTTGTTTTGGCGAGGGTCTCACGAGCCCCCGAGTGATAACATTTGACTTAAGGGTCATCACTTGAAGTGTCGACATATCCCTCACGTGTCATTGGGATTTGTCAACGGATAGTATAGAAACTTCCTCACTTTGTCATTGGAAGGATCTAAAGGTGCGTAGAAACTCCCTCACTTTGTCATTGGGAGTAGCTACAGATGTTTTCGAAATCAAAGCTAAAAAGTGTAATTGGGCCTGGCCAAGCCCAATCACGAGGTAAATTTTTTTTTAAAGATTCTCATTTTCAGGGTTAGCTAAACGAGAAAACCCCTTTGTTTTTATGGGACGTAAAACGAAGGAAAATCCAGCACATCGCTCTTTTTTTGGAAAAAACGGAAAACCAATCTTTGGAAAAAAGGAAAGCTACTCACGTCGTTCTTTTTTGGAAAAACTGAAAACCAGAAAAAGTTATCGCTGCAGCGACTAAGGACCTGCGCGGTTAGTGACGCAGACCCCGCCGGCTAAAGATGGCGAGCCTGTCCGCTAAGGGTGGACACCCCGTCCGATAGAAGTGGACGAATCTATTTTTGAAATTTGAAAATAAGGACCTACGTGGTTTGTGACGTAGACCCCGCCGGCTAAAGATGGCGAACCTGTCCGCTAAGGGTGGACACCCCGTCCGATAGAAGTGGACGAATCTATTTTGAAATTTGTTTTGTGTTCATTTTTTGAAAATAAGGACCTACGTGGTTTGCGCCGTAGACCCCGCCGGCTGAAGATGGCGAGCCTGTTTTATTTTGAATTCGGAAATTTTATTTTTGGAAAACTGAGGATCTGCGCGGCTAGTGACGCAGACCCCGCCCGCTGAGGGTGGGCGAACCCTGTCCGCTGAGGGTGGACGTCCCTGAATTCGTTTTTCGTTTTGGAATGCCCGATTGAGGTGGGCAAGTCCCTATTTCATTTGTTCTTGTGATTTCTTTGAGAATTTCTTTTCTTATTCATTCTCGCAGGAGCGAATTCTTTCGAGGGATGCTCGGATTTAGTTGTAACCTGAATGTGGGTTGACAACGTGCTTAGACGGACCATTGTTTTGTGGTCATCTTCTTTCGTGGTTTTGAGCTAGTCCTTACGGCTCATTTTTGTCATTACCTGGGTCCTTGATTAGGGGACCATGTATAAGTATCAACGGCGACCTTTGTCTTGAGGTCGTAAACCGGTTTTTTTTTTTGAGACATCCAAACACGGGACTTCGTACAACGTAGTCTAGGAATATTGTTTTAAGTTTGCATAATATATATTTTCTTTCGAGCCCCCAAGCACTCGTGCTTGACGGTCATTTCTTGTCAAAGAGGTTCCTTGGGGATACGTATTCTGTAATGTCCTTGATCGTGTTTTGGATTGTGCTCGTAAGTGCGAGCGACCTTCGTAGTGGTGTGCTACTCTTAACAAAGCCGTGAGGTGCGACTTTCAGAAATCGGCAATTTTCGAGTCGAACGGATACAGCAGGGCCCTATAGAAGTCAGGGGCGTTTTTGGGTATGGGATCATTTTCGGCGCCCATGCCTGGGCGTTAAAGATTTAGGCGCCCAGTGCTGGGCACTGAAAATAATTTCTGGCGAGGTTTCTTGATGACACAGTTGACCTCTTGTTCGTTCGTTTTCTTTTTTTTTTCTTTTGAACGCGTTCGTAAATGTTCGATACTTAGAAAAGATAATATGTATGTGCGAACGAGCGTTCATAGAATGGCCGTTGTGTGCGGTCCATTAATCAGTTTGTTTGAATCGGTTTTTTTTTTTTGAGCAATGACTGATTTTGAATAGTTTGCTTAGAAGCTTGATAGGGTTCAGGCCCATTCATGAAGTGGGCTCAAACATCGTACCCTTTCGATTGTTCAAACATTTGCTTAGAGATTTTTTTTTATTTTGCTATGGTTGTTTCGTAGCTTGGAGCCCCCAAGTATGCATGTTGGGATGCTTTCCTTTTGGCGTACGATTTTCGTAGGTTCTTTCGAGAAAGATGCCTTGGGGTTCCGCTCGTGTAGGTGCGAGCTATCCCTTCCGTGGTAGGTAATGTTTTGCTACCTTTAATCCTTAATGTAGAAGTCGTGTGGCTTGCATTTTGAATTTGGGCGATAAGTAGTCTTTGCCTCTTTTACACATGCTCTTTGGTCGTGCCCGCATCAGTGCAATATGCCTTACTCTCTTTTTTTAGACTTGTACCGTGGGATAGTTGAACTTATGGTGCGACGTAGGCTTGTGTGGCCTAACCGCATGTATTAGAACGTTTCTCCAGGTGTTGGGATATCATTATTATTTTTTGCATTGGAGTACTTCATCACGCCTCGTTCAGGTGCTCGAACAAGTGTAGCACCTTCTGCGTGGGTTTGCACGGCTTATTACTTCGTTCGATGCGAGGATTCATAGGTGTTTCTTTCTTATTTTTATATCTGGGCAAAACATGGCTAGCGGAAAGATTCAGCGCCCAGGCTGGGGCGTTAAAGATATCGGCGCCCAACTCTAGGCGTTGAAAATGATTTCTGGGCAGAATTTTGACAGTTTTTTTTTTTGATTTTTTTTTCTTTCGCTTTTGCTTTGGAACGATGTAGACTGTGTAACGGGCGCTTTATAGGGCGAGCGTTATGTGCAGTGGTTTGATCGGAGTTTTGGTAACTCGCGATTTTCAGTTACCCTTGTTAGTGGGGCGACTTTATATACTCTAAGTAGTGCTTAGAATTTGGGAGGGGTTGTAGCCATTCTAAGGTTCGTTTTACACGATTAAAGATTAGGATTGAGCCCCTATGACATATGTATAGCATTAGCGTCGAGAATTTGCGATGAAATCGTCATTTCGAGCATTTTTAGAGTGTTTTTCTCAAGCCTCCAACTGTAGCTACGGGATTGGCTTGGTGCTATAATGCCTTGCATACGTTTTTGTGCATTCATGGTGACATGGATCATGAATAGTTTGAACCAGACTCGTTTAGTGCGAGGTACGTTCGAGTAGGGATCTGCTACTTCTCTTGTAAATGTCGTATTGTGCGACATTGCCATGGTCAAGGTAATCACATGTTGAAGTGTGCCTTGACCAAAAGCTAGGTGCCTTTCTTTACCCATAATCATATTTAGAAATATTTTTGACTCACTTGCAACATCGAGATAAACGCATACTTAGATTAAACCAATGACACTTTATTATGTTCGAAGAAGTCTTTGAAAATTATTTGAAATCCGAGTCCTACTGTGTACAATCCGGGGTGTCCTAAGTAGGTTGACTTATAGAAAGGTTCGTACAGGATTACGTGAGTGAATCAAAATACTGTTACGATTTTTGAAATGCTGTCTAAGGATTTGCTGGAAGCCAGGGTGCAGGCGTCAAGATATTACTTGTGCCCGTTTGGCATATGCTTTAAGGCTTTTTAGGGCCATCTTTTCCAGAATTGCGGGAATATAAACCGTTTTCAAATTGACTTAGATTTACTTGGTGTATGTCTGCACAAAAGGTCAAGGTATACTTAGTTCTTTCCCTAGCTCTTTCATTTCAATTTTTAGCCCCCAGTTGCTGTTATGTCTTCCCATTAATAATGCTTTCAGATTTCGATTTTAGATGTCCGTGTCACATGTTTGAGTAGGGTGAGCCTCGGTTAAGTGCCAAGTCATATTGACAATGTCTTATTTTTTCCAAAGGGGATTAGCAAGCATTTGAATTACCATGAACGGGTGCCCTGAGTTCGAAGGAACGATGGGGTGATGCCGTAGAACAATCCTCTTTATTGCAATCTTACTGCCTTTACTACTTGTCGGCAACTATGACTGTGTCTAGGGGTGAAAGAAGGTCTTTATGTCTAGTGGTGAAAGAAGGTCTTTAAGTGAATTAGTTCGCTTTAGGGAGGGTCAAGTCGAGTATTTTAGAGGTCATGGACGCTTGCGCTAGCCCCCATTCAATTGAGGCAAAGCGGTCTTTTGAGTCTTGGCTAAGTGCCTAGGAGTGTGAGTGCTCCTTCTGGCAAGGGTACGTGCCCTTTATTATTTTTCTATGTGTGCTCATTTTGGCATATTGACGACTTGGATTCTTTCTTTGACTTAAATTTTTCTTTCGACTTGGATTGCAAGTAATTAAATTTCAATAAGGGACTCTATTTCTTATTCTTGTTATTCTATAGGCTCTAACGTTTTTGCAAATTGGTTGGACCGAATCATGGATTGCCTACGTATCCGCCTTAAATAGATTTAATTTGGAATCAGGTCTTGTGTAGTTCTTAGCCTAGAAAATGGTTTCTTAGAATGCCGATTTTAAACAAGTACGTTCTGAGGTGGAAACGTATTATTTGAAGCGGTAGAATAAGTGAAGTTTATTATAATTTTAATCTGGTGCCTTGCCGTAAGCCAAAAATTTGTTTTATATATTTTTTTTTGAGTGCATGTATTTTTTGGTGGTACGTATGTCTGAATACGTGTTGTACCCCCCCAAGTGTTCGTTATTGTTCCGTGTATGTGCGGATAAAATGACGAGCACTTCTGGACAAATTTTAGCAAGCAGAGAGATTCAGCGCCCAGGCTGGGGCGCTAAAGATTTCGGCGCCCAGCTGTGGGCGCTGAAAATGACTTCTGGGCGGATCATTTTTGGTGCGCTAGATGCTTCTTTTTCTTTTTAGACTAACTTTTAAATACGCTTTGCAAAGTTTGCTTTTTTATTATTTATTATTTTTTGTACTTTTCATTGGTCTTCTTTTTTTATTCGTGACTCAAGACGGTTTGAAAGATGGGTTGAATGAGTTGGGATAATTTGTATAGGTATTAGTCAAGCATGAGGATTACATCTGCTAGGGCTCATAATTTGCAGCTTCGTGCTAGTGTCACGAGTTTACATCAACCAAGGCCAATGAGTAGCATGGGGACGGCTCAAGGGTATATCAACAGGATGTATCCACACAAGTTATATGGTCATTATGCTAATGGTGGTGTAAGAGCAGGTTTTGGAAATAATGGTATGACGCACGTGTCAATGGCCGTACGTGGTTTGCAGTTGACAACAAGTTCAAGAACAAGAGTCGAGTTAATGGTTTCTTGGGTTATGGTGATGAGAACATGGATGGGTTAAATGAGCTGAGCAGGGACCCCAGAGCGAAGGCGTATAAGAGCATAAGGATTGGAAAGGGTAGACATCGTAGAATCTTATGTAGTTTTTGTGGCATGATTTGGTTGACTCAATTCTTTTCTTCGTTTTACGTGTGTAAATTTTGCGCTTTGGGAGGTACGGGCTAAGTATTTCATGGCTCGTTCTTTTCCCTCTCCCTTTTCTCTTTCTCTTTAAGTATTTCATGGCTCTTTTCGCTCTCCCTTTTCTCTTTCTCTTTTTTCTGTTTGCTTGGGATTTTCTCCCCAACATAAATCCTTCAATCAATTTTTTTATTTATTTGGGCTAAAAGGTAGATGGTTGTGGTCTTTGAGTCACGAGGCGAGACTGAGTGAGCCTCGTCTGGTAGGCCTATAGTGGACCTTTAATTTTAGTAGGGCCTAGGGTGGACCTTTAATTCTAGCAGGCCTAGGGTGGACCTTTAAATCGTCTTACTTTGCAAGCGTATTTAGTCGTTTCTTAAAATGTGCAAATAGCGTAGATTCGAAATCTTGTTTTTACCTTATTGAAATTTAACGAAAGAATTGCATCGAAAATAACTTTTTTTGCTTCTTTTCAGATTCCAGTTTCTGGGATTTAATTGGAAGTTGTGATTTAGACTCGAACTTTCATTAATCTTTCTGATTATAACCCGTGTATGAATAAGGAGATGGCCTAGACTCAAAATAATGACGTGGCGTAAGCCTATAATACTTGACCGAGCAACTCTCAAACTTAGGCTAATTGGACCATAACTTTCATTGGTTGACACTTTAGATTTTAACCCTTGGGTGTTCATTCATCATGCGCCATTTTGCTTAATGTTGGCAAGGTAGTTAGTTGGGGAGATCGAATTTTTATTTTTGCAAGACTAGAATCATTAGTGCGGCTTCTCTCTTAGTGTGTATTGCTTTACCCCAATGGTAGCCTTATGGTATGCCGATTTGGGTATTTTCATGGTTGGTCATATTGCATTCATGGAAAATCTTTTAGTCCGTACTTAGTCGTATTTCAAGGAGCGAGTGACTCGAGAGGACTATGATAGTCGTGACCCAATGTGATTATAAGCCTTGAGGCCATTAATTTTTTCTTTGCCAATGGTATTGACACCTTAGGTTCACTTTGGGGGTTGTGCGACTATGGGGGAATGATTTTCAGAATGTGACCGTTTCCATTTTGCAAATACATAACATATTCTTTTTATGGGTGAGAGAGAGTATTGAGGCCGTAGATTCTTAGCAAGGGATGACAATTACATATGGGTGCTTATTGATTTAAATGTTAGGAAGGGAGACTCAATATGGTTTAACCTTTTGACTTGCAGAACGACACCAAGCATTAGGACCGATTTTATGGATAAGACAACTAAGACTTAGGATTTAGATTGTACTTTTGGCATAGCCTAGTCTAGACTCGGATTTATTTTTTTATTCGAACATTTTTTTTCTTTAAAGACTCTATTTGAACATTATTTTTTTGAATACTTTGCCCATGTGACATCCAAGGTTATTTCGATTAGCGTGCTCGGTTTTGGAGCCGAACATTGTCGTCATAGGAGGCCTAACAACGACACAAAGAGTTATTTTAATTTTTTACAAGTCGCTTTTAGAATCAAGTGCCTTTTCATACGCCCTTGCAGTAATTTTTACGAAAGGATTTTTTGCTACGTGTATTTTTTTTACGCGGGCACCGAGGCTGCTGCGCCTGACCAAAAGGCCAGGCAGCAACTTCAGCGCCCAGCGGTGGGCGTGAGAAATTTTAGCGCCCAGCCAGGGGCGTTGAAAGTGCTTCTCTGGCTGGTTCTCGTTTTTCAGTTTTCGTCTACTTTTGTTTTTGCGACTTTAATTTTGCGTGCTTACCTTATAACGTCCTTTACGCGTTGTGCAGCGTTTGTGGGATTCGTTACGGCCATCCCGAGCGTCGCTTATTTTTGTGGCGATCGTTCGGGCTTGCGGAACACGTATTTTGGTATAATTCTTTGGCCAATTGGTTCATGAATGTTTGGGCAATTTTTAAGGTCGTTGGTTTTCTAGCATTATTTGTCTATCATTATTCGTACGCACAATCATAACATAGTCACATAGTTCGCTACACATAACTACATTACAAACATGGATTTGAAAATTAAATATGTCACGTAGTTTATGATAGGCTTCTATGGGTAGTATTTGCGCCTGGCTTGGTACCGCTTCTATCGCAGATCCGACACATGCCCCGGTCGAGGTAGTGCCTTCAACAGACGAATTTCGTCCCAAAAGGCCAACCCGCAAGTGCAAGCCAAGGGGGCATGCAGGCGAGAGGGACCTAATGAGCGAGCGATTGGGTTTGGGATAGGTGTACTACCTGCACAAGTACCGAGTGGGCAACATGCGCGGCGTGCGCACCCCCCTATTGGCGAAATAAGGTATCCTTAGTCCCAACTCCCGAGGGAGCCGAGATTCGTTATGCGGTTCTGTCCGTTCACATTAATATGCTGATTTTCAGGTCGTCCCAACTTGATGGGGAAATAAACGCGGGGTAGGATCGTTTCACCCTTCGGCTATTTTGATTACCTACAAGCACGAGTATTTCCTTCACTTTCCCCAGTGGAGTCGCCACTGTGAGGGGGTCGAAAAAGCACGAGGCTAATGCGTGACCTCGTCCCTCGTGGGTGTGACGCTTCTTTTTGTCAAATCAAGTGTAATTGGATTTCCTGTGAGTTTACACCCAATTGACTAGTAATATAGGAGTCGCCATTCAGTTTTTAACGACAATGAGAAAAACTGACAAAACCCGGTTATCGTGACATAAAGGGAGTGCAATTATGTTTGACCACGACTGCCGTAGGTTCCCTTGTGATCCCTGGTGGTGGGGATCGCTCAACGTACACCCGCAGGGTAGAGATTGAGGGTTCGGGGGACTGTAACTACCGAGAGGAGTACTCGCTCTTCGATAACTCCAGAGGCAGGATATCCTTACTAGCTCAGCATAAATAATTGAAGGGACATGTGTTCACTATTAAACTAATCTGAGTTGATTTTATCAATATGCAACATATAGTACTAGATCGAGCGCGATTATCTGATTTAGATTGTTTTAAGGGACCTAGCATGATAATCCAATTTCCCAAAAATATCATATTTATTAGGCGTGATCGAACAATCAGATTTAGTTAGTTTAACAGTTCATAAAAGGGCAAGGAAAGCAATTAAATCATAGAGAAGGGACACATTACGACGCACCCTTGAGAGGTGCGTCACGGTTCTCAGAAAACTAACCACTTTGACTTTGCTATTTCTCCTTTTATTTAACGAATCTCAAATTATGGGACGGGATACGTTCTGTTCGATTTATGGATCGATTGCGACAGAACGCGTGATCAATTTTGCAGCGTGAGGCTTAGGCTTAGGGGTTCAGAGTCAATACTCAGAATAATAATTGTGTGTTGTTGTGTGTCCTTTTCATGTCGAACATGGGCTATATTTATAGAAAAGAGTTCGTGGAAAGATAGAATTGTAGAACTCTAATCCACGAGGAATTAGGAAAAAACACGTACCAGGTATTTTCAGCGCCCAGAGCTGGGCGTCAAAGATTTCGGCGCCCAGCTCTGGGCGTTGAAAATAGGATCCAGGCAATTTCAGCGCCCAGGGCAGGGCGTTGAAATTGGTGTTTGGGCCTTTCTTTGTTAGATTCGGACTCTTAGAATCCGGAGTGTATGAGACTTAATCGAGTCTTTTAGTGCGTATTAATTTTACGATGGAATGCATCTGGGCCCGTTACGAACTCTAGGCTCGTTAGGATTTTAATTGATACGTAACTCTTATTTTCGAATCATATTAGGAACAGGATTCTCTCGCAATTTCTATCTCATTTAGGATTTATGTTGGAGTGCAACACCTAATTCTGACAGGTTTCTATCTTTTATGACTTGCCACTTTTAACAACTACCCATTACGATAGTTACTATTTTTAGCAGGTTTCCATAAATAGTAGGTTTCTATAAATAGCAGGTTTGGGGTGAAATGAAAAGGGGAATTGAGATTCGTTATTTTATAGGAGATGCGTTGTCAAGTGAAGATTTATGTTTTCATCATCGAACCTTCCCTTTCGGGAATGGGGACAAAAGTAGGTGTCTACACCTTTAATGTGTTCCATAACTTGAAATTGGTTCTAGTTTAAGGAAGGTATTACAAACAACCTTAAAGATCATTGAATATTGAAAGTAGGACTTGCATTTGCACACCGGAAATAAGGGTTCATGTGTTCTAGTTTGGAAAAGGGTTTGCACTTTTCCAAACATCCTTGAATTTGTATAAAGTTGGGGTTTTTGAAGATTTGAAGATGATTGTTATACGGAATACTTTCAAGAATGAAAGCTTCAACTTACTAATCATGTTTTTTCAAATCAAGGCATAAAGATTGAAACTTGAAATTTGTAGAAGGAGTTTGGATGATCATTTGAGGAGGGAATTTCAAGTATGAAATCCCCTCAAAGATTACTCCTTTTTTAGTTCAAATGTGTGTATGAACAACATAAGAGCATCATAGGAAAACTTGAAATAATAAAGATGGAAACTTTAATTAAATTATAGAAATTTGTATTAGGGATTCGGAATTAGCTATTTAGGACTAGGTTAGCTTTCTGATTAGTGCTCCCAATTGCTTAAATGTTTGGAATTGTGAAGGAAATTGTAGGTTACCACTTGATTTTGTATTTTGATTTTGAGAGAGAATTTCGAGATTATGACGATATGTTGATCATTTGTCTCCCCAAATTCTTGAGAAATGAGGGTTTAAATAGGGGATTAAGCGGCTAAAGTCCAAAAGCCAGCTGCGCCTGGCGCAGGTGACGTCACCCAGAATCCGCAAAAGCAAGGACGATGACGCTGTCCTTGCCTTTGTGTTGTTTTGTTGTAACTTGGTACGGTTTGTACAACCTTGGCACGGAGTGATTTCTTGGGGATTAAGGCTTGATTTGCGTCTAAAAACAAGCCGTTTTGAATTTCGATTTCGTGTTTGAACTCGGTTTTATGGGATGGGGCCCGACATGTTCGGTTTTTTGGCTCGGCGCTCGAATTTGGATTGCTTAATGTCATTTCGACTTGAAAAGGCCTTATAAGACCAATGGAATGGTCCATTGGCGGGGTTGTGCTTGAATTTTGAAATTGATTTTTGGAAGTTGAATTTTGTACCGAGTTCCTTAATGGGAACGGACTCGGAAATTGGACTTTGGATTTTGGAATAAATTTTAGCAATTTGGACTTCCGCACGGAGTTGCACCAACCATCTAGCAAGGATAATAGTATCGTCATCATCCCATTTCAGGAGACACGATTTAGGTGTCTACAAAGGTACATACTTGTTATTTGACAATCCGTATCAGTTCACTAGGCTGAATCTGTTCTTCTCTGGCTTAGGGACTTTTCTTGTGACAAATATGTTGGGATCATAAGAAAGGAAGTCACCTACCTTCTTCAGAATACCCATTGCAGCAAGATGAGCTGATCTGCAAGGTTTCTCTATCAAACTCATTGAAGCATAGCAAGATCTTTGCCTGCATTAAGATACTAGTCACAGTAAGAATTTTACTCCCTGGAAGCCACAAAAAACAAATATAAAAGAAAGTTTATAGAAGGCCAATAACACACCTTTTCAAGTAGGTCTTTATCAAGCTCAGATTCTTGAAGGAGCATATCAGCACATGGATTGCGGAAAAAGAGAAATATGCGATCACCATCGACTCTTAATGTAATGAATGCCAGTGCTGTCCTTGCCCCAGGATGAAATCTCATGCCATTACTGTTTACTTTATTTTGTAACCGGGGCTATAGAAGCCCCCAGGACCAACGCTAAGTTCCCTACATTTCCTTACTATAGAAACATATAAGCAGTCCACATAATGAAGAGCCAATATGACCCGTGGCAGTGTTCTTAGGTTAACTGACTCTTTATTCCATCTGAAGGACCGTTGTTTCGAACTTAACACTCTGAACTAGTTAATGGCAACTCAAATGTTATATTTCAGGCTAAAAAAATGATTTATTTTTTTAGAAATGGTCAAGTATGACATAATATCACATATATGATGTATCTGTTGAATGCTAATACTGTCCTTGAAATATAGTTTCTTAAAAAGATGAATATTTAGGAAAATTTTCAAATATGACCAAGGTCTAGTAAACCACATGTTCACTGTCTGGGATGTAACTCTTTAACAAAATCATCCCTGGCCTCAGCACTCTTTCTCTAGCACCCTGGTCTCTAATGCTATGACACTAAATCTAACATTTAACTATTGAACAACTATATTTAGTAGAGAGTAACATTTCTTTAAATTATTCTTGCAGGGAAACAATGATGATAAAGCCACCACATTGTCTATCTTTTTACATAATCTCTGGTTCAACGAAAGGCACGAAATTCTGACTAACACAAGTATTTAACTAGCATTTTCAGATTCCGAGTGGATGTGCTATGTTCTTGACATGAATCTCGAAGTAATTTCTTCTAGAGAAGTAAACATAATAACAAGAAAAATAGTTTTTTATCAAAGGCAACTGACATAATGAGACTGGCATCAGTTTATCAACCAATTGAGAGACCTCTAAAATACCAAACAAAATTGTTGCCAAAATCAAAAAAGAAAACGTAGTATAATACCACCAGAAATTAACTATGACTAAATATATTCTAATGTCACTGTCTGCAATAGAACCATTGCCCAATAACATAATAATCAGAACATCATGAAATCACGAACTCAACCAAGTCAAACACCTTTTATAAGTACGGCTACCACAATTAAAACACATATCCTAAAGCACGACATTCCGCCATCAAAACAAGCAATCAAACCAAGTCCATATAACTCAAACACACAACTCTCTTCAAACAAGTTGCAAAATATTAACCCCCATTGTCCAAATATCATGCACATTTCACCATTCACAATTCAATTGCATAACCTAACTAATAACTTCCACCTCAAAAGGAGGCAAATCAAGACATTAAACTCAAACAGATTACTCAATTATTAAAACAAGAAGCAAATTCTAATCTCAATTGCTGAAAAATCACAAAAAAGTAAATGATCTTAATTGAATTCGGAAAACTCACGCAGTAGTCTCTTGGCCGGCGCCTTGTGTACCAGTATTAACAAAAAATCCAGCAGATTTTCTGGCCAAAATCTACTCCTTCCACAATTTCCTCGTCGAATCAAAAAACACGGGAGCTAAGAAATATCGCCTAAAACTCCCCCACCATTGAGTTAAGTACCTTCGCGATTCGACACCAAGGGTTTAATTGGTTCTGCCAGAAAACTCCTCACTTCTGACAATTAAATGAGAAATTTAATAACTCGAAGATGTTATATTTGAAGTAAATAAATTGAATTGAAATAAGTAGAGGGAGAAAACCTTGTTCCATGACCAGTAATGAATGAGGCCGGAAGTGGAGGACTCCCGGAGCTGAGAGGAGGCTAGGAAACGACCGCCAACGGAAATGAGGCCGTGAGGAGGGGACAAGCATGTTTTGTAAGACGACGGTGTCCCTTCTTTACAGTATTTCTCGGGGATAACATCTAAGTCAAAGCGACCTACGCCGCCGTTGACCTCCTCCATTTTTGAGCGACGAAGAGGTTTTCGAGAGTGTTTTTTTTCTAGACTACTCCCTCTCACCTAGTCGGCTGCAGCGAGTTCCGCCACCTCAAGAATCTCAGGGCGTGCGAGCTGGTGGAGTGTGTGCTTAGCGGTGGAGAAGGGGTACGTGGGCGTGCTCGCCGATGGAGAAGGAGGAGGGAGATGAGAGCTTGTCGGTACGAGAAGAAGCAGGGAGATGACAATGGTGCGCGCGAGCTGAACACATGAGCTGAGAAATATAATGAATGTTTGTGTTTAATTAGGTTAAAGGTTGTGCTTGTGAAACTAGAGGGAAAATTTACAATTTTTTTATTTTTTATTTTTTTTCAAAGGTGGCGTTTATTAAACAAGGGCCACCTGTAAGAAGCCACTTATAACGATTTTTCTACTAGTGATTCCTCTAAGTCACCTAACAAAACCAATAAAAAAAAACCAATTTCAACAACACCTGCAAAACCACCACAATTCACAACAACTAATAATTACAGAAAAAAAAATCAATCACTAAATACTTAAAACTTGGAAATTCAAGAACAAGGAGCAAAAATCAATTAAAGGAGGCGAAATATACCACCCAAAAGTTGGATATAATGAATAAACGCCCCCAAGAACAACCTCTGGCCCCCAAATGCTCCAAACTCTAAAAAACGTATGTATTTCTTAATCTGTGCTTTATACATGCTTCTTGTCTTAGGAGTTATTCCGCTATCATGTTATGTATTTAATTGTAAACCCCTACAATAGTATTATGAGGTTTATGTATTTAAGTACCTTTTAGCATGTTTATATGTTTGTGACTTTTCGAATATTTTCTTGATTATTGGAATTTCGACTCTTCGAACCATAATCTGATGGAAAACGTCGTTTTAAAATCAACTCATGCAAACAGAATGTGAAAAACAAGCCCCGGAGATGGACTTTTTGGGGGGTTTTTGTTTTTTTTAATGAATTAAATCATTAATTTTGATACTTTTTCAATTAATTATAGGAAAATTTGCCAATTACTACCTAGGTCTTTTGTGAGTTTGTGAATTACTACCTAGTTCTTTAAAAGTTGTAAATTACTACCTAGGTTTCTAACATTTGTTGTCAATTACTATCTAGATGTCAATTAATCCTCTTATACACCAATTAGTCAACTAATTGTATCATTATCACCCTAATTATATTAATTAACAAATAAAAATAAAATAACCCAGAATTTACCCCAAAAAAAACCCACCCCAAAAAATAAAACAATTATCTTTAGTTCATCGTCTTCCTCATTGTGATGTTCTCCTAACTTCATCAATTCACGTAGTTCCAGACTTCGTATTAAACCACAACCAAATATTATAGAAAGAGCTAATTAATAAAACTAAGAACATCAATATAGAATAATTTATTCAGTAAAAGAACAGAAATTGAGTTAAAACAGAGAAATAATATTGTTTTTCCAACTTATTATGAACAATTCAAACAAGTTACAATCGGATAAAAGAAATAAGAGAGAAAAAAATTAATAACATAAACTTGCAATTCAGGTCAAAATTAATAGATTCGGACAATTAATCTTCTAATTTGGAGAAATCTGACAAATAAATAACCCCAAAATCAACAAATCACCATTGTATCGGATTCAATCCTTTCACTTTTCATCTTCTTATAAAGGAGCATGGTGAATTGGATGGATTACTCACTTCAGTAGCTGGAAATAGATCGAAGAATTTTGAAGAGAATAAACTGCCAATTGTTATAAAGGGATAAGGACGAAGATGAGAGATTAATGAGAGGTAAGGTAGGTTGCTGGATCAGAAGAAGGAGCTAAGGAACGAGAACATCCGTCAAGGAAGATGATGAACTAAAACTAATCTGGGTTTTTTTATTGGGTTGGTTTTTTTGGGATAACTTTTGGGTTATTTTATTTAGTTTTAGGTAATTTATTTAGTTTTCGTTAATGATGTAATTAGTAGCCTAATTAGTGTGAAGGTGGATTAATTGACATCTAGGTAGTAATTAACAACAAATGTTAGAAACCTAGGTAGTAATTTACAACTTTTAAAGAGTTGGGTAATAATTCACAAACTCACAAACTACCTAGGTAGTAATTGGCAAATTTTCCTTAATTATCAACCAAATAAACTTACAATTAATTGAAATTTTGTCCTACTGTTTTTTTTATAATATTATGAACCTAAGGTAATTTTTCCGTTCATAAATTTTAATTATAAACCCTAATCCCATATTAAGCTAAATTAATGGATTTTAGATTGAAAATTAATTTTATTAATTGGTTAGATCTGAAATTTTATTTAGGTGAGAAGGGGAATATGATTTCATGTTTAAATGGCATATTTAAAAATTCAAGGATTAAAATTTTGATTGGATTCCTTAATTTTAATCGTTCACCTAAACCAAATTTGATAAAATTCTAAAATTTAAATGTTTAGAACGATTTAAATCCTTGTATTGGATTATCAAAGTTATTCAAATTTGTGTTGATGTTCATCGTTCGTTAAATTTGAATATTCATTAGGCTAGATTTAGAAATTTACTAAATTGGATTATTTGAAATTTAATTAAATCACCCACTTTATTATTTTTCGTAATTAAAACGATTGGAATTGTTAATATTATGAAAAATATAATTCATGCAAATAATGTTTCGTAGATGAAATTGAAATTTAAAAATTCATTGGATGAGGGTGCCTGTCACACATACCATGGCTACAAAATGAAGGGGAATGCGGCAAGATGGAGGGCTGGGCTTAGCCCCTTGTGCGCTGCATCCAGGCTTGGCGCGGAAACGCGCGCCCCCAGCGAGCGAGCTGGCAAGGCAGCGCGCGCTGGCCTAGGCGAGCAAAGCTAGCAGCAGCGTCTAGCTGCGTGCGTGTAGTGCTGTTGCGCGGGGATAGGGGCATGTGCTCTCGTACTTGTGCGGTGCGTTGTGCACCAAGCAAAGCAATGGGATGGGCGCAAGCCTAGCCCATGTTGCACGATTTTGCGATTTTTGCTTCAATTTAAATTCCGAGGCCCATTTGGGCCTTGGGATTATTTTTGCATGAAGGGTCTTACGTTTGACTTTTTCATTATTTTAGTTTATTTGACTTGGGCCGGGCCGCGAGTTTAAATATTTAAAATTAAAAGGTCCAAATTAAATATTGGTTTAAGTAGGAGCCCTTTAAATAAAATTATTTAAATTGATTAATTTTAATATTTTTGCATAGGACATTTTATTTTAATTAAATTAATTTTTGATTAGAATAATTCTAAGCATGAATAATTTAGAATTGATTAATCTTTTAGGACGCCTTTAAATGAACGTGATTTTAATTAATCATGTAAATACTTGCAAAGCTTACTTGGGCCATTCGTTTTAGGATACAAATGGGTGAATGCATATATATTAATTATGTACGTATTGCATGTATTGAAGGTAGTATGGCCAAACTAGGATAGTTAAATACAATCTGCGTACCGTTTTATCTTTGAATGTAAAGTTTTAAATATGGTATGCGTACCATGAAGTTTTGAAGTAATAATTAGATTATTAAATTCAAGTTCTTCTAGTTTATTTAAAATTTTAAGTTAGATTTTTTTAATGGAGTTCAAGACGGTGCCAAGCTAACAAGGTGAAAAGAAGATTAGATGCTTCAAGACCAAGAATTTTGGGGCCATACTAGTTCACCAAACTTATTTATGCTTTTATATATTGGTATATGTATATTATGCATGAATGCGTTGTTTGTATATTTTATTAAGGATTTAGTTCACTAAATAATCAAACCAACATAGAAAAAACTAGGTCCAAGTAATATTGAGTTTAAATTGCCTTCCAAACCAAGCACCTACAAAAATCTTCGAACCTAAGATAGTAGGTTTCCGCCAAAGCGATGTGCTATTTTAGTATTCCTAGATGATAAGGTATCCCAAAGGAACACGTTGATTGTGGTTTCAACTCAAACAATATTGGTATATGTTGTGGCAATGGAATAAATTATGGCATTAATTTATTAACCAAGAGTAGTTTTGATATTACTAGCAATTGGTTTTTCCTTACCTAGAATCTTAAAAGACTTAAGACAAGCCAAAGCATGCTTAAGACTTAGAGACTTTTATGGTCTTGGAATCGTTTCATTCATTATGGACCATGTTTTATTATGCATGAATGAAATGTTTAATAGCTTTAATGATTGCATGATTGATTTTATTTCAAAGTTATTAAAGGATTATGAATGGTTATTTATTGCAAATTCTTTTCAATTGTAGAATGTCTAAAATAACAATCAAAGCTCAGAAATTCTGGATGTCAAGTTGAACTTGTCAAATTTTCTTGATTGGGAGAGGAAACTTCGACAAGTCCTCAGGTGAAATAACATTGAATATGTTATTGATAATCCCATCCCAGCTATTACTCAAAGGATATGACTCCTGAAAAGCACTGTGCATGGGCGAACCACATGTCGCTAGTGATGGATCTTATTCTTGGCTCAATCCCAAAATATTGGAGTTCTAGGTTTCTTTCATATGAACCATGGGAACTTTTAAGGCATCTTAGGGACATATGTCGTGGTATATTCCAACATAGTGGTCAATACGTTGACCAAAATGTCTTTGAATTGGTACATTCATTTAGGGACCTTAAGCTTAATTCTCCACTGGCTTGTTGCTTTGAAGTTGAAAAACAAAAGGCAAGGGAAATAGTCATTGATGTCGAAATGACTGATGGAACACCAATTACATGAATATTGTTGAATTCTCTTCACTCTGGTTACGAGAAATTTAAAGTACTCAATTACTCTAAGATAAGGGATAACAATCTTAGTGAACTAATCAATATGCTTCATCAATATGAATTGAACTTTGTATATGATAAGCAAGTGCCACTAAAAGTAAAGAGTAAGAAAATCAAGAAAAAGGTTCCGGGGAAGATCTAAAGCAAGTGTGCATCTTCATCTACTTTAAGAGGGAAGGTGGCGCCTTCCAAGAGGCAAATGAAGAGGGGTCGTTCTCATTCTATGGTGCAATGCTTCTATTATAATGAAATTGGTCATTACAATTTCCCTAAGAAAAAGGAAGAAGAGAAGGACGGAAACGTTGCTTCTCCTTCAGGTATGTATGTTATACATTGTAATCTTGATAATTCTATTTCTTGGGTATTAGATATTGGTTAGGGCTCACACTTATGTTCCAATTCACAGGGACTAGGGAGAAGTAGCAATCTTGATAAAAGCGAGATGGATCTACGCGTGGGAAATGGAGCATGGATTGCTACATTAGCCATAGGATCTTATTTTATATCTTTTCCAAGTGGTTTTATTCTGGAACTAGAAAATTTTTACTATGTTCCTAGTATCACCAGAAACATCATTTCCGTTTCAAGTATGGATTCTAAAGGTTTTAGTTTTCAATTTAAAGACAATAGTTGTTCTTTTTCTTTGAATGGAATGTTTTATGGTTCAGAATAACAAGAAAATGTTCTATATGTGCTAGATACAAGCAAACAAATCTATAACATTAATACCAAAAAGGCCATAACTGGTGATTCGGATCTCGCATATTTGTGGCATTGTCGATTAGGCCATATAAACACAAAACACAAGGGAAGACTTCAAATGAAGGGCATTCTAGAATCATTCGATTTAGAGAAGATTGATCAATGCGAATCTTGTTTACTTGGAAAAATGACAAAGAGAGCTTTCTCAAAAGTGGGAGAAAGGGCAAGCAAACTACTAGGGCTAATACATATATACAAACATATGTGTGTCTATGAGTACGAAAGCTAGAGGTGATTTCAACTATTTCATAACGTTTACAATTTTAGTAGATATGGCTATATTTACTTAATGAAACACAAGTCTGAATCGTTTGAGAAATTTCGAGAATTTCAAATGAAGTAGAAAATCAACATGGCAAGAAAATTAAAGCTCTAACCTCATATCGAGGAGGTGAATATCTTAGCCACGAGTTTGAAGACCATTTAAAAGAACGCGGTATTCTTTCTTAATTGAACGCTCCGGAGACACCTCAATGGAATGGAGTGTAGAAAACGAGAAACATGACCTTACTAGATATGGTCAGGTCAATGATAGGTCAAGCCGAACTTCTTTTACCAATTTGGGGAGATGCGTTCCAAACAGCAGTACTCACACTGAATCATGCTTCGTCAAAAGTTGTTGAAAAGACTCCATATGAATTATGGACTAGGAAACTTCCAAATTGTCTTTTCTAAAGATTTGGGGTTGCGAAGCATATGTCAAGCGATTAATTTCGGACAAGCTAGCACCAAAATATGACAAATGTTTCTTTTTTGGGTATCCAAAAGAAACTAAGGGGTATTACTTCTTCAATAAGTCAAAGAACAAAGTATTTGTTGCTCGTGGCGGTGTCTTTTTGAAAAGAAATCAAATTTCCAAATTGACAAGTGGGAGAATAATATACCTCGAAGAGATTCGAGGCGAACAACGAATTAAGAACTCTTTAGAAGTAGTTCAAGATGAAGAACCTCCAAGGCCTTTGGAAGAGCCAACGGGAGTAGTTCCTTAAGACGTTTTTTCCCCTCATAGATTACATAGAACTAAGGTTGAGCTGGATAGATGGACATGTGTCCTCTTGACTGAAAACTTATAAGTTTTCGTATTAGATAGTGATGAACCTATGTCCTACAAGAAAGTTATGACGAGCCCAAGCTCCACAAAATGGTTAGAGGACATGAAATTAGAAATAGACTCCGTGTCTGAAAATTAAGTATGGGATCTTGTTGATTTGTCGAATGGGTTTGCACCTAACGGAAGCAAATGGATCTTCAAATTGAAGGAATACAAATATGGAATTGTATACATATTCAAAGCTAGATTGGTAGCAAAAGGGTAAAGACCAGTTCACGGCGTTGACTACGATGAAACCTTTTCTCCAGTTGCAATGCTTAAGTCTATTCGAATAAACCTTGCGATTGTCGCATTTCATGACTATGAAATATGGAAAATGGATGTCAAAATTTCCTTCTTGAATTGTGTTCTTTAAGACACATGTTTATGACCCAGCCAGATGGTTTTTTTGATCCAAAGAATCAAGGAAAGGTATGCAAGCTTAAGAAATCCATTTATGGATTGAAGCAAGCATCAAGGAGTTGGAATATACGATTTGATGAAGCAGTCATTTAATTTGGCTTCATCAAGAATCAAGACGAATCTTGTGTATACAAGAAAGTCAATGGGGGTAAAATTACATTCCTAGTCTTGTATGTTGACGACATACTACTTATCGGAAATGACATTCCTATGCTGAAGTCTGTAAAGACTTGGCTTGGAAAGTGTTTCTCAATGAAGGACTTAGGAGAGGCATAGTACGTATTGGGCATCAAGATATATAGGGATAGATCGAAGAGGATGATTGGACTAAGCTAA
The DNA here is from genome assembly GCF_020520425.1 of Spinacia oleracea. Classification (NCBI taxonomy): domain Eukaryota; kingdom Viridiplantae; phylum Streptophyta; class Magnoliopsida; order Caryophyllales; family Amaranthaceae; genus Spinacia; species Spinacia oleracea. The sequence continues at coordinate 73,174,956 of NC_079490.1, forward strand.
AGCACTTACATTAACAAAGTGCTAGCTCGGTTCAATATGATGGAAGCCATGAGGCCATCTACCCATGTCACATGGCATATATCTAAGCAAGATTGAGTGTCCTAAGACATCTGATGAGCGTATAAAGATGAGTACGATTCCATATGCTTCGGCTATTGGATCTATCATGTATGCTATAACTTGTACAAGGCCGGATGTTTCGTTCGCACTTAGTGCAACGAGCATGTACCAGTCAGACCCAGGAGAGGCGCATTGGACTGCTGCCAAGAATATCATAAAGTACCTGAAAAGGAAAAAGGGTCAATTTCTAGTTTATGGTGGTACAAATGAGTTGAGGGCTATACGAATGCAAGCTTTCAAACCGAGAGAGATGATTTCAGATCACAGTCTGGTTTTGTGTTCTGCCTTAATGGCGGAACACTAAGCTGAAAAAGTGCTAAGCAAAGCACTTTTGCGGCTTCTACAATTGAAGCCGAGTACATTGTTGCCTTAGAAGCAGCAAAGGAAGTTGTTTGGATTCAGAAGTTCATTCGTGAACTTGGGATTTCCCCCTCAATAAAGGGACCAATGGCTTTATATTGTGATAATAGTGGAGCCATTGCCCAGACAAAGGATCTTAGGAGCCACCAGAAGTCCAAGCACGTACTACGGCGATTTCACATACTTCGAGAAATTGTTGAACGGAAAGAAATCGAGATTTTCAAGGTTGGAAATGACGACAACGTCGCGGATCCATTGAATAAAACGTTGCCACAAGTGAAGTACAACGCACATGTAGCAACCATGGGAATCAAGCATGTTGGAGAATGGATTTGATTTTCTATATTTTGTTTTAAAACATTTGTTGGATCTGTGTTTAATAAAATTGGTTTAACCATTTCATATTTGTTGTGGGATCTTTTACGGTGATGACATGTCACACGTTCCTCGGAGGCATCAAGTACGACTTGGCACGAACTTCTGGTAACCTGCAAAACAAGAATATTCCCGTAGGAATATTCCCTCCGATGCTTAAGTAAGTATATGCTAGAGAGAGAAATAATTGGTAGAGAGAGGGCAGAGAAAAGTTAATGCTAAGTTGGTGGGAATGAATTGATTGATTCGTTTACCTAGGGATCTGCACTATTTATAGTGCTAGGGTTTTTGGGGAGATGATCCCTCACCCCCATCTATGGGAGGCGTGCTCCGTTGGATAAGGGCCACGTGTCCTGTTGCCAAAAAGGCCTTTCAGCAAGTTGGGCTGGAGGTTGTGGGCTTCTTTAACTAAAGACTGTTCCTTTGGTTTCCCTGAATTCCCAGGTCCAGGCCTGCTTTTTGGGCTTGGGCCATGGAATCGTTTTCCTAGCTATCTTGACCTCCTTGGGCTTTAAGGTGGCAACTATTTAAGCCCACATCATTTGCCCCTCATGAGGGGTGAAAATGGACGTTAGTTTTCACTGCTCTTGGATTGTTCAATGAGGTGACGACGCGTGGCAGGGGTAATCATTTCTTACCCCTCTATAAATAAGTGACCATTTTGAGTGATTTCCCCCCTCATTTCTAGTGATCATTTGAGAGCCATAGGAGAAGGCGATTTCCAGCGTCTAACATCCACCAAGAGCCACTGTAGCGCCGCCACAATCTTCAAAGTCCTGTTCTTGCAGTTCTTCATCAAGTTTCTTCAAAAACTCACTTCGATCTATCAGGTAATGCTTTCTTTGGAAAAATTTGTTTGTTGATTTTGATCCTTCCCAATTCTCTTTTCTTAATGATGTGAGGGCTACGTCAAACTGAGGGCGTCAACCTGCCCTTTTGACGTCTTCTCATTTCAAGTAATGCCCCTCGTCTTGAGCCAAGTCTTCAGCCTATGCAGGGTTTCATGGTGCGAATAGAAGATGATCCGGAATTCGAAGGAGAATCTTCTTCTACCATGGAGGAGGACGTCCCCTCAAACGAGCGCGTCGACGTCGCGCCGGCGGGCACGTCAGGTGGAGAGGAAGGTCACCTCCACCCCAACAAGATCTTCCTACGTCAGCCGTGGCTGACTTTCCTCACCGTCAAGGGTAGGGATTATGGGAAGTCTCTGAATCTGGGTTCCGAGTATAAGTTCCGCATGCCGGCTGGCATGGACTGCACCAGCTTTGGACTAGTGGAAGGGGAGTTTTCCGTGTACAGCTCCTTTCTGAAGCTCGGCATGAGATTCCCACATCACCCTTTTTTGGTGGAGTTGCTGGACGGCTTCAACATTGGTCTGAACCGAATGTCTCCCAACTCTTGGGCTGGTGTGTTTCGTTATATTGCCCGTTGTGAGCTTGAGGGTATTACTCCCTCCTTCCCAGCATTCCTGAGGATCGCCTCCATGTCTCAAGTTCCCAAAGCTGCCGCGGGTCGGCTAATTCTTACTTACAAGGGAGCTTATCGGACGGTGATGGGCAAGGCGTCCAAGTGGCATCACTAGAGAAAGAAGTGGGTGGTTATCAAAACCACCAACTTGGAGATGTGCGAGTGGATGAGACGTTGGACTCTTAAGCCCAACTTTGTTGGAAAAAGCAGCTCTTTTTCTCCGGTTTCCGCCGCTCTCTGGAATCGGGTCTCGTCTTTGTTCAAGGCCAAACCGCTCATAGTTAAGGACAAGACGGCTTACATACCCGAGGGGTGGTTGCCTCATTTGGATCAACTGGAAGACCCCGTTTTCCTCTCGGCTGTGGGCTTGTGTCTGTGTATGCCGAGAGGTAATGTATCTATACTTCAGATCTTTCACTGTTTAATAAAATATTTACTCATGTCTTTATTTGATTTTCAGACGAGGCCATGGAGAAGCTGGATGATGCATCCAAAGGCCGGGTGGATATTCCGTCCTGGCTGGCGAAGGTACTTGACGCCAGCACCTTTGAGGCTTTGCAGCGTCAGAAGGCGGCTGAACAAGCCGTCCCAGAGTAGATGGTTCATCCTCCTCCTGCTGAGGAGAAGAAGGTATTGTTCAAGCCTTCCTAAGTATGTGATTTCCTTTGATGTTTTCAACTTATGTGTTTTTGTTTCTTCAGAGTTCAAGGACGGCGGTCACTGACGCGGCACCTTTTTCCAAGCGCAGGGCTGGCGGCACAGGGAAACCCGTCTTCAAGTCAACGGCTTCGAAGGCGTCCAAGGTGTTTGTTGTCCCTCAGACTGCATCCGCTTCCCCTAGCTCTCGGAAAGCTGGAGCGGCGGTTGATCCTCTTGAGGGAATTGCTGAAGCCGTCCGCCGGAATATTCCTCTGAAGGCGGCGGAAAGGGCTAGGAATTCCGGGGGTAAGTTTTACTCCAACATCGTAACCACCTGCCGTTCCTCGTCTAGCAGTTCTATAGTCTCTCCCAGAGATTCTAAGGCCGTTGTTTTTCCCATAGAAATACCCGACCCTCAGAAAGACATTGATGCTGAATTGGATCAGATCCCTTCTTTAGGCGGGTTTAACTCTCATGACCGGAGGAGGATAATGACTTTGATGCGCAATGCTATTTCTCCCAAGTATGCTGAGACCCTTCCTGAGGCGGCCGAGAATCAGCTTGCCGCCATGCAGTCTTCGGCACTAGATGTGAGTTTCATTATGCCTTCATTATTTGTATATTCTCGTTTTTCTTTTGTTTTATACTCTTGCTGTTTTGTGCAGATGTTTATCCTGCTGGTCTCGCTAAAGAAGTGGCGCACTGCTTTGGTGCATGAAGAGGCTCGACACCGTCTTCTCGCCAGTCAGTGCGGCGATCAGCATTTCGCCGAGCTGGAGAAACTTCGTTTTGACAGGCAGGAGGAGATTGACGCTGTGACCAAGTCCCTGACCTCCCAACGTGCTGAGAATGCGGGCCGCCTTAAACAAATCGATCAGAACTTTTCTCAAATGGAGAACCTTTCTGAGAAGATTAAGGAGAAGGAAGCTGAAGTTTCTCGTCTTGAGACTCAGTTTAAGGAGTTGGAAGCCCAGTTGGAGGCGGCTCGCAAGGAGGTTGCCTCGTCAAAGAGTGTTCTCGACCAGTCGGTCATGCTAGGTGAGAAATCAACTCGAAGGGGCATGGAGCTTGCATGCAATGCTGAATTTGCCAGTGAATGCCCCTTCAGCTGGTTTGAGAAGTTCCTCACCTATCAAATTGAGGTGGAGAAGGCTCAGAAGGAAGGACGCACTCCTCCTGAGTTTGTTCCCAGCGATGAAGATGAATGAGGGCTTCTAGGCGCCTTGTATTTATTTTGGGCTTGTTTTTGTGACGCCTTGCTTAGTGGCACCATGTGCATAATTTTGTAATTATGACTATTTTTTTTGGAATGACTAGGCGTCTTTTGAACGCTTTTTGCTCTTTAGCTTTTGTCATCTCTGTTTATTTGTGATTGATTCTATGATTATGGCTGACGCCCCTAAATTGAGACGTCAAATGCTTGACTTGGTCTTTTTGCCGAGGTCTTTAGCTACTTTATATAGCTATTTGAGAAATGTGTGACCCCTGTGTTCTAGGTGATCAGCCTAGTGAGGGTGCTAATCTGGGCTACTTCTTAGGCCTTTAGACGACTAGTCTTTACTTCTTGAGAGAATGTTAGTTTGCACTTCTCCAAGAAATTTGGTAACATATTTGTCATAAAGGTTTCCCAGCAAGGCCGGCTTGCAGGGAATTTTTCATTTAATGTTAAAGCATGCTACATGGTGCGTCTATGTTTTGGACGTCTTTACAAAACAGTTGATCAGGATAACATAAATGTTAATCTAGAAAAAGTACTTCTTGAGGTTATCTGCATTCCATGTACGCAAAATCGGACGCCCCTGCATGTCTTGGATCCGGTATGTTCCGTCTCGAACCTCTTCTAAATCTCATATGGACCTTCCCAAGTAGGAGTGAGTTTCCCTTGCTCATTGGCGCGTCCAACGGCTTCCATCTTTCTAAGCACAAAATCTCCGACTTTTAATATTCTTCTAGAGACCCTTTTGTTGTACTCCCTCGTCATTCGGAGTTTGTATAGCTGCTGTCGCAGACCTCTTGTTTCTGGCAAGAAATCCAGGGTCGCCTTCATCATTTCCCAATTGGCGTCTTCATCAAATAACATGACGCGCAGAGTTGGTTCACACATTTCAATGGGTAGGACGGCTTCAGCTCCATAAGCTAACAAGAATGGTGTTTCTCCTGTGGAGTTTTTTGCCGTGGTCCGTATAGACCATAAAACATTGGGTAACTCGTCGGCCCATAAGCCCTTCGCCTCATCAAGCTTCTTTTTCATCCCTTCAGAGATGATTTTGTTGAATGCTTCTACTTGTTCGTTAGCTTGGGGGCGTCCCACTGATGCAAAACATGCTGTGATACCATGGTCAGCCAACCAATCTTCCAATTTGGGCGTCTTGAATTGCGGCCCGTTGTCAAAGACAATAGACTGAGGCACGCCAAATCTTGTGATGATGTTTTTCCAGATGAATGCTCTCACATCTTGAGCCTTAGTGTTTTTCAAAGCTTCAGCTTCTACCCATTTGGTGAAATAGTCGACGGCAACTATCACATAACGCAATCCACCTGGTGCCGTTGTATAGGGACCTAATAAGTCCATCCCCCATTTGGCAAATGGTATAGGGCTGGTGATTGGTGTCAGTCTCTGTGCTGGCCGTCGAATTAGATGAGCAAATCGTTGACATTTATCACACCGCTTAACCAAGTCAAGAGCGTCTTCTTTGAGAGTGGGCCAATAGTATCCAGTTCTTAGGGCTTTTTCTGCCAGGGCCCTCCCTCCTATGTGAGAGCTGCATAATCCCTGATGAAGATCTCCCAGTACTTCATGCCCCTTCTCGGGGGTTACGCAGCGAAGAAGAGGCCGCAAGAAAGCTTTTTTGTATAGAGTCCCATTCCATATCTCGAACCAGGAACTTTTCCTTTTTAATCTTTCTGCCTGCTTGGGATCATCAGGGAGTACTCCATTCATTTTGAAATTAACAATATCATCCATCCAGGTGGTTGTTCGGTCTAGGATGTCTGTCCTCGAGGCGTCAATGCTTTTGAGCTGTTTTACTTCCCAAAACACATGACGTGGCGTATCGCAAGACGCTGAGCTTGCTAGTTTGGACAGAGCGTCTGCTTTGTTGTTTTCAGACTGGGGTATATGTTGTATCTCAAAGTTAGACAGCTGCTGAACTTCCTGGCGGAATTTTTCCAGATATTTTATCATGGCGTCATCCTTGGCCTCATATTCTCCTTTTACTTGACTGACGATTAACTGTGAGTCAGATAAAACCAGGACGTCTGCCGCCCCTGCTGCTTTGCTCATCTGAATTCCGCATATCAAGGCTTCGTATTCAGCTTCGTTGTTTGACGCCTGAAAGTTAAAACGCATTGCATATTCATAGACATCCCCTTCTGGTGATTCGCAGATAACGCCGGCTCCCGACCCATTTTGGGTGGCAGAGCCGTCCACGTGAACTATCCACTGGGTTTTTTCATTCTTCAAATAGGGTGGCTTGGTCAGCTCCGCAATGAAGTCAGCAAATGCCTGTCCCTTTATTGCCTTCCGCGGCTCATACGAAATATCAAAGGCATTAAGCTCAATTGCCCAGTTGAGCATTCTTCCGGACGCCTCCAGATTGGTAAATGGTCGCTTTAGAGGTTGATCTGTGTACACTATCAGCCGATGAGCCAGGAAGTATGGACGAAGATTCTTACTAGCCAAGAACAGAGCGAAGCCGAATTTTTCAACAGTTGGATATTTGAGTTCGGCATTCTGCAACATGTGGCTGACAAAGTAGACAGGTAGTTGCGTCCCATCCCTTTCTGTAAGCAAGACGGCACTTAGTGCGTACTCTGAGATGACAAGGTACAGATACAAAACTTCTCCTGAGAGGGGGCTGACCAGCCGTGGCAGAGTGTGCAGATGTTCTTTTAAACGGAGGAAGGTGGTCTCTGCTTACGGCATCCATTCAAACTGGGTCCCCTTTCTGATGGTACTGAAAAAGTAATGACACTTGTCTCCGGCTCTAGATAAAAATCGTCTCAAGGCGGCAAGACATCCAGTTAGGCGTTGCACATCTTTGACCGTCCTCGGCGACGTCATATTAATGACGGCCTGTACCTTGTCCAGATTTGCCTCAATTCCCCTTTCATCAATCAAGAAGCCAAGGAACTTGCCAGAGGATACCCCGAATATGCACTTCTTTGGATTGAGTCTCATTTGGTATGTCCTGAGGGTCTCAAAGGTTTCCTGCAAATCGTCGAGGTGATCCATCTTTTGCTTGCTTTTACAATCATATCATCGATATAGGCTTCTATATTCCTCCCCAATTGCTTCGCGAAAACCGTGTTCACCAACCGTTGGAAGGTGGCTGGGGCATTTTTTTAAACCGAACGGCATTACTTTGTAGCAGTACAATCCTTGTTCCATGACAAATGACGTCTTCTCTTGATCTTCGGGCCACAGAGGGATCTGGTGAAATCCGGAGTAGGCGTCCATGAAGCTCATCATGGCATGCCCCGCCGTTGAGTCGACGAGTCGATCTATTTTTGGCAGTGGGAAACTGTCCTTGGGGCAGGCTCTGTTGAGATTGGTGTAATCGACACACATCCTCCATGTCCCATTAGGCTTGGGTACCAGTACTACATTAGCCACCCAGTCTGGGTACTGACATGGACGTATGAAGCCTGCGTCCATGAGCTTTTTAACCTCAGCAGCGGCGGCTAAATTTCTTGCTTCTCCATGATTCCTTTTCTTCTGGCGTACTGGCTTTATAGCGCTATCCACATTAAGCCTGTGCACGGCTACTGCCGGATCAATGCCTGGCATCTCCTCTACCGTGAAGGCAAATATTTCTTTGTATTCTCGGAGCAGTTGCACTAATGCTGTCGATATGGGGTCGTCAGGGGGAATCCCAATGGGGACCGTTCGAGACGGGTCCGCTAAGTCCAGAATTATGGCATAGTGTGCTCCCACTGGCTCAGGTCGTCTTTCTGCATTGTGCTCTATTGGTGTCTCTCGAGTTTTACGACGGTTTGTCAGAGGTTTAGCTTGCTCGTTTCCCTTCGGAGAGGCTCCCAGGCCGGTGGCTCTAATGTCGATAAGTAACAATCCCTGGCCAGCTGTTGATTTCCATAGAGGGACCCAACGCGTCCGTTACTTCCTACGAATTTGACCAGTAGTAAATGAGGAACGATCACGGCTTTTAGGTCGTTGAGTGTTGGACAGCCAAGTATGATATTGAAAGCGGTGAGGTTTGCTACAATTATAAACCGGATGCCGCCTTCTTTGGTCACTGGGGGAACTCCAATGGAGGCCGGGAGTAAGATGGAGCCAATTGGACGAACGATGCTTCCTCCGAATCCTACCAAGGGCCCGAATACTTTTTCTATGGCTTCAGGATCGTGCTTCAATTTCTGCAAACAGTGCAGACTGATTATGTCAGGCGAGCTCCCCGTGTCCACCAGTACTCTCTTCACTTTGAGATTAGCCACCTTAATTTCTAGAACCAGAGGGTCATCGTCATATGGTGCTGCCGCCCTTCTGTAATCGTCTTTGGAAATTTCTACAGAGGGTAGATTCATCTGTGCGGGGCGAAGATCAGATGGACCTGCTTGCCGTCCTTCCTTACATGGTTCTCCTACAGCTATCCCCCCTAATATTACCATAACTTCTTCGTCTGAATACTTCTTGGAGGGGAGACTTGTTTCTTTTTCTGCGTCCTTTAAATGAATGTACTGGTGGAGGCGTCCTTCAGCTGCATGATCACTTAATATCTTCCTCAACATCCGACAGTTTTGGGTGTCGTGTTCTTCATCTTTGTGGAAAGCACAGAACGGGGCCTGTTGGCTGGAGGTGACCAGTCGTCGGGTGGACGGTTCTATTCCCAGACTCGGTCTCTCAGCCAAGAGAATGTTTTCAAGAGCCGTGTTGAACATAAAGGAGCCTCTAGTTGATGACCTCCTTCGCCTTCTTTTCACCTCAGTGCTGCGACAATTCTTTCTCAAGGTGACGTTCTCATGCTGCCTGCTAGGAATCTTGAGAGAGTGATGACCCTGAGTTTCATCGTTCTTCTGTGAAGCTTGTGTCGTCCGTCTTCCTGGACGTTCTTCTTTTACATGCCGACTCTCCTTCTCCAGAGTGTGTCCTTTCATGGGTGAGTCGAGATCTTCTGATAAAGGTTCCATCATCCTGCCATTATCATGCTCAGGGTTGGTATCATGGAGGGACCTAGTGAGATCTTTTTGAAGGACGTGCTGAAACCCTTTTTGCCATTCATCTGCAATATCTTGATGCGGATCATTCAACAAGTGCTGCACGGGCCTCGCGGAGGCAGGCCGGCTAGTTGCTGCGTCAAAATGATAGTTGGACTAATTTTTAAACGTCCCTCCCCTGACAAGGAGTCCCATTTCGTCCAGGGGTTTTCCGCGCTCAGATTGAAGTTCAGCCATGACACTGTACCTCCCCACAGACGGCGCCAAATGTTGTGGGATCTTTTACGGTGATGACGTGTCACACGTTCCTCGGAGGTATCAAGTATGACCTGGCACGAACTTCTGGTATCCTGCAAAACAAGAATATTCCCGTAGGAATATTCCCTCCGATGCTTAAGTAAGTATATGCTAGAGAGAGAAATAATTGGTAGAGCGAGGGCAGAGAAAAGTTAATACTAAGTTGGTGGGAATGAACTGATTGATTCGTTTACCTAGGGATCTGCACTATTTATAGTGCTAGGGTTTTTGGGGAGATGATCCCTCACCCCCATCTATGGGAGGCGTGCTCCGTTGGATAAGGGCCACGTGTCCTGTTGCCAAAAAGGCCTTTCAGCAAGTTAGGCCGGAGGTTATGGGCTTCTTTAACTAAAGGCTGTTCCTTTGGTTTCCCTGAATTCCCAGGTCCAGGCCTGCTTTTTGGGCTTGGGCCATGGATTCGTTTGTCTAGCTATCTTGACCTCCTTGGGCTTTAAGATGGCAACTATTTAAGCCCACATCAAGTCCTATATATCTTCTCGTTTACGCTAAGATATGGAGCAGTTGCCATATGCAACCGTTCTCTATTCCCCATTTTTTTATTAATGAAATTTATTATTTTTGCCCCATTTTAGCCGGTTGTTTATAAGAATAACACATATATTTAAATAAATCAACTTCATAACTTTCCAATTGCTTGTAACTTTGACTGTAATTTCAAAACATGATCTGAACAACAAGATCTTATCCATCATTAAAATTAGCAACTATGAAGTACATATAACATTGAATTTCAATTACGGAAACAAAAAAGTGCAGTATCCATGGTGAATTTGATAGCATCAGATGCTGCTTGTTTCCGTAGTGAACTTGATAGCATCAGTTGCTGCTCATCATGTCCTTAATCACATAAAGCAAGATAAAACATGATTGAACTTTAAATACAAGATCACATAATCAATACGTAATCACCTAAACACTTGATTAAAATGCATACTTAGATTAAATGCATACTTAGTCTAAATATGCCCTTCTTAATCTACCCTTTTCTCACTTAGAAATAAATAATAATTTTCGAAATTAATTTAATAAATAACTTCAAATTTAAACGAAATTATTAAAATTAAAATCGAAAACTAAAGTAATTAATCGAATAATTAAATAAATTAATTCGAACAAAAGAATTTCCGAAAAAATAATTAAAAAATAAATAATTAATTAATTTCGGAAAATTAATTAAAAAAAATAAAAGAATATATATTTTTTTTTTGAAAAATCTAAATTTCCACAAAATTTTGGAAAATTAAAAAATGATTCGAATTTATTTCGAATTCATTAAAATTCGAACAAAATAAAATTAAATCAATAAAATTCGAAATTTTACTCAATTTCAAATAACTTAAAAATAATTGTTATTTGAATTTTCAAAATATTGAGTACTCAAAACAACTTCGAAAATCCTAAAGTTCCCCAAAGACCACTTCAAATATTATGAATTATTATTAAGTAGCTTTCTAAATCGTAGTTTAAGGAATTACCACCTTGCACTATTATTTAATGCAAAGCAATTCTTAAACTACAGCTCTGCAAATACCAATTTATAACGTCCTAATTATTCCTTGATTTTTATAAAACATTTTCCAACTTAAGACAAAGGAATTACCAAGATATTACCCCACCGTGATAACGGCTAAGGCTATTTACCAGAATTACGCAGCAAAATTTAACTAACTTTCAAACATAATAAATAGTTAATGGTCGTTTAACAACTTGGAGCCATTAAGGCCCAAAAACCAAACATTAGATAGTTTAGAAATCCATTAACTAAAGTTTAAATAAATATTGTAGTCATCACTAGAAGATAAATGTAGAGTTTATAAATACGGAAGAGAAAACATAATCTCTCAACCATAATCCCATGATAACTTCTCCCGCAAGTTATCTCTACAAACCTGTTTATTAAAATCTACTCCCCAACAATAAAAATGCAATGACGGATCATCATAGGGTCATTAAGGCAAAGGCCATGACCAAAAGACATGAAGCACGAAGTCAGCGAAAGCTGAGTACAAACAAGCTAGAATGAGATCCTAGTCTAACATACTTCACTCAACAATATAATAATCCACATGCAAAAGCCATTTAATAAACAAGAAATCATGGAGACAAGACTCGACACTTGACACGACTCTTGACTCACAGATTAATAAGAATTAGCTTCGAACGGGTAAAAGAAAATATCAATAAAAGGAAAGAAAAAGGTGTTGGAAGCCAACCACACACCAAATTTTTTAAAGGTCGGGCTACTACCAACAGTCGGGCCATACCGAAGGAATTCCAGTGCATAAAAGCATAAAAGAAAGAATGAAATAACATCCTGTATCATTCAAGGAGTACAAGTTTTCCAGAAGGACTTCCCCCATTGTTCATACTAAAGGTATATACGTTACAAGAGTTTTGAAGCTCATTCTGGTTGCACCTTACGTTAATTAATATTCTATGCACAAGGTGAACTCAAGACACAACAACAAGACATACAATATAATCAATTAACAATGACACTTCATTTTAATCCTTCAGGAGATGTGATCAAACATAGGACTCAAGTGATATTGCTCCCATTGTTCCTTCTCAATATGCTATTGAGATAACCTAACATTTCTAGTTAACAAGTGGGGTGTGCACAAGGCACGAATAGTCCTTAGTTCAATTCACATAAACTTTACAAACATATTCTACTCAGCGGTAGAATAAATATTGCACTGCGGCACAACCACTTGGCTTAAAGTATGCTAGACATCCCGTACAATAGCATAAATAAAATTCTTGCATGTGAAACACTCATACATGCATATAAACTTGAACAACATGCTTGACATAATTCAGCAATTATAAAAGGGTCACAACATGACTGTTCACATAAGCTTCATAATTCAACAATGAACCATATCATGCTTATTCCCAACATCAAACATGAATCCAATAATACTTCAAATCACATGATTCACAAATAATATTTGTCATAATCCTCATGTAAACGGTGGTCACCCTAGGCATGTACGTATCTCGAGTATCTAAGTATGGGGGCCACTTTGCGAATCACAATCAAGGCTAGAAATCACCTCCTATAATTAAAATAATAAAACTTAATTATTATCCATGCTTATTAAATTTCCAGAAACTTTTAAGAGTTCTAAAACATTTGATTCGTTTAGGATTTAGTTGCTCATAATTAAAATAATAGTCTCACTTGAAGGATTAAAGTCCTAGTACAAAAGTATTAATTTTTCGCCTTAAAAATCATTAAAATCAACACTTTAAAGCCTTGAATTATATCTGAAAATTTAGTTTAATTTCCACAATTGAAAAACAACTTTAAATTATGGAAATCAATTACCCATTATATTAAGATTAAAATCCTAATCTTAATTAACCATAAAAATCACGTTTAGACATTAAAAATCTAAGCTTTAATAAATAACAAAATATGAAAATAATGACTCTTTTAATTAAAATCATACTTATGAATTTAAACACGTAAAACATCACAATACGGTATTCATAACCGTTCCCAGCCGTTTAAATAATCAAAATCAATCATAAAAATATAATTTTAAATACGGAATTGAAATAGAATTAGGCAAGGAAGAAGAGAGTATTACCAATCCGGCCTATACCACGGTACAATCACGAATTGAATGTGATTGGCGAAAAAGGGCTAGAACATACGGAGTATACGGAATAACAACACTCACAACACACGACAACCGTGTGTGTGTGCACGACAGGCAAGGGAAGCAGCAGCAAGGCTTTGGCTTTGGTGCACGACAGGCACGAGGGAGAGAAGAGAGACGAGTGTGTGTGGGTGCAGCACACTCGACAACAACAAGAACAACACGCAGCGCAAGAGCAGCATCACACGAGTGTGTGGGCTATGCGATGAGGGGATGCGAGAGGCAAGAGAAAAGAGAGAGGGTGAGAGCGAGTGTTGCTGTGCACATCAACACACGAGCATGCAACAAGCAAGGCACACGAGCAAGGTGCTCGGTGTGTGCGGAATAGGGACGCACGAAGGGAGAGGGACGCCGAAAGTGAGAGCAAGAGAGGAGAGAGAATTCTGAAATTTAAGAGGGGATAATTAATGAGGCAGAGGGGTATTTATAGGTTCATAATCCCTAGTGGGCTTAGATTTTAGGGATTTGCATTGGGCTTGCAATTGGGTTTAATTAGAAGTAATTACTAGAAGGCTTTGTTGGGTTCACCAACTAAATTGGATTGGGCTCGAAACTGAATCTAAATAATTTTGAAATACGACCCAATAAATTCCCTGGCTTAAATAATAAAATAATAAATTCATTTAATTTCGTTTCGGAATTAAATAAACATAATAAATATTTTATTTAATTAAAACCACATTTAAACGCATATTAAATGAAATTTAAATTCTGAAATTTGTAAACATACTTTATAAATACATTAAAATATATTTATAAATTCAGAAAAATACGAGGTATTACACACTTAGGAGGCAAAAGTAGAATTATGGTTCTTACTTTTCATAGGGTTGTGAGTAATATGAATAAGTGTCTTGGAAAACATGTACATAGGTTATTATAATAACCTAGTAAGCAACAAAGCCAACCGGCCAAAGCTAAGGGCTTTGACTGGCCAGCAGGCCCACGAAGGCACGATCATGTAGCCAGCGCGTTACTGGGCCGCGAACCAAAACGAAACAACTATTTCTCTATTACGCGTGTGTCCAAGCAGCAAGGCCATGGGCCAACTCTGCTCCCTTGTGTGTTGCGCCTATGGGCCTTGCGCTTCGTGCGCTCGGCTCGTGGGTTGCTTTCGTGTTGCGGTTAAATTATCCTTCGACAATTTATTTAGCGTTTTGTACTTGACGATATAATGTCGTACGTTATGATTATTCTCTTCGCCTAGCTTACGAATATGCGCAATACGATAACGATTTCACGATCCAATGTTAAATCATATAATTATGTTTTCCGAACTAAATTCCCGAAAAGCCATTAAAAGATTTTCCGATTCAATTGATATGGCGATCTGTTTCCTGTCATTGGTGTGAATTTGTAGGTTAAGTCAAGAGTAAGCTGTGAGGCTAATAAGGATTAGAACTCATTGATCGGAAACATTGCTCCAGCTAGCTGTTCCGATCACTTGTTCTTACTGAATTAATTATTCGTAATTAATCCAAACCTTGGTATTAGACTATTGCACATTGGTGAAGGACACATTTCCTTCAGTATCCCACTTGTCCTTTAGACAAGTGTGCATTCGCATTCCTTTGTAAATTAGTGTTACTTGCTGAACATAAGGTAAGATTCAAGCCATCCTTATTAGGTCAAGAAGTGTTTCTCGGATTACTGAGTTGAACTGTTAAACTTTTACATTTAAGCCTTAACCATTCTGAGCACGACCATGCATTTCAACAATATTTAACTTTCCGAGAGCCTTGTTACACAATAACACCATATCTTATCAAAGATAGGAGGACAATCCAATATTTCAATCTATGAATACTCACTTTGATTTATAATACGCATGAATACTGCTTTTATAATCTCCTTTTAGGGTGCAACGTTTAGCGAGCATCAAAGCGAACTAATCTTCAAACGAGTAACCATAATTACGCATGTTTGGAGGAATGGTTCTAACCACCATTAATGATAACGACTTATGACATGATTTTAATCTCTTAAAGTGTTCTCATGGTCAATCCGATACGAGATACAATAAGTATCTATGCAAAATATTTCTCACATACCATGTCTATCTAGTTCAAGAAACTGAACTATAAATCTACTTGCAATCTAATCTTCATTAGTCATTGGTCATCAAACCTTTCAATGACCTGGATTAGAGATCCTTTTGTGGCTTCAATATTCAAATTCACTTATGGGTGTTTCTTTGTCAAAGAATCCATTTTGACATGCCATTTGAATGTTTTGAATCATTTGGACTTTATCATTTAATACTAAACCAAAATTAAATGAATATGAAATAAATAATATGATAAATATTGATGTGGGCTTAAATAGTTGCCACCTTAAAGCCCAAGGAGGTCAAGATAGCTAGGCAAACGAATCCATGGCCCAAGCCCAATAAGCAGGCCTGGACCTGGGAATTCAGGGAAACCAAAGGAACAACCTTTAGTTAAAGAAGCCCACAACCTCCGGCCCAACTTGCTGAAAGGCCTTTTTGGCAACAGGACACGTGGCCCTTATCCAACGGAGCATGCCTCCCATAGATGGGGGTGAGGGATCATCTCCCCAAAAACCCTAGCACTATAAATAGTGCAGATCCCTAGGTAAACGAATCAATCAATTCATTCCCACCAACTTAGCATTAACTTTGCTCTTCCCTCTCTCTACCAATTATTTCTCTCTCTAGCATATACTTACTTAAGCATCAGAGGGAATATTCCTACGGGAATATTCTTGTTTTGCAAGTTACCAAAAGTTCGTGCCAGGTCATACTTGATACCTCCGAGGAACGCGTGACACGTCATCACCGTAAAAGATCCCACAACATTTGGCGCCGTCTGTGGGGAGGTACAATGTCATGGCTGAACTTCAATCTGAGCGCGGAAAACCCCAGGACGAAATGGGACTCCTTGACAGGGGAGGGACGTTTAAAAATAAGTCCAACTATCATTGTGACGCAGCAACTAGCCGGCCTGCCTCTGCGAGGCCCGTGCTGAAGGAAATAATGCCCTTGGTCCAAGTATGCATTCTATGTTAAGTCTAATAAATGCGGTTCAGTATTAATTAACAAGTTAATAATTCAGTGAGATCAAGTGAACTGAATGCCTAGCTAGAGGCCGCTTCAGTTCAAGTGGAATTAATGATATTAATCCACAGCCTACTGTTGACTGAACCCGTAGGGTCACACAAATAGTACGTAAACGGATCAAGTATTTAATGGCATTAAATACTCCATCTATGAATATTCGGAATCGACGGATCTTGGTTTCAGTGGGAGCTGAGATCGTCACAGGCAAGAAATGAATACTCCGGAAACGATGATATTGCCGGAAACGGAAATATGGATCGTATCGGAAATATAAATATTATCCAAGTCGTAGATGTTGCCGGAAACGGAAACATGGTACGTATCGGAAAATATTATCGGAAATGGAAATATTGCCAGAATCGAAAATATTGCCGGAAACGAAAATATTGTCAGAATCGGAAATATTATCGGAATCGGAAAATAATTCCGGAAACGGAAATATTAAATATTTGTTCGAAACGGAAATTAATTCCGGAATCGGAAATGTTAAATATTGTTCGTATCGGAAATGAATTCCGGAATCGGAAATTTAATCGGAAGCGTATCGTACGAATAAGCATCGGACGAGGCCTGCCGGACGAGGGCCCAGCACGAAGCCAGGCCATCGCCCAACAAGCCAAGCGCGCCACACGAACAGCCAAGGCCACGCCAGGCCCAACGCAAGGCCAGGCCCAGCAGGCCGTGGCAGCGCGCACAGCGCGCGCAGCGCGCGCAGGTGCTTGCGTGGGCTTGTAGCTCGCGTAGGCCTCGCTGCGTGGGCTGCTGCTCGCACGCACGCGCATGGGCGGCCCATCGTGGCTGCCGTGTGTGTGTGCGTAAGTGTTTGTGTTCATGCACGATTCCTAAAACGTGCAGAGTTCGGTTAATGATTAAATTCCTAATTCTATTTGATAAATTAATTAATTAGAGTTCTTGTAGGATTCTAGGTTTAATTAATTCGTATCTGAATAGGATTCCAATTCCCTTTCCATACCCCTATAAATATGTGGCCTGGGTTCACAATTTATAACGAGTTTTTTCAAGTATTCAAAGTGAGGTTTTGAGAGAAAAATTCAGTCACACATCTTGCTCAAAAGTGCTGAAAATTCTAGTACCTTAAGGGCGATTCTAGTTGGTCAATCTTAAGGCGGATCCGGACGTGCTGTGGACTATCTACGGAGGGACGACACTTGGAGTCCTAAAGACTTGTTCTTGTTCGGTTCGGGCGCAGCTAGGGAGGGCACGCAACAAAGAGTATGCATCTAAATTATGCTATATGATTATGTGTAAATAATATGTATTCCTGGGTTAATGGTTGTTTCCGCATGATTTATGTAATATCATATGTATCATAACCTAACAGTGGTATCACGAGCCCCTTATTATTTTCATAATCTAAATTGCATGAACATGGTTAAATATTACAAATTTGCAAGAATTAAAAGGGGTGATTAATTTTCGTAATTGTTAATTAATTGCAAATTGCGTTTATTTAATTATACGTACGCAGTTTTTCGGCAGTTTCTTCGTTACTCATCCAAATCGAGTGATTTTTGTGTCAATTCCGCATGTAAAAGGCATTCTAAAATTTTTACAAAAATAGTATTTCTCTGCCGAACCCAGAATTCTCAAATTCGAAGCCTAACTATGACTTTTCGAAGGTTTTAGTTTTTCGAATGCAAAATTTCGTAAATTTAAGATGTTAAATTAAATATTTGCGATTCTTGTTGATAAATCTTGAATTTTTGATTGACCTACTGTATATGTTTAACAAGTTTGAATGCCTAGCCTTGTTAATTATGCAATCTAATTTGTAATTATGATTAATTTGTTGAAAATTAGAATAATTTAGAATTAATTTGATTTTCATAATTAATTATAATTTAATTAGAAACCTATGATTAAAAACCACCGTAAAAATTGTAAATTTATGATAAATTTTAAATTTTTATGACCTAGACTTGAATCCATAACAATCGGAAATCAATTGAATAATAAATTTTCGATTTTTTCGCCCTAAAATTATGAAATTAAAATTATTTATTAATTTGTCATTAATTTTAAATATAAATTTTAAATTTTTATGCGATTCGTTCATATAACTTGCACGCACAAAGCAATGGACGCTTCGTGTTACCCTTAAGGGGTGTTGTATAGTGCGGGCATGCGACGACGAGCAAGGGAGCTCGTCGCCCGTGCGGCACCAATGCAATGAGCAAGGCATGGTGCACGAGCACAAGGCAGCAGCCCTGCCTTGTGTCGTGGGCCACGATCTATGAACAAATGGGCATGGGCGAAAGGCAAGCCAAGGCAGTCGCGTGTGGGCAGCAAGCGAGCTGCGCCACAACGCGCACTGCCTCGCGCAAGAGCGCGCAGCGAGCGCGCAGCGAGCGCAAGCTCGCGTGCCACGAGCGCTGCGCCCAGCGTTGCTCGCGCCCACAGAGAGCGATGTCGCGCGCCCAGCGAGCGATGTCGCGCGCACAACGAGCGATGGCTCGCGCGCACAGCGAGCGATGGCTCGCGCGCACAGCGAGCGATGGCTCGCGCGCACAGCGAGCGCTGGCGAGCGCGCACTGCGAGCGATGGCTCGCGTGCGACGAGCGCTGGCGCGCGCGCAGCGAGCACCACATCGTGCGATGGCTTGCGATGGAAGATGCAGCAGCTATGCGACGAGCGCATGGGCTGCGCGCACATGGCCAGCAATGGCTGTGTGCGTGCGGCCCATGGGCGTGCAATGCGTAGGGTGTTTGCGTTACGATTAGATCGTTTTGAATGTTTAATTTGAAAATTTCAGTTCACGTAATTTTAATTAATTTTAAAATTAATAATTTAAATTATTTTCTTGGATTTTAATTTTGAATATTGTAATTATAATAAATTTTATTTATTCTAATTATTTTACTAAAATTAAAATCATGAATTAATTTAAATAACGACTGAAATTAAATTAAACTTTTTGGATTCAATTATAAATTTATATGAGCTTTAAATTTTAATTAAATTTGTATGTTTCCGGTTAGACTAGAAATACATTTTTATGTTTAAAATTAGTAAAACATATGAATTTATTGGTTTAAGTGGGAGCGCTTTTTAGTCATAAACTCTTGATTAGGTCTACAAATCCTTAAGGTTAAAACAACTTGATTAGAATTAATAAGGACTGAATAATTGGTAGATTATTGGTGCCCTTGATTAATTGCTGCAAATGTTTACGTGATGCATAATGTGTTTTACTAACCAGCTATGTGGGCCATTCATGATAATGAATGGGTGAATGGTATATATATTGTATATGTACTGTTTTGCAGGTTATGAAGTGACTAGTATGGCCCAAATAGGATAGAAAATATGGTCTGCGTACCATTAATTTGAATGTAATTGGTCTAAAGTACCAAAATTATTTTTCAAATCAAATATGGTCTGCGAACCATCAAATAGTTGTAATTAGTTTTAATTATAGCTTATCCTATTTGAAGAAAATGGTGCCTCCCACAGAGATTTTCAAGACGGACTTTGAAGTTAAAGCTTCAAGATGAAGTCGGGCCATACTAGATCACATTTATCTTATGCATGCTTTAAGTTATTTATTGCTTTAAATATGTCTTAATTATGCATGAGATTGTGGCTTGATTATGTTGCATGATTAAGGATTTTAGTTCACTTAAAATCTAACCAACATAGTAAGAGCCTTAAGTTCCAAACTTAAAAATTGAGTTAAAAGGTGCCATGCCAAAATATACACTTGCTTGGATATCCTTTACATCAATCTAGTAATAGTTTTCGCTCAACGAGGTGTTACTTATTGGTCCTAAAGGGGCAAGGTACACAAATAATTGTGAGTACATGTTAGTTTTGGTGAAACTCAACGATGTAAGTAAGGAGTCCTTTTATGTCGTGGCAAAATCGATAGGTTTACCTAATAAGTTCTTAGACGTACCTATCAACCAAGAATAGTTTCTAGACTATTAGCAAAAGGTTTTTGCTTACCTAAGATGTTTTAGAATTAAGTCGACAAACTGTGCTTAATTCTTCAATGATTTTAGGATCTTGGAATCATTTTATTCACACCTGCCGGAACAATATAATCGAATAAAATGCTAATAACTTGTTTGAATTGCATGGTTGCTTTAATTTCAAGTTATTATTCATGATAAATGTTTAGACTTTGCATGCTTCAATGTATGTTTTAATTATTGTTTATAATTAAATATCTTGCACTGCAATAAATCCTTTTAGAAAGGTAACAGTAAATTTCCTCGATTGGTAGTGAATCCAAGAACGATTCACGGAAAAGAGAGAAAGTGAGCAATTTAAAATGTACGTTTCTATATCGACTTTTATGGTTGTTTTCGAATATCAAAATCGAATGGCAAACCAATTGGTGCTTGTGAATTCAAAATACACTGTAGTTTTGAAATCATGAAGCATTGAGTTTAATACGCTCAGCTTTACCAATGGTTAACAACCTAATATCTTTGTCCATTTAATTCTCGAATGAGTCTAGTCCCTAGACATTCGAATAGATCGATGCTTAGAGAACTTTAGAAGCTTCTGGTAAGATCATCTAGTTGAAACAAAATATTCAACATAAATTAAAATGGTAAAGAACCTTGTTGGTGACATTGGACATGTCTAACAAAATATAAAAGTCAACACTAAAGAATTTAATTCTTAAGACTATAAGAAAAGGTACAAGAAATAGGAAAACGAGGAACAAATGAAAGGAATTTACGATTTCGTTTCTACCTATAAGTTTATGTTTAAAGAGAAGTGACCTAGCAATCAAACTTCCTTGGTATCATATACCGCTTGAGGTTCTTACTTCGGTAATAACTCAAACAATGGAAGCTAGGATACACTAATGACCTACAAGTGGGAAATGAAGCATGGCAATGCTACATTAGTTGTAGGGTCATCTAGTTTGTTTTAAGTCCTTTCAAAGGCTGGAACTAAATGGCTATTTTGTTCCATAATCAGCATACCTAAATTTCTGTTTTCAAACACAGGAAGACTCACATTCAAGAAAAACAAAAACAATGTTTGTTTGTTTATTTGAATGAAATGGTCAATTACAGGTTGAGTCAATATGCTTGATTAAAACAAACAACTCTTTAAAGAACTTTACTAGGTTCAAATCAAACCCTTGATTTGAGTTCCATTAATCTTTGGCATTGTTGCTTAGACCATATCAACAAGTTAACATTCATAAGCTCTATTTTGATAGACTTTTTGAAAGTTGGTTGATTTCTAGATCAACTTAAGACAAGCTAGTCTTACTTGTTGAAAGTAACAAAGAATATGAACTATTGTTAGAACGCCTAGACGATAGAGTTCAAAGCTAAAGAAAGGTTTTATGACTTTATTATTTCACATGGATTTGAGTGAATATAGGTTTATTTACTCAAATGTGATATAAGTTGAATCTGTTTGGCTAGTTCAAAGATTCAGAAGTATAAAATCCACTTGGCAAGAAATCATAAAGATCTAGGTTAGATCATGTTAATGATTACTTGAGACCAAATATGATCATCAATGATTGTGTGTTGTAATTTCACAATCTAGCTCCATAAGATATGGCATATCTACGTTGGAATGATCGAAGTCAATTAGTACTTGATTCGATCAATGATGAATCATAAAGACTTTTCCTATAATTTCTAAAACAAAATGCTCAACTACCACCAAACTAAACCAAATTCGTCAAAGCTATTGAAAAGTAATTTCAGAATATCTTTTCATAATATATCTAAAGAGTTCCTAAACTCAGTGGGAGCTTACTGTTTGTTATTCAACAAACTAAGGCCCAAGTATAGATATATGTTTCATTGTGATTTATTCAAATGAAACACAAGGGTATTGTTTCTACCACGAATTTTTTGAGAACATAATGTTTGTTTGCTCGAAATAATGTCCTTTTGGAGATTCGTTTCCAAAATGACAAGTGGGAGAAAATAGACCTCGAAAGTTTTCGAGGCGAACAACAAACATAAACGGACATTCCGGAGGCTTTTCGAAGTGCTTCAGAAAATCCGAACTTATTCTTTAAAGACTTTAGAAGTGGCTTTAAAGAATAGACATCTCTTAGAAGACTTTACAAGTGCTTCAAGGAGAACAGAATATTCAAAGGACTTTCAAGTGGCTATTGATATTCTATTGTTTGATGTTCTATACCCAAGTAGGCATAGAATTCAAGTCACTGAAACTATGAGATTCTTCTATTAGATAGTGAAGAAACATAGAGATCAGGTCAATGAAACTATGAGATTCTTCTATTAAATAGTGAAGAAACCTACAACTTGCAGTCAAACTATTATCATGTAGATTAATGAGTTTGTGACTTGTAAGAAAGCTATGACGAAACCCAGATTCCCTAAAATGGTTAGAGGCTATATATAGACTCAAATGTTTTAAATGGTTAGAGGCCATAAAACATACTCAATGTTTTGATGACAAAATTGAAATTTTGTTGATTTGCAAGAATAGTTTCACACCTATTGGTTGCAAGTTTGTTTTAAGGATAAAAACCATCAAACATGGAATTGTGTTCACACACAAAGCTAGATTAGTTGCTAAAGGTTACAAGCAAATTCATGGCATGGATTGTGTTGAAACCTCATGCAAAATCGTAATGCTTAAGTCTATAATTCAAGCAATGATTGCATATTGGTACATATGGCAATTGGATGACAAAACGTATTCCTCAATCAAATGATGGAATATAATATGTACATGGTATGTCATAGAATTTGTGGATCCAAATAAATGCTTGAAAAGGAAAGCTAGCTTATAAAATCTAAGTACAGATTTAAGCAAGCAATTGGGAATTGGAACTGTATTTTAATGAAACTAATAAGTATTTTAGTTTCATAAAATATACATGATTCTTATAGATATATAAGAAGTTTAGTGGGAGTACTTAAAACTTAATTGGTCCTATGTGTATCACACACATATCTCTCTATTGTGAAATAACATTCAAATGCTAATGACTTAGATTTGAAATTATTCATCAATAATGGACCATGGCGAAACTTAGTACATATTGGGTATTAAGATCTATTTACAAAGATCTTATAATATTGTTTTAGATTAAGTAATGGCATTTACTAAATCAAACACGAAAGTCTCCATTGGAGATATTCAACCCATGTGAATAAATCTAAGTAAAGGATGTTTGAACTATGTATAAGCATTTACTAAGTTAAACATCAAAGAGATTCTTAACCTATATTATATGTCAAAGAATTTAGCTGAATTTAGTATCTACTGAAACTAGATAAGCTAAATTTACATGAATAGAATTCAATTGGGAAATATTCTGCAAAAGAATTTATCATGTATGATATAATATGAGGATCGCCAAAAACGTATCGTATGACTTTAGGCATGACGAACATATACCAATCTCTATTGATCTAAGTGAAGATCAACTAGATTGAGATCAAGAATACTTATGGTGCTTGAAAAGGTACATAGGAATAGTTCTTGATTCAAGGAAATAAAGATATGCTAAATATTGATGCTACACGCATAAACACTGGCAAAGGATCAAGCAAGATTCCCTTGGAGTTAACCATTGACAAGGACGAGCTATAGAGCATCGTGTTTTGAAAATGGCAACATGGGTTGGAGACCATGAGTTGTTGCGTGGGAAATTAAAATAATAATTTCTATGTTCTAAGATATAGTTGGAGAATCTTCCACATATCTATGAACTGCCTGGATAGGTAAATCCAAACAAAGCATCACTAGCAACCTATACAGTTGAAGTAAAAGTAATTATTGCCTAAGCAGCAATAAAACAGGGTTGTTTAAAGTTCTTCACTGAACTTGGGTAGATCACCTATCTGCTGGCTTGATGGTTCTTCATTGAAAAATGCGTAGAACCACTCTTGAAGCAAGAAAAACGTCTGCTAACTTGATGGTTATTCATTGCAAAATGAGTAAAACCACCATCGAAGTAAGAAAGACTAGATCACATAATAAACAAACTCGAAAAGATCTTATCATCATATCTCGAAGAACATTCGATGAAAAGGATATTAAGATTGGCAAAGCATGATAACTAAACCTATGCAACAAGTGAGAAGCAACACTCACGTTGTAGCACTGGAAATCAAGCATAGCTTTGAATTCCATGAATTGTTTTAGAAGATGGGTTTGAGGCCCATGGTTATAAAACATTGGGGTTGAACATTTATCATATATGAAATGTATTTTCATATTCCATTTAATCTTGGTTTAGTATTAAATGATGAGTCCCTTCAAATTTGACGATATATTCAAGATAGACTGTCAGGACCAGTCCTGTGACTAAGAAATGTCTATCAAGTGAACTTGAATGTCAAAGGTTGAAAATGGTCCCTAGTCGGAGTTTTCTATAAAATTGGACGCATAGAAAACGTTAGACGATTAGAATGCAAGATGACTAGTAGTTCTGTTTCTTGAACTATGTGGACATGGCAATGTCATAATCATTTGCATAGATACTTACTTTGGGAAGATTAGTATCGGACAAGACCTATGAAACTTTACTGTAAGAGATGAAAGTCTGTCATAAGTAAATTTCATTAAATTATTAGACACTAAATCCTCAATACCTGAGTGATTTGAGATTACTTGTTTGAGAACTGGTTGCTTTGACGTTGACCAACCGTCGCACCGTAAAAGGAGGCTATAAAGGCAACGCTCAGGTAATCACCTATCAAACGAAGTCTTATCTCAAGATCGCAAGATTGGGATTGTCCTCCCATAAATCGGGATGAGATGCTTAAAAGTTGTACAAGGCCACTCGGAGAGCTAGAAACTGTGAAATGCATGGCCGTGCTCGGATGAATCATAGGCTATGATTATCTGTTTATTTGATCAGTTGAACTCTGAAACCGAGGAACACCTCTGGACATAATAAGGATGACAACTCTTACCTTATGTTCAAGAGCAAGCACCGAGCGACAAAGGAATTAGGAAATGCACACTTGTCCCTAAGGACAAGTGGGAGACTGAAGGAAATAATGCCCTTGGTCCAAGTATGCATTCTATGTTAAGTCTAATAAATGCGGTTCAGTATTAATTAACAAGTTAATAATTCAGTGAGATCAAGTGAACTGAATGCCTAGCTAGAGGCCGCTTCAGTTCAAGTGGAATTAATGATATTAATCCACAGCTTACTCTTGACTGAACCCGTAGGGTCACACAAATAGTACGTAAACGGATCAAGTATTTAATGGCATTAAATACTCCATCTATGAATATTCGGAATCGACGGATCTTGGTTTCAGTGGGAGCTGAGATCGTCACAGGCAAGAAATGAATACTCCGGAAACGATGATATTGCCGGAAACGGAAATATGGATCGTATCGGAAATATAAATATTATCCAAGTCGTAGATGTTGCCGGAAACGGAAACATGGTACGTATCGGAAAATAGTATCGGAAATGGAAATATTGCCAGAATCGAAAATATTGCCGGAAACGGAAATATTGTCAGAATCGGAAATATTATCGGAATCGGAAAATAATTCCGGAAACGGAAATATTAAATATTTGTTCGAAACGGAAATTAATTCCGGAATCGGAAATGTTAAATATTGTTCGTATCGGAAATGAATTCCGGAATCGGAAATTTAATCGGAAGCGTATCGTAAGAATAAGCATCGGACAAGGCCTGCCGGACGAGGGCCCAGCACGAAGCCAGGCCATCGCCCAGCAAGCCAAGCGCGCCACACGAACAGCCAAGGCCACGCCAGGCCCAGCGCAAGGCCAGGCCCAGCAGGCCGTGGCAGCGCGCACAGCGCGCGCAGCGCGCGCAGGTGCTTGCGTGGGCTTGTAGCTCGCGTAGGCCTCGCTGCGTGGGCTGCTGCTCGCACGCACGCGCATGGGCTGCCCATCGTGGCTGCCGTGTGTGTGTGCGTAAGTGTTTATGTTCATGCACGATTCCTAAAACGTGCAGAGTTCGGTTAATGATTAAATTCCTAATTCTATTTGATAAATTAATTAATTAGAGTTCTTGTAGGATTCTAGGTTTAATTAATTCGTATCTGAATAGGATTCCAATTCCCTTTCCATACCCCTATAAATATGTGGCCTGGGTTCACAATTTATAACGAGTTTTTTCAAGTATTCAAAGTGAGTTTTTGAGAGAAAAATTCAGTCACACATCTTGCTCAAAAGTGCCGAAAATTCTAGTACCTTAAGGGCGATTCTAGTTGGTCAATCTTAAGGCGGATCCGGACGTGCTGTGGACTATCTACGGAGGGACGACACTTGGAGTCCTAAAGACTTGTTCTTGTTCGGTTCGGGCGCAGCTAGGGAGGGCACGCAACAAAGAGTATGCATCTAAATTATGCTATATGATTATGTGTAAATAATATGTATTCCTGGGTTAATGGTTGTTTCCGCATGATTTATGTAATATCATATGTATCATAACCTAACACGTGCAGCACTTGTTGAATGATCCGCATCAAGATATTGCAGATGAATGGCAAGAAGGGTTTCAGCACGTCCTTCAAAAGATCTCGACTCACCCATGAAAGGACGCACTCTGGAGAAGGAGAGTCGGCATGTAAAAGAAGAACGTCCAGGAAGACGGACGACACAAGCTTCACAGAAGAACGATGAAACTCAGGGTCATCACTCTCTCAAGATTCCTAGCAGGCAGCATGAGAACGTCACCTTGAGAAAGAATTGTCGCAGCACTGAGGTGAAAAGAAGGCGAAGGAGGTCATCAACTAGAGGCTCCTTTATGTTCAACACGGCTCTTGAAAACATTCTCTTGGCTGAGGGACCGAGTCTGGGAATAGAACCGTCCACCCGACGACTGGCCACCTCCAGCCAACAGGCCCCGTTCTGTGCTTTCCACAAAGATGAAGGACACGACACCCAAAACTGTCGGATGTTGAGGAAGATATTAAGTGATCATGCAGCTGAAGGACGCCTCCACCAGTACATTCATTTAAAGGACGCAGACAAAGAAACAAGTCTCCCCTCCAAGAAGTATTCAGACGAAGAAGTTATGGTAATATTAGGGGGGATAGCTGTAGGAGAACCATGTAAGGAAGGACGGCAAGCAGGTCCATCTGATCTTCGCCCCGCACAGATGAATCTACCCTCTGTAGAAATTTCCAAAGACGATTACAGAAGGGCGGCAGCACCATATGACGATGACCCTCTGGTTCTAGAAATTAAGGTGGCTAATCTCAAAGTGAAGAGAGTACTGGTGGACACGGGGAGCTCGCCTGACATAATCAGTCTGCACTGTTTGCAGAAATTGAAGCACGATCCTGAAGCCATAGAAAAAGTATTCGGGCCCTTGGTAGGATTCGGAGGAATCATCGTTCGTCCAATTGGCTCCATCTTACTCCCGGCCTCCATTGGAGTTCCCCCAGTGACCAAAGAAGGCGTCATCCGGTTTATAATTGTAGCAAACCTCACCGCTTTCAATATCATACTTGGCCGTCCAACACTCAACGACCTAAAAGCTGTGATCGTTCCTCATTTACTACTGGTCAAATTCGTAGGAAGTAACGGACGCGTTGGGTCCCTCTATGGAAATCAACAGCTGGCCAGGGATTGTTACTTATCGACATTAGAGCCACCGGCCTGGGGAGCCTCTCCGAAGGAAAACGAGCAAGCTAAACCTCTGACAAACCGTCGTAAAACTCGAGAGACACCAACAGAGCACAATGTAGAAAGACGACCTGAGCCAGTGGGAGCACACTATGCCATAATTCTGGACTTAGCGGACCCGTCTCGTACGGTCCCCATTGGGATTCCCCCTAACGACCCCATATCGACAGCATTAGTGAAACTGCTCCGAGAATACAAAGAAATATTTGCCTTCACGGTAGAGGAGATGCCAGGCATTGATCCGGCGGTAGCCGTGCACAGGCTAAATGTGGATAGCGCTATAAAGCCAGTACGCCAGAAGAAAAGGAATCATGGAGAGGCAAAAAATTTGGCCGCCGCTGCTGAGGTTAAAAAGCTCATGGACGCAGGCTTCATACGTCCATGTCAGTACCCAGACTGGGTGGCTAATGTAGTACTGGTACCCAAGCCCAATGGGACATGGAGGATGTGTGTCGATTACACCAATCTCAACAGAGCCTGCCCCAAGGACAGTTTCCCACTGCCAAAAATAGATCGACTCGTCGACTCAACGGCGGGGCATGCCATGATGAGCTTCATGGACGCCTACTCCGGATTTCACCAGATCCCTTTGTGGCCCAAAGATCAAGAGAAGACGTCATTTGTCATGGAACAAGGATTGTACTGCTACAAAGTAATGCCGTTCGGTTTAAAAAAATTCCCCAGCCACCTTCCAACGGTTGGTGAACACGGTTTTCGCGAAGCAATTGGGGAGGAATATAGAAGCCTATATCGATGATATGATTGTAAAAAGCAAGCAAAAGATGGATCACCTCGACGATTTGCGGGAAACCTTTGAGACCCTCAGGACATACCAAATGAGACTCAATCCAAATAAGTGCATATTCGGGGTATCCTCTGGCAAGTTCCTTGGCTTCTTGATTGATGAAAGGGGCATTGAGGCAAATCCGGACAAGGTACAGGCCGTCATTAATATGACGTCGCCGAGGACGGTCAAAGATGTGCAACGCCTAACTGGATGTCTTGCCGCCTTGGGACGATTTTTATCTAGAGCCGGAGACAAGTGTCATTACTTTTTCAGTACCATCAGAAAGGGGACCCAGTTTGAATGGACGCTGCAAGCAAAGACCGCCTTCCTCCGTTTAAAAGAACATCTGCACACTCTGCCACGGCTGGTCAGCCCCCTCTCAGGAGAAGTTCTGTATCTGTACCTTGCCATCTCAGAGTACGCACTAAGTGCCGTCTTGCTTACAGAAAGGGATGGGACGCAACTACCTGTCTACTTTGTCAGCCACATGTTGCAGAATGCCGAACTCAAATATCCAACTGTTGAAAAATTCGGCTTCGCTCTGTTCTTGGCTAGTAAGAAGCTTCGTCCATACTTCCTGGCTCATCGCCTGATAGTGTACACAGATCAACCTCTAAAGCGGCCATTTGCCAATCTGGAGGCGTCCGGAAGAATGCTCAACTAGGCAATTGAGCTTAATGCCTTTGATATTTCGTATGAGCCGCGGAAGGCAATAAAGGGACATGCATTTGCTGACTTCATTGCGGAGCTGACCAAGCCACCCTATTTGAAGAATGAAAAAACCCAGTGGATAGTTCACGTGGACGGCTCTGCCACCCAAAATGGGTCGGGATCCGGCATTATCTGCGAATCACCAGAAGGGGATGTCTATGAATATGCAATGCGTTTTAACTTCCAGGCGTCAAACAACGAAGCTGAATACGAAGCCTTGAGATGCGGAATTCAAATGAGCAAAGCAGCAGGGGCGACAAACGTCCTGGTTTTATCTGATTCACAGTTAATCGTCAGTCAAGTAAAAGGAGAATATGAGGCCAAAGATGACGCCATGATAAAATATCTGGAAAAAGTCCGCCAGGAAGTTCAGCAGCTGTCTAACTTTGAGATACAACATACACCCCAGTCTGAAAACAACAAAGCAGGCGCTCTGTCCAAACTAGCAAGCTCAGCGTCTTGCGATATGCCACGTCATGTGTTTTGGGAAGTAAAACAGCTCAAAAGCATTGACGCCTCGAGGACAGACATCCTAGACCGAACAGCCACCTGGATGGATGATATTGTTAATTTCAAAATGAATGGAGTACTCCCTGATGATCCCAAGCAGGCAAAAATATTACAAAGGAAAAGTACCTGGTTTGAGATATGGAATGTGACTCTGTACAAAAAAGCTTTCTCGTGGCCTCTTCTTCGCTGCGTAACCCCCGAGAAGGGGCATGAAGTACTAGAAGATCTTGATCAGGGATTATGCAGCTCTCACATAGGAGGGAGGGCCCTGGCAGAAAAAGCCCTAAGAACTGGATACTATTGGCCCACTCTAAAAGAAGACGCTCTTGACTTGGTTAAGCGGTGTGATAAATGTCAACGATATTGCTCAACTAAGTCGACGGCCAGCACAGAGACTGACACCAATCACCAGCCCTATACCATTTGCCAAATGGGGGATGGACTTATTAGGTCCCTATACGACAACACCAGGTGGATTGCGTTATGTGATAGTTGCCGTCGACTATTTCACCAAATGGGTAGAAGCTGAAGCTTTGGAAAACACTAAGGCTCAAGATGTGAGAGCATTCATCTGGAAAAACATCATCACAAGATTTGGCGTGCCTCAGTCTATTGTCTTTGACAACGGGCCGCAATTCAAGACGCCCAAATTGGAAGATTGGTTGGCTGACCATGGTATCACAACATGTTTTTCATCAGTGGGACGCCCCCAAACTAACGGACAAGTAGAAGCATTCAACAAAATCATCTCTGAAGGGATGAAAAAGAAGCTTGATAAGGCGAAGGGCTTATGGGCCGACGAGTTACCCAATGTTTTATGGTCTATACGGACCACGGCAAAAAACTCCACAGGAGAAACACCATTCTTGTTAGCTTATGGAGCTGAAGCCGTCCTACTCATTGAAATGTGTGAACCAACTCTGCCCGTCATGTTATTTGATGAAGACGCCAATTGGGAAATGATGAAGGCGGCCCTGGATTTCTTGCCAGAAACAAGAGGAAACGCGGCTCTGCGACAACAGCTATACAAACTCCGAATGACGAGGGAGTACAACAAAAGGGTCTCTAGAAAAATATTAAAATTTGGAGATTTTGTGCTTAGAAAGATGGAAGTCGTTGGACGCGCCAATGAGCAAGGGAAACTCACTCCTACTTTGGAAGGTCCATATGAGATTTAGAAGAGGTTCGAGACGGAACATACCGGATCCAAGACATGCAGGGGCGTCCGAATTTGCGTACATGGAATGCAGATAACCTCAAGAAGTACTTTTTCTAGATTAACATTTATGTTATCCTGATCAACTGTTTTGTAAAGACGTCCAAAACATAGACGCACCATGTAGCATGCTTTAACATTAAATGATAAATTCCCTGCAAGCCGGCCTTGCTAGGAAACCTTTATGACAAATATGTTACCAAATTTCTTGGAGAAGTGCAAACTAACATTCTCTCAAGAAGTAAAGACTAGTCGTCTAAAGGCCTAAGAAGTGGCCCAGATTAGCACCCTCACTAGGCTGATCACCTAGAACACAGGGGTCACACATTTCTCAAATAGCTATATAAAGTAGCTAAAGACCTCGGCAAAAAGACCAAGGCAAGCATTTGACGTCTCAATTTAGGGGCGTCAGCCATAATCATAGAATCAATCACAAATAAACAGAGATGACAAAAGCTAAAGAGCAAAAAGCGTTCAAAATACGCCTAGTCATTCCGAAAAAAATTAGTCATAATTACAAAATTATGCACATGGTGCCACTAAGCAAGGCGTCACAAAAACAAGCCCAAAATAAATACAAGGCGCCTAGAATCCCTCATTCATCTTCATCGCTAGGAACAAACTCAGGAGGAGTGCGTCCTTCCTTCTGAACCTTCTCCACCTCAATTTGATAGGTGAGGAACTTCTCAAACCAGCTGAAGGGGCGTTCACTGGCAAATTCAGCATTCCATGCAAGCTCCATGCCCCTTCGAGTTGATTTCTCACCTAGCATGACCGACTGGTCGAGAACACTCTTTGACGAGGAAACCTCCTTGCGAGCCGCCTCCAACTGGGCCTCCAACTCCTTAAACTGAGTCTCAAGACGAGAAACTTCAGCTTCCTTCTCCTTGATCTTCTCAGAAAGCTTCTCCATTTGAGAAAAGTTCTGATCGATTTGTTTAAGGCGGCCCGCATTCTCATCACGTTGGGAGGTCAGGGACTTGGTCACAGCGTCAATCTCCTCCTGCCTCTCAAAACGAAGTTTCTCCAGCTCGGTGAAATGCTGATCGCCGCACTGACTGGCCAGAAGACGGTGTCGAGCCTCTTCATGCACCAAAGCAGTGCGCCACTTCTTTAGCGAGTCCAACAGGATAAACATCTGCACAAAACAGCAAGAGTATAAAACAAAAGAAAAACGAGAATATACAAATAATGAAGGCATAATGAAACTCACATCCAGTGCCGAAGACTGCATGGCGGCAAGCTGATTCTCGGCCGCCTCAGGAAGGGTCTCAGCATACTTGGGAGGAATAGCATTGCGCATCAAAGTCATTATCCTCCTCCTGTCATGAGAGTTAAACCCGCCTGAAGAAGGGATCTGATCCATTTCAGCATCAATGTCTTTCTGAGGGTCGGGTATTTCTATGGGAAAAACAACGGCTTTAGAATATCTGGGAGAGACTATAGAACTGCTAGACGAGGAACGGCAGGTGGTTACGATGTTGGAGTAAAACTTACCCCCAGAATTCCTAGCCCTTTCCGCCGCCTCCAGAGGAATATTCCGGCGGACGGCTTCAGCAATTCCCTCAAGAGGATCAACTGCCGCTCCAGCTTTCTGAGAGCTAGGGGAAGCGGATGCAGTCTGAGGGACAGCAAACACCTTGGACGCCTTCGAAGCCGTTGACTTGAAGACGGGTTTCCCTGTGCCGCCAGCCCTGCGCTTGGAAGAAGGTGCCGCGTCAGTGACCGCCTTCCTTGAACTCTGAAGAAACAAAAACACATAAGTTGAAAACATCAAAGGAAATCACATACTTAGGAAGGCTTGAACAATACCTTCTTCTCCTCAGCAGGAGGAGGATGAACCATCTGCTCTGGGACGGCTTGTTCAGCCGCCTTCTGACGCTGCAAAGCCTCAAAGTACCTTCGCCAGCCAGGACGGCATATCCACCCGGCCTTTGGATTCATAATCCAGCTTCTCCATGGCCGCGTCTGAAAATAAAGTAAAGACATGAGTAAAGTTTTGATTAAACAGTGAAAGATCTGAAGTATAGATACATTACCTCTCGGCATATACGGACACAAGCCCACAGCCGAGAAGAAAACGGGGTCGGCCAGTTGTTCCAAATGAGGCAACAACCCCTCGGGTATGTAAGCCGTCTTGTCCTTAACTATGAGCGGCTTGGCCTTGAACAAAGACGAGACCCGATTCCAGAGAGCGGCGGAAACCGGAGGAAAAGAGCTGCTTTTTCCAACAAAGTTGGGCTTAAGAGACCAACGTCTCATCCGCTCGCACATCTCCAAGTTGGTGGTTTTGATAACCACCCACTTCTTTCTCCAGTGATGCCACTTGGACGCCTTGCCCATCACCGTCCGATAAGCTCCCTTGTAAGTAAGAATCAGCCAACCCGCGGCAGCTTTGGGAACTTGAGACATGGAGGCGATCCTCAGGAATGTTGGGAAGGAGGGAGTAATATCCTCCAGCTCACAACGGGCAATATAACCAAACACACCAGCTCGAGAGTTGGGAGACATTTGGTTCAGACCAATGTTGAAGCCGTCCAACAACTCCACCACAAAAGGGTGAGGTGGGAATCTCATGCCGGGCTTCAGAAAGCTGGTGCAGTCCCCTTCCACTAGTCTCTGAATCTGTACACGGCAAACTCCCCTTCCACTAGTCCAAA
This sequence comes from Spinacia oleracea, assembly GCF_020520425.1. Lineage (NCBI taxonomy): Eukaryota > Viridiplantae > Streptophyta > Magnoliopsida > Caryophyllales > Amaranthaceae > Spinacia > Spinacia oleracea. Next base: position 73,208,651 of record NC_079490.1, read on the forward strand.
GCTGGTGCAGTCCATGCCAGCCGGCATGCGGAACTTATACTCGGAACCCAGATTCAGAGACTTCCCATAATCCCTACCCTTGACGGTGAGGAAAGTCAGCCACGGCTGAAGTGGAAAGATCTCGCTGGGGTGGAGGTGACCTTCCTCTCCACCTGACGTGCCCGCCGGCGCGACGTCGACGCGCGCGTTTAACGGGACGTCCTCCTCCATGGGAGAAGAAGATTCTCCTTCGAATTCCGGATCATCTTCTATTCGCACCATGATACCCTGCACAGGCTGAAGACTTGGCTCAAGACGAGGGGGATTACTTGAAATGAGAAGACGTCAAAAGGGAAGGTTGACGCCCTCAGTTTGATGTAGCCCTCACCTCATTAAGAAAAGAGAATTGGGAAGGATCAAAATCAACAAACAAATTTTTCCAAAGAAAGCATTACCTGATAGATCGAAGAGAGTTTTTGAAGAAACTTGATGAAGAACTACAAGAACAGGATTTTGAAGATTATGGCGGCGCTACAGTGGCTCTTGGTGGATGTTAGACGCCAGAAATCGCCTTCTCCTATGGCTCTCAAATGATCATTAGAAATGAGGGGGAAAATCACTCAAAATGGTCACTTATTTATAGAGGGGTAAGAAATGATTACCCCTGCCACGCGTCGTCACCTCATTGAACAATCCAAGAGCAGTGAAAACTAACGTCCGTTTTCTCCCCTCATGAGGGGCAAATGATGTGGGCTTAAATAGTTGCCACCTTAAAGCCAAGGAGGTCAAGATAGCTAGGCAAACGAATCCATGGCCCAAGCCCAAAAAGCAGGCCTGGACCTGGGAATTCAGGGAAACCAAAGGAACAGCCTTTAGTTAAAGAAGCTCACAACCTCCGACCCAACTTGCTGAAAGGCCTTTTTGGCAACAGGACACGTGGCCCTTATCCAAAGGAGCACACCTCCCATAGATGGGGGTGAGGGATCATCTCCCCAAAAACCCTAGCACTATAAATTGTGCAGATCCCTAGGTAAACGAATCAAACAATTTATTCCCACCAACTTAGCATTAACTTTGCTCTGCCCTCTCTCTACCAATTATTTCTCTCTCTAGCATATACTTACTTAAGCATTGGAGGGAATATTCCTACGGGAATATTCTTGTTTTGCAGGTTACCAGAAGTTCGTGCCAGGTCATACTTGATACCTCCGAGGAACGCGTGACACGTCATCACCGTAAAAGATCCCACAACAGGACTGTTGTTTGTGGAAGCTGTTATCTATTGTTATGTTTATTTAACGGTTGGGTATAATAACCGCTCTATATTCCTTCTCCATTTATTTAATTTAGGAAGGGAATAGAGCACGCTTATCTCTTATCACTATACTTTATGACTGGGTATATAAAACGCTTCTTTAACCCGTTTTATAAACTTTATAGCGCGCTGAGTTGAAGAACGCCTCTAAGGCGTCCTATAACGTGTATTTCAACAGTACTCTTTGCCCCTTTTTGTAGTGCTGCAACAAGTCTAGAATTTTGCCAAATTTTACACCTTTGTTGCAGCGTACATATATATATATGTACGCTGCAACAAAACACTTTTGGCTGGAAAATTTTAATCTTATTTAGGGATGAGTGCCTTGCACCAAATATAGAAACCTGTCACAACAATAATAATATTGCAACCTGTATATCAATTATAAAAACAATAACTGGTGTTTTGTATATTTTATATCCCAAAACAAAGTGTATGTTGTACATTTAAATATATGTATTCCAATTTCAACGTACGCATACATTTTAATATAAAAGATTGTTCTATAACATCTAAACCAACTCGATCAAACGCGCTCAGGCCAATAATAAATACTTGCTGGTTAAAAAATTATCCCATTGCTCATTAACCACATCAATTTCCTCACTAGCCATAAGGCGCATTCCTCGTAGTATAGACCTTGAAAAACAAAAATTTGATGGGAGCATTAGACTAACTGTCATTTTAGTCTAAATATGATCTATACCGACCCAATGAGCCTTAAATGTGCATAAATAGATTGGAATGAGTATTGAAAACTTTAAAACTAAGCATATTAATCATGTAATATGTTTGAAATAAGTCATTAGGTTCTTTAGTTCAAAGTTGGAACGAAAATGTCATTTTAATCTAAGTATGACCTATAACGAACCAATGAGCCTTAAATGTGCGTAAATAGATAGAAAGGAGTCTTGGAAACTTAAAACTAAGCATATTAATCATGTAAAGGGTTTAAAATGAGTCTTTAGGTTCTTTAGTTCAAGATTAGGAGTGAAAATGTCTCATTTTAGCCTAAATATGACCTATAACGACCAAACAAGTCTCAAACGTGCATAATAGATCGTATTGAGTCTTGAAAAGTTAAAAATAATCATATGAATCATGTAATAAGTTTGAAATTAGTTTTTAAGTTTGTTAGTTCAAAGTTGGGAGCGAAAATGTCATTTTAGCCTAAATATGACTCATAACGGCCAAAGAAGTCTCGAATGTGCATAAATAGATTGGATTAAGTCTTGGAAAGTTAAAACTAATCATATGAATCATGTATTGAAGTTTGACATGAGTTTTTAGGTTCGTTAGTTCAAAGTTGGGAGCGAAAATGTCATTTTAGCCTAAATATGACCTATAACGGCCAAACAAGTCTCAAATGTGCATAAATAGATTGGATTGAGTCTTGGAAAGTTAACACTAATCATATGAATCATGTAGTAAGTTTGAAATGAGTTTTTAGGTTCGTTAGTTCAAAGTTGGGAGCGAAAATGCCTCATTTTAGCTTAAATATGACCTATAACGACCAAACAAGTCTCAAATGTGCATAAATCGATTGAATTGAATCTTGGAAACATAAAACTAATCATATTAATCATGTAATAAGTTGGATGTGAGTCCTGAAGTTCGTTAGCTCAAAGTTGGGAGCGAAAATGTCATTTTAGCCTAAATATGACCTATAATGGCCAAACAAGTCTCAAATGTGTATAAATAGATTGGATTGAGTCTTGGAAAGTTAAAACTAATCATATAAATCATGTAGTAAGTTTGAAATGAGTTTTTAGGTTCGTTAGTTCAAAGTTGGTAGCGAAAATGTCATTTTAGCCTAAATATGACCTATAATGGCCAAACAAGTCTCAAATGTGTATAAGTTTGAAATGTGTATAAGATTGGATTGAGTCTTGGAAAGTTAACACTTATCATATGAATCATGTAATAAGTTTGAAATGAGTCATTAGGTTCTTTAGTTCAAAGTTAGGACCGAAAATGTTAATTTAGTCTCGTTTGATCGTTATATGCCAAAAAAGGCAAACTGATGACAGATTACTAGTCAGTGACATCATAAGTGGGATGTCAGGACTTGTTATCTTACTCTAGCTAGACAATTGACCCTTAATTTGGTTTGCTAATAATACCGCGTAATCCAACCAACTTGCTAATAATACTCTATATAAATGCAGCAATCCAAAATGGGGTGAAATCCGTGAAAACAATAGCACATTAACACCATAAATGGTATAGAAATCCATATAGTCTTATACTCTATATCGATTTTTCTGATTCCTGATAATAAAAATAAAACAAATTCATCACCTACATCGAATCTACAGATGAAATAGAGGTTATAATGAAGTAATGGTTGGTACCTGAAGTTTACTGATAACTTCTTGTTGTTCTGTTTCTCGCCTCGAAGCAGCATCTGATGCTCGTTTTAATTCTTCTTCAACCTTGGACAGAACTCTTTGTATTGAAGCTTTCAGATCTGCAGCAGCCTTTTCTCGCTATTCTCTTCTTTCGTCACGCTCTTCATCTAGCTGTGTTTTCAGTTCAGCTATAGATGCCTTCTGGCGCAACAAGCAAACCATAAAAAAGTTACTTTCTGTCTTGGACAATTACACATTTACACAGAATTGCTTAGCCCTACTTTAGACTACAATCAACAAATTCTTCTTGTAGCAGGAGAAAACAGGAAGAGAAAGAAAAGGACATAAAAAGAAGTTTCCCCTTGTACCTTTTCTTTGTCAAGATCTTTCCTCATTCTTCTCGTTTCACTTTCAAGTTCTTCCATTCGCTAAATAAGAAGTGCAAAAGGGAAACTAATCAGCTATGGAAAAGAAAATGTCATCAGCAATCAGCATTAGATTGACAAATGAAGTTGGATATAGCACAAAAATACATACTGTTGTTTTGAGAGAAGAAGACTGTTGTTTGACTAATACTTGAGCCTCAAGCTGGCGAACTCTGTTGTCAGAGAAGACGAATTTCTGTCTAGTGTCTTCCTGTTATGAGACAAAATTTAAGTAACGCAAGATGTAACTGATGCAACTCCCCCCGCCCTCAACCCCAGAACAAAAAAGGCCCAAAAGATAATAAAGTGTTATGGCCTTTTTCTCTTATTGAAAAAGCAGACATAAGAAAGGCCCATACCAATTCAAGATATTGACAATCAGAGCCTTTATTCTTACAACCGCATACAAAATAAACATACGCTAAAAGATACTGCGTACATATGAAGAGATTCGTTAGTCGTTACCCTAGTCAATTGTACCTGTTAAGCTCTTATTGCTACAATGGGTAAGGAACCTATAAGGCTATAACTAGAAAGGGTTTTCCTCTTTGAGATGCCACACATCAAGCAGAAGATCAGAAACTACTTTCAGCCTGTATTAACACACAAACTGTAGCACGAAACATTTAACACATACTATTGACTTTAATTCTGCACTTTAAAAGCTTTCCTCATGGGAATATAGTGGAACTGAAAAGAAACAATCTAGGGATACTGAGAGGTGTTAGAGCTCTGAAGTATCCAACACCGGTGCAGAATCCTACTTGGAGGTGTTCGGTAGACATGAGTAAGGAAAGATAATAGGATAATTGGATAACAGAGCCTAACACTGCAGGAGCTATAACAAATTATTAATCCAGAATTTGACCGATTCTATAATAAAAAAGCTAATTGATATCTACACCAATCAAAGAACTAATGACCATATTGACCAGGCACCACATCGTACTCTACAAAGTACAAAGCTAAGTTTTCATATCTATCCAAGTTAACCCAGCATAAATTTAATCCAAACACAACCACTAGCTCACAAACACCTCAAAAAAAAAAAAGTCAAATTCCACAAAAGTTTAGCTTTTAGCGACTTCATATGCTCCATCAAACTGAGCACAAACAAGACTAAAAAAAATAATACTTTATCAAGAAACCGATAAAATTTCGAAAGACGAAACCAACAAAGGAGCTACCTTTCTCAGCAACCTTAGAGAAAACCAAATCCGCAGACGTCAAAATTAGGGATGCCAAATCAATCCATCTCTCCATCTCCATACATTCCTGCGCTTCCTGGCTTGATCTCGCAACTTGTGCTTGTGCCACCTACAAATCCCCCTCCCCCAAATTCAACAATTAAAACTAAATTAATCAAATTATCAGCAACAGATACATAAATCTCTAAACCCTAATTTAAAACTGGAACGTTTTAGAAGAGAGAAATTACCTCGGTACCGGAGTCGGCCCAAGCAAGCTCTAATTTTCGAAACTAGGGTTTTTTTAGGGCTTGTAAAACGAAACTAAAAAAAATTACTAGTTGTGGCGAGGAGAGTGACGGCCGAGCAAGCACCGGACACCCACGGCGGGGGAGGACACCGAGGAGAGGAGAGTTTTCAGCAACTGAAAAGTCGTGGTTCAGCCACCGGCGAGGATAGCGACGCGACGGGGGAGATGAGGCGAGACTAGACACCCACCAGCGAGGAAAGCGACGCAGGGCCGAGGAAGGGCTGAGTTCGACGGCGACGCAGGGCCGAGCAAGGGTTCGACGGCGAAAAGATTCCACAATGCTTGGAGAGTTGGAGTTGAGCGCGGGGAATGAACTTCTAAAATTTTGAGATATTAGAATTAAGTATTCACGAAATACGAAATCATATTATTGCAGCAACATATTTTGAAACACGGACTTGTTGCAGGATACAATAGCAAGTACGCTGCAACAGTGTCTGGATATTGCTACGGGCTTTAATTTTGTACGCTGCAATAAACAATTTCGCAGCAAACAATAAAAATGTACGTTGCGATAACCCTTTACAGGGTTTGACCCGCGTTGACCGACTGGTTGTTGCAGGGTATTAATGCATGTACGCTGCAACAAGGGGGCTGCAACAGGGGTTTTTTCTACTAGTGTATCTTGATGATGATGGCCTTGCTGAATTGAGGTCAATTCCTTTTAAAGGGGGAGGGGATGATACGGTCATGGATGAAGGTGATGGTCAAGATGACGGTCTTATGCTAACAATTGGAACCAAAGGTGATTTAGGTTCGATGGCTCATTTTGTGTGCATGGTGACTTGGATTATGTGAGTCATTTGATGGTCCGTTTAATCAAGTGTGTTTGATGGTCCGTTTAATCAAGTGCGTTTGATGGTCCGTTTAAGCTTATCTTTATTTGTTTTCATTTAATTCAGTTTAATAAGGGGACAATTGTTTTAATCCTATTTAATTAAGTCTTGTACTTAGCTTTAAATATTGTTGTTTGTAAGGAGGGTTTTAAGCCTTTGTAACCTCCAAATTGGTGACTGAATTAGGAGGCTTTTAGAGCTTTGTAACACCAGTTTTGAAGAATGGAATAAGAAAACCAATTTTGAAGAATAAACACTTATTTTCAGTTTACTTTGAATTATTGATTATAATTCAACATTTTCTTTGTTTTGGACGTGTTTCTTACTCAGAGCTGATTGTGAGTCAATAGGTCTTGCCTTTCAATCACGTTTGACGAGCTATAGGTCTAGCTTGTTAATCAACTATCCTTACTCATACAACGATTTTTTAAACTCGTATACCTAAGAAATAAGTTTTACCCGCCGTATCTGAAGAAGCAAAAGGCTTAGGAATTCATCGAATTGAAGATGGATGGGATGTTTGTAACTGAATACTATTCTATATTCATAGATCTGTCTAGATTTGCACTTGAAGTGGTGGCTACGGAAGAGCTTAGGGCTTAGAGATTCGAAAGTGGACTAACTATGGATCTGCAAGTGATGCTTGGTGGAGAGACTTTTACTTCCCTCGACACCTTGTATGGGAAGGCTGTCCATCTTTATGGACTACAGCAAAGGAAGAATGGAGTAGGTTAAAAGAGGAAGGATGTTGGAAACAAGAATCGAGGTGGTAACCAACCAAAATAACTTTAAGAAGAATAAGGGGAACAATCAGTTCCAGTTCAAGGGGAATGTTGGTGGAAATCGAAACAATTTCCACAACAATAATGGCAATAGGAACCAGTCTGGAGGCAATGGAAATGGAACAAGAGTTTATGAGTGAAGATGTTGCCATACTAATCACCCAGGGAAAGATTGTGATGGAAATCCAGTGATATGTAGGTTCTGTGAGAAGTCTGGCCATAGAGAATTCGAATGTTGGGCCAAGAATGGAAAACCTAACCAGAAGAACTCTCAGAACAACCGGCAGAACAACAACCGGAATAAACACAACCAGAATGGAGGGAACAATGGAAACAATGGTGGAAACCAGAAGTTACCAAGGCGGTAACAATAACAACAATAGTCAGAACAATGGAAAGTCTGGGGAAATTATCAGCAAAATGAGAACAAGAACACTAATGGAAATGCCAATGGAGGTGGCTATAACAAAGGAGTTGCCCAAAGAACGATGAATGTGATCACTAGGCAAGAAGCAGAAACTTCGTCCGACGTCAAAGTCGGTACTTTTTCTATTAACTCCGTTTTAGTTAAAGCATTATTTGATTCTGGTGCGACTTATTCGTATATATCAATGGGTATTATGAAGAAACTAGGCTTGAAGGAACCTGAAGCAATTGAGGTACCCATAGTTATACCAACTGGTAGGATAGTAAAGTGTACCAAGATTTCTAGAGATGTGCCTTTAACCATAGCCAGAACCGTATTCTTATCTAGCCTGATTGAGTTTGAATTGGGAGAACTAGACGTAATTTTAGGTATGGATTGGTTGCCATTGTTCAAGGCCAAGATTGATTGTGAGAAGCAGAAGATTCATTTGAGGTCTACCTTAAGAAAGGTAGTGTCCTATCGTCATTTTGGGAAGCCTAGAAGTGTAGGAATCATCACAGCAATGGAACTCGTGAAGCTAGTCAGTAAAGGAAACCCAGTGTTCTTGTGCAATGTAAGAAACCTTGAGCATGTGATTAAGGATCTACCTGAGGACATTGCAGTAGTGAATGAATTTCTGGACGTGTTTCCGGAAGAGATCCCGGGAATGCCGCCCAACCGACTGATTGATTTTACTATAGATTTAGTGCCTGAAACCGCGCCTATATCGAAAGCTCCGCATCAAATGGCTCCAGCAGAAATGAGTGAACTGAAAGGTCAGCTAGAGGAATTGTTGGATAAAGGTTATATTAGACCAAGTGCATCGCCTTGGGGAGCGCCAGTCTTGTTTGTGAAGAAGAAGGATGGAAGTATGAGACTCTGTATCGACTACAGGGAGCTCAATAAAGTCACGATCAAGAATAAGTATCCTTTACCTAGGGTAGATGATCTGTTTGACCAATTGAAAGTAGCAGGAATCTTTTCAAAGATTGATTTTAGTTCAGGTTATCATCATGTGAGAATCGCGGATCACAATATACCAAAGACTGCATTTAGGACTAGATATGGTCATTTTGAGTTCACTGTTATGCCTTTTGGGTTAACCAATGCACCTGCTATCTTTATGGACTTAATAAACCGTGTATTCCATGCATTCTTGGACAAGTTTGTAGTGATTTTCATAGATGATATTCTGGTGTATTCAAAGAGTAGAGAAGATCATGATGAACACTTAAGGTCTGTGTTGAGTACATTGAGAGATAATCAGTTGTACGCCAAATTCTCGAAGTGTGAATTTTTGTTAGAAAGTGTTGCATTTTTAGGACAATTTGTGTCTAAGGAAGGAGTTGCAGTAGATCCTGCAAAGATCAAAGCAATTAGTGAGTGGCCTGCACCTAAGAGTGTCACCGATATTCGAAGTTTTCTTGGTTTAGTTGGATATTACAAGCGTTTTGTGCAAGACTTTTCTAGAATAGCCAAGCTAATGACTACCTTGATGAAGAAAGAAGCTAGGTTGAGTGGATGATGAGTGTGAGGAAGCATTCCAAGCTCTGAAGACGGGATTGACAACCGCCTCAGTGCTAACTCTACCAGATGGAGGAGATACCTACAATGTGTATAGTGATGCATCGAAGAATGGTTTAGGATGTGTATTCATGTAGAATGCGAAGGTTATTGCATATGCATCAAGGCAGTTGAAGTCGTATGAAGCGAATTACCCTACCCATGACTTAGAACTAGCCGCCATAGTGTTTGCGTTGAAGATATGGAGACACTATCTGTATGGTGTGAAATGTAAAATATTCATGGATCATAAGAGCTTGAAGTACATTTTCACACAGAAAGATCTGAATATGCGTCAAAGAAGGTGGTTGGAATTGATCAAAGATTACGATTTGGACATCCAATATCACGAAGTAAAAGCAAATGTAGTTGCAAATGCCTTGAGTAGGAAATCGAGCGATAGTGTGAATGCGTTAGTAGTTTCTCACAAGTTGTGCAAGGATATGCAAAGACTGAATTTAGAAATCGTGAGTGGTGAATGCCTGGAAGGAATGATGAACGCATTGACTATCCAACCGTCGGTATTTGATGAAATCAGAGAGAACCAAGTTGGAGATGTTAAGCTAGAGCGAATCAAGGAAAAGATTTCGCAAGGGAAAGAAACGGATTTCAAGATCCATGATGATGGAAGTTTGAGGTACAAAGAAAGGTGGTGTGCGCCTCAAAAGTGTGGAGAATTGAAGGAAAAGTTGATGAAGGAAGGTCACAATACACCGTATTCTGTTCACCCAGGTGGTGACAAGTTATACAAGGATCTGAAGAAGGTCTATTGGTGGCCAAGAATGAAGAATGAATAATGATGTGGCTGAATTTTAGCAAGATGCTTGACCTGTCAGAAAGTCAAAATAGAACATAGGAGACCTTAAGGGAAGGTCCAACCATTAGAAATTCCGAGCTGGAAATGGGACTGTGTTTCAATGGACTTCGTCACTTGTTTACCCAAGTCGAAAAGTGGAAATGATACCATTTGGGTTGTGGTAGATAAATTGACTAAGTCGGCAGTGTTTATACCAATCAAGGAAACTTGGAAGATGGAATAAATTGCCAAAGCTTACATTAAGTATCTTGTGAGACTACATGGAGTTCCTAAGGATATCGTATCGGATAGGGATTCAAGATTTTTTTCGGACTTTTGGAAAAGTGTGCAGAAGAACTTTGGTACGACATTGAAAATGAGTACAACGATTCATCCAGCCACAGATGGACAAACTAAAAGGACTATTCAGACACTTGAGGACATGCTTAGAGCCTGTGTCATAGATTTTCAAGGAGGATGGGAAGATAGTCTAGATCTGATTGATTTTTCATACAACAATAGCTATCATGCCAGTATTGGAATGGCACCGTTTGAGGCCTTATATGGAAGAAAATTTATAAGTCCTTTATGTTGGAGTGACATTAGTGAGACCATTGTCTTAGATCCATAAATGATAGAGGACACAATGAACCAAGTTAGAACCATTCAATCCAAGATTCAAGTGACGCAAGATCGTCAAAAGAGTTTTGCAGACTTGAAACGTAGGGATGAAGAGTTCCAAATAGGTGACAAAGTGTTGCTCAAGGTTTCACCAATGAAAGGTGTAATGAGATTTGGGAATAAAGGAAAGCTTAGCCCAAAGTATATAGGCTTATATGAAATCTTGGAACGGATAGGAAAGGTAGCCTATAGACTATCCTTACCCATGGACTTGCATAGAGTGCAAAATGTGTTTTATATATCTCAGTTGAGAAAGTATGTCCCGGATAAGTGGCATGTGTTGCAATCGGAGACCTTTTTATTGGACCAAAGTCTAACTTATGAGGAAAGACCAATAAAAATCCTAGATAGTAAAGTGCGTAGTACGCGAACTAAGAATGTTAAGATTGTCAAAGTGTTATGGTCTAATCAAGAATTTGAAGAAGCTACCTGGGAAGCCGAGGAATAAATGAGAAAGAAATATCCCGAGCTTTTTCCCGAGGTTAGTTGAGTTACGGGGCTGCAACTCGTTTTCTTTAAGGGGGTAGAGTGCGGTAGAATTTCGCGCTTTTTACCTTATTTTATGCTCAATTTAGTGCTTCTATTAAATCTCACTTCATATTGTCATGTTGAAAATTACTTAAAGAGTACATCAACTAAAATTTTTGCAAAGAAAACGCAACAAAGTTTCATAAAGTCTCAAGTTTTGATTTCAAATTGTGATTTCCGTGGCCAAGTTTCGGGACGAAACTTCATTTAAGGAGGGTAGACTGTAATACCTCGTACTTTTCTGAATTTATAAATATATTTTAATGTATTTATAAGGTATTTTTACGAATTTTATAATTAAAATATGCGTTTAAATGTGGTTTTAATTAAATAAAATATTTATTATTTTTATTTAATTCCGAAACGAAATTAAATGAATTTATCATTTTATTATTTAAGTCGAGGAACTTATTGGGTCGTATTTCAAAATTATTTAGATTCAATTTCGAGCCCAATCCAATTTAGTTGGTGAACCCAACAAAGCTTTCTAGTAATTACTTCTAATTAAACTCAATTGCAAGCCCAATGCAAATCCCTAAAACCTAAGCCCACTAGGGATTAGGAACGTATAAATACCCCTCTCCCTCGTTAATTATCCCCTCTTAAGTTTTAGAATTCTCTCTCCTCTCTTGCTCTCACTTTCGGCCTCTCTCTCCCTTCGTGTTAGGTTAAGAAAAATATAAACAATATAATTCATGTGGAAAAACCATAAATCTAGGAATCCAAATTAATTTCCACATAGTCAATTAGCATAACTAGGATACATACAATGTGATGCGTGCCTTCCCTGGCTGCTACCGAAACGAACAAGAACAAGTTTAGGACTCCAAATGTTGCCCCTCCGTAGATAGTCCACAGCACGTTCGGATCCGCCTTAGATTCAATTAACTAGAATATTATCTAAGGTTATATGTGCACTCGGGAAACTTATTATAATGTTTGGAAAATATTAAATTCTCTCTTGAACTTAATGTATTGGAATACTTATTGAATTGCATTATAAATTGTGATCATAAACCACATATTTATTGTTGGGTTATGACAAATATAAAACATATATTTCATGCGGAAAAACCATAAAGCCAGGAATCCAAATTAATTGCCACATAACAAATTAGCATAATTTAGGATACATACATGTGTAGCGTGCCTTCCCTAGATGCTCCCAAACCGAACAAGAACAAGTTTAGGACTCCAAGTGTAGTCCCTCCGTAGATAGTCCACAGCACGTTCGGATCCGCCTTAGATTCAATTAACTAGAATTTTGCCTAAGGTATTATGTTATTCGTACTTAATTATTTGGCAAATTATTAAGCTTAGTTTTTAACTTAAAACTATATGAATACTTTAGATTGATGTGTATAAATTGTGATTTCCATCACCTATTTATAGGGAAGGATTATCAGAACTAGAAACCTACTAGGATTCAATTTATCTAATTCAATTTGAATTAGACTTAAATTAAATCTATTGATTTTAGTGTTTAGCTTAACAACTAACTCTAGTAGTTTTAGGAAAATAATCTAATCGGACAAATCCTAAACGCCTAAGGATTCGAAACATGCACGAACACAACGACACGCACGAACAGCCCACGAGGAGTTGTTGTGCGCGCGTGGAGCTCGGCCCAGCAAGCAGCGACATGGCCCATTGCAAGGGCGCTGCTGCTGCTGGCCTTGCCTTGCTCGCTGGGCCTGGCCTTGCTTTGTGCTCGGTTGGGCCTGCTTGCTTGGCGGGCTGCTGCTGCTCGCTTGCTGCGCTTGCGCGGGCTTCGCTAGGCGCGGGCCTAGCTTCGTGTTGGGCCTTGCGTCTAGCAAGCTCGTCCGATGTTTATTTCGTACGTCGCGCTTCCGATTTATTTTCCGATTCCGGAATTCATTTCCGATTCGAACAATATTTAATATTTCCGATTCCGGAATTAATTTCCGTTTCAAACAAATATTTAATATTTCCGATTTCGGAATTTATTTCCGATTCCGGCAATATTTCCGTTTACGGCAATATTTCCGATTCCGGCAATATTTCCATTTCCGATAATATTTTCCGATACGTACTATGTTTTCGTTTCCGGCAACATCTACGACTTGGATAATATTTATATTTCCGATACGATCCATATTTCCGTTTCCGGCAATATCATAGTTTCCGGAGTATTCATAATTTGCCTTTTGACGATTTTAGCTCCCACTGGAACCGAGATTCGTCGATTCCGAATATCCATAAATGGAGTATTTAATTCACTTAAATACTTGATCCGTTCACGTACTATTTGTATGACCCTACGGGTTCAGTCAAGAGTAAGCTGTGGGTTAATATTATTAATTCCACTTAAACTGAAGCGGCCTCTAGCTAGGCATACAGTTCACTTGATCCTACTGAATTATTAACTTGCATAATTAATTAATACTGAACCGCATTTATTAGACTTAGCATTGAATGCATACTTGGACCAAGGGCATTATTTCCTTCGGTCTCCCACTTGTCCTTAGGGACAAGTGTGCATTGCCTAATTCCTTTGTCGTTTGATGCTTGCTCATGAACATAAGGTAAGAGTTGTCATCCTTATTATGTCCAGAGGTATTTCTCGGTTTCAGAGTTCAACTGATCAAAGAAACAGATAATCATAGCCTATGATTCATCTGAGCACCGCCATGCATTTTACAGTTTCTAGCTCGCCGAGTGGCCTTGTACAACTTTCAGCATCTCATCCCGATTTATGGGACGACAATCCCAATCTTGCGATCTTGAGATTAGACTTTGTTTGATAGGTGATTACCCGAGCGTTGTCGTTATAGCCTCCTTTTACGGTGCGACGGTTGACAACGTCAAAGTAACCAGTTCTCAAACAAGTAATCTCAAATCACTCAGGTATTGAGGATTAAGTCTAATAGTTTTAATGAAATTTACTTATGACAAATTTTCATCTCTTACAGTAAAGTTTCATAGGTCTGTCCGATACTAGCCTTCCCAAAAAGGAATAATTACTTTAAATAATCCAACCTTTCGACGATTTTCCGTTAATAATCCAACCTATCGATTATTATTTAATAAACTAACCTTTATACCCCATCTTCTTTTATTGCACCCATCAGGTAAAATATCCGGTAAAGCAGGTCATATGCCCACGTGGCATGCTGCCATTAGTCCATTATAATTTATTAATTTTGTTTGTTTTTCCCTTTCTTTTCTCTTTTCTTTTCTTTTTCTCTCTTTTCCCTAACACCATGAAACAATCCAGCTACCGTAAAAATACCGCCACCAACTTCAAAGCCTCAACTTGCCGCAGCCGGTTCTTGACTCCACCGCCGCATGCGCCTGAAACACATAACTCGTTTTTTTTCTTTTTGCGTATCGAAATTTTTGATTCAACCCAAATGTGATTCCTCTTGACATTGGGAAATTCATGAACCTCTTACCAAATAATTCAGATCCAGACTCACAAATTAAACTTTTTGATGAATAATTTAACCAAAATATGCCTAGAAATGTCATAATTGTGAAATCTTATCAAACTACCGATTCCGATCATATTTAACAAAAAGTTCTCATCTTTTTTCATCATTAGAAAATCACAACAACCCAGATGCAAACTAATTTTTTTAAAAGTACATAAATTCATCTAAAACATGCAATCAATTGACCACAAAAAAACTTCAAAAAAATCACATCTTTTTCATCATTACCCATGGACAAAGTGTCTGGCAGCGTGGGGATAGAGTCATGGGTGGTGGTTAGAAAGAAAGGAGAAGGGACTGCAATGGTTGAAGCAGCAACGACGAGAGGAAGAAAGTGCAGGCATGGACGACGAAAATTCAAAGAACTCAAGTGATTGTTGATGCGGACGACGGTGGTGGTTTTCGTTGGTTATTGATGGGTGTCAGAGGTGGTGAAATTGCTCATATGGGGGAGAAGAGAGGAGTATTTTTTAAGGTAATTAAATAAAAACAATTAAAGTTTAATTTATTTTTTTGTGAAAGTGACCCTGTTAGCAGGTAAGCGGTCATTTGGTGCAATAAGAGATGACAGAGTATAAAGGTTGGATTATTAGATAATAATCCATAGGTTGGATTATTAACAGAAAATGGTCGAAAGGTTGGATTATTAAAAGCAATTTTTCCTCCCAAAAAAAGTATCTATGCAAATGATTGCGACATTGCCATGTCCACATAGTTCAAGAAACAGAACTACTAGTCATCTTGCATTCTAGTCGTCTAGCGTTTTCTATGCGTCCATCTTTATAGAAAACTCCGACCATGGACCATTTTTAACTTTTGACATTCAAGTTCACTTGATAGACATTTCTAAGTCACATGACTGGTCCTGACAGTCTATCTTGAATATATCGTCAAATTGAAGGGACTCGTCATTTAATAAACCACAAATTAAATGGAAAATGAATTCTATTTGTTTATATGAATGGTTAACCAATAACGTTTTACAAAGTATTAAACTCTAAAACTTTAAAACATTAAATAAGGACATCAAAGCCATTCTCCAACATGCTTGATTCCCACAGCTGCAGTGTGCGAGTTGTGCTTCGCTTACGGCAGAGGTTTAGTTAATGGATCTAAGATGTTGTCGTCAGTTCCAATCTTGCTTATCTCGACTTCTTTTCTTTCAACGAACTCTCGTAGAAGGTGAAATCTACGAAGTACATGCTTGACTCTCTGGTGGTGTCTAGGCTCCTTTGCCTGTGCAATAGCTCCACTATTATCACAATATAGAGCTATTGGTCCTTTAATGGAGGGGACTACACCAAGTTCACCTATGAACTTCCTTAGCCAAATAGCTTCCTTTGCTGCTTCATGTGCAGCAATGTACTCCGCTTCAGTTGTAGAATCCGCAACGGTGCTTTGCTTAGCACTTTTCTAGCTTACTGCACCTCCGTTGAGGCAGAAGACAAACCCAGACTGTGATCTGAAATCATCCTTGTCTATTTGGAAACTTGCGTCCATATAGCCTTTAACAATTAATTCATCATCTCCACCATAGTCCAATGTGCCTCTCCTGGGTCTGACTGGTATCTACTCGTAGCACTGAGTGCATACGCAACATCACGGCGTGTACATATCACATCACACATTATTGAACCTATCAATGATGCATATGGAATCCCACTCATTCATCTACGCTCATCCAGTGTTTTTGGGCACTGAGTCTTGCTTAGAGTCATTCCATGAGACATAGGTAGGCAGCCTCGCTTGGAGCCTGCCATATTGAACCTTTCAAGCACCTTATTGATATAAGTGCTTTGACAAAGTCCAATCATCTTTTTAGATCTATCTCAGTAAATCTTGATGCCCAGTATGTACTTTGCTTCTCCTAGATCCTTCATCCAAAAAGATTTCCCAAGCCAAATATTGATAGAGTTCAACATAGGAATGTCATTTCCGATAAGTAATATGTCGTCGACATATAATATTAGAAAAGCAATTTTGCTCCCACTGACCTTCTTGTATACACAAGATTCGTCTGCCTTCTTGACGAAGCCAAAGTCACTGACTGCTTCATCAAAACGTATATTCCAGCTCCTTGATGCTTGCTTCAATCCGTAAATAGATTTCTTAAGCTTGCATACCTTTTTAGCATTCTTTGGATCCTCAAAATTCTCAGGCTGTGTCATAAACACAGTTTCTGTTAAAACGCTGTTTAAGAAAGCGGTTTTGACATCCATCTGCCTTATTTCGTAATCGTAATATGCAGCGATTGCTAACATTATCCGAATAGACTTTAGCATTGCAATTGGTGAAAAGGTTTCATCGTAATCCACACCGTGGACTTGCCTGTAACCTTTTGGAACCAATCTAGCTTTGAAAACTTCTAGTTTCCCATCCTTGTCCTTTTTCAGTTTGAAAACCCATTTGCTTCCTATGGCTTGGTAGCCATCTGGCAAATCGACCAAATCCCAAACTTGGTTTTCAGACATGGAGTCTAATTCAGATTGCATGGCTTCTTGCCATTGCTTGGAGCTAGGGCTCGTCATAGCTTGTTTGTAAGTCGCAGGTTCATCACTTTCAAGTAATAGAACTTCGTGGCTCTCGTTCGTTAAAATACCTAAGTACCTTTCCGATTGAGTCCTATATCTCTGCGATCTACGCGGGGTTAGATTTCTAGATGGTTCCTGATTCTCACCAGATACCTCTAAAGATCTCTAAGTTTCAACCTGAATGTCATCTTGAGCATTCTCTAGAGTTTGTTGTTCGACTCGAATTTCTTAAAGGTCTACTTTTCTCCCACTTGTCATTTTGGAAATGTGATCTCTTTCCAAAAAGATACCATATCGAGCAACAAACACCTTGTTCTCAGATGTATTGTAGAAGTAATAGCCCTTTGTCTCCTTTGGATATCCCACAAGGATACATTTGTCAGATTTTGGTTGAAGTTTGTCTGAAATTAATCGTTTAACATATACTTCACAACCCCAAATCTTAAGAAAAGACACATTTGGAGGCTTTCAGAACCATAACTCATATGGAGTCTTTTCGACAGCTTTAGACGGAGCTCTATTTATTGGGAGTGCGGCTGTGTTTAGTGTATGTCCCCAAAATTCTATTGGAAGTTCGGCCTGACCCATCATTGATCTAACCATGTCTAGCAAGGTTCTATTCCTCCGTTCTGACACACCATTCCATTGAGGTGTTCCGGGAGGAGTCAATTCTGATAGAATTCCACATTCTTTAAGATGGCCATCGAATTAATAGCTCAGATATTCACCGCCTCTATCAGACCGCAGTGCCTTAATCTTCTTGCCTAATTGATTCTCTACTTCACTCTGAAATTCCTTAAATTTGTCAAAGGATTCAGACTTATGTTTCATTAGGTAGACATAACCATATCTACTGAAGTCATCACTGAAAGTGATAAAGTAGCTGAAACCACCTCTAGCATTTGTATTCATTGGTCCACATACATCTGTATGGATTAAACCTAATAGTTCAGTTTCTCTTTCTCCAACTTTAGAGAAAGGTTGCTTTGTCATTTTGCCAAGTAAACATGATTCGCACTTACCATAATCCTCTAAGTCAAATGGTTCTAGAATTCCTTCCTTTTGAAGTCTTTCTATGCGCTTCATGTTAATATGGCCTAATCGACAATGCCACGGATAGGTGAGATCTGAATCATTCTTTTTGGCCCTTTTGGTATTTATTTTATAAACTTGTTTGTCGTGATCTAATAAATAAAGTCCATTGACTAATCTAGCAGATCCATAAAACATCTCTTTAAAATAAAACGAGCAACTATTGTTTTTTATTAAAAAAAGGAAAATCCCTTAGCATCTAAGTAAGAAACATAAATGATGTTTTTAGTAAGACTTGGAACATGGAAACACTCTTGTAGTTCCAAAACTAGCCGAGAGGGCAACGACAAATAATAAGTTCCTACAGCTAATGCAGCAATACGTGCTCCATTTCTCACTCGTAGGTCGACTTCACCCTTGCTTAACCTTCTACTTCTTCTTAGTCCCTGCGAACTGGAACATAAGTGTGAGCCACAACCTGTATCTAATACCCAAGAAGTTGAATTTGCAAGTATACAGTCTATAACGAAAATACCTGAAGATGGAACGACTGTTCCGTTCTTCTGATCTTCCTTAAGCTTTGGACATTCTCTCTTATAATGGCCAATTCCATCACAATAAAGACAGCTTGATGTGGACTTGTCCTGCTTTATCTTCTTTCTTGACTCAACATTGCCCTTGGACTTTCCACTTTTCTTGAAGGGTCTCCCTTTAGCCTTGAATAAATCCTTGGCTTCACAGTCGAGTATTATCTCAGCCTTTTGGACCAGGTGAACAAACTCTGCGACTGTTTCTTCTCTTCGTTCACTCATGTATTGTTGCTTAAAGCGACCAAACCCACTATGGAGTGAATTGAGCAAGATAGAGACTGCCATCCTTTCACTAATTGATGTTCCTAACAGACTTAGGCGATCAAAATATGAAAGCATAAGGTCTACATGGAACCTTAGTGGAACACCAACCCTTTGTTTAGTGCGAAGGAGCTGAACATGTGTTTCTTGGACCTCCATCCTAAAACATCTGTTATGAGAACTAACCTTTAGGCCAGAAATTGATTCAATCAACTCATGGAAATTTAGGTCCCTGTCCTCCGTGTTTCCACGACAGATATCCCTCAGATTCTTGATGAGCGTAAAAGGTTCGTAAGCTACAAACCTCCTGGCCCATTCATCAGGGATGTTGTTCAGCATGAGACTCATAACCTTCTTGAGATCTGCATCCCAGGCGGCATGTCTTTCAGGGGTCATGTCTCTAGCATAGTATCTTGGCATGGGATGGAACAGTACATACTCAAATCCATTGAGTCTCACTATTTCAATCAGCTTAGCTTCCCATTCAAGAAAATTTGTTAGGTTCAGCTTGACCATAAGCTCAGAACCCATGATGATGTTTTGATTGTTGTTTTCCATAGTAAAAACTACAATTGAAAAAGAATAAAAAAAATAAATAACCATTCACAGCTTCTCTTAGTAAACTTAAATTCTAGCATACATGCATAATTTATTATTTATTAAGCATTTTATTCAAGTTATGTGTTCCGACAGGTGTGAATAAAATGATTCCAAGACCCTTAAATCATTGAAGAATTAAGCACATTATGTATTTAGACTCAATTCTAAAATATTTTAGGTAAGCAAAGCCTTTGCTAATAGTCTAGAAACTACTCTTGGTTGATAGGTACGTGTAGACACCTACTTTTGTCCCCATTCCCGAAAGGGAAGGTTCGATGATGAGAACATAAATCTCCACTTGACAACGCATCTCCTATAAAATAACGAATCTCAATTCCCCTTTTCATTTCACCCGAAACCTGCTATTTATAGAAACCTGCTATTTTTGGAAACCTGCTAAAATAGTAACTGCCGTAATGGGTAGTTGTTAAAAGTGGCAAGTCATAAAAGATAGAAACCTGTCAGAATTAGGTGTTGCACTCCAACATAAATCCTAAATGAGATAGAAGTTGCGAGAGAATCCTATTCCTAATACGATTCGAAAATAAGAGTTACGTATTAAATTAAAATCCTAACGAGCCTAGAGTTCGTAACGGGCCCAGACGCATCCCGTCATAAAATTAATACGCACTAAAAGACTCGATTAAGTCTCATACACTCCGGATTCTAAGAGTCCGAATCTGACAAAGAAACGGCCCAAACATCAATTTCAACGTCCAGCCCTGGGCGCTGAAATTGCCTGGATCCTATTTTCAACGCCCAGAGCTGGGCGCCGAAATCTTTGACGCCCAGCCCTGGGCGTTGATAATACCTGGGACGTGTTCTTTCCTAATTCCTCGTGGATTAGAGTTCTACAATTCTATCTTTCCACGAACTCTTTTCTATAAATATAGCCCCAAGTTCGACGTGAAAACAACACACAATTCATATACTGAGTATTGACTCCAACCCCTAAGCCTAAGCCTCACGCTGCAAAATTGATCACGCGTTCTGTCGCAATAGACCCGAAAATCGAACAGAACGTATCCTGTTCCGTAGTTTGAGATTCGTTAAATAAAAGGAGAAATAGCAAAGTCAAAGTGGTTAGTTTTCTGAGAACCGTAACGCACCTCTCAAGGGTGCGTCGTAATGTGCCCCTTCGCATGATTTAATTGCTTTCCTCGCCCTTTTATGAACTGTTAAACTAATCAAATCTGATTGTTCTATCACACCTAATAAAGATAATATGTTGGGAAATTGGATTATAATGCTAGGTCTCTTAAAACAATCTAAATCAGATAATCGCGATCGATCTAGTATTATATGTTGCATATTGTTAAAATCAACTCAGATTAGTTTAATAGTTAACGCATGTCCCTTCAATTATTTATGCTGAGCTAGTAAGGATATCCTGCCTCTGGAGTTATCGACGAGCGAGTAATCCTCTCGGTAGTTACAGTCCCCCGAACCCTCAATCTCTACCTTGCGGGTGTATATTGAGAGATCCCCACACCAGGGATCACAAGGGAACCTATGGTCGTCGTGGTCAAACATAATTGCACTCCCTTTATGTCACGATAACCGGGTTTTGTCAGTTTTTCTCATTGTCGTTAAAAACTGAATGGCGACTCCTATATTACTAGTCAATTGGGTGTAAACTCACAGGAAATCCAGTTACACTTGATTTGACAAAAAGGAACGTCACACCCACGAGGGACGAGGTCACGCATTAGCCTCGTGCTTTTTCGACCCCCTCACAGTGGCGACTCCACTGGGGATAGTGAAGGAAATACTCGTGCTCGTAGGTAATCAAAATAGCCGAAGGGTGAAACGATCCTACCCCACGTTTATTTCCCCATCAAGTTGGGACGACCTGAAAATCAGCATATTAATGTGAACGGGCAGAACCGCATAACGAATCTTGGCTCCCTTGGGATGTTTCATCTCGGGAGTTGGGACTAAGGATACCCATCGCCAACCGGGGGGTGCATACGCTTCGAATGTTGTCCACTCGGCACTTTTCGCTAGTAGTACACCCGTCCCAAACCCAATCGCTCGTCCACTAGGTCCCTCTCATTGGTGCATGCCCCCTTGGCTTACATCGTGATTGGCCTCTTGGGCGAAATTCGTCTGTTGAAGACACTACCTCGACCGGGGCATGTGTTGGATCTGCGATAGAAGCGGTACCAAGCCTATCATAAACTACATGACATATTATTATCTTGCCTCATGATGCAATGTTAGTTATGTGTAGCGAAATATGGGATTGTGTGTGACAAATAATGCTAGAAAACCAACGACCTTAAAAATTGCCCAAACATTCATAAACCAATTGGCCAAAGAGTTTTACCAAAATACGTGTTCCGCAAACCCAAACGATCGCCACAAAAATAATCGACGCTCGGGATGGCCCGTAACCAATCCCACAAAACGCTGTAACGCGTAAAGGACGCTATTAGGCAAGCACGCAAAATCAAAGTCGCATAAACAAAAAATATACGCAAACAAGAAAACGAGCACCAGCCAGGGACGCATTTTCAACGCCCCTGGCTGGGCGCCAATATTTCTCACGCCCTACGCTGGGCGCTGAAGTTGCTGCCTGGCCTTTTGGTCAGGCGCAGCAGCCTCGGTGCCTGGGCATAAAAAATATACGTAGCAAAAAAAAACTATTCGTAAAGATTGCTGCAAGGGCGTATGAAAGGCACTCGATTCTAAAAGCGACTAAAAAAATATATATAAAGAATAAATAACTCTTTGTGTCGTCATTAGGCCTCCTATGACGACAATGTTCGGCATCAAAACCGAGCATGCTAATTAAAATAACCTTGAATGTCACAATGGGCAAAAAATTCGAAAAATGATGTTCAAATAAAGTTTTCAAGGAAAAATAATGTTCGAATAAAAAATAAGTAAATCCGAGTCTAGACTAGGCTATGCCGAAGTACAATCTAAATCCTAAGTCTTAGTTGTCTTATCCATAGAATCGGTCCTAATGCTTGGTGTCGTTCTGCAAGTTAAAAGGTTAAACCATATTGAGTCTCCCTTCCTAATATTTAAATCAATAAGCACCCATATGTAATTGTCATCCCTTGCTAAGAATCTACGGCCTCAATACTCTCTCTCACCAATAAAAAAGAATATATTATAGTATTTGCAAAATGGAAACAGTCACATTCTGAAAATCATTCCCCCATAGTCGCACAACCCCAAAGTGAACCTGAGGTGTCAATACCATTAGCAAGAATTAATGGCCTCAAGGCTTATGATCACATTGGGTCACGACTATCATAGTTCTCTCGAGCCACTCGCTCCTTTAAATACTCCTAAGTACGGACTAAAAGATTTTCCATGAATGCAACATGACCAACCATGAAAATACCCAAATCGCCATACCATAAGGCTACCATTGGGGTAAAGCAATACACACTAAGAGGGAAGCCGCACTAATGATTATAGTCTTGCAAAATTAAAAATTCGATCTCCCCAACTAACTACCTTGCCAACATTAAGCAAAATGGCGCATGACAAATGAACACCCAAGGGTTAAAATCTAAAGTGTCAACCAGCTAAAGTTATGGTCCAATTAGCCTAAGTCTGAAAGTTGCTTGGTCAAGTATTATAGGCTTACACCACGTCATTATTTTGAGTCTAGGCCACCTCCTTGTATTCATACACGGGTTATAATCAAAAAAAATAATGAAACTTCGAGTCTAAATCACAACTTCCAGTTTAATCCCGGAAACTGGAATCTGAAAAGAAGCAAAAAAAAATTATTTTCGATGTAATTCTTTCGTTAAATTTCAATAGGGTAAAAATAACATTTTGAATCTACGCTATTTGCACATTTTAAGAAACGACTAAATACGCTTGCAAAGTAAGACAAAATTAAAGGTCCACCCTAGGCCCGCTAAAATTAAAGGTCCATTATAGGCCTACCAAACGAGGCTCACTCAGTCTCGCCTCGTGACTCAAAGACTACAACCACCTACCTCTTAGCCCAAATAAAAAAAAATTGAAGGATTTATGTTGGGGAGGCCATGAAATACTTAAAAATAAAGAGAAAAGGGAGAGCAAAAAGAGCAAGCCATGAAATACTTAAAAAGAAAGAGAAAAGGGAGAGCGAAAAGAGCGAGCCATGAAATACTTAGCCCGTACCTCCCAAAGTGCGAAATTTACCCAAGTAAACAAAGGAAAAGAGTTGAGCCAACCAATCCAAATCATAAAATTCTACGATGTCTACCCTTTCCAATCCTTATGTTCTTAGACGCCTTCGCTCTGGGGCCCCTGTTCAGCTCATTTAACCCATCCATGTTCTCATTGCCATAACCCGAGAAACCATTACCTCAACTCTTGTTCTTGAACTTGTTATCAACTTCAAACCACGTACGGTCATTGACACGTGCGTCATGCCCATTATTTCCAAAACCTGCTCTTACATCACCATTAGTATAATGACCATATAACTTGTTTGAATACATCCTGTTGATATACCCTTGAGCCGTCCCCATGCTACTCATTGGCCTTGGTTGATGTAAACTCATGACACTAGCTTGAGGCTGCAAATTGTGAGTCCTAGAAGATGTAATCCTTATGCTTGACCAATACCTATACAACTTATCCTATCTCATTCAACCCGTCTTTCAAGCCGTCTTGAGTCACGAATAAAAAAGGACAAATGAAAAGTACATTCTACGCTCAACGTAAGAAAAAATTAAAAAATAAAATGTGAATAATAAAAAAGGAACTTTGCAAAGCGCCTCTCAAGTTAGTCTAAAAAGAAAAAGAAGCATTTAGCGCACCAAAAAAGATCCGCCCAGAAATCATTTTCAGCGCCCAGAGCTGGGCACCGAAATCTTTAGCGCCCCAGCCTGGGGGCTGAATCTCTCTGCTTGCTAAATTTTGTCCAGAAGTGCTCGTCATTTTATCCGCACATACACGGAAAAATAACGAGCACTTGGAGGGGTACAACACGTATTCAGATATACGTACCAAAAAAACACATGAAAAGATTTTTGTGCAAATACATGTACTTAAAAAATAAAACAAATTTTGGCTTACGGCAAAGCGGCTGATTAAAATAATAATAAACTTCACTTATTCTACCGTTTCAAATAATATGTTTCCACCTCAGAACGTACTTGTTTAAAATCGGCATTCTAAGAAACCATTGACTAGGCTAAGAACTACACAAGACCTGATTCCAAATTAAATTTATTTAAGGCGGATACGTTGGCAATCCATGATTCGGTCCAACCAATTTGCAAGAATGTTAAAGCCTATAGAATAACAAGAATAAGAAATAGAGTCCCTTATTGAAATTTAATTACTTGCAACCCAAGTCGAAAGAAAAATTTAAGTCAAAGGAAGAATCCAAGTCATCAAGATGCCAAAACGAGCACACATCGAAAAATAATAAGGGCACGTACCCTTGCCAGGAGGAGCACTCACACTCCTAGGCACTTAGCCAAGACTCAAAAGATCGCTTTGCCTCAATTGAATGGGGGGCTAGCGCAAGCATCCATGACCTCTAAAGTACTCGACTTGACCCTCCCTAAAGCGAACTAACTCACTTAAAGACCTTCTTTCACCACCAGACATAGTCGTTCTCTTAAAGACCTTCTTTCACCACTAGACACAGTCATAATCGCCAACAAGTAGTAAAGGCAGTAAGCTTGCAATAAAGAGGATTGTTCTACGGCATCGCCCCATCGTTCCTTCGAACTCAGGGCACCCGTTCATGGTAATTCAAATGCTTGCTAATCCCCTTTGGAAAAAAAATCAGACATTATCAATAGGACTTGGCACTTAACCAAGGTTCACCCTACTCAGATATATGACACGGGCGTCTGAAATCGAAATCTAAAAGCATCATTAATGGGAAGACATAATAGCAACTGGGGGATAAAAAATTGAAATGAAAGAGCTAGGGAAAGAAGTAAATCTAAGTCAATTTGAAAACGGTTTATATTCCCGCAATTTTGGAAAAGATGGCCCTAAAAGCCTAAAGCATGTGCCACACGGGCACAACCTTGGCTTCCAGCAAATCCTTAGACAGCATTCCAAAAATCGTAACAGTATTTTGATTCACTCATATAATCCTGTACGAACCATTCTATAAGTCAACTTACCTAGGACACCTCGGGTTGTACACAGTAGGACTCGGATTTTAAATAATTTTCAAATGATTTTCAAAGACTTTTTCGAACATAATAAAGTGTCGTTGGTTTAAGCTAAGTATGCGTTTATCTCAATGTTGCAAGTGAGTCAAAAGATTTCTAAATATGATTATGGGTAAAGAAAGGCACCTAGCTTTTGGTCAAAGGCACACTTCAACATGTGACTACCTTGACCATGGCAATGTCGCACAATACGACATTTACAGGAAAAGTAGCAAATCACTACTCGAGCGTACCTCGCACTAAACGAGTCTGGTTCAAACTATTCAAGATCCATGTCGCCATGAATGCATAAAAACGTATGCCAAGCATTATAGAACCAAGCCAACCCGTAGCTACAATTGGGGGCTTGAGAAAAACACTCTAAAACTGCTCGAAATGACGATTTTATCGCAAATTCTCGACGCTAATGCTGTACACACGTCATAGGGGCACAATCCTAAGCTTTAATCGTGTAAAACGAACCGTAGAATGGCTACAACCCCTCCCAAATTCTAAAGCACTACTTAGAATATATAAAGTCACCCCACTATCAAGGGTAACTGAAAATCGCGAGTCACCAAAACTCCGGTCAAACTACTGCACATAACGCTCGCCCTATAAGCGCCCGTTACACAGTCTACGTCGTTCCAAAGCAAAAACGAAAGTCCTGCCTGGGGCGCACTTTCAACGCCCAGGACCAGGCGCCAGAGATTCCGACGCCCAGCTCTGGGCGCTGAAAATCAACTCCAGGCAAAGGATGTCGAGGATAAACAAAAAACGAACATCTATGAATCCTCGCATCGAACGAAGTAATAAGCCGTGCACACCCACGCAGAAGGTGCTACACTTGTTCGAGCACCTGAACGAGGCGTGATGAAATACTCCAATGCAAAAAATAATAATGATATCCCAACACCTGGAGGAATGTTCTAAGACACGTTGTTAGGCCACACAAGCCTACGTCGCACCATAAATTCAACCATCCCACGGTGCAAGTCTAAAAAAGAGTAAGAGGCAAAGACTACTTGTCGCCCAAATTCAAAATGCAAGCCACACGACTTTTACATTAAGGATTAAGGGTAGCAAAATATTACCTACCACGGCAGGGATAGCTCGCACCTACACGAGCGAAACCCCAAGGCATCTTTCTCGAAAGAACCTACAAAAATCGTACGCCAAAAAGAAGCATCCCAACATGCATACTTGGGGGCTCCAAGCTATGAAACAACCATAGAAAAATAAAAAAAATCTCGAAGCAAATGTTTGAACAATCGAAAGGATACGATGTTTGAGCCCACTTCATGAATGGGCCTGAACCCTATCAAGCTTCTAAGCAAACTATTCAAAATCAGTCATTGCTCAAAAAAAATGATTCAAGCAAACTGATTAATGGACCGCACACAACGGCCATTCTATAAACGCTCGTTCGCACATACATATCATCATTCTAAGTATCTAACATTCACGAACGCGTTTAAAAGAAAAAATATACAACAACAAGAGCGGTCAAAGTCTTACGCCTCAAGGTATGTTCCTCGGGCCATATAGACTCGCCCAACTATCGCAATAAATGTACGCCTTAAGAGCAACAATTCCTTAAAATAATCGCCCCAAAGCGACAAGCACCGTAGTCCACCAATCGGCTACGGCTTCTTAAGAAAATCATCACGTTCTAAAAATAAAGAAAAAACAAAAGAGAAGAGAATACATAGAACTTCCAAGTGAAATAAACGAATGAACAAGAGGTCAACTGTCTCATCAAAAGACCAGCCCAAACAACACTTTCAACGCCCCACCTGGGCGTGAATTATTTCAACGCCCAGGCCTGGGCGCCGAAAATGAACCCAGTCTCAAAAAAGGCCCTAACTTCTATTGGGCCCTGCCGCATCCATTCGACTCGAAAATTGCCGATTTCCTTACTGAAAGTCGCACCTCACGACTTTGTCAAGAGTAGCACACCACTACAAAGATCGCTCGCACTTACGAGTACAATCCCAAACATGATCAAGGACATCACAAATTGCGTATCCCCAAGGAACCCCTTTGACAAGAAATGACTGTCAAGCACGAATGCTTGGGGCTCGAAAGAAAATATATATTTCAAAAGAGAGTATGCAAAGTTAAAACAATATTCCCAGACTACGCTGTACGAAGTCCCGTGTTTGGATGTCTCAAAAAATAAAACCAGTTTACGACCTCAAGACAAAGGTCGCCGTTGATACTTATACATAGTCCCCTAATCAAGGACCCAGGTAGTGGCAAAATTGAGCCGAAAAGACTAGCTCAAAACCATGAAAAGGTGATGACCACGAGACTATGGTCCATCTAAACACATTGTCAACCCACATTCAGGTTGCAACTAAATCCGAGCATCCCTCGGAAGAATTCGCTCCTATAAGAATGAATAAAAAGAAATTCTCAAAAGAAATCACAAGAAAAAAATGAAATAGGGACTTGCCCACCTCAATCGGGCAAGAACGCGTCACGCAAATCCCAAATCGAAAAGACGAATTCAGGTTCGCTCACCTCCAGCGAGCGGGGCGTCCACCCTTAGCGGACAGGGCTCGCCCACCTTCAGCGGGCGGGGTCTGCGTCACTAGCCGCGCAGGTCCTCAGTTTTCGAAAAACAAAGTCTTCAAATTCAAAATAGGCTCGCCGTCTTCAGCCGGCGGGGTCTACGTCATAAACCACGTAGGTCCTTATTTTCAAAAATCACAAAACAAATTTCAAAATAGATTCGTCCACTTCTATCGGACGGGGTGTCCACCCTTAGCGGACAGGTTCGCCATCTTTAGCGCGGGGTCTACGTCACAAGCCGCGTAGGTCCTTATTTTCAAATTTCAAAAACAGATTCGTCCACTTCTATCGGACGGGGTATCCACCCTTAGCGGACAGGTTCGCCATCTTTAGCCGGCGGGGTCTACGTCACAAGCCGCGTAGGTCCTTATTTTCAAACTTCTAAACAGATTCGTCCACTTCTATCGGACGGGGTGTCCACCCTTAGCGGACAGGCTCGCCATCTTTAGCCGGCGGGGTCTGCGCCACTAACCGCGCAGGTCCTTAGTCGCTGCAGCGATAACTTTTTTCGGTTTTCCCTTTTTCCAAAAATTAAAGGATCGGTTTTCCCTTTTTCCAAAAATTAAAGGATTGGTTTTCCGTTTTTCCAAAAAAGAACGATGTGATTGGTTTTCCCTTTTTCCAAAAATTAAAGGATTGGTTTTCCGTTTTTCCAAAAAAGAACGATGTGCTGGATTTTCCTTCGTTTTACGTCCCATAAAAACAAGGGGGTTTTCTCGTTTAGCTAGCCCTGAAAATGAGAATCTTTAAAAACATTTTTACCTCGTGGTTGGGCTTGGCCAGGCCCAATTACACTTTATAGCTTTGATGTCGAAAACATCTGTAGCTACTCCCAATGACAAAGTGAGGGAGTTTCTACGCCTCTTTAGATACTTCCAATGACAAAGTGAGGGAGTTTCTATACTATCCGTTGACAAATCCCAATGACACGTGAGGGATATGTCGACACTTCAAGTGATGACCCTTAAGTCAAATGTTATCACTCGGGGGCTCGTGAGACCCTCGCAAAAAACAGGTCACCATGACTCGTGTGATGCACTCCGTCTAATACTTTGACCATCGTCTTACTCCAAGACTCAGTCAAAGTGGGGGCTAACTGTAGACACCTACTTTTGTCCCCATTCCCGAAAGGGAAGGTTCGATGATGAGAACATAAATCTCCACTTGACAACGCATCTCCTATAAAATAACGAATCTCAATTCCCCTTTTCATTTCACCCGAAACCTGCTATTTATAGAAACCTGCTATTTATGGAAACCTGCCAAAAATAGTAACTGCCGTAATGGGTAGTTGTTAAAAGTGGCAAGTCATAAAAGATAGAAACCTGTCAGAATTAGGTGTTGCACTCCAACATAAATCCTAAATGAGATAGAAGTTGCGAGAGAATCCTATTCCTAATACGATTTGAAAATAAGAGTTACGTATTAAATTAAAATCCTAACGAGCCTAGAGTTCGTAACGGGCCCAGACGCATCCCGTCATAAAGTTAATACGCACTAAAAGACTCGATTAAGTCTCATACACTCCGGATTCTAAGAGTCCGAATCTGACAAAGAAACGGCCCAAACATCAATTTCAACGCCCAGCCCTGGGCGCTGAAATTGCCTGGATCCTATTTTCAACGCCCAGAGCTGGGCGCCGAAATCTTTGACGCCCAGCCCTGGGCGCTGATAATACCTGGGACGTGTTCTTTCCTAATTCCTCGTGGATTAGAGTTCTACAATTCTATCTTTCCACGAACTCTTTTCTATAAATATAGCCCCATGTCCGACGTGAAAACAACACACAATTCATATTCTTAGTATTGACTCCAACCCCTAAGCCTAAGCCTCAGGCTGCGAAATTGATCACGCGTTCTGTCGCAATCGATCCAAAAATCGTACAGAACGTATCCTGTCCTGTAGTTTGAGATTCGTTAAATAAAAGGAGAAATAGCAAAGTCAAAGTGGTTAGTTTTCTGAGAACCGTGACGCACCTCTCAAGGGTGCGTCGTAATGTGCCCCTTCGCATGATTTAATTGCTTTCCTCGTCCTTTTATGAACTGTTAAACTAATCAAATCTGATTGTTCTATCACGCCTAATAAAGATAATATGTTGGGAAATTGGATTATCATGCTAGGTCCCTTAAAACAATCTAAATTAGATAATCGCGATCGATCTGGTATTATATGTTGCATATTGTTAAAATCAACTCAGATTAGTTTAATAGTTAACGCATGTCCCTTCAATTATTTATGCTGAGCTAGTAAGGATATCCTGCCTCTGGAGTTATCGACGAGCGAGTACTCCTCTCGGTAGTTACAGTCCCCCGAACCCTCAATCTCTACCTTGCGGGTGTATATTGAGAGATCCCCACACCAGGGATCCCAAGGGAACCTATGGCCGTCGTGGTCAAACATAATTGCACTCCCTTTATGTCACGATAACCAGGTTTTGTCAGTTTTTCTCATTGTCGTTAAAAACTGAATGGCGATTCCTATATTACTAGTCAATTGGGTGTAAACTCACAGGAAATCCAATTACACTTGATTTGACAAAAAGGAACGTCACACCCACGAGGGACGAGGTCACGCATTAGCCTCGTGCTTTTTCGACCCCCTCACAGTACGTCTAAGGTCTAATTAGGTAAACCTATCTGTTTTGCCACGACATAAAAGGACTCCTTACTTATATCGTTGAGTTTCACCAAAACTAACATGTACTCACAATTATTTGTGTACCTTACCCCTTTAGGATCAATAAGTAACACCTCGCTATGGCGGAAAACTATTACTAAGATTGATGTAAAGGTTATCCAAGTAAGTGTTATTTTGGCATGGCACCTTTTAACTCAAATTTAAATTTTGGAACTTAAGGCTCTTACTATGTTGGTTAGATTTTAAGTGAACTAAAACCCTTAATCATGCAACATAATCAAACCACAATCTCATGCATAATTAAGACATATTTAAAGCAATAAATAACTTAAAGCATGCGTAAGATATAAATGTGATCTAGTATGGCCTGACTTCATCTTGAAGCTTCAACTTCAAACTCCGTCTTGAAAATGGATTGGAAACTCTGTCTTGAATTTCACCATGGGAGGCACCATTTTCTTCAAATAGGATAAGCTATAATTTAAACTAATTACAACTATTTGATGGTACACATACCATATTTAAAGCAATAAAACTTTGGTACTTTAGACCAATTTTACATTCAAATTAATGGTACGCAGACCATATTTTCTATCCTATTTGGGCCATACTAGTCACTTTCCATAACCTGCAAAACAGTACATTTGCAATATATCATTCACCTATTCATTTATCAGTGAATGGCCCACATAGCTGGTTAGTAGAACATATTATGCATCACATAAATATTTGCAGCAATTAATGAAGGCTTCCAATAATCTACAAATTATTCAATCCTTATTAATTCTAATCGAGTTGTTTTAACCTTAAAGGAATGTAGACCTAATCAAGAGTTTATGACTAAAACTCTCCCACTTAAACCAAGAATTTTACATGCTTTACGAATTTTAAACATAAAATTGTATTTCCTAGTCTAACAGGAAATTTACAAATTTAATTAAAATTTAAAGCTCATATAAATTATTATTTAAATCCTTTAATTTATTTTCTGTTGAATTAAATTAATTAATTTAAATTTAATCAAGGTTTTAATTTTAGTAAAATAATTAGTATAAATAAAATTTATAATAATAAAATTAGTCAAAATTAAATTCCGAGAAAAAATTAAATTACGAATTTAAATTTAATTAAAATCGTTTTCAACTGAAAAATCAAAATTAAAACGAACCAATCGGGTCAAAACAAGGCCATGGGCTCGCGCCCATGCCTCGTCGAGTCCTCGTAGCAGCAACGCCCCATAGGCTGCCACTCGACTGATTGTATCGCAAGCCACGAGCAGCCACGCGTAGACGCAGCAAGCCGAGCAAGCCACGCCTACGCGCATTAGCAGCTCGCTCGCTGTGGCGAGGCATCCCTCCCTAAGCGAGGCAGCGCTCGCTGGTGCGGGGCAACGCTCGCTAGTCGAGCCACCTCTCGTTGTCCTCGCGCGCGGCCTTGTCTTGCTTGCTGCCTTGCTTCTCGCCCCACCCGCCCACTGCTCGCAGCACGTAGCGCATTGGCAGGGCTGCTGCCTCGCGCGCACGTGCCACGCCCTTGCTCGTTGCATCGTACCGCATGGGTGACGAGCTCCCTTGCTCGTCGTCGCATGCCCGCACTATACAACACCCCTTAAGGGTAACACTTACCGTCCATTGCTTCGTGCGTACAAGATTCGTGAACGGATTTCATAAAAAGTAAAAAATTTATTATTTAAATTTATCGATGAATTAATAAATCATATTAATTTCATAAATTTTGGGCGAAAAATCGAAAATTTATTATTCAAATTAATTTCCGATCATATTTATTTTCATGGATTCAAATCTAGGTCATAAAATTTTAAAACTTTTAATTTTATCAAATTTCATGATGGTTTTTAATCATAGATTCCTAATTAAATTGCTAATTAATTATGAAAATCAAATCAAATTCTAAATTATTCGAATTTCAACAAATTAATTACAATTACAAATTAGGTTGTATAATTAACAAGCTTAGGCATTTAAATTGTTAAAAATATACATTAGGTCAATCATAGATTCAAGATTTACAAATACGAATCGCAAATATTTAATTTAACATCATAAAAATTATAAATTTTGCGTTCGAAAAACTAAAACCTCCGAAAAGTCATAGTTAGGCTTCGAATTTGGGAATTCAGGGTTTGGCATCAAATCTTTGATTTTAGTCAAAATTTTAAAACGCCGTTTACATACGAAATTCACTATAAAATTATACAAGTCCGACCATTATTGACTAAACTGCCAAAAATCCTGCGAACATATAATTAAATAATCGCACGAATTTGCAATTAATTACCATCAAAAAAATTAATCACCCATTTAATTCATTGCAAATTTATAAAATTTAACCATGTTAACTATAATTGATTATGGAATTAAATAGAGGCTCGTGATACCACTGCTAAGTTATTACAAATATAAAACATATATTTCATGCAGAAAAACCATAAAGCCAGGAATCCAAATTAATTGCCACATAACCAATTAGCATATTTTAGGATACATACATGTGTAGCGTGCCTTCCCTAGCTGCTCCCGAACCGAACAAGAAGAAGTTTAGGACTCCAAGTGTAGTCCCTTCGTAGATAGTCCACAGCACGTTCGGATCCGCCTTAGATTCAATTAACTAGAATTTTGCCTAAGGTATTATGTTATTCGTACTTAATTATTTGGAAAATTATTAAGCTTAGTTTTTAACTTAAAACTATATGAATACTTTAGATTGATGTGTATAAATTGTGATTTCCATCACCTATTTATAGGGTAGGATTATCGGAACTAGAAACCTACTAGGATTCAATTTATCTAATTCAATTTGAATTAGACTTAAATTAAATCTATTGATTTTAGTGTTTAGCTTAACAACTAACTCTAGTAGTTAAGAAAATAATCTAATCGGAAAAATCCTAAACGCCTAAGGATTTGAAACATGCACGAACACAACGACCCGCGCGAACAGCCCACGAGGAGCTGCTGTGCGCGTGCGGAGCTTGGCCCAGCAAGCAGCGATGCGGCCCATTGCAAGGGCGTTGCTGCTGCTTGCCTTGCCTTGCTCGCTGGGCCTGGCCTTGCTTCGTGCTCGGCTGGGACTGCTTGCTTGGCGGGCTGCTGCTGCTCGCTTGCTGCGCTTGCGTGGGCTTCGCTAGGCGCAGGCCTAGCTTCGTGTTGGGCCTTGCGTCTAGCAAGCTCGTCCGATGTTTATTTCGTACGTCGCGCTTCCGATTTATTTTCCGATTCCGGAATTCATTTCAGATTCGAATAATATTTAATATTTCCGATTCCGGAATTAATTTCCGTTTCGAACAAATATTTAATATTTCCGATTTCGGAATTTATTTCCAATTCCGATAATATTTCCGATTCCGGCAATATTTTCGTTTCCGGCAACATTTCCATTTCCGATAATATTTTCCGATACGTACCATGTTTTCGTTTCCGGCAACATCTACGACTTGAATAATATTTATATTTCCGATACGATCCATAATTCCGTTTCCGGCAATATCATCGTTTTCGGGGTATACATAATTTGCCTTTTGACGATTTCAGCTCCCGATGGAACCGAGATCCATCGATTCCGAATATCCATAAATAGAGTATTTAATTCACTTAAATACTTGATCCGTTCATGTACTATTTGTGTGACCCTACGGGTTCAGTCAAGAGTAAGCTGTGGATTAATATTATTAATTCCACTTGAACTGAAGCGGCCTCTAGCTATGCATACAGTTCACTTGATCTCACAGAATTATTAACTTGCATAATTAATTAAAACTGAACCGCATTTATTAGACTTAGCATTGAATGCATACTTGGACCAAGGGCATTATTTCCTTCATTTATAGGGTGGAAATAACGGAGTTTGAATTCTACTACGAATCGAATAACTAAATCCATTAGGATTCTTGTTAAATAATATCATTAGAATTTTAGGTTTAATCAAATACCTAAGTATTTTAGATTTAACTAAAATATCCAATTTGAGTAGAATTAGGAAAACACGATCACTTGACTCGAAGTAATCCTAACCGGCCAAGGATTGGTGTAGCACGCAACCCCCCCCCGCCTCCCCGCGCAGCCTGCAGCACGGAGCCCACGAGTGGCGATGCTGCTTGCTCGGCTGGCCCAAGGGCGTTGGGCGCTGGCAGCAAGCACGCGGCCCATTTGGGTGTTGCTGCTGCTCGCCCCCTTTTCTCGGCCTGCTTTGCCCGCTGCTCCGCGCGCGGGTTGCTGGGCGCTGGGCCTTGCGTCTCGCAAGATCGATCGTTCGCACGTCGCGCTTCCGATTTGTTTTCCGATTCCGGAATTCGTTTCTGATTCGAACAAACATTTAATATTTCCGATTCGAACAAATATTTAATATTTTCCATTCTGGAATTTATTTCCGATTCTGACAAGATTTTCGATTCCGGTAATATTTCCGTTTCCGGCAATATTTCCGATTCCGGCAATATTTCTATTTCCGATAATATTTTCCGATACGTACCATGTTACCGTTTCCGGCAACATCTACGACTTGGATAATATTTATATTTTCGTCATGGTCCATATTTCCGTTTCCGGCAATATCATCATTTCCGGAGCATTCTATATTTTGCCTTTTGACGATTTTAACTCCCACTGGAACCGAGATCTGTCGTTTTCGAATGTTTATAAAATAGAGTATTTAATTCACTTAAATACTTGATCCGTTCACGTACTATTTGTGTGACCCTACGGGTTCAGTCAAGAGTAAGCTGTGGATTAATATTATTAATTCCACTTGAACTGAAGCGGCCTCTAGCTAGGCATACAGCTCACTTGATCTCACTGAATTATCAACTTGTTTAATTAATTAATACTGAACTGCATTTATTAGACTTAGCATTGAATGCATACTTGGACCAAGGGCATTATTTCCTTTGGTCTCCCACTTGTCCTTAGGGACAAGTGTGCATTGCCTAATTCCTTTGTCGCTTGATGCTTTCTCATGAACATAAGGTTAGAGTAGTCATCCTTATTATGTCCAGAGGTATTTCTCGGTTTCTGATTTCAACTGATCAAATAAACAGATAATCATAGCCTATGATTTATCCGAGCACGGCCATGCATTTTTCAGTTTCTAGCTCTCCGAGTGGCCTTGTACAACTTTCAGCATCTCATCCCGATTTATGGGAGGACAATCCCAATCTTGTGATCTTGAGATTGGACTTCGTTTGATAGATGATTACCTGAGCGTTGCCGTTATAGTCTCCTTTTATGGTGCGACGCTTGACAACGTCAAAGTAACCAGTTCTCAAACAAGTAATCTCAAATTACTCAGGTATTGAGGATTAGCGTCTAATAATGTAATGAAATTTACTTATGAATGATTTTTATCTCTTACAGTAAAGTTTCATAGGTCAGTCCGATACTAATCTTCTCAAAGTAAGTATCTATGCAAATGATTGTGACATTGCCATGTCCACATAGTTCAAGAAACAGAACTACTAGTCATCTTGCATTCTAGTCGTCTAGCGTTTTCTATGCGTCCACCGTTATAGAAAACTTCCGACCAGGGACCATTTTCAACTTTTGACATTCAAGTTCACTTGATAGACATTTCTTAGTCACAGGACTGGTCCTGACAGTCCATCATGAATATATCGTCAAATTGAAAGGACTCATCATTTAATAAACCACAAATTAAATGGAAAATGAATTCTATTCATTTACATGAATGGTTAACCAAAACGTTTTACAAAGTATTAAACTCTAAAACTTTAAAACATTTATTAAGGACATCAAAGCCATTCTCTAATATGCTTGATTCCCATAGCTGCAGTGTGCGAGTTGTGCTTCGCTTGCGGCATAGGTTTAGTTAATGGATCATGAGTTCCAATCTTGCTTATCTCGACTTCTTTTCTTTCAACGAACTCTCGTAGAAGGTGAAATATACGAAGTACATGTTTGACTCTCTGGTGGTGTCTAGGCTCCTTTGCCTTTGCCTATGCAATAGCTTCGTTATTCTCACAATATAGAGCTATTGATCCTTTAATAGAGGGGACTACACCTAGTTCACCTATGAACTTCCTTAGCCAAGTAGCTTCCTTTGCTGCTTCTTGTACAGCAATGTACTCCGCTTCAGTTGTAGAATCCGCAATGGTGCTCTGTTTAGCACTTTTCCAGCTTACTGCACCTCCGTTGAGGCAGAAGAGAAACCCAGACTGTGATCTGAAATCATCTTTGTCGATTTGGAAACTTGCGTCCATATAGCCTTTAACAATTCATTCATTATCTCCACCATAGACCAAGAAATCAGCTTTGTGCCTTTTCAGGTACTTCAGAATATTCTTGGCAGCAGTCTAATGTGCCTCTCTTGGGTCTAACTAGTAGCACTGAGTGCATACGCAACATCCTGGCGTGTACATATCATAGCATACATTATTGAACCAATCAATAATGCATATGCGATCCCACTCATTCGTCTACGCTCATCCAGTGTTTTTGGGCACTGAGTCTTGCTTAGAGTCATTCCATGAGACATGGGTAGGTAGCCTCGTTTGGAATCTACCATATTGAACCTTTCAAGAACCTTATTGATATAAATGCTTTGACTAAGTCCAATCATCTTTTTAGATCTAGCTCTGTCGATCTTGATGTCCAGTATGTACTGTGCTTCTCCTAGAACCTTCACCGAAAAAGATTTCCCAAGCCAAATCTTGACAGAGTTCAACATAGGAATGTCATTTCCGATAAGTAATTTATCGTCGACATATAATACTAGAAAAGCAGTTTTGCTCCCACTGACCTTCTTGTATACACAAGATTCGTCTGCGTTCTTGACGAAGCCAAAGTCACTGACTGCTTCATCAAAACGTATATTCCATCTCCTTGATGCTTGCTTCAATCCGTAAATGGATTTCTTAAGCTTGCATACCTTTTTAGCATTCTTTGGATCCTCAAAACCCTCAGGATGTGTCATAAACACGGTTTCTGTTAAAATGCCGTTTAAGAAAGCGGTTTTGACATCCATCTGCCGTATTTCGTAATCGTAATATGCAGCAATTGCTAACATTATCCGAATAGACTTTAGCATTGCAACTGGTGAAAAGGTTTCATCGTAATCCACACCTTGGACTTGCCTGTAACCTTTCGCAACCAATCTAGCTTTGAAAACTTCTAGTTTCCCATCCTTGTCCTTTTTCAGTTTGAAAACCTATTTGCTTCCTATTGCATGATAGCCATCTGGCAAATCGACCAAATCCCAAACTTGGTTTTCAGACATGGAGTCTAATTCAGATTGCATGGCTTCATGCCATTGCTTGGAGCTAGGGCTCGTTATAGCTTGTTTGTAAGTGGCAGGTTCATCACTTTCAAGTAATAGAACTTCGTGGCTCTCGTTCGTCAAAATACCTAAGTATCTTTCCGGTTGAGATCTATATCTATGCGATCTACGAGGGGTTACATTTCTAGTTGGTTCTTGATTCTCACCAGATACTTCTAAAGATCTCTGAGTTTCAACCTGAATGTCATCTTGAGCATTCTCTAGAGTTTGTTGTTCGACTGGAATTTCTTCGAGGTCTACCTTTGTCCCACTTGTAATTTTGGAAATGTGATCTATTTCCAAAAAGATACCATCTCGAGCAACAAACACCTTGTTCTCAGATGTATTGTAGAAGTAATACCCCTTTGTTTCCTTTGGGTAGCCCACAAGAATACATTTGTCAAATTTCGGTTGAAGTTTGTCTGAAATTAATCGTTTAACATATACTTCACAACCCCAAATCTTAAGAAAATACACATTTGGAGGCTTTCCAAACCATAACTCATATGGAGTCTTTTCGACAGCTTTAGACGGAGCTCTATTTAGTGTGAGTGTAGCTGTGTTTAGTGCATGTCCCCAAAATTCTATTGGAAGTTCGGCCAAACCCATCATTGATCGAACCATGTCTAGAAAGGTCCTATTCCTCCGTTCTGACACACCGTTCCATTGAGGTGTTCAGGGAGGAGTCAATTCTGACAAGATTCCATATTCTTTCAGATGGTCATCAAATTCATAGCTCATATATTCACTGCCTCTATCAGATGGCAGTGCCTTAATCTTCTTGCCTAAATGATTCTCTACTTCACTCTGAAATTCCTTGAATTTGTCAAAGGATTAAGACTTATTCTTCATTAGGTAGACATAACCATATCTACTAAAGTCATCAGTGAAAGTGATAAAGTAGCTGAAACCACCTCTAGCATTTGAAGTCATTGGTCCACATACATCTGTACGGATTAAACCCAATAGATCAGTTGCTCTTTCTCCAACCGTAGAGAAAGG
Source organism: Spinacia oleracea (assembly GCF_020520425.1). Lineage (NCBI taxonomy): Eukaryota > Viridiplantae > Streptophyta > Magnoliopsida > Caryophyllales > Amaranthaceae > Spinacia > Spinacia oleracea. The sequence continues at coordinate 73,247,919 of NC_079490.1, forward strand.
TTGCTTTGTCATTTTTCCAAGTAAGCATGATTCACATTTACCATAATCCTCTAAGTCAAACGGTTCTAGAATTCCTTACTTTTGAAGTCTTTCTATGCGCATCATGTTAATATGGCCTAATCGACAATGCCACAGATAGGTAAGACCTGAATCATTCTTTTTTGCCTTTTTGGTATTTATGTTATAAACTTGTTTGTCGTGATCTAGTAAATAAAGTCCATTGACTAATCTAGCAGATCCATAAAACATCTCTTTAAAATAAAACGAGCAACTATTGTCTTTTATTAAAAAGGTAAATCCCTTAGCATCTAAGCAAGAAACAGAAATAATGTTTTTAGTAAGACTTGGAACATGGAAACACTCTTCCAGTTCCAAAACTAGCCCAGAGGGCAACGACAAATAATAAGTTCCTACAGCTAACGCAGTAATCCTTGCTCAATTTCCCACTCCTAGGTTGACTTCACCCTTGCTTAACCTTCTACTTCTTCTTAGTCCCTGTGAATTGGAACATAAGTGTGAGCCACAACCAGTATCTAATACCCAAGAAGTTGAATTTACAAGTATACAGTCTATAACGAAAATACCTGAAGATGGAACGACCGTTCCGTTCTTCTGATCTTCCTTAAGCTTCAAGCAATCTCTCTTCCAATGCCCCTTCTTCTTACAGTAGAAGCATTCAGATTCAGAAGTGGGTTGGCTCCTTCTTCTTTTCAGACTTGGTGCCGCCAGATTGCTTAGTTGGGCTGGCCTTCTTGCCACCTTTCTTAGCATTCCTCTTCTTACCAGATTTCTTGAACTTGCCCCCACGCACCATAAGCACATCTTGCTTATCACTTTTGAGTGTCTTTTCAGCGGTCTTCAGCATACCATGAAGCTCAGTGAGCGTTTTGTCCAGACTATTCATATTGTAGTTCAGCTTGAACTGATCATACCCGCTATGGAGAGAATTGAGGATGGTGTCTACAGCCATTTCCTGAGAGAACTGTTGATCCAGCCGACTCATATTCTCAATTAATTCAATCATCTTGAGAACATGTGGACTTACGAGCTCGTCCTTCTTGAGCTTGGTGTCAAGAATTTGTCTATGACTCTCGAATCTTTCGACTCGAGCCAGATCTTGGAACATGTTCTTTAACTCACTGATGATTGTGAAAGCATCTGAGTTGATGATCGTTTTTTGTAGATATGCACTCATTGTTGCAAGCATTAGACATTTCACATCCTTGTTGGCATCAATCCAACGATTGAGGGCTGCCTGAGTGACCCCTTTGCCCGCGGCTTCGGGCATCGCCTCTTCCAGAACATACTCCTTTTATTCCTACATAAGAAATATTTGCAAGTTTCTTTGCCAGTCAAGGAAGTTTTTCCTGCTCAACTTCTCCTTTTCGAGAATTGATCGAATGTTGAATGAATTGTTGTTTGCCATAGTTAAAACTACAATTGAAAAGAATAAACAAATAAATAACCATTCATATTTTCTCTTAGTAAACATAAATTCTAGCATTCATAATTCAATATTTATTAAGCAATTTATTCAGGTTATATGTTCCGACAGGTGTGAATAAAATGAATCCAAGAACCTTAAATCATTGAAGAATTAAGCACATTATGTATTTAGACTCAATTCTAAAATATTTTAGGTAAGCAAATCCTTTTCTAATAGTCTAGAAACTACTCTTGGTTGATAGGTACGTCTAAGAACTCATTAGGTAAACCTATCTCATTTGCCACGACATAAAAGGACTCCTTACTTATATCATTGAGTTTCACCAAAACTAACATGTACTCACAATTATTTGTGTACCTTACCCCTTTAGGATCAATAAGTAACACCTCGCTATGGAGGAAAACTTTTACTAAGATTGATGTAAAGGTTATCCAAGTAAGTGTTATTTCGGCATGGCACCTTTTAACTCAATTTTTAAAGTTTGGAACTTAAGGCTCTTACTATGTTGGTTAGATTTTAAGTGAACTAAAATCCTTAATTATGCAACATAATCAAGCGATAATCTCATGCATAATTAAGACATATTTAAAGCAATAAATAACTTAAGGCATGCATAAGATATAAATGTGATCTAGTATGGCCCGACTTCATCTTGAAGCTTCAACTTCAAACTCCGTCTTTGAAAATGGATTAGAAACTCCGTCTTGAATTTCACCATGGGAGGCACCATTTTCTTCAAATAGGATATGCTATAATTAAAACTAATTACAACTATTTGATGGTACGCATACCATATTTAAAATAAAAACTTTGGTGCATTAGACCAATTTTACATTCAAATTAATGGTACGCAGACCATATTTTCTATCCTATTTGGGCCATACTAGTCACTTGCCATAACCTGCAAAATAGTACATTTACAATATACCATTCACCCATGCATTTATCAAAGAATGGCCCACATAGCAAGTTAGTAGAAACAAATCATGCATCACATAAACATTTGCAGCAACTAATCAAAGGTTTCAACAATCTACAAATTATTCAACCTTATTAGTTCTAATCGAGTTGTTTTAACCTTAAAGGAATGTAGACCTAATCAAGAGTTTAATGACTAAAAGCTCCCACTAAAACCAAGAAATTTACATGCTTTACAAATTTTAAACATAAAATTGTATTTCCTAGTCCAACCGAAAACTTACAAATTTAATTAAAATTTAAAGCTCATATAAAATAATATTTAAATCCCTTTATTTTATTTTCAGTTGATTAAGATTAATTAATTTAAATTTTATCAAGGTTTTAGTTTTAGAAAATAATTAGTATAAAATAATTTATAATAATTAAATTAATCAAAATTAAATTCCAAGAAAAAAAAATTACGAAATTAAATTTAATTAAAATCGTTTTCAACCGAAACATAAACAAAATGGCCCAAACGTACCAAGGCAAGGCCATAGGCCGAAGCCCAAGCCTCGCCCAAGCCTCGCCCAAGCACCAATTCCGCAGCGCACATGGGCCGCGTGCATGAAGCATCGCCCAAGGCCCGCGTTGCTGTGGCCGAGTGATGCACCATCGCAGCGCAACAACCCTTTTTGTGCCTGCTGCTTGCTCGTCGTTGGCTGCGCGCTGGGCCGTGGCATGCGCAGCGGCACTCGAGCTCCCTTGCTCGTTTGCTGCTGCCTTGCCTCGTGCCTTGCGCTATGATGCATCGCTGCCCAATTTTACTCGACCATCCACACGGCACATGCCATTGCCTGCCGCGCATGCCTTGCTTGCTCATTACCTCGTACCGCATGGCGACGAGCTCCCTTCCTCGTCGTCGCATGCCCACACTTTGCAACACCCCTTAAGGGTAACACTAAGCTTCCATTGCTTCGTGCGTGCAATATTGGTGATCGGTTTTATAAGAATTAATAATTTTTATACTTTAAATTTAATCGACAAATTAATAAATCATATTAATTTCATTAAATTTGGGCGATAAGTCGAAAATTTATTATTCAAATTAATTTCCGATTACATTAATTTTTAGGGATTCAAATCTAGGTCATAAAATTTTAAAACTTTTCAATTTTAACAAACTAGTTATTGGACCGTGCGCTAGCGCGCACGATCCCCCAACGTATAAAAAAATTGTTTCGTAAAAGGACATTTACAAATTTATGGCGAACTCTGGGAAAACAAAGCTAAATCTCGATTTTCTCGTAATTGATAATATGTGATTATAAATACGTTTACAAGATGTTCCATAATATTTTAACATTCCACGTGCAATATTAAGCTCTCCGAAATGGTTATTGTAGTATTCCACATGAAACATTAGCAACGTGCTTAGGTTGAAAATGGAAGGGGGGGCATCTCATAGAAAAGCAAACACAAAAAGAAGGGTGAAAATAGACATTACACTATTGATAAGAATAAGACAAAAGAAAAACAAAGAAGGAAATTAGGGGTGGATAGGTATTTGCACTATTGGGTGAATAGTAATAGAAGTTCAAAGCTTTATAAGTGTTAGGATTTATGGTGGTTTTTAATCATAGGATCCTAATTAAATTTCCAATTAATTATGAAAATCAAAACAAATTCTAAATTATTCAGAATTCAACAAATTAATTACAATTACAAATTAGGTTGTATAATTAACAAGATTAGGCTTTAAAATTGTTAAACATATACAGTAGGTCAATCATAGATTCAAGATTCGCAAATATTTAATTTAACATCATAAAAATTACAAATTTTGCATTCGAAAAGTCATAGTTAGGCTTCGAATTTGGGAATTCTGGGTTCGGCGACAAATCTGTGATTTTTGTCAAAATTTTAAAACGTTGTTTAAATGCAAAATTCACTATAAAATTATAATATTCCGACCATTATTGACAAAACTGGCGAAAAATCCTGCGAACATATAATCAAATAATCGCACGAATTTGCAATTAATTACATACACGAAATTAATCACCCCTTTAATTCATTGCAAATTTATAAAATTTAATCCATGTTAACTATAATTGATTATGGAATTAATTAGAGGCTCGTGATACCACTGTTAGGTTATGAAAAATATAAACAATATAATTTATGCGGAAAAACCATAAAGCCAGGAATCCAAATTAATTGCCACATAGTCAATTAGCATAATTAGGATACATACAATGTGATGCGTGCCTTCCCTAGCTGCTCCCGGACCGAACAAGAACAAGTTTAGGACTCCAAATGTCGCCTCTCCGTAGATAGTCCACAACACGTTTGGATCCGCCTCAGATTCAATTAACTAGAATATTATCTAAGGTTTTATGTGCACTCGGGAAACTTATTATAATGTTAGGCAAATATTAAATTCTCTCTTGAACTTAATGTATTGGAATACTTATTGAATTGCATTATAAATGTGATCATGAACCACATACTTATAGGGTGGAAATAACGGAGTTTGAATTCTACTAGGAATCGAATAACTAAATCCATTAGGATTCTAGTTAAATAAGATCATTAGAATTTTAGGTTTAATCAAATACCTAAGTATTTCAGATTTAACTAAAATATCCAATTTGAGTAGAATTAGGAAAACACGATTACTTGACAATGAAGTAATCCTAACCGGCCAAGGATTGGTGTAGCACGCAACCCACCCCCCTCGCGCAGCCCGCAACACGCAAGCCCACGAGTGGCGCTTTTGCTTGCTCAGCTGGCCTAAGGGCGTTGGGCGCTGGCAGCAAGCACGCGGCCCATTTGGGCGCTGCTGCTGCTCGGCCCCTTTGCTCGGCCTACTTTGCTCGCTGCTCCGCGCGCGAGATTGCTGGGCGTTGGACCTGGCGCTTGCGTTGGGCCTTGCGTCTCGCAAGCTCGATCGTTCGCACGTCGCGCTTCCGATTTGTTTTCCGATTCCGGAATTCGTTTCTGGTTCGAACAAATATTTAATATTTCCGATTCCGGAATTTATTTCCGACTCGAACAAATATTTAATATTTCCGATTCCGGAATTTATTTCCGATTCCGAAAATATTTCCGATTCCGGCAATATTTCCGATTCCGGCAATATTTCCGATTCCGGCAATATTTCCGATTCCGGCAATATTTCTAATTCCGATAATATTTTCCGATACGTACCATGTTTTCGTTTCCGGCAACATCTACGACTTGGATAATATTTATATTTCCGTCATGATCCATATTTCCGTTTCCGACAATATCATCATTTTCGGAGCATTCTATATTTTTCCTTTTGACGATTTGAGCTCCCACTGGAACAGAGATCCGTCGTTTCCGAATGTTCATAAATAGAGTATTTAATTCACTTAAATACTTGATCCGTTCACGTACTATTTGTGTGACCCTACTGGTTCAGTCAAGAGTAAGCTGTGGATTAATTTTATTAATTCCACTTGAATGAAGCGGCCTCTAGCTAGGCATACAGCTCACTTGATCTCACTGAATTATTAACTTGTTTAATTAATTAATACTAAAACGCATTTATTAGACATAGCATTGAATGCATACTTGGACCAAGGGCATTATTTCCTTCACTTCGTGCGTCCCTGCCCCGCACACACCGACCACCTTGCTCGTGTTCCTTGCTTGATGCGTGCTCGTGTGTTGTTGCGCACAGCACCACTCGTCCTCACCCTCTCTCTTTTCTCTCGCCTCTCGCATCCCCTCGTCGCATTGCCCGCACACTCGTGTGTTGTTGCCGTTGTGCTGCGTGTTGTTCTTGTTGTTGTCAAGTGTGCTGCACCCACACACACTCGTCTCTCTTCTCTCCCTCGTACCTGTCGTGCACCAAAGCTGAAGCCTTGTGGTTGCTTCCCTTGCCTGCTGCGCACACACACACACAATTGTCGTGTGCTCTGTGTGTTGTTTTTGTTCCGTATACTCCGTGTATTTTATCCCTTTTTCGCCTGATCACATTCAATTCGTGATTGTACCGTGCTATAGGCCGGATTGTTATAATTCTCTTCTTCCTTGCCTAATTCTATTTCAATTCCGTATTTAAAATTATATTATTGTTATTATTGATTTTGATTACTTAAACTGCTGGAAACGATTATGGACACCGTATTGTGATGTTTTACGTGTTTAAATTTATAAGTATGATTTTAATTAAAAGAGTTATTATTTTTAGATTTGCTTATTTATTAAAGCTTGAATTTTTAATGTCTAAACGTGATTTTTATGGTTAATTAAGATTAGGGTTTAAATCTTAATATAATGGATGATTGATTTACATAATTTAAAGTTGTTCTTCAATTATGGAAATCAGACTAAATTTTCAGATTTAATTCAAGGCTTTAAAGTGTTGATTTTAATGTTTTTTAAGGCGAAAAATTAATATTTTCGTACTAGGACTTTAATCCTTCAAGTGAGACTATTATTTTAATAATGAGCAACTAAATCCTGAATGAATCAAATGTTTTAGAACTCTTAAAAGTTGCTGGAATTTAGTAAGCATGGATAATAACTAAGTTTTATTATTTTAATTATAGGAGGTGATTTCTAGCCTTGATTGTGATTCGCAAAGTGGCCCCCGTACTTATATACTCGAGGTACGTACATGCCTAGGGTGATCACCGTTTATATGAGGATTATGTGACGATTATTATTGGTGAATCATGTGATTTGAAGTATTATTGGATTCATGTTTGATGTTGTGAACAAGCATGATATGGTTTATTGTTGAATTATGAAGCTTATGTGAATAGTCATGTTGTGACCCTTTTATAATCGCTGAATTATGTCAAGCATGTTGTTCACGTTTATATGCATGTATGAGTGTTTCACATGCAAGGATTTTGTTTATTCTATTGTACGGGATGTGTATCATACTTTAAGCCAAGTGGTTGTGCCTCAGTGCACTATATATTCTGCCGCTGAGTAGAATATGTTTAGGATATTTATGTGAATTGAACTAAGGACTGTTCGTGTCTTGTGCACACCCCACTTGTTAACTGGCAATGTCGGGTTATCTCAATAACATATTGAGAAGGAACAATGGGAGTAATATCACTTTTGTCCTATGTTTGATCACATGTCCTAAAGGATTAAAATGAAGTGTCATTGTTGATTGATTATATTGTATGTCTTGTTGTTGTGTCTTGAGTTCACCTTGTGCATAAAATATTAATTAACGTAAAGTGCACCCCGAATGAGCTTCAAAAATCTTGGAACGTATATACCTTGAGTATGAACAATGGAGGGAGCCTTGCCGGAAAACTTGTAATCTTTGAATGATACAAGACGTTGTTTCATTCTTCTTTTATGCTTTTATGCGCTTGAATTCCGTCAATATGGCCCGAATGTCGGTAGTAGCCCGACCTTTATTGAATTTGGTGTGTGGTTGGCTTCCAACACCTTTTTCTTTCCTTTTATGGATATTTTCTGATGTGGGCCTGAATATCTCCACCATAAGGCCCAAAGAAGCTACAATGACCAATACAGGCCAGCTGGGCCCAAGCCTAGGAAGTAGGCTCAAACCTTGGTACCTAAACGAAATAAGAGCAAAGCCTTATTTTGGAAAGCCCACCTTCTCTGAGAAGCCAGGCCCAATTCGTAAAAGGCTCATCATTGCTGGGCAAATGACACGTGTCCTAAATCCCCAAGGGGCACGCATCCCACAGCTAGGGTTGAGGGATCAATTCCCACGAAACCCTAGCCCTATAAATAGCTCAGATCCCAAGGTAAGGGGCAATCAATTCATTCCCACCAACCAAAACTATCATTGCTCTGCCTTCTTTCTATAAATTACTTCTCTCTCTAGCTTATACTTACTTAAGCATCGGAGGGAATATTCTTACGGGAATATTCTTGTTTTGCAGGTTGCCAGAAGTTCGTGCCAGGTCATACATGATACCTCCGAGGAACGCGTGCCACATCAGCACCGTAAAAGATCCCACAACATTTGGCGCCGTCTGTGGGGAGGTACAGTGTCATGGCTGAACTTCAATCTGAGCGCGAAAAACCCGAGGACAAAACGGGACTCCCAGTCAGGGGAGGGGTGTCTAAAGATAGGACCGACACTCATTGTGACGCGGCAGCTAGCCGGCCTGCTGCCGCGAGATCTGTGCAACACTTGTTGAATGGCGCTCACGAAGTCAATCCTAAGCACGATAATGGCAGGATGGTAGAATCTTTATCAGAAGATCCCGACTCACCTATGAAAGAACGCACCCTGGAGAAGGAGAGTCGGCATGTAAAAGAGGAACGTCCAGGAAGATGGACGAGACGAACTTCACAGAAGAATGATGAGGCCCAGGGTCATCACTCTCTCAAGACTCCTAGAAGACAGCATGAGAGCGTCATCCTGAGAAAGAATGGCCGCGGCACTGAGGAGAAAAGAAGGCGAAGGAGGTCGTCCTCTAGGGGCTCCTTTATATTCAACACGGCTCTTGAAAACATCCTCCTAGCTGAGGGACCGAGTCTGGGAATAGAACCGTCCCCCCGACGACCGACCACCTCCAGCCAACAGGCCCCTTTCTGTGCTTTCCACAACGATGAAGGACATGACACCCAAAATTGTCGGATGTTGAGAAAGATATTAAGTGACCACGCGGCTGAAGGACACCTCCGCCAGTACATCCATTCAAAGGACGCAGACAAAGAAATGAGCCTCACCTTTAAGAAGTATTCAGACGAAAGAGTTATGGTAATATCAGGGGGAATAGCTGCCGGAGAACCATGTAAGGAAGGACGGCAAATAGGCCCATCTTATCTTCGCCCTGCACAGATGAATCTACCCTATGTAGAAATTTCCAAAGACAATTACAGAAGGGCGGCAGCACCATATGACGATGACCCTCTGGTTATAGAGATTGAGGTGGCTAACCTCAAGGTGAAGAGAGTACTGGTGGACACGGGGAGCTCGTCCGACATAATCAGTCTGCAATGTCTACGAAAATTAAAGCATGATCCTGGAGCCATAGGAAAAGTGTTCGGGCCCTTGGTAGGATTCGGAGGGAGCATCGTTCGTCCAATCGGCTCCATCTTACTCCCGGCCTCTATTGGAGTTCCCCCAGTGACCAAAGAAGGCGTCATCCGGTTTATAATTGTAGCGAACCTCACCACATTCAACATCATCCTCGGCCGTCCAACACTCAACGACCTAAGAGCTGTGATCGTTCCTCATTTACTACTGGTCAAATTTGTAGGAAGTAACGGACGCGTTGGGTCTCTCTATGGAAATCAACAGTTGGCCAGGGATTGTTACTTATCGACATTGGAGCCAACGGCCTTGGGAGCCTCCCCAAAGGGAAAAGAGCAAGCCGTCATAAAACCTCTGGCAACCCGTCATAAAACCCGGGAGACACCAACGGAGCACAATGCAGAAAGACGACCTGAACCAGTGGGAGCACACTATGCTATAATTCTGGACTTAGCAGACCCGTCTCGAACGGTCCCCATTGGGATTCACCTTGACGACCCCATGTCAGCAGCATTAGTGTAACTACTCCGAGAATACAAGGAAATATTTGCCTTCACGGTAGAGGAGATGCCAGGCAATGATCCGGCGGTAGCCGTGCATAAGCTAAATGTAGATAGCGCTATAAAGCCAGTGCGCCAGAAGAAGAGGAATCATGGAGAACCAAGAAATTTGGCCGCCGCTGCTGCGGTTAAAAAACTAATGGATGCAGGCTTCATACGTCCGTGTCAGTACCCCGACTGGGTAGCTAACGTGGTACTGGTACCCAAGCCCAATGGGACATGGAGGATGTGTGTTGATACACCGATCTCAACAAAGCTTGCCCCAAAGACAGTTTCCCACTGCCAAAGATAGACCGACTCGTCGACTCAACGGCCGGACATGCCATGATGAGATTCATGGACGCCTATTCCGGATTTCACCAGATCCCATTGTGGCCCGAAGATCAAGAGAAGACGTCATTTGTCACGGAACAAGGATTGTACTGCTACAAAGTAATGCCGTTCGGTTTAAAAAATGCCCCAGCCACCTTCCAACGGTTGGTGAACACGGTTTTCGCGAAGCAGCTGGGGAGGAATATAGAAGTCTATATCGACGATATGATTGTAAAAAGAAAACAAAAGATGGATCACCTCGACGATTTGCGAGAAACCTTTGAGACCCTCAGGACATACCAAATGAGGCTCAATCCCAAGAAGTGCATGTTCGGGGTATCCTCTGGCAAGTTCCTTGGCTTCTTGATTGACGAAAGGGGGATTGAAGAAAATCCGGACAAGGTGCAGGCGGTCATCAATATGACGTCGCCAAGGACGGTCAAAGATGTGCAACGCCTAACTGGATGTCTTGCCGCCTTGGGGCGATTTTTATCTAGAGATGGAGATAAGTGTCATTACTTTTTCAGTACCATCAAAAAGGGCACTCGCACTAGTGGAAAAACAGTCATTTGCGTCGGTCATTTAAGCTCATTTGCGTCGCACATTGGTGCGACGCAACTGGATGCGACGCAAATGAAAAAAGTCATTTGCGTCGCACATTTGGGCGACGCAAATAAGAGTCATTTGTGTCGCAGATTAGTTAACCTGCGACGCAAATGACCTTTTTTTTAACATTCCGAAAAGTCATTTGCATCGCAGTTTAGCTAAACTGCGACGCAAATGACTTTTCGGCATGTTAAAAAAAAGGTCATTTGCGTCGCAGGTTAACTAATCTGCGACGCAAATGACTTTTTAATATGGTAAAAAAAAGTCTTTTGCGTCGCAGTTTAGCTAAAGTGCGACGCAAATGACTTTAGATTTTGTTAAAAAAAATAGGTTCCATTTTACTATATATATATATAGTAAAATGGTCAACTCATTACTAGATAAGGCTTAAAACATAAGGACAATAACCATTATAAATCTTACAATACGGGAAACAATCATTGTATTTCTAATAATTTATATTAAGTACACAATTCAGACCAAAAGTAAAATACTGAAGATCTCCCTGCTTCAGCCTCAGCAGACAAAAGCAAACAAGGCAGACATGTGAGAAGAAAAGTCAAGAGAGAGCATTAACGCACAAAGGGAGCACATACAAGCTGTTCAGAAAAAGCAGCCATAAATGCAACGCATGCCACTACCCATGCATCTCACAACATTTGTTTAACAATATGCAGAACAAATAATGAAACAACACTGAATATTCGCAGAACAAGCAACAAAAATAAAAAAAACACCTGCAGTAACCCACTAACCCACCCTACTTGAAAGTTCTCAGAATATTCATATGATCCCTGGAAAAAATCAGAACTCATCTAAAGCTAAATAATCATCCTCGGACAAGTTATTTTTCCCACGAATTCGCGGTGACTGTCTGAGAGTAACAACTCGCCCAAGTAATGATTCGCGGTGACTGTCTGATATGTGTCATACGTGTCTCGCAGTGTGTATCCAAACTACCGACATCTTGGGAACAGTTTGTTAACTTTCACCCTTAAGTTGGTGCCTTTCTGAAACTACCTTTAAGCATATATTTGTTCATTTAACACCTTAGTGAAATTTCTAAAACTGCCACCAGAATGATCACAAATTTAACCAAAAACTATTTCACTTACGGTCATTAACAGCGTTAAATCAGGTTTGCCTAATGGATGACATGAGTTCACAGAATGCACACATTAATCCTTATGTACTGAGAGATAGGACCCAAATAAAAAAACAATCTAATTGACAACAACTCAATATGGTTCTTTTGTTTAGGATGCTAAACCATATAATGTGAGCCAAAGAGCGGCAACAGAAAAATGACTTGAAGAAACTAAACCTGGGAAGTCAATAGATCGATTGCAAAATGATGTCGAAACATGTTAGGATCCCTGATAGCTGCTTCTAATAATGCCCTCTATCTCCCTACCAGTCTTATCAGCCGCATGTACAATTCTGTGATGACAGTGGCCACCCTCCCTTGCTAAGTGCAATTTCCATCATCGCCATGATCAAAGGATGCACCCATTGCAATCAATTCTCTAATTCTCTCTGGCCCTTCTGTGCACACCACCTGAAGAAAACCAAACCTGTTCAGCAGAAACTCAAAATAGCATTACAAAAAAAAACTACTACCAGGAAATTATATAAGTAAAACTAAACATAAAATTAGAAGCCAAAAGATATGACAATAATCCTATTCTATATATAGTAAAAAAGAAACTAAACGAATTGGTAAGCAAATCCCAAGAATCCTTGTATGTACAATCAAGGACCTGTTGACAAGATTCAAAGAGCAAACCTTTATTTTATCATCATCTATAACTTCCTTTTTCCAATTTTCTGGCTTAACTAAAAAGTCAATCAGATAATCACATACTACAAGTCTACAACATGAGCTATGTACACGTACAGATGAAATAACTTCAAGTGCTGAAGACATCATCAAGTAAAGAATTTAACTTGCAATATTAGAAAATCTACAGCAGGTTTTACCTGAATCCATTACGGAGCAGAGGCTCAGGCTGGCAGTTCCATATCTCCAAAAAACGCAAATAAAATCCCAACAAAAACCAGAATTAAAATCATCGGGAAAAAACATTGGAATTAAAATCTCAAATTCAAACAATCCATGATCAACCAGCATTAATCAAGCTTTAAATAAAACCATAGCAAACAACCAAAACTCTAGATTCATTAAAATCGACATAAGAAAGGGGCAAAATCCCTAATTAAATAAATTTGCAACAACCAAAAACTATAGATTCACTTTTGACAGAACATGTTCCCGGGAAATGAAAAGATTGAAGTCATTGAACCTAAGTCTTGGGAAATAAATCTAGGCTTTTATGTAAAGCAATAACCACTATCTACTCTCCCATGGATTATTACCCAGTATGATGAGCCACCACATTTTATTAAAAAATTAGACCTTAGTGGTTTGAGAGTAGGAAAACATGTTATTTCCTGGTTTAACTCATCTGACTTCTAATTCTGGAAGCACCTATTCTTGATCAAGCATACTGTACTCAGTGTACTGTCAATCAGGAACTTAAAAGATGGATGAACTTGGAACTTAAGATGTGCACATTTATCGGAAGAGCCGAGTCATCTACATCCTAGAAATTTTACAACAGTGACACGGGGATCAGCCAGAACACTAGAACAAAATCGTCTAAACAAAACCGATTCCACGGCCAATATCTCATGCATAATAACACACAACGGGTATTGAAATTGGATATAAGTTACTAATAAAACATTGCTTCACTGGAAAAGAAGTTAACAATAATAAAGTAAGAATGAAACAAATGAAAGTAATACTTATTCCCTGAAAACTAAATGGAAATGAGAAAGATTACCTTATTGTAAAGTATAACTCCAGATGAAAGTAGAATGTATATCAATAAGTAGAGATAGGTCAGTGCAAGTGACGTGTTGATCATTTTTGCCTACAACTACCAACCACGCCCGTCCCTGAGGCAGTGCAGGAGGGGCGCCCGCCCTGGGCCGGAGAGATGAATAGTGATTATCAGAAAAATCCAATCATATTAAAAAGGATTATACTAATTGCAACTAGAATTTCTCATGAAAAATACCAACACAAACCCAACAACAATGTATTTAACAATGTGAAACCTATCATATCAGAAAAATCGAATCCGAGATCCTGATCAAGCTTATGAGAATCATATCAAAACAAAGCTAACAAACAATCCAGGAAATCAATAGAAATGTAAATCAACAGAAAAATCGATACAAAATACTTGTAGATAATTACCGAGAATAGCAGCAGCAGAGAAGGAGAAGTGGTTGGCACAGGCACATCCAAAAGCCCTAGTACTGCAGTGACATTTGCAAAGTCATAAAAGTTCAGGAGCACGATAAATCTGTAGAGTAGAAAATTAGAATATGTAATTATTTTCTTTTAATTAAATGTAAAATTAACAAATCTAGCAATTCAACATCAATAAAAAAATGGTCACAGTACATCAAATTCAATTCAACACTTAATTTATCATCAAATTCAAATCAATGACTTAATTTATCCTCAAATGCACAGCGAAACTCATATAAAAAAATGAAAAAAAATACTTGAATTCACAAACTAACCAACATAACTAAACCCTAAATTCATATTAAAAAAATTCAGAGCAAATTAATTAAACATGGAAATCAATCGCAAAGCACTAGATACCAACCAAGATTAAGATTCTAAACACTCTAAATCGATTGCAAAACACTTCAAATACTGACGAACCAATAGCGAATAATCAGATTCTTGTACTAATTGAAATTAAACTCAAATCAAGCATCTTAATTACATAATCTACATAAAGTTGTGCGATTACTAACGAATATTGAAGTGAATTTAACAAGTTATACGGGAAAAGGGAAAAAATACCTGCCGAAATCCGAAAATGGAGCAGTGCGAAAGAAAGAGCGAGAAGAGGAGAGTGAATCAGCTACCCAAACGACGCCCAAGGTGTTATTGGATGAATTAACTCTTCGTTGCGCCTCTGGAATCTAGGGTTTTGCCTCTATCATATTCACTAAGCTTGAATTTTAAACAAAATTGAGAGATTGGGATGATTTGGTGAGAGGAGACTTTGAAGGGCAAGCTCGATACTGATTCTGGAGGAGAGACAGAGAAGATTTAGAGCTTCAACAATGGAGATCCGTAAAATACGAGAGAGAAAGAGTTGTACAGGGGAGGTAGGAAATGTATGAGAGAGAAAGGGAATAGGAGCAGGTAGGTCAATAGGTGACTGCGTCGCACCAAATTAAAAAAAAAGGGAAAAGGTAATAATTAAATTTCAGAAACTCTTGCGTCACAGTATTATAAACCAGCGACGCAAAGGAGTTGTAATCAATTTTATTTCAAGACAAACACTCATTTGCGTCAATCAAACTAAAACTGCGACGCCGATAACAAGTTTTTAGGATAAAATTTAACATTTGCGTCACATGTTTATATGTGCGACCCAAATATGGCGAGGCAAATGAACAATTTTCCACTAGTGTCGGTTTGAGTGGACGTCGCAGGCAGAGGCCGCCTTCCTTCGTTTAAAAGAACACCTGCATACTTTGCCGCGACTGGTCAGCCCTCTCTCAAGAGAGGTCTTGTATCTGTACCTTGCCATCTCAGAGTACGCACTAAGTGTCGTCTTGCTTACAGAAAGGGATGGGACGCAACTACTTGTCTACTTTGTCAGCCACATGTTGCAGAATGCCGAACTCAAATATCCAACAGTTGAAAAGTTTGGCTTCGCCCTGTTCTTGGGTAGTAAGAAGCTTCGTCCATATTTCCTGGCTCATCGGCTGATAGTCTACACGGATCAACCGCTAAAACGGCCGTTCACCAATCTAGAAGCGTCCGGAAGAATGCTCAACTGGGCAATTGAGCTTAACGCATTTGATATTTCGTATGAGCCGCGGAAGGCAATAAAGGGACAGGCATTTGCTGATTTCATTGCGGAACTGACCAAGCCACCGTATTTGAGGAATGAGAAAACCCAGTTGATAGTTCATGTGGACGGCTCTGCCACCCAAAATGGGTCGGGAGCTGGTATTATCTGCGAATCACCAGAAGGGGATATCTATGAATATGCAATGCGTTTTAACTTTCAGGCATCAAATAACAAAGCTGAATACGAAGCCCTGATATGTGGAATTCAGATGAGAAAAGCAGCGGGGGCGGCAGACGTCCTGGTTTTATCTGACTCACAGTTAATCGTCAGTCAAGTAAAAGGAGAATATGAGGCCAAGGATGACGCCATGATAAAATATCTGGAAAAGGTCCGTCAGGAAGTTCGGCAGCTGTCTAACTTTGAAATACAACATATACCCCGGTCTGAAAACAACAAAGCAGACACTCTGTCCAAACTAGCAAGCTCAGCGTCTTGTGATACGCCACGTCATGTGTTTTGGGAAGTAAAGCAGCTCAAAAGCATTGACACCTCAAGGACAGATATCCTAGACCGAACAGCCACCTGGATGGACGACATTGTTAATTTCAAAATGAATGGAGTACTCCCTGATGATCCCAGGCAGGCAGAAAAATTACAAAGAAAAAGTACCTGGTTTGAGATATGGAATGGGACTCTATACAAGAAAGCCTTCTCACGACCTCTTCTTCGCTGCGTAACCCCCGAGAAAGGGCATGAAGTACTGGAAGATATTCATCAGGGATTATGCAGCTCTCACATATGAGGGAGGGCCCTGGCAGAAAAAGCCCTAAGCACCGGATACTATTGGCCCACTCTCAAAGAAGACGCTCTCAACTTGGTCAAGCGGTGTGATAAATGCCAACGATTTGCTCACCTAATTCGACGGCCGGCGCAGAAACTGACACCAATCACCAGCCCTATACCATTTGCCAAATGGGGGATGGACTTATTAGGTCCCTATACGACGGCACCAGGAGGATTGCGTTATGTAATAGTTGCCGTCGACTATTTCACTAAATGGGTAGAAGCTGAAGCTTTGAAAAACACTAAGGCACAAGATGTGAGAGCATTCATCTGGAAAAACATCATCACAAGATTTGGCGTGCCTCAGTCTATTGTCTTTGACAACGGGCCACAATTCAAGACGCCCAAATTGGAAGATTGGTTGGCTGACCATGGTATCACAGCATGTTTTGCATCAGTAGGACGCCCCCAAGCTAACGGACAAGTAGAAGCATTCAACAAAATCATCTCTGAAGGGATGAAAAAGAAGCTTGATGAGGCAAAGGGATTATGGGCCGACGAGTTACCCAATGTTTTATGGTCTATACGGACCACGGCAAAAAACTCCACAGGAAAAACACCATTCTTGTTAGCTTATGGAGCTGAAGCCGTCCTACCCATTGAAATGTGTGAACCAACTCTGCGCGTCATGTTGTTTAATGAAGACGCCAATTGGGAAATGATGAAGGCGGCCTTGGATTTCTTACCAAAAACAAGAGGAAACACGGCTCTACGACAGCAGCTGTACAAACTCCAAATGACGAGGGAGTACAACAAAAGGGTTTCTAGAAGAATACTAAAAGTCGGAGATTTTGTGCTTAGAAAAATGGAAGCCGTCGGACGCGCCTATGAACAAGGGAAACTCACTCCTACTTGGGAAGGTCCATATGAGATTTACGAGGAGGTTCGAGACGGAACATACCGGATCCAAGACATGCAAGGACGTCCGATTTTGTGTACATGGAATGCGGATAACCTCAAGAAGTACTTTTTCTAGATTAACACTTATGTTATCTTGATTATATGTTTTGTAAAGACGTCCAAAACTTAGACGCACCATGTAGCATGCTTTAAACATTAAATGAAAAATTCCTCGCAAGCCGGCCTTGCTAGGAAATCTTTATGACAAATATGTTACCAAATTCCTTGGAGAAATGCAAACTAACGTTCTCCCAAGAAATAAAGACTAGTCGTCTAAAGGCCTAAGAAGTGGCCCAGATTAGCACCTTCACTAGGCTGATCACCTAGAACACAGGGGTCACACATTTCTAAAAATAGCTATATAAAGTAGCTAAAGACCTCGGCAAAAAGACCAGGGCAGACATCTGACGTCTCAATTCAGAGGCGTCAGATATAATCGTAGAATCAATCACAAATAAACAGATGACAAAAGCTAAAGAGCAATAAAATGTTCAAAAGACCATGTCATTCCAAAAATTAGTCATAATTACAAAAATTATGCACATAGTGCCACTAAGAAAGGCGTCACGAAATCAAGCTCAAAATAAATACAAGACGCCTAGGAGCTCTCATTCCTCATCCTCGCTGGGAACAAACTCAGGAGGAGTGCGTCCTTCCTTCTGAGCCTTCTCCACCTCAATCTGATAGGTGAGGAACTTCTCTAACCAGCTGAAGAGACGTTCACTGGCAAATTCGGCATTCCATGCAAGCTCCATGCCCCTTCAGGTTGATTTCTCACCTAGCATGGCCGACTGGTCGAGAACACTCTTTGACGAAGCAACCTCCTTGCGAGCCGCCTCCAGCTGGACCTCCAACTCCTTAAACTGAGTCTCACGACGAGAAAACTCAGCTTCCTTCTCCTTAATTTTCTCAGAAAGGTCCTCCATTTGAGAAAAGTTCTGATCAATTTGCAGGAGACGAGTCGCGTTCTCGGCATTTTGGGAGGCCAGGGCGTTGGTCACAGCGTCAATCTCCTCCCGCCTGTCAAAATGAAGTTTCTCCAGCTCAGCAAAATGCTGATCGCCACACTGACTGGCCAGGAGACGGTGTCGAGCCTCTTCGTGCACCAAAGCAGTGCACCACTTCTTCAGCGAGTCCAGCAGAACGAACATGTGCACAAAAACCGGCAGGAGTAAAACACAAGAGAAACAAGAATATGTAAATAATAAAGGCATAATGAAACTCACATGAAGTGCCGAGGACTGCATAGCGGCAAGCATATTCTCGGCCGCCTCAGGAAGGGTCTCAGCATACTTGGGAGGAATGGCATTGCGCATTAACGTCATTATCCTCCTTCGGTCATGAGAGTTGAACCCGCCTTAAGAAGGGATCTTATCCAATTCAGCATCAATGTCTTTCTGAGGGTCGGGTATTTCTATGGGAAAACAACGGCCTTAGAATCCCTGCGAGAGACTATAGAACTGCTAGACGAGGAACGGCAGGTGGTTACGATGTTGGAGTAAAACTTACCCCCAGAATTCCTAGCTCTTTCCGCCGCCTTCAGAGGAATATTCCGGCGGACGGCTTCAGCAATTCCCGCAAGAGGATCGACCGTCGCTCCAGCTTTCCGAAAGCTAAGAGAAACGGATGCAGCCTTGGGGACGACAAACACCTTAGGAGCCTTCGAAGCCGTTGACTTAAAGACGGGTTTCCCTGTGCCGCCAGCCCTGCGCTTAGAAGAAGGTGTCGCGTCCGTGACCGCCTTCCTCGCATTCTAAAGAAATGAAAATATATAAGTTGCAAACAATAATGGGAATTACATAGGAAGGCTTGATCAATACCTTCTCCTCAGCAGCAGGAGGGGGAGCCATCTGCTCTGGGACAGCTTGCTCGGCCGCCTGCTGATGCTGCCAAGCCTTAAAGGTGCTGGCGTCAAGTACCTTTGCCAGCCAGGACGACATATCCACTTGGCCTTTGGAGGCATCGTCTAGCTTATCCATGGCCTCGTCTGAAAAAAAATAAAGACATTAGTAAAGTAGTTTTGATTAAACAGTGAAAGATTTGAGGTATAGATACATTACCTCTCGGCATATACGGACACAAGCCCACAGCCGAGAGGAAAACGGGATCGGCCAGCTGATCCAGATGAGGCAACCACCCCTCGGGTATGTAGGCCGTCTTGTCCTTAACTATGAGCGGCTTGGCCTTGAACAAAGACGAGATCCGTTCCCAGAGAGCGGCAGAGACCGGAGGGAAAGAGCTGCCCTTTCCAACCAAGTTGGGCTTGACGGTCCAACGTCTCATCCGCTCACACATCTCCAAATTGGTGGTTTTGATAACCACCCACTTTTTTCTCCAGTGATGCCATTTGGACGCCTTGCCCATCACCGTCCGATAAGCTCCCTTGTACGTAAGAATTAGACAACCCGCGGCAGCTTTGGAAACTTGGGACATGGAGGCGATCCTCAGGAACGCCGGGAAGGAGGGAGTAATACCTTCGAGCTCACAACAAGCGATATAGCCGAGCACACCATCCCAAGAGTTGGGGGACATTTGGTTCAGGCCAATTTTGAAGCCGTCCAGCAATTCCACCACAAAGGGGTGAGGGGGGAATTTCATGCCAAGCTTCAAAAAGGAGCTGTACACGGCAAATTCCCCTTCCACCACTCCAAAACTGGTGCAGTCCATACCAGCCGGCATACGGAACTTATACTCCGAACCTAGATTCAGAGACTTCCCATAATCCTTCCCCTAGATGGTGAGGAAGGTCAGCCACGGTTGAAGTGGAAAGATTGCGCTGGGGTGAAGGTGACCTTCCTCCCCACCTGACGTGCTCGCCGGCGCGACATCGGCGCGCTTGTTTGAGGGGACGTCCTCCTCCATGAGAGAAGAAGATTCCCCTTCGAATTGCTCTTCGTCTTCTATTCGCCCCATGAAATCCTGCACAGGCTGAAGACTTGGCTCAAGACGAGGGGCGTTACTTGAAAAGAGAAGGCGTCAAAAGGACAGGTTGACGCCCTCAGTTTGACGTAACCCTTGCATAGTTAAGAAAAGAGAATTGGGAAGGATCAAAATCAACAAACAAATTTTCTCAAAAGAAAGCATTACCTGATAGATCAAAGAGAATTTTTGAAGAAACTTGATGAAGAACTGCAAGAACAGGGCTTTGAAGATTGTGGCGGGGCTACAGTGAATTTCGGTGGATGTAAGACGCCGGAAATCGCCTCCTCTTATAGCTCTCAAATAATCACTAGAAATGAGGGGGAAAGTCACTCAAAATGGCCACTTATTTATAGAGGGGTAAGAAATGATTACCCCTGCCACGCGTCGTCATCCCATTGAACACTCCAAGAGCAGTGAAAACTAACGTCTGTTTTCACTCCTCGTGAGGGGCAAATGATGTGGGCCTAAATATCTCCACCATAAGGCCCAAAGAAGCTACAATGACCTATACAGGCCAGCTGGGCCCAAGCCTAGGAAGTAGGCTCAAACCTTGGTACCTAAACGAAATAAGAGCAAAGCCTTATTTTGGAAATCCCACCTTCTCTAAAAGCCATGCCCAATTCGTAAAAGGCTCATCATTGCTGGCCAAATGACACGTGTCCTAAATCCCCAAGGGGCACGCATCCCACAGCTAGGGTTGAGGGATCAATTCCCAAGAAACCCTAGCCCTATAAATAGCTCAGATCCCAAGGTAAGGGGCAATCAATTCATTCCCACCAACCAAAACTATCAATGCTCTTCCTTCTTTCTATAAATTACTTCTCTCTCTAGCTTATACTTACTTAAGCATCGGAGGGAATATTCCTACGGAAATATTCTTGTTTTGCAGGTTACCAGAAGTTCGTGCCAGGTCATACTTGATACCTCCGAGGAACGCGTGCCACGTCAGCACCGTAAAAGATCCCACAACATTTGGCGCCGTCTGTGGGGAGGTATAGTGTCATGGCTGAACTTCAATCTGAGCGCGGAAAACCCGAGGACAAAACGGGACTCCCAGTCAGGGGAGGGGTGTCTAAAGATAGGACCGACACTCATTGTGACGCGGCAGCTAGACGGCCTGCTGCCGCGAGTTCTGTGCAGCACTTGTTGAATGGCGCTCACGAAGTCAATCCTAAGCACGATAATGGCAGGATGGAAGAATCTTTATCAGAAGATCCCGACTCACCTATGAAAGAACGCACCCTGGAGAAGGAGAGTCGTCATGTAAAAGAGGAACGTCCAGGAAGATGGACGAGACGAACTTCACAGAAGAATGATGAGGCCCAGGGTCATCACTCTCTCAAGACTCCTAGAAGACAGCATGAGAGCGTCATCCTAAGAAAGAATGGCCGCGGCACTGAGGAGAAAAGAAGGCGAAGGAGGTCATCCTCTAGGGGATCCTTTATTTTCAACACGGCTCTTGAAAACATCCTTCTGGCTGAGGGACCGAGTCTGGGAATAGAACCGTCCCCCCCCCCCCCCCCGACGACCGACCACCTCCAGCCAACAGGCCCCTTTCTG
This sequence comes from Spinacia oleracea, assembly GCF_020520425.1. Taxonomy (NCBI): domain Eukaryota; kingdom Viridiplantae; phylum Streptophyta; class Magnoliopsida; order Caryophyllales; family Amaranthaceae; genus Spinacia; species Spinacia oleracea. The sequence goes on from NC_079490.1 coordinate 73,269,882, forward strand.
TGCTTTCCACAACAATGAAGGACATGACACCCAAAATTGTCGGATGTTGAGAAAGATATTAAGTGACCACGCGGCTGAAGGACACCTCCGCCAGTACATCCATTTAAAGGACGCAGACAAAGAAATGAGCCTCACCTTTAAGAAGTATTCAGACGAAAGAGTTATGGTAATATCAGGGGGAATATCTGCCGGAGAACCATGTAAGGAAGGACGAAAAATAGGCCCATCTTATCTTCGCCCTGCACAGATGAATCTACCCTCTGTAGAAATTTCCAAAGACGATTACAGAAGGGTGGCAGCACCATATGACGATGACCCTCTGGTTATAGAGATTAAGGTGGCTAACCTCAAGGTGAAGAGAGTACTGGTGGACACGGGGAGCTCGTCCGACATAATCAGTCTGCAATGTCTACGGAAATTAAAGCACGATCTTGAAGCCATAGAAAAAGTGTTCGGGCCCTTGGTAGGATTCGGAGGGAGCATCGTTCGTCCAATCGGCTCCATCTTACTCCCGGCCTCTATTGGAGTTCCCCCAGTGACCAAAGAAGGCGTCATCCGGTTTATAATTGTAGCGAACCTCGCCACATTCAACATCATCCTCGGCCGTCCAACACTCAACGACCTAAGAGCTGTGATCGTTCCTCATTTACAACTGGTCAAATTTGTAGGAAGTAACGGACGCGTTGGGTCTCTCTATGGAAATCAACAGTTGGCCAGGGATTGTTACTTATCGACATTGGAGCCAACGGCCTGGGGAGCCTCCCCAAAGGGAAAAGAGCAAGCCGTCATAAAACCTCTGGCAACCCGTCATAAAACCCGGGAGACACCAACGGAGCACAATGCAGAAAGACGACCTGAACCAGTGGGAGCACACTATGCTATAATTCTGGACTTAGCAGACCCATCTCGAACGGTCCCCATTGGGATTCACCCTGACGACCCCATGTCAGCAGCATTAGTGCAACTACTCCGAGAATACAAGGAAATATTTGCCTTCACGGTAGAGGAGATGTCAGGCATTGTTCCGGTGGTAGCCGTGCATAAGCTAAATGTAGATAGCGCTATAAAGCCAGTGCGCCAGAAGAAGAGGAATCATGGAGAAGCAAGAAATTTGGCCGCCGCTGCTGAGGTTAAAAAACTAATGGATGCAGGCTTCATACGTCCGTGTCAGTACCCCGACTGGGTAGCTAACGTGGTACTGGTACCCAAGCCCAATGGGACATGGAGGATGTGTGTTGATTACACCGATCTCAACAAAGCTTGCCCCAAGGACAGTTTCCCACTGCCAAAGATAGACCGACTCGTCGACTCAACGGCCGGACATGCCATGATGAGCTTCATGGACGCCTACTCCGGATTTCACCAGATCCCATTGTGGCCCGAAGATCAAGAGAAGACGTCATTTGTCACGGAACAAGGATTGTACTGCTACAAAGTAATGCCGTTCGGTTTAAAAAATTCCCCAGCCACCTTCCAACGGTTGGTGAACACGGTTTTCGCGAAGCAGCTGGGGAGGAATATAGAAGCCTATATCGATGATATGATTGTAAAAAGCAAACAAAAGATGGATCACCTCGACGATTTGCGAGAAACCTTTGAGACCCTCAGGACATACCAAATGAGGCTCAATCCCAAGAAGTGCATATTCGGGGTATCCTCTGGCAAGTTCGTTGGCTTCTTGATTGACGAAAGGGGGATTGAAGCAAATGCGGATAAGGTACAGGCGGTCATCAATATGACGTCGCCAAGGACGGTCAAAGATGTGCAACGCCTAACTGGATGTCTTGCCGCCTTGGGGCGATTTTTATCTAGAGCTGGAGACAAGTGTCATTACTTTTTCAGTACCATCAAAAAGGGCACCCAGTTTGAGTGGACGTCGCAGGCACAGGTCGCCTTCCTTCATTTAAAAGAACACCTGCATACTTTGCCGCGACTGGTCAGCCCTCTCTCATGAGAGGTCTTGTATTTGTACCTTGCCATCTCAGAGTACGCACTAAGTGTCGTCTTGCTTACAGAAAGGGATGGGACGCAACTACCTGTCTACTTTGTCAGCCACATGTTGCAGAATGCCGAACTCAAATATCCAACAGTTGAAAAGTTCGGCTTCGCCCTGTTCTTGGCTAGTAAGAAGCTTCCTCCATATTTCCTGGCTCATCGGCTGATAGTCTACACGAATCAACCGCTTAAGCGGCCATTCACCAATCTAGAAGCGTCCGGAAGAATGCTCAACTGGGCAATTGAGCTTAACGCATTTGATATTTCGTATGAGCCGCGGAAGGCAATAAAAGGACAGGCATTTGCTGATTTCATTGCGGAACTGACCAAGCCACCCTATTTGAGGAATGAGAAAACCCAGTGGATAGTTCATGTGGACGGCTCTGCCACCCAAAATGGGTCGGGAGCCGGTATTATCTGCGAATCACCAGAAGGGGATATCTATGAATATGCAATGCGTTTTAACTTTCAGGCATCAAACAACGAAGCTGAATACGAAGCCCTGATATGTGGAATTCAGATGAGCAAAGCAGCAAGGGCGGCAGACGTCCTGGTTTTATCTGACTCACAGTTAATCGTCAGTCAAGTAAAAGGAGAATATGTGGCCAAGGATGACGCCATGATAAAAGATCTGGAAAAGGTCCGTCAGGAAGTTCAGCAGCTGTCTAACTTTGAAATACAACATATACCCCGGTCTGAAAACAACAAAGCAGACGCTCTGTCCAAACTAGAAAGCTCAGCGTCTTGTGATACGCCACGTCATGTGTTTTGGGAAGTAAAGCAGCTCAAAAGCATTGACACCTCAAGGACAGATATCCTAGACCGAACAGCCACCTGGATGGAAGACATTGTTAATTTCAAAATGAATGGAGTACTCCCTGATGATCCCAGACAGGCAGAAAAATTACGAAGAAAAAGTACATGGTTTGAGATATGGAAAGGGACTCTATACAAGAAAGCCTTCTCACGACCTCTTTTTCGCTGAATAACCCCCGAGAAGGGGCATGAAGTACTGGAAGATCTTCATCAGGGATTATGCAGCTCTCACATAGGAGGGAGGGCCCTGGCAGAAAAAGCCCTAAGAACCGGATACTATTGGCCCACTCTCAAAGAAGACGCTCTCAACTTTGTCAAGCGGTGTGATAAATGCCAACGATTTGCTCACCTAATTCGACGGCCGGCGCAGAAACTGACACCAATCACCAGCCCTATACCATTTGCCAAATGGGGGATGGACTTATTAGGTCCCTATACGACAACACCAGGAGGATTACGTTATGTAATAGTTGCCGTCGACTATTTCACTAAATGGGTAGAAGCTGAAGCTTTGAAAAACACTAAGGCACAAGATGTGAGAGCATTCATCTGGAAAAACATCATCACAAGATTTGGCGTGCCTCAGTCTATTGTCTTTGACAACGGGCCACAATTCAAGACGCCCAAATTGGAAGATTGGTTGGCTGACCATGGTATCACAGCATGTTTTGCATCAGTAGGACGCCCCCAAGCTAACGGACAAGTAGAAGCATTCAACAAAATCATCTCTGAAGGGATGAAAAACAATCTTGATGAGGCAAAGGGCTTATGGGCCGACGAGTTACCCAATGTTTTATGGTCTATACGGACCACGGCAAAAAACTCCACAGGAAAAACACCATTCTTGTTAGCTTATGGAGCTGAAGCCGTCCTACCCATTGAAATGTGTGAACCAACTCTGCGCGTCATGTTGTTTAATGAAGACGCCAATTGGGAAATGATGAAGGCGGCCTTGGATTTCTTACCAAAAATAAGAGGAAACGCGGCTCTACGACAGCAGCTGTACAAACTCCGAATGACGAGGGAGTACAACAAAAGGGTTTCTAGAAGAATACTAAAAGTCGGAGATTTTGTGCTTAGAAAAATGGAAGTCGTCGGACGCGCCAATGAACAAGGGAAACTCACTCCTACTTGGGAAGGTCCATATGAGATTTACGAGGAGGTTCAAGATGGAACATACCGGATCCAAGACATGCAGGGACGTCCGATTTTGCGTACATGGAATGCGGATAACCTCAAGAAGTACTTTTTCTAGATTAACACTTATGTTATCTTGATTATATGTTTTGTAAAGACGTCCAAAACTTAGACGCACCATGTAGCTTGCTTTAAACATTAAATGAAAAATTCCTCGCAAGCCGGCCTTGCTAGGAAATCTTTATGACAAATATGTTACCAAATTCCTTGGAGAAATGCAAACTAACGTTCTCCCAAGAAATAAAGACTAGTCGTCTAAAGGCCTAAGAAGTGGCCCAGATTAGCACCCTCGCTAGGCTGATCACCTAGAACACAAGGGTCACACATTTCTAAAAATTGCTATATAAAGTAGCTAAAGACCTCGGCAAAAAGACCAGGGCAGACATCTGACGTCTCAATTCAGAGGCGTCAGATATAATCGTAGAATCAATCACAAATAAACAGATGACAAAAGCTAAAGAGAAATAAAACGTTCAAAAGACGCCATGTCATTCCAAAAATTAGTCATAATTACAAAAATTATGCACATAGTTCCACTAAGCAAGGCATCACGAAAACAAGCTCAAAATAAATACAAGACGCCTAGGAGCTCTCATTCCTCATCCTCGATGGGAACAAACTGAGGAGGAGTGCGTCCTTCCTTCTGAGCCTTCTCCACCTCAATCTGATAGGTGAGGAACTTCTCGAACCAGCTGAAGGGACGTTCACTGGCAAATTCGGCATTCCATGCAAGCTTCATGCCCTTTCGGGTTGATTTCTAACCTAGCATGGCCGACTGGTCGAGACCACTCTTTGACGAAGCAACCTCCTTGCGAGCCGCCTCCAGCTGGACCTCTAACTCCTTAAACTGAGTCTCAAGACGAGAAAAATCAGCTTCCTTCTCCTTAATTTTCTCAGAAAGGTCCTCCATTTGAGAAAAGTTCTGATCAATTTGCAGGAGACGAGTCGCGTTCTCAGCATTTTGGGAGGCCAGGGCGTTGGTCACAGCGTCAATCTCCTCCCGCCTGTCAAAACGAAGTTTCTCCAGCTCAGCAAAATGTTGATCGCCACACTGACTGGCCAGGAGACGGTGTCGAGCCTCTTCGTGCACCAAAGCAGTGTGCCACTTCTTCAGCGAGTCCAGCAGAATGAACATCTGCACAAAAACCAACAAGAGTAAAACACAAGAGAAACAAGAATATGTAAATAATAAAGGCATAATGAAACTCATATCCAGTGCCGAGGACTGCATAGCGACAAGCATATTCTCGGCCGCCTCAGGAAGGGTCTCAGCATACTTGGGAGGAATGGCATTGCGCATCAACGTCATTATCCTCCTTCGGTCATGAGAGTTGACCCCGCCTGAAGAAGGGATCTGATCCAATTCAGCATCAATGTCTTTCTGAGGGTCGGGTATTTCTATGGGAAAAACAACGGCCTTAGAATCCCTGGGAGAGACTATAGAACTGCTAGACGAGGAACGGTAGGTGGTTACGATGTTGGAGTAAAACTTACCCCCAGAATTCCTAGCTCTTTCCGCCGCCTTTAGAGGAATATTCCGGCGGACGGCTTCAGCAATTCCCGCAAGAGGATCGACCGTCGCTCCAGCTTTCCGAAAGCTAGGAGAAACGGATGCAGCCTTGGGGACGGCAAACACCTTAGGAGCCTTCGAAGCCGTTGACTTGAAGACGGGTTTCCCTGTGCCGCCAGCCCTGCGTGTAGAAGAAGGTGTCGCGTCCGTGACCGCCTTCCTCGCATACTAAAGAAATGAAAACATATAAGTTGCAAACAATAATGGGAATTACCTAGGAAGGCTTGATCAATACCTTCTCCTCAGCAGCAGGAGGGGGAACCATCTGCTCTGGGACGGCTTGCTTGGCCGCCTGCTGACGCTGCCAAGCCTTAAAGGTGCTGACGTCAAGTACCTTTGCCAGCCAGGACGGCATATCCACTTGGCCTTTGGAGGCATCGTCTAGCTTATCCATGGCCTCGTCTGAAAAAACAAATAAAGACATTAGTAAAGTAGTTTTGATTAAACAGTGAAAGATTTGAGGTATAGATACATTACCTCTCGGCATATACAGACACAAGCCCACAGCCGAGAGGAAAACGGGATCGGCCAGTTAATCCAGATGAGGCAACCACCCCTCGGGTATGTAGGACGTCTTGTCCTTAACTATGAGCGGCTTGGCCTTGAACAAAAACGAGATCCGTTCCCAGAGAGCGGCGAAGACCGGAGGGAAAGAGCTGCCATTTCCAACCAAGTTGGGCTTAACGGTCCAACGTCTCATCCGCTCGCACATCTCCAAATTGGTGGTTTTGATAACCACGCACTTTTTCTCCAGTGATGCCATTTGGACGCCTTGCCCATCACCGTCCGATAAGCTCCCTTGTATGTAAGAATTAGCCAACCCGCGGCAGCTTTGGAAACTTGGGATATGGAGGCGATCCTCATGAACGCCGGGAAGGAGGGAGTAATACATTCGAGCTCACAACGAGCGATATAGCCGAACACACCAGCCCAAGAGTTGGGGACATTTGGTTCAGGCCAATGTTGAAGCCATCCAGCAATTCCACCACAAAGGGGTAAGGGGGGAATCTCATGCCAAGCTTCAGAAAGGAGCTGTACACGGCGAATTCCCCTTCCACGAGTCCAAAGCTGGTGCAGTCCATACCAGCCGGCATACGGAACTTATACTCCGAACCTAGATTCAGAGACTTCCCATAATCCTTCCCCTGGATGGTGAGGAAGGTCAGCCACGGCTGAAGTGGAAAGATTGCGCTGGGGTGAAGGTGACCTTCCTCCCCACCTGACGTGCTCGCCGGCGCGACATCGGCGTGCTCGTTTGAGGGGACGTCCTCCTCCATGGGAGAAGAAGATTCCCCTTCAAATTTCTCTTCGTCTTCTATTTGCGCCCTGAAATCCTGCACAGGCTGAAGACTTGGCTCAAGACGAGGGGCGTTACTTGAAAAGAGAAGGCGTCAAAAGGACAGGTTGACGCCCTCAGTTTGACGTAACCCTTGCATAGTTAAGAAAAGAGAATTGGGAAGGATCAAAATCAACAAACAAATTTTCTCAAAAGAAAGCATTACGTGATAGATCAAAGAGAATATTTGAAGAAACTTGATGAAGAACTGCAAGAACAGGGCTTTGAAGATTGTGGCGGGGCTACAGTGAATTTCGGTGGATGTAAGACGCCGGAAATCGCCTCCTCTTATAGCTCTCAAATAATCACTAGAAATGAGGGGGAAAGTCACTCAAAATGGCCACTTATTTATAGAGGGGTAAGAAATGATTACCCCTGCCACGCGTCATCATCCCATTGAACACTCCAAGAGCAGTGAAAACTAACGTCTGTTTTTCACTCCTCATGAGGGGCAAATGATGTGGGCCTGAATATCTCCACCATAAGGCCCAAAGAAGCTACAATGACCAATACAGGCCAGCTGAGCCCAAGCCTAGGAAGTAGGCTCAAACCTTGGTACCTAAACGAAATAAGAGCAAAGCCTTATTTTGGAAAGCCCACCTTCTCTGAGAAGCCAGGCCCAATTCGTAAAAGGCTCATCATTGCTGGGCAAATGACACGTGTCCTAAATCCCCAAGGGGCACGCATCCCACAGCTAGGGTTGAGGGATCAATTCCCACGAAATCCTAGCCCTATAAATAGCTCAGATCCCAAGGTAAGGGGCAATCAATTCATTCCCACCAACCAAAACTATCATTGCTCTGCCTTCTTTCTATAAATTACTTCTCTCTCTAGCTTATACTTACTTAAGCATCGGAGGGAATATTCCTACGGGAATATTCTTGTTTTGCAGGTTGCCAGAAGTTCATGCCAGGTCATACTTGATACCTCCGAGGAACGCGTGCCACGTCAGCACCGTAAAAGATCCCACAACATTTTCTTTTACCCGTTCGAAGCTAATTATTATTAATCCGTGAGTCAAGAGTCGTGTTAAGTGTCGAGTCTTGTCTCCATGATTTCGTGTTTATTAAATGGCTTTTGCATGTGGATTATTATATTGTTGAGTGAAGCATGTTAGATTAGGATTTCATTCTAGCTTGTTCGTACTCAGCTCTGACTTTGTGCTTCATGTCTTTCGGTCATGGCCTTTGCTTTAATGACCCTATGAGGATCCATCATTGCATTTGCATTGTTGGGGAGTAGATTTTAATAAACAGGTTTGTAGAGATAACTTGCAGGAGAAGTTATCATGGGGATTGTGGTTGAGAGATTATGTTTTCTCTTCCGTATTAATAAACTCTACATTTATTTTCTAGTCATGACTACAATATTTATTTAAACTTTAGTTAATGGATTTCTAAACTATCTAAAGTTTGGTATTTGGGCCTTAATGGTTCCAAGTTGTTAAACGACCATTAACTATTTATTATGTTTGAAAGTTACTTAAATTCCGCTGCGTAATTTTGGTAAATAGCCTTAGCCGTTATCACGTTGGCGGTAATTCCTTTGTTTTAAGTTGGAAAATGTTTTATAAAATGCAAGGAATTATTAGGGTGTTACAAGTGTGTTATTCGCAAAAGCCTAAAATCCTTGATTAAGATCTTAGCTATCAACAATCAAGCATTGTCAGTGAACCAAGTAGAAGAACTACATTGGAGTTCTTGGTCGTGTTCGTTGACACAAGTGGAAAACACGCTACAAACGTATCTATTGCTTAATCTGTACTTTATACATGTTTCCTTGATTTGGAGTTATTCCGCTATCATGTTATGTATTTAACTGTAAACCCCTACAAACCCCCCCTCCCCCAGCACACGCCGCACGGAGCAGCATCGCCCACACCCACGTTGTTCCCAGAAGCCTTGCCCCCACCCACGTCGTGCCCCAGCAACAACTATTACAATTAGGCTATAACGCACAGAAAATTTTGTGAAATTTTATGAGAGATTTAATTTTAGGGAATTTTAGGAGAGAGAAAATTTTCGGGAACTTTAGGAGAGAGAAATAATTGGGTTTATAACAAAATTGAGGAATGAAACTTTTGGAGAACCGCCAAAATAATTGAATTTGAGGAACTTGAATTTTGAGGAACCTCCAATTATGCGTTCGTGTACTTTTTTTCACAGTAAGTTAAGGTAGCTACCAACAACTTAGATGGAACTATCCAAAGCAAGATATAATTGACATTTTTGATGGCTAGTGTATTGGTAATGTCCATATATGTTGTTAGTAGTTACCTTGAATACTTTTTAGATCTAAGTATTTCAAAATAAGTGTTTTTCCCCATTTACTTTCAATTAATATGGAAAACCAATACGCGATTTCCATTTCAAATTGTTCACAATAGTGGAGCAAATGAGACGATACTTTTGCCAACTACTCGCAAACAAGCTCGGTCAAAACACATCCAAACTCGTTTTTTAAGTTAATACACGTACAATCTTGAACAAATAATATAATATTGTTGTAATTGAATAAAACTCGAACAACTTCATTATCCACGCGTTAACATCCGTGAACAATTCGTTTGAATTCGTTTTTAAGTGTTCAGTGTTTAAATTGAAATTAAAGTTCTTGTTACTATTAAAATTTAGCAATAATTTTTATGTTGAAAGATCGAAAAACCTTGCATTAAATTAAGTGAATATATAATTTTTTTTACAAGGTAGTTTAAGGTCGTTTACTTTTAGCAAAGTCGGTTAAAACTAAGTCATTGTTCCGATTCTTGGTCTATAGTATAGCCTTAAAAACCCATATTTACAAAATTTTAAGAATATGATATGAAATGTGCAGTGTTAGACATGAAATAGAAATTGAAACATCATTATTGAACGGAAGAATCATGTTACAATTCAGAACAAGCTCATAATCCGGCTAACTTGGCTAAAACCCCTTTCTTTTATCCTTTAAAATTCATTTGGTTAATACATTTTCTATACAATGACAACACTAGATTATCCTCAAAATGGTTAAGGTAATTAACATGATAAAGCCGAGGATAGAATCGAGAAAATTAAAATTTTAATTTAATTGAAATACATTGGTTTTGCATATTAATTAAAGTATATTAATTGAAAAATAAGGAAATATAATACTTATTTTGAAACACTTGATCTAAACTTATTTAGGGTAACTACCAACAACGTAGATGGAACTTTCCAAAACACGATATAGATTTACATTGTTGTTAGCAGGTGTATTGGTTGCATCCATGTAAGTTGTTGGTAGGTACCTTGAATACTATTTAGATATAAGTATTTCGAAATAAATGTTATTTTTATTTTGTTTTCATTTATATACTTCAATACTCCTAGTAGCTTCCATGGCCTCATACACACGTTATTATTGGGTTATGATATGGTGGTGTCAATATATGTTGTTGGTAGTTATCTTAAACAACTTTTAAATCCAAATAATTCTTCACTTTCGTCCTCGTTTTTCCCCTAAATTTAAATAATAATTAAGCTTTTAAATTACTTAAGGTATTATCAATAACATAGATGGACATTACCTACATAATTCGAACAATGAAATATTTTGTGAAGATATGAAATTAAATAATTGGTGACGATTAAACGTTGTTAGATTAAAAAACTTATTGATGGATTCTCCAAAGCACATAACCCGTGTTTTTGAACGATTTAAGAGAATAAGGTTTGAAGTAATTTAATTGAGGTTATGTTCATTGATATAGTAATTTAATTGACGTATATTAGGTTTTCATATTAATTATTGATAAATGATCCTTATATTAACATTTAAAACAAAATATTCTCTTATTCATTAAATATTTGAAATGGAAGTCGGGTATCGATATTGCATTTTAATTGAAGTATATAAAAGGAAAAAAAAAGAAAAAACACATTTATTTAGAAATACTTAGATATAATAATATTTAAGGTAACTATCAACAACATACATGGACATCACCAACACACCAACCAACAACAATGTTAATCTATATCGTGTTTTGGAAAATCTTAAAAATCAAGAACAAGGAATTTGTTCTTGGCTTTGTTTGTTGGAATGTCCAATCTATATTGTTGGTAGTTACCTGAAACAATTATCCAAAAAATTAGAATTCATATAATATTTTCTATTAAATTTTTTATTTAGAGTTAATACCCAAGAGAAATGACTGGGCATAAAAATGTTCAAGTTTGGTTATATAATTACGAGTTAAAAAGAATAAAAATCGTTAGTTAAACTAATGAAGATACAATATAACAAACAAAGGTAAAAATGAATAATAAGTATAGTAAAATATCCTAAAAAAATTTAAGAAGTATTTATATTTCAAAATTGTTTGAGGTAACTACCAACAATGTAGTTATTTTACCAACACACAAAGCTGGGAACAAAGTTCTTGTACGTGTTTTGGTAATTTCATTATATTTTTTGATTACCATGTTGTAAATTATTTTGTCAATTTTGCTGAAACTTATAGGTTTGGTCATGTCCAATATTATGTATGGTCAGTGTCAATTTTCACCATAATGATGGTTTGATTAGTAATGTCCAACCTCATGTTTGGTAATGACCGCCGTTTTATAATTAATTTTAAAATCAGTAGTTCTCATAGTCGTTTTCTATTTTAACGCACTGTTCAGCATCTTCTCTCTCATATTCCCAGTAGGCAGTAGCTTCCATGGCTTCAAGGTTTCATGGAATAGCTGTAAACTCCCAAAAAAATAATAAAGACGCCATACACTACAAGTCTACAACTTTTATTTATAGATCTAAAACAAAAGCACAATAAATTTGCAATACTTAGATCAAATTTTGGGACAACCAAAATGAATATTAAACCACGCAAATTCAGAGAAAATTAGTAATGAACTCCACCATAGACACCATAATGAATCGAAGTTGTAAATTAAAAACTTAAATTTGTTTCGTAAAAATAATTCGAGAAATTAAAAAACTTTGGGAGAGAGAAAATTTTGGGGGATTTTAAAAGAGAGAGAAATTTGGGGGATTTTAGGAGAGAAATTTTTTTTGTAAATTTTTGTGAGGAGAGAGAAAATTTTGCTTTTTTAACAAAAATTGGAGATGAAAATTTGGAGAACCGCCAAAATACTTGAATTTGATAAACTTAAATTTGTTGAATCGTCAATTGTAGTGCGTGTACTTTTTGTCCTAGTAAGTTAAGGTAATTAACTACCAACAACATAGATGGAAACTGTTCAAAACTAGATATAATCGACATTGTTGTTGGCTAGTATGTTGGTAATGTCCATATATGTTGTTATTAGTTACCATGAGTACTTTTTAGATCTAATTATTTCAAAATAAGTGTTTTTCCCCCATTTCTTTTCAATTAATATGGAAAACAAATATATGATTTCCATTTCAAATTGTTCAAAATAGTGGAGCAAATGAGCCGATCTTTCGCGAACTACTCGCAACCAAGGTCGGTCAAAACTCACTCAAACTTGTTTGTTCGACCTTAGTCCACTAACATGCTCGTTTGCATTTCGAGTTTGAACGAGCTTAAATTGAGCTTATTAAAATAAGATATATATATCATTAAATTACCTTCGCGAATATTGACGAGTAGAGCATGAAATTGTTCAAGTTTGGCTCGTTTACTTAACGAGCTTAATTTTTTTTATTCAAGTTTGTTTATTAACTTAAAAAACAAGTTTGACCAAATTTTGACTGGGTTTGTTCACGAGTAGCTCGTACTCATTTTCTCTCCAATTGAAATTTTTATTAAATTTTTTATTAATTTTTTAATTTGAAGTTAATTACCCAAGAGAAAAGACTGAGCACAAAATTACTCAAGCTTAGTTCGTTATGAAGTTAAAAGTTTAAAACTATCACTACATTGAGTGGCATGATTGCGTTGTGAATTTAAAGGTTTATTTTGTTCGACCTTTGTTCATAAACACGCTCGTTAATTTCGAGTTTGAGCTCGAGTTTGGACGAGCTTAGATGGAATTTTCATTTAAAGTTAGGGGGAAAACCAAGAAAACAAAGAAGAAGTATTTGGATCTAAAATTTGTTTAAGGTAACTACCAACAACATAGATGGAAATTACCACGACATAACTCAACAATAACGTGAGTATGAGGGGAGAAGATGATGAATACTGTGTTGACACCTTTATTTATTATTTTGTAGCTTAATTAGTTTAATTAAAAAAATTATTCTTTTTAAGTCGTAATTATATATACTTTTTATGCATTAAAATAAATTAAAATAATAATTAAGTATATAAATTATACTTCCTCCATTTGGAAATACTTGCAACGTTGGTCACTTTCACACATGTCAATGCACAATTTTAATCGTTAATATCTTAAATTCGCTAAACAAAAATTATAAAAAGTTCATATTTTGAAAATACGTATTGAGAAAAATCTAACAAGATCTAACATGACTAAGTTTAATTGACATATAAATCACCAACAATAATCAAAGTGGAATATGTGAATAGTTCAAAAATACCAAACGTTGCGAGTATTTATGAACAGAGGAAGTATTTAAAAAACTAATAAGAAAAATAAAAAGTAATTAAAAGCTTAACAAATTAAGTTATAAATACAAATTAAATTAGGAAAAATAAGGATGGATACTATGTATATTGTGTTTGAATACTATCCATCGATGATGTAGGTAATATGCATAAGCACATAAGGATGGTAACACACATCCATAAGAAAGTAGTTAATACGTAGTTCTAAAATAGAAGGTAACTACCAAACAAATAGATTATAATATAAATTTTTATAATATTAATCTCACGAGTGATTCACTTTTCAAGTTAATCGCTATATGTCTAAGAGTTTATATTTATTGAAATAAGATAATAGGTAAAAGTTTCATATTTAATTAAAAGAATATTAAAAATAATTTCCATAAGATTTGCCTTTTTATTTTAGAAGACAAAAGTAAATGTCAAAAAATAAAAAGGAAAAAAATGGTTATGACGTAAATGTGAAAAATAAAAACACACAAAATGGTTAGTTTAACGATTGAACCTCAAACCAAGGGTGTTAAAGGATTTTAGGATGTTCATAACCACTAAGATAGAATTATTTTTCTGTCATTAGTTACAGATTTTTATTATATACTTATAATAAACTGAGAGACTTTAAAAAACCATTGGGCCTAAGTTTAGCCCAAGCCGGTTAGGGTTTCCAGCCACCCAGTCGCCGCCCCCCTCTCAGTTGCATCTCCCTTACGTCGCAGTCCTCCCCCCGTTGCAGTCCCCTCCCCGAGGCCCCGTCGTCACCCCCTCCCCCGTCGCATCCCCTTCCGGCAGCCCCCCCTTCTCGTCGCGCCCCTCCCCCTCGCGCCCCTCGCGCCCCTCCCCCGTCGCTGCTCACTCCCCTTCACAGCCACCTCCACTTCGCTAATCAACAAATCACATCCACCCTTGACTCCTCCCCCTGCCCCCGCAACCAACAGCTCGCACCAGAACAACGTCGGTCTATGGCCGTGCCTACCTGCCAAGCCCATTCACGCAGGGTGGTCAGGCAACTGCTTGGCCAGAGGAGAGAAATTACAAACCCCATTCTTAATTAAATTTGGCTAATTATCATAGTTTTCCTAATTATTAATTTTTATATTTTTGCAAAATACAAATAATTAATTTTGAGAAATTAAGAAATTACAAAAACTATTTTTATAAAAAAATTGTGTATTTAAATTTAAAGATAAAACAATTAAAATCATTAAAATATATTATTTTATATTAAATTTAAAGATAAAAGAAAAACTTTTTTTGTGACCCATATTAATTATAAGCTATGATCATTTTTATTATGACCATAGTAGAAAGATCCATAAGTAAGTAAGGGGAGAAAATCAACATCAGGATCACAAATCATAAAAAAAAACGTTATAAAAAAAGTGTTTTCTAATTTCTACCCTCTTGAAAACTTGGGCTTTATTTGGTTGCGAGGAATTGGAATAAAAGAAAGGAAAAGAAAGGAAAAATAACGTTTCTTTTGTTTGGTTTCAAAAATTATATGGAAAGTGGAAAGAAAGGAAGAGAATTCAAAGAAAAACTCCCTTTATAAAAGTTTCACTTTTCTTTCCTCTCAAAATTGGAGTAATTGAAAGGAAAGAGAAAATTAAAATCTGTCAAACAAAATATTAAAACCTAAAACCCTCTTTCCCTTCCTTTCTCTTCCCTTCCCTTCCCTTACTAATGTTATACCAAACATGATATTCACATCATTTCTTTTCATCGTACAAAAGATGTGAAAATTGATTCTAAAAATACAACCTTTAAGAGATATGCTTAAAAAAGGCCGACTTTCCGTTTAACTACGAATAACACAAACTTTTAGATCTGTCTTCTTTTACATGGTTCCCCTCATAAATGACTTGCTACAATAGGTAATATGAAAACCAAGGTCACAAATTAAACATTTTTCCTTTATATAATTACCAAGAAGATTAAAAAATATTTTAGCATATTACCTATTTTAGCAAGTTATTATATAGGGGAGCCTTTTAAAAGAAATTAGGTCCAAAAAATTGTATTACTTTAAAAAAAAATATAAAGTCAACTTTTTTAAATAGATCGCTTAAATATTGTATTTTTATAATTAATTTTTCCAATATTTTATTTCTTTACTTTGTGTTCCTTTGTCGTTCCTTCCTTTCTCATCCCTTCCCTCACTTTACTAATATTGATCCAAATTAAGCCTTCGAATCCAATCAATAGCTACGGAAAGCCAATCACCCAACACCGCGATTTCTCTCTGCTCATCTCAACCTCAACCTCTCAGCAAACGCCGCCTGCCGCCACCTTCTGTCACCGTCGACTCCAAACTCTAGCCAAAGGCCGGCTATTCAGTTGCAATTTGCGGTGCGTAGATGTGATGATTTTTTCGGGTACATTTTTTATTGGTATTTTGTTGATGAAATTCGTCCGATAATCTGAATTTTGTCCAATTGTAGTTGATGCATTAGTGATAAGTTCTACTCTAGGTTTATGCAACATTAAATCCCTTATGTTCGTGTATTTTTTTGTTTATTGATGGTCCAATGTGTTCGACTTATGTAATTATATGAATTCATTACTTGTTTTTGAATTACTTTACTCATGTATGTGATAATGTTCCCATTGTTTGTGCATAACTCTCAAATTTGTGTTTTTACACTTTTTATGGGATTAGTTTCTGAGTTATTGAGCTTATTATCTCGCCACAATGTTTTGATGTGACTTTCTACTCTTTTGGGGAAAGTTAATGCTTTATGATACCACCTCTTCATACCCATGTTCATACAAGTGCTTGTACCCACCTAACTCTAGACCACTTAAACCCACCTATTATTTTAACCAAATATGAAGTATATTTATCTTTCTCTACCCAGGCTTTAAATTTGAGATTAACCTGAGTTTCTTGTCATGGGGGTTGTTAAATCAATAGTGACTTGAGTCCATTTGGGATGCAAGTAATATCTATTGGTACACATTTAGGGGGTGTTTGGTTAGGAGATGTTTGAGAGAAAAAGAGCTTTTTAGAGTGAATTAGAGGTTTGACCTTTAGCAAAAGCTAATTGGAAGTGTTTGATTAGGAGAGGTTTGGAAGGGAGTTTTGGATGAAAAAGCTAATTTTGAAAAAGCTCAATATAGGATCTTCTTGCAATTAAAGGTTTGAGAAAGTGGATGAAAATGACTATTTGTCCTACTATTGCCTATAATTACAACCACTATAAACTTTGGTACCTTATATTATTTTTTTCCTAAAAACATTACTCACACTTCCTCTTTTATTTCACCCTATTTGATAGACTCGTTTTTTTTTTTTTTGTAATAAATTTTATATTAGTACTTCGAAGAAATTGAAAGCTATTGTAATCATGCTTGTTATATCATTAGTAATATTTTCTATTTGCAAATAATATATTATTAAAAAATTTAAATTGAGAATATTTTGTTTTTAAATATTAAATTTGTTTTATTTAATTAATGTTTACTAAAAAAATAAAGGCCCTGTTTGGTAAGTAGCGGGCTGTTAGTGATAGCGGATTTGTATTAGCAGTTTTGACTAGCTGCTGGTATTGGCTTCTTTGAGTAGCTGATTGTATTAGCCGGTTGTGTAAAAGTGTAAAAGTGTTTGGTATATAGCTTATATATAATAGCTGTTTGATTGTAATAAATTACCACTAAGGTCATTGACCTATTTAATTATAGAGAATTAGTAAGTGCTAAATATATGGATATGTATGGTTAGAATTTTTTTGGAATTAAATGTAGTAACATGAAAAATAATTAAACAACATTCCTATATAATTGAAAATCTAATTGTGGAGATATGTGGGAAGTAAAAGTGGTTGAAACAAAGGTTGTGCTCTTGGGGCTGCAGTTGGCGACGGAGCATGGCTATGGCAATGTAGTTGTGGAGAGTGATTGTGTGAATGAGATTAATGTAATTCGCGAGCAAGAAGAAGGCGGAGCCATTTCCACCTTGTTTTAGACGCCTAAATATCATGTTTCCAATTTTTTTTCTTCTAATATTTCCTTTGACAATACTACCCAACAAACGCTAATCATCGACCCACGGAAAGCATTGAGCGAGCTCGTGGACAACAGTACTTAACTTTCATTGCTTAAAACATCATCACTTAAACACAAAAGAATATTTGACGGGAGATTATTGTTAGGCATAATAATAGGTAAGTATTATTTGTCTACAATTAGTTTTGTATTTATGATTAAATGTCTAATGTGCAAATATGATTATTTACCTAAATCATACGTAGTACTACGTACTATATAAGAATCTCAATTTTTATTTTTATTTCTAATTATATTTTACATCATCTATTTAAGAAAAAATGTCTAGTTAAATAAAATTTAAAATAAAAAGGTAAGCAAAGTAGTAAAGTTAAGTACTAAAGTGAATAAAGAAACGAAAAAAGTATATCAACCATATTTCACATTAAGGACTAAATCGTCTTTTAAACTTACCCAACACAATCCTCTAATTAAAAAAGATACATGGAGCAACTTTTTGGAATTAGAGGATTCATCCCAATCCTCTAACTTCCAAACACCTAGATTAGAGGATTGAATTGGTCAAACCTCTAATTTTTGGTAAATCCTCTAACAACCAAACACAACCAAACACAGCCAAAGAGAAAATAATAAACATAATAAACTATTTGTGTAATATTAATAAGAAACAAAGTATGTCAATGTCCTTAATGGTCATTTTACATATTAAGATAACAACTATTACTAATTTACCAAATATTTTTACACAAACAACTAATTCAACCATCTAGTCAAACCAGCTAATACAAACAGCAAACCGCTAACAGCTAGTGAAACCCGCTAACAGCTAACCGCTCCTAACCAAACGGCGCCTTAGTATGTTACTGGCCTACCAATACACTATGAATCAATATCAATTAGACATTCTGCTTCATTTCGTACCGAAAAACTCTTTGTTGGGTAATGACAAACCCGATAACAAACTAATTAGTAACAATAAGAGTCACTTGCACTTGCATCCATTTTGGACGAAAGTCACTATTGTCCAAGACTTCCCCATGTCACGATAACATAGCTTTCTGTTCATAAGCTCGTCTCATTTTGCTTAATCTTGTTGATGAGTGTCATCTGTTAAGCCTCGAAGATGCTTCCCTGATAGTGAGGGTAGATTAATTGGTTCAAAAGACTAGCTTCAAGGGTTTTGAAACAATACTGCTATTGCCTAAGTATTTTAGGTGCTTAAGATTTTTGATAGGCCCTATTGGGTTAGGAGTTGTCAACTGACCAAAAAATACAACAATAATAATAATAATAAATAATAATCTTATGTTAACTGGTTTGACTAGCAGGTGGAATTAGTTGCTTGTGTAAAAATGTTTGGTAAATAGTTGTTTAATATGTAAAATGACCGTCAAGGATATTAACGTACAGTTTTATTGGAAACTTTTTCTTATTAATATTAGACAAATAGTTTACTATGTTAGTTAAGTGTCTCTTTATTTTATGAATAAAAATTGAATAAATAAAACAAATTTATTTATAAAATAACAATTATTAACTTAAATATATAAATTTTGATTTGCAAATAGAGAAATATTACTAATGATATTACAAGCATGATTGCAATAGTTTTCAAGTTTTTCTAAGTACTAATAATATAAAAGTTATTACAACAAGAAATGAGTCTAGTAAATGGGGTGAAATGAGGAACTAAGAGTGAGTAATGTTTGTAGGGGTGAAATAATGTACGGTGCCATAGTTGGTAAGAGTTGTAATTTTTATGCAATATTAGGACAAAGTTGTCATTTTACATTAACTTTCTCAAATCTCTAATTGCAAAAGCTCCTATGTTGAGCTTTTTCAAAATTAACTTTTTCATTGATAACTCTCTTAACTAAACCTTTCCAATTAGCTTTTTCCAAAGGTCAAACCTCTAATTCACCTCAAAAACTCTTTTTCCCTAAAACCTCAACTAACCAAACACCCCCATAGTTAGGTCTTCAAAGTTGTCCCTGAGTTGGATTAACATCCTTGCTATCTGAGTTTCTAAATTACAGCAGTCGCTTGGATTGTCTTCTAAGTATGTTTTTGGCAGTTCTTTTCATTTCCTCATTTTAATAAGGGGGCGTTTGTTTTTGGGTTTCAACAAAGGGAAAGACAAACAACTACCTTGATTCCCTTTTCTATGTTGTTTGATAGAACAATTCAATCATTCCCTTCACCCCATGATTCCCCTCCTTCGAGTCCTTCCCCCTGCCGGGATTCCCCACCCTACTCCAAGGAATCATGCTAACCCTCAAAGTCTTCTTCATCCAACCAACTTAACTACCACTTTGACCATCTTTGACCAACCCACCACCCCAACCACCGGTGCCGCACAAACAACTCTACTCAACCACTTGAAGACCACCAGCCATCAGAGTACCACCCTACTCCCTACCAGAACCAGCCAACCACCACCAAAACCACCCTACCCCCAAAATTCATGCCAACCAACTTGAAACAACCCCTCAACTCGCCAGAAATCATCCCACTCACTCGAAAAACAATTCTAACCACTTGAAATCACATAACTACCCAAAAAACAACCTCAATCATCAAGAAAATCCACAAAATAGCTAGATCTAAGAAACAAAATAAACAGATGAGATGGAAATAAAGGACAAAAGGGAGAGAGGAAGAAGGAGGGGCAGCGGTGGCGCCGTGGCGGAAGGGCTAGGACCTGGGATTGGGTGAGTAGAGGTGTCCAAGGGGAGGTGGGGGTGGTTGTTGTAGATTGAAGAAAAAGGGTGGTGGTTGTTGGGAGTTATATGGTTTCCTTTTGATTTTCACAAATCAAACAACTTATCACAATTTAGGGTTTTGTTTTCCACTCTCCTTCTTTATGTCGTTCCCATTCCCCTTTGCGAACCAAACGCCCCCCTATATGTTTTGATTTGGATTCGATGTTGCTAACATCATGCTTAATTTTTCTTCTTGTGAGAATTGGTGTTTTAGTTTTGCTTTCAATTTCAATAAAAAAAAAGGATGACTTTACTCAAACTTTTGTCAGTTATCTGTTATGTGGCCCAGTTAGGCTGCGTTCTATTCACCTGATTTTCACTTATTTTTTATGAACTTATCTTATCTGAACTTAACTGAACTTATCTGAACTTATCTAAATTTATTAAAACTTATCAAAACTTATTTTAGTCATAAGTTGTACTTGGTCAACCCTTATTTTTTCTGAACTTATCTTATCTGAACTTAACTGAACTTATTTTTCCTGAAATAAGTGGAAATAAGGTGAACAGAACAAGGCCTTACTTTGTGCTTGGTTTCAGTGGAAAATAGTGATATGAGGTGGCAAAGGGGTTTTCCTGTTCCTTGAAGTAATATTTTTAGGATTGCAATTGGATGTTGGAGTTCGTAGATCTTTGAATTTTCATGGAGTAATAGTTGACACTGTCTAGTACTCTAGTGTGATTTGCTCTGTCAATTTTGGAGATTTTTTATAACTTGTGGGTGCTAGAATTTCCCGACACTATTAGGAACTGGTAGGAAATGTTTTAATTTCACCTGTGCTTAGTTCAATGAAAAACTTTTTTTAACTGAATGGAAAGTATTTTCAATAGATATCAGGTTTTTAACTCCATTTTCCTCTGATTGTATATTTGATTGAATGATGGGGAGAAAGTGAAAAATGGAAATGAAGGAGAGAGAAAATTTAAGGAATACTGAGGGAATGATCACATTCCTTCTGTACAAAAGGAAATTATTTCCACTCCTTGGGAAAAAATGATCACCATCCCTACACAACCAAATGAAGGCTAAATGGAAACCATTTCCTGGAAAATGACTTCCTCCCAACCAAACCCAACCGTCGTTTTAAATTTTTGTGGTTCACTGTGTACCCAATAAAAGCTAGTTGATCCTTAAGCAGTTCAGTGCCAAGATTCCTTTTTACTAGTATTTGTTTTAGATCTTGAGGTCTTATCCTTTGATGTTAAATTTGTTTTTCAAATGAAGGATAAAGGGGAGAGGGAATGGAAGAGAGTAGGCCATAGAAAGGTAAGGGGGAAGGGACTGGATGGCTTGTTTCAAACTTCACCATGCAGTCTCTAACCGTCAACAATTGGATTGAGTGAATAGGGGGTGTTGTATCCAGGGTTTTTGTGTGTGTGGGTTGAGGGAGGGGGTGGGGGAGGGAGTAATAGGGGATACTTCACTCAAGTTTCAGATATTTATCCCTTGTCCCATCTTCATCACATAAAGTTAGAATGCATTCTTTCAGCTTTGTCATGTGTTTGAGAAGAAATTTTTATTACTCATCGTCATGTTTGACCGAAATCCTGAGAAAGGAGGTATATAAACGTCAAGAAGAATCTCAAGTTGAGAATTTTTAACTTTCAAATATGAAAGTTCAGGTCCTAAATATCATTAGTTTGCTTGACTTGAATAGAGTTAGCATATGCATAAAGCTGAAGTTGGAGTATATGTGGTGTTTTTCTCTGATATCGCCCGTAAATTTAAGGTGAATCAAAGCATATAGTTTTTTTTGTTTCTCTCCGCAATCTCCCCCCTCCCCCCCTCCCCGCTTTCTTACCTTTTGTTCCTTTATCGTCTTTTATCAACCGAAATCTGTCTTTTTATGTTTGATGTATAATAAGTAATTGAGAAATGTTCATTGTGTCACCAGCTCACCGCCTTCTTCCAAATCCATACACTGAACTTCATTTCATCTTTTAACTTGTTACAGGAGACAAAATAACGTCAATTGACGTTTATTTGGCTAGAGAACATATAATCCGTTAAATGTTTTTTCTCAATTTCTGGTGAGTTTTTACCACATCACCTTGCTGCTTCTGTTATTATCTCTCTCTCTCTACTCTTCTCTACCAATCCATCCATGACTGCAATTGTAAGACTACCCATTGCTTCAAGATCCTTACTTTCTTACCATCGTTTCTCTATCCTCCCATTACCCCCCACCGGCCCACCCCCACCAATGCCATTTCGACTACTGCCTCCAGTTTCTCATTCTCTCTCCTCAAAAACCGCCCTCTTCAAACCCTAGCCTCCATATCCCCTGAACTCACTGCCATCACCGCTAAGGATAGGAAACTAACCCGAAATGTGGTGGAAATCCTTGAGCAAAGAGGCCTCATTGAATCTATAACCAGTGAAAATCTCCGATCTGCTTGCTCCTTGAAAGATAGCCATCCGCCACTGAAGGTATACTGCGGTTTCGATCCAACGGCAGAGAGCCTCCATTTGGGTAATTTAATTGGCATAATTGTCCTCTCTTGGTTTCAGAGATGCGGCCATAAACCAGTTGCTGTACTCGGAGGTGCCACTGGCCTTGTCGGGGACCCATCAGGGAAGGCCTCAGAAAGGCCAGATCTGGATGATGTAACCCTAGACAAGAACATTAGAGGTATCAAATCTATATTGAATAAAATTTTGAGTAGATTTGGTGATGATAAATTTTTGATCTTGAATAACTATGATTGGTGGAAGGATGTTAGCTTCCTTGATTTTCTGAAAAATGTGGGGAAATATGCCAGGGTTGGCGTTATGATGTCTAAAGAGAGTGTTAGAAAGAGGTTAGAATCAGAGCAAGGGATGAGCTTTACTGAATTTAGTTACCAGTTATTGCAGGGGTATGATTTTCTCCATCTTTACAAGAATGAAGGGATTTATGTCCAAATTGGTGGTAGTGATCAATGGGGGAATATAACTGCAGGGACCGAGCTAATCAGGAAGATTTTGGCTGTTGAAGGAGCATATGGGCTTACATTTCCTCTTCTTTTGAAGAGCGACGGGACGAAATTTGGGAAATCGGAGGAAGGGGCTATTTGGTTATCCCCTGCATTATTATCGCCTTACAAATTTTATCAATATTTCTTCACGGTTCCAGATTCTGATGTGGTGAGGTTTTTGAGGATATTGACCTTCCTTGAAATAGAGGAGATAGAAGAAATCGAGAGAGATATGAAGAGACCTGGATATGTGCCTAATTCAGCTCAAAGAAGGCTTGCAGAAGAACTAACACATTTTGTTCACGGGGAAGAAGGGTTGAAAGAGGCTATTAAGGCAACTGAGGCATTGAGGCCTGGTTTCGAGACCAAATTGGACTGGAAGACAATTGAGGGGATTGCTGAAGATGTGCCCTCCTGTTGTTTAGCTTATGATGAAGTTTTAAAGCTTT
Source organism: Spinacia oleracea (assembly GCF_020520425.1). Classification (NCBI taxonomy): domain Eukaryota; kingdom Viridiplantae; phylum Streptophyta; class Magnoliopsida; order Caryophyllales; family Amaranthaceae; genus Spinacia; species Spinacia oleracea. The sequence continues at coordinate 73,293,487 of NC_079490.1, forward strand.
CCATTGTTGATATCTCAGTTCTTGCGGGTTTGCTTGAGAGCAAGTCCGCTGTTCGTCGTATGCTGAAACAAGGGGGCCTTTATCTGAATAACATCCGAATTGATAATGAAAGTAAGAAAATTGAGGCTGATGATATTGTGGATGGGAAGGTTCTGCTGCTGTCTGCTGGGAAAAAAAATAAGATGGTTGTGAGAGTGTCTTGATTTCTTCAGTTTTTGGGTTTTATCCAGTTACAGGTATATGATGAATTCGTTATATTATTTTATAGGGGATAGTCATGGTCTCATGGATACGTATTAGTTATTACCACCAAGTTAAGAAAATTTTGAGCATTTCTTTTCCTCTTTTGCTCATTGTCTTTAACCTTTCTGTCAGTTATTTTTGTACTTGATCTTTTTACTTAACTGTATATGTCAATACTCAACTCCTCCCCTCAAAAATAAAACTAAAAATACTCAACTAGGTAAAACTATGTTGTCATATAGTTAGGACTAATTTTTCCATGTTTCGAGTGTCTGAATTTCCTTTTCCGTTTTGATGAGAAATAAGCATAAGAATATTTTTCCGAAAGCTCTGACATATTATTACCCCTGACTGAAGTGGGCAAGGGATGAAAAATATTTCTGATCAACATTTCACATTACAAGATGAAGTCAAGAAATCAGTCTTAAGTCTGAAAATATAGAGTATTTGATAGAATTACCTTCCTGGTACTAATACATTAGAAATCGGTCTGTCTACTTGGTTAAGTGGTATAAAAACAGTTTATTTTCCCGCTTTGCAAACAGAAAAACTCATCCGGTTTTCCAGGCATCTGCATCTGCATCTGCATCTTTGCCATAGATAAGGCTCTCCTGAATTTACCGGAATTGCGGTCGAGAGATGAGTAACAGGCAATAGGCAATTAGCAAGGAGCGCAGTACCTGTTGAAAGTATATAGCTCTCCCAGTAGTAATTTGGTAGAGGAATGCTATCAACAAGGTCTAAATCGATGTCAAATAGCTCCTCATCGTCCTGAATTTCCAATTCCAGTCTTCCTTTCTCGCCGTGTGTGATGTGTTCTGTAGTAGAATCCATTTTGGCTTTTGACAAACTGCAAACATTTCTTAAGGTATTTAAAAAGAGTGTAAAATTAAGGGGAAGTGGGTAAGTAGACCTGTTTCTACCAATCTCTTTGGGGAAACAAAAATGGTAGTTGAGTTCTTGAGGTTTGTTTTGGGGCTGCCTGATTTTAAACACTTTACTAATTACCTGTTGTTACTAATTGTGCTTTCAGTAGTTGTGCTAAATCTAATCTAACATTTTGCTAACACAAATTTCAATATAAAGTACAGTATATGATTAATGTCAAATGTTAGCAGGACAACGGATGCAGAAGGTGAGTGATGTTGTCTCGAAGTTGGAATCCATCTGTCTATCTTAGGAGTATTACATAATACTAAGGCTCTGTTTGATAGAGCGTAAAACGTTTTTATTGTAAAATGATTTTCCATGGAAAACATTTTTCAAGGGAAAACACAATTCCAAACTAGTTTTTCTTTGTTTGGTAACTTAGGTTTCGTTTGGTAGGGCGTAAAACGTTTTCATTGTAAAATGATTTTCCATGGAAAATATTTTTCAAGGGAAAACACAATTTCAAACTAGTTTTCCTTTGTTTGGTAATTTAAAGGAAAATGAGAGAAGATGGTGAAGATTGAGGGGAAGAAAGGAGAGGGAGGTAAGGAGGAAAGAAGGAAAAGTGGTTTTCCTCCCTTTCAAATGGAAAAGGGTTTTCCACCTTTTAGGGAGTTATGGAAAATTGCTTTACATCCCTTACCCAACCAAACAACGTAAAATGATTAAAAAGGGGAAAATCGTTTTCCATGAAAACTTTTTACGTCCTACCAAACGGAGCCTAAAACAAACACCATAACTTACACGTGTCATGCAAAATTTTATTGTCAAAATTTGTTTCCCTAAAGAATCTCTACTATATTTATTTTTTTATTTACTATTTATGTACGGGATAAAAAATATTTTTTTATAAATTATGGAAGTAATATATGCAACATAACAGTAATTTGCTAAAAATAATTTTTGTTACTATATTTTAGTCAAATCTTTATATTAACAAATAGAAAAATTTAATTATTTAATATTTTAATCAAATAAAAATATTATATACCGAATATTTTGATTAAATAGCATATCAAGCATAAATTATGTAATACGTAGTAAACATAAATTGCATATTCCGTATTAGAGGATTAAATGAATACGTTTAAGATTTATTAATTACTATCTAGTAACTTTAGGGAGAGAAATATTTCAGTCAAATATATTACGGAACATAAAAAACAGCAAGTTTCATATGCGGCGCGCCACACCATCAATTGATTGTGTGGAGCTTTCACACTGAGTTATAATTTGCGCTTTCAAATAAAACTGAAACCAATTAATATAGTAATCACGTGCAATATACTCTCTTCGTACCTTAATACTCGCCCTGATTTGACCGGCATATAGTTTTTGACAATTTAATTGACTTGTTAATTTATTAGGTGGTAGTTGATAGTGGAGTATTTTTTTTTTTTTTTAATATAGTTAGTAGGAAATTTGTCAAATAAAGGGGTGGAAATGGGTTAGGGGTTGAATTTTTTAATAATTTTTAGGAGTAAGGAATATACGTGGGTCCATGGTTAGGTGAAAAATAATATAATATTAGTACAAGTATGCCATTGCAGAAACGAGACTAGTATCAAGGGACGATTTTATAAGGAAACCAGGACGAGTATTAAAGAACAGACGAAGTATAAAAACGATGAAATTCAATAGTTTTCAGGCCTACATAAAGTGTGGTGGACATTCTTAATTATTTATATAGTTACTAATCATATTATGAATGTTTACCTCCATACTTAGTAATTACTAATTCTATTATGAAGGTTATTTCTATTTGTAATTGTTACTGTTATTTGTAATTTCAGTTATTTATATAGTTTAAACATCGTTAATCTAGCTACGTACTTAGTAACTTAAAACATTAGAAGTTATTTTAGTGTTTTATTAGGGTAACTTTGTATGTTAATGATGTTACTTTTAGACAATAGGCACAATTACTACAAATATTTCTAAGAGTTACTTTTATTTGTAATTTCAGTTACTTTTATAGTTTTAGAAAAGTTACTTTTAATCAAGCTATTATTCACTTAAACACTAGGATGTTACTTTTATATTTTACTATGGTTACTTTTTGTATGTTAATGGTGTTACTTTTAAACAATAGCCACAACTACTACTAATTACTAAGCGTTGCTGCTATTTGTAATTTCAATTGCTCATATATTTTTGACATAGTTGCTTTTAATCCGGCAACTTAGTCACTTAAAAAATTATTTTAGTGTTTTATTATGGTAACTTTTTGCATGTTAATGGTGTTACTTTTAGACAATAGGCATAATTACTATAAATATTCCTAAGTGTTGCTTCTATTTGTAATTTCAGGTACTTTTATAGATTTAGAAAAGTTACTTTTAATCAAGCTACTATTCACTTAAAATATTAGGATGTTACTTTAATATCTTACTAGGGTTACTTTTTATATGTTAATGGTGTTACTTTTAAACAATAGGCACAACAACTACATTATTACTAAGCATTACTTCTATTTGTAATTGGTTACTTCTACTTGTAATTTCAGTTACTTTTACAATTTTAGAAGAGTTAAATTTTAATCAAGCTACTCATTCAATTAAAACATTATGATGTTACTTTAATATTTTACTAGGGTTGCTTTTTGTATGTTAATGATGTTGCTTTTAAATATTAGGCATAATTAGTCAATTACTACTAATATTACTATGATTTTTTTAGTTAATGGGGTTACTTTTTAGATTAGTTAGTGTTACCAAAAATTGACACTTAGTAGTTAGCACTCTTTCTCCTAGCTCCAACAAGTAATTACATGAAGAATGGCGAGTTGGCAACAAAAACCATAAATGATATCAATATTGCTAATTTGCTATAGAGCATGCAATGGTTTTCTTTTTCTCTCTCCTAAATTTCGTTTCTAATGATTGATTATTTCTAGATATGTTGTTTAATTTGGACATGGAAAAAACAAAGGAAGAAAGAGAAGAAATTGAAATCATTAAATGGTTGTTGTCCCGGTTGAGGAATTAGAACGGTTGGAAAAGCCTGACTTGAGATTGTATTTCACGGATCCGACTGTAACCTGCACAGTGAAATGGGTTAACTAGCCGCGGGTGTGGTTCGAGTATCACCACTCCGATGCTTAAGTCAGTAATGTTGATTGCTCTACAATTCATGTATCTTAGAATGATTGGTGAATTACATACCTTTGACAATTAATGAGGGTCCATATATTTAGGCGGGTGACCCGTACGGACAATATGAGATATGATCCATAGGATAGCGACCCGCTATAGGCTTACTTGGTCAAACCATCCCCATTAGGCCGACTGGACCTAATTAGGCTTGAGTGCCCACTGAGATCAAATGTCTTTGGATGGCCATCTTGACCATTCTGACAATGGAGGGTGTCCTGCCAGCATGCCGGTACGGAATCCCGTAGAACTAGCCCCCCCAGAGTGACTGTAGTACGTTTACTGCTGCAGTTGCTCTGAAATAGAAAGATAACCCCCCCGTAAACTAGCCCCCTCTGAGTGACTGTAGAATGTTTACTGCTGTAGTTGCTCAGAAGTAGAGTGTAGGAAGAAATGGTAGTCTGGCAAATGGCGACCAGGTTTGATGTCATAACTAGCCCCCATTAAGTCTTGGTTGCCTGCTTGACTTCAGGGTTGTGTTTCAGATGACTAACCCCCTTATAACTTCTGGAAGTGACTAGCCCCCGTGCATTATGGAGATGACAAGCCCCTAGCTTTTCTGGAGATGACTTGCCCCCTAGCTTTTCTGGAGATGACTAGTGTAGGGGAATACAGTTAAACATAATAACATGTGCGAAAACAATCCCCAAAGCCAGGAAACATGTATAAAGCACAGATTAAGCAAACTTACATTCGAAGCGTGTTTTCCACAATAATCTGTCAACGAACACGAACTTAGAACTCCAGTTATCGTTCCTCTACTTGGTTCACCGACACGATCAGATCCGTCTTGATTATCGTAGCTTAGACAATCGATCAAGAGTTTGTGCTTTTGGGATGAACACACTGTGGAGGCACAAAAAGAATTAGGGATCTCTGTTTTCTCCTAGGGTTGTGTGTATGAATTATGTTATGTTGGAAAAGAGGTTAGAAGGTTATTAACATAACCTTACTAACCGACCAAGCCATAAGGCAAGGCCGGCCAGCAAGCCTCATGTGAGACAAGCACAACGAGCTGGGCCATAGGCCTCGCTGCTGTGGCTGTGTCGCTGCTTCGGCCCGCGCGCACACGCGCAGCTCGCTGCCGTGTTGTCGTGGCCTTGCTTGCTTGCCCAGCGCGCGCCCATGGGCCTCGAGTGCTTCGTGCACTCGGCTCGTGGGCCGCTCTTCGTATCCGCGATTAAATATATTTCCGATATATTATTTATCGTTTAGTATACGACGAATCACCGTCGTATTATACGATTTATTCGTTTCGCCTAGCTTACGAATATTCGCGATACGATATACGATTCCGATGCAAGGTCATATCGTATAATACGTTTTCCAACTAATTCCCGAAAAGCTATTAAATGAATTTCCGATTCATTTAATCCGGTGATTTGTTACGTGTCATTGGTGTGACCTTGAAGGTTCAGTCAAGAGTAAGCTGTGAGTTCAATATCCATTAGAACTCACTGATCGGAAGCATTGCTCCAGCTAGCTGTTCCGATCACTTGATCTCACTGAATTAATTGTTCGCAATTAATCTGAACCTTGGTATTAGACTTAATGCACCTTGGGTGAAGGACATATTTCTTTCAATCTCCCACTTGTATTTCAGACAAGTGTGCACCCACATTCCTTTGTCACTTAGTGTTACTTACTGAACATAAGGTAAGATCCAAGTCATCCTTATTAGGTCCAGAAGTGTTTCTCTGATTACAGAGTTCAACTGTCAAAATTTTGCAGAAGGTTAAGCCTAACCATTCTGAGCATGGCCATGCATTTTACAGTGTCTAACTCTCCGAGAGGCCTTGTTACACAACAACACCATATCCTATCAAAGATAGGAGGATAATCCATTCTTGCAATCTATGAATACTCACTTTGATTCATAGTACGCCTGATAACTGCTTTTATAGCCTCCTTTTACGATGCGACGTTTAGCTAGCATCAAAGCGAACTAATTCTCAAACGAGCAGACATAATCGCTCATGTTCTGAGGAACGGTTTCTAATCACCATTAATGAGAACTACCTATGACATGACTTTAATCTCTTAAAGTGTTCTCATGGTCAATCCGCTACAAGATCCAATAAGTATCTATGCAAAAGATTCTAACATCCAGTCACTCTAGTTCAACAAACAGAACTAAGTAATCTACTTGCAATCTAATCTTCATTAGTCATTGGTCGTCCACCTTTCAATGACCTGGATTAGGGATCCTTTGTGACTTCAATATTCAAGTTCACTTATGGGTTTTTCTTTGTCGAAGAATCCATCTTGACATCCCATTTGAATGATTTGAATCACATGGACTTATCATTTAATTCTAAACCACAATTAAATGAATATGAAATAATAAATTTCATAAATATGAAATGGTTAAACCAATTGTTTTAAACATAGATCTAACAGATGTTCTAAAACAATACTTAGAAAATCAAATCCATTCTCCAACATGCTTGATTCCCATGGTTGCTACATGTGCGTTGTGTTTCACGTGTGGCAACGGTTTAGTCAATGGATCCGCGACGTTGTCGTCAGTTCCAACCTTGCAAATCTCGATTTCCTTTCTTTCAACGATCTCTCGAAGTATATGAAATCGCCGCAGTACGTGCTTGGACTTCTGGTGGCTGCTAGGCTCCTTTACCTGGGGAATGGCTCCGCTATTGTCGCAATACAAAGCCACTGGTCCTTTAATGGAGGGGACAACACCAAGTTCTTCGATGAACTTCCTGTTAGGTTATGATACATATGACAATTCATAAATCATGCGGAAAAACCATTTAGCCAGGAATACATATTATTTACACATAATCATATAGCATAGTTTAGATGCATACTCTTTGTTGCGTGCCTTCCCTAGCTGCGCCCGAACCGAACAAGAACAAGTCTTTAGGACTCCAAGTGTCGTCCCTCCGTAGATAGTCCACAGCACGTCCGGATCCGCCTTAAGATTGACCAACTAGAATCGCCCTTAAGGTACTAAAGATTTTCGGCACTTATGGTCAAGAAATGTGTCTGAATTTTCTCTCAAAAACTCACTTTGAATACTTGAATAATCTATGAAAATATGTGACCCTAGGCACCTATTTATAGAGTTATGGAAAGGGTTTTGGAATCCTATTAGGATACTAATTTATTTAATTATAACCCTACTAGGACTCTAATTAAATAATCATTATCTAATAGTTTTAGGATTTAATCACACTTCGAATCCTGATTGCTTCAGGATTCCCGCACAAGCATTGCACGAGCACCGTACACCCGCGCAAGCCTTGCGGCCCACGCTAGGCGCACAGCGCTCGGCCCACTGCTGTGCTCCGCGCGCGCGCCCAAGGCCTTGGCTGGGCCTGGCCTTGCGCTGGGCCTGGTTGAGGCTTGGCGTGCATTGGTGCGCGTTGGCTCGCTGGGCGACGGCCTGGCTTCGTGCTGGGCCTTCGTCTAGCGGGCCTCGTCCGATGCTAATTCGTACGATACGCTTCCGATTAAATTCCCGATTCCGGAATTCATTTCCGATACGAACAATATTTAATATTTCCGATTCCGGAATCAATTTCCGTTTCGAACAAATATTTAATATTTCCGTTTCCGGAATTATTTTCCGATTCCGATAATATTTCCGATTCTGACAATATTTCCGTTTCCGGCAATATTTCTGATTCTGGCAATATTTCCATTTCCGATAATATTTTCCGATACGTACCATGTTTCCGTTTCCGGAAACATCTACGACTTGGATAATATTTATATTTCCGATACGATCCATATTTCCGTTTCCGGCAATATCATCGTTTCCGGAGTATTCATTTCTTGCCTGTGACGATCTCAGCTCCCACTGAAACCAAGATCCGTCGATTCCGAATATCCATAGATGGAGTATTTAATGCCATTAAATACTTGATCCGTTTACGTACTATTTGTGTGACCCTACGGGTTCAGCCAAGAGTAAGCTGTGGATTAATATCATTAATTCCACTTGAACTGAAGCGGCCTCTAGCTAGGCATTCAGCTCACTTGATCTCACTGAATTATTAACTTGTTAATTAATACTGAACCACATTTATTAGACTTAACATAGAATGCATACTTGGACCAAGGGCATTATTTCCTTCAGTCTCCCACTTGTCCTTAGGGACAAGTGTGCATTTCCTAATTCCTTTGTCGCTCGATGCTTGCTCTTGAACATAAGGTAAGAGTTGTCATCCTTATTATGTCCAGAGGTGTTTCTCGGTTTCAGAGTTCAACTGATCAAATAAACAGATAATCATAGCCTATGATTCATCCGAGCACGGCCATGCATTTCACAGTTTCTAGCTCTCCGAGTGGCCTTGTACAACTTTTAAGCATCTCATCCCGATTTATGGGAGGACAATCCCAATCTTGCGATCTTGAGATTAGACTTCGTTTGATAGGTGATTACCTGAGCGTTGCCTTTATAGCCTCCTTTTACGGTGCGACGGTTGGTCAACGTCAAAGCAACCAGTTCTCAAACAAGTAATCTCAAATCACTCAGGTATTGAGGATTTAGTGTCTAATAATTTTAATGAAATTTACTTATGACAGATTTTCATCTCTTACAGTAAAGTTTCATAGGTCTTGTCCGATACTAGTCTTCCCAAAGTAAGTATCTATGCAAATGATTATGGCATTGCCATGTCCACATAGTTCAAGAAACAGAACTACTAGTCATCTTGCATTCTAGTCGTCTAACATTTTCTATGCGTCCAATTTTATAGAAAACTCCGACTAGGGACCATTTTCAACCTTTGACATTCAAGTTCACTTGATAGACATTTCTTAGTCACAGGACTGGTCCTGACAGTCTATCTTGAATATATTGTCAAATTGAAGGGACTCATCATTTAATACTAAACCAAGATTAAATGGAATATGAAAACACATTTCATATATGATAAATGTTCAACCCCAATGTTTTATAACCATGGGCCTCAAACCCATCTTTAAAACAGTTCATGGAATTCAAAGCTATGCTTGATTTCCAGTGCTACAATGTGAGTGTTGTTTCTCACTTGTTGCATAGGTTTAGTTATCATGCTTTGCCAATCTTAATATCCTTTCATCGAATGTTCTTCGAGATATGATGATAAGATCTTTTGAGTGTGTTTATTTTGTGATCTATTCCTTCTAGCTACAAGAGTAGTTCTACGCATCTTGCAATGAAGAACCATCAAGTCAGAAGACATATGATCTACCCAAGTTCAGTGAAGAAACTCTTTAACATAAACAAACAACCCTGTTTTATTGCTTCTTAGGCAATAAGTACTTTTACTTCAACTGTTTAGGTTGCTAGTGATGCTTTGTTTGGATTTACTTATCCAAGCAGTTCACAGATATGTGGAAGACTTTCCAGTTGTATCTTAGAACATAGAAATTAATATTTAATTTCCCACGCAACAACTCATGGTCTCCAATTCATGTTGCCATTTCAAAACACGATGCTCTATAGCTCGTCCTTATCAATGGTTAACTCCAAAGGGTCTTGCTTGATCCTTTGCCAGCGTTTATGCGTGTAGCATCAATATTTAGCATATCTTTATTTCCTTGAATCAAGAACTATTCCTATGTACCTTTTCAAGTACCATAAGTATTCTTGATCTCAATCTAGTTGATCTTCACTTAGATCAATAGAGATTGGTATATGTTCGTCATGCCTAAAGTCATACGATACGTTTTTGGCGATCCTCATATTATATCATACATGATAAATTCTTTTGCAGAATAATTCCCAATTGAATTATATTCATGTAACTTTAGCTTATCTAGTTTCAGTAGATACTAAATTCAGCTAAATTCTTTGACATATAATATAGGTTAAGAATCTTATTTAGATCCTTTGATGTTTAACTTAGTAAATGCTTATACATAGTTCAAACATCCTTTACTTAGATTTATTCACATGGGTCGAATATCTCCAATGGAGACTTTCGTGTTTGATTTAGTAAATGCCATTACTTAATCCAAAACAATATCATAAGATCTTTGTAAATAGATCTTAATACCCAGTATGTACTAAGTTTCGCCATGGTCCATCATTGATGAATAATTTCAAATCTAAGTCATTAGCATTTGAATGTTATTTCACAATAGAGAGATATGTGTATAATACACATAGGACCAATTAAGTTTTAAGTACTCCCACTAAACTTCTTATATATCTATAAGAATCATGTATATTTTATGAAACTAAAATGCTTATTAGCTTCACTTAAAATACAGTTCAAATTCCCAATTGCTTGCTTAAATCTGTACTTAGATTTTATAAGCTAGCTTTCCTTTTCAAGCATTTATTTGGATCCACAAATCCTATGACATACCATGTACATAGTTTATTCCAACATTTTATTGAGGAATTGTTTTGTCATCCAATTGCCATATGTACCAATATGCAATCATTGCTTGATTTATAGACTTGAGCATTATGATTATGCATGAGGTTTCAACACAATCCATGCCATGAATTTTCTTGTAAACTTTAGCAACTAATCTAGCTTTGTGTGTGAACACAATTCCATGTTTGATGGTTTTTATCCTTAAAACAAACTTGCAACCAATAGGTGTGAAACTATTCTTGCAAATCAACAAAATTTCAATTTTGTCATCAAAACATTGAGTATGTTTTATGGCCTTTAACCAATTAAACATATAGTCTATATATGGCCTCTAACCATTTTAGGGAATCTGGGTTTCGTCATAGCTTTCTTACAAGTCACTTCTTTTAGTTTGACAGCAAGTTGTAGGTTTCTTTACTATCTAATAGAAGAATTGCATAGTTTCAGTGACCTGAACTCCATGTTTCTTCACTATCTAATAGAAGAATCTCATAGTTCCAGTGACTTGAACTCTATGCCTACTTGGGTATAGAACATCAAACAACAGAATATCAATAGCCACTTGAAAGTCCTTTGAATATTCTGTTCTCCTTGAAGCACTTGTAAAGTCTTCTAAGAGAAGTCTATTCTTTAAAGCCACTTCTAAAGTCCTTAAAGAATAAGTTCGGTTTTTCTGAAGCACTTTGAAAAGCCTCCGGCATGTCCGTTTATGTTTGTTGTTCGCCTCGAAGACTTTCGAGGTCTATTTTCTCCCACTTGTCATTTTGGAAACGAATCTCCAAAAGGACATTATTTCGAGCAAACAAACATTATGTTCTCAAAAATTCGTGGTAGAAACAATACCCTTGTGTCTCATTTGAATAAATCACAATGAAACATATATCTAGACTTGGGCCTTAGTTTGTTGAATAACAAACACTAAGCTCCCACTGAGTTTAGCAACTCTCTAGATATATATTATCGAAAAGATATTCTGAAATTTCTTTTCTATAGCTTTGACGAATTTAGTTTAGTTTGGTGGTAGTTGAGCATTTTGTTTTAGAAATTAAAGGAAAAGTCTTTATGATCCATCATTGATCGAATCAAGTACTAATCGACTTCGATCATTCCAATTTAGATATGCCATATCTTATGGAGCTAGATTGTGAATTTTACTAACAATCATTGATGATCATTCTTGATTTAAGTAATCATCAACATGATCTAACCTAGATCTTTGTGATTTCTTACCAAGTGGGATTTATACTTCTGAATCTTTGAACTAGCCAAACAGATTCAACTTATATCACATTTGAGTAAATAAACCTACATTCACTCAAATCTATGTGAAATAATAAAGTCATAAAATCTTTCTTTAGCTTTGAACTCTATTGTCTAGGCGTTCTAACAATAGTTCATATCTTTTGTTACTTTCAACAAGTAAGACTAGTCGTCTTAAATTGATCTAGAAATCAATGAACTTTCAAAAGTCCATAAAAATAGAGCTTTTGAATGTTAACTTGTTGATATGGTCTAAGCAACAATGCCAAAGATTAGTGGAACTCAAATCAAGGGGTTGATTTGAACCTAGTAAAGTTCTTTAAAGAGTTGTTTGTTTTAATCAAGCATATTGACTCAACCTGTAATTGACCATTTCATTCAAATAAACAAACAAACATTGTTTTTGTTTTTCTTGAATGTGAGTCTTTCTGTGTTTGAAAACAGAAATTTAGGTATGTTGATTATGGAACAAAATAGCCTTTAAGTTCCAGCCTTTGAAAGGACTTAAAACAAACTAGATGACCCTACAACTAATGTAGCATTGCCATGCTTCATTTCCCACTTGTAGGTCATTAGTGTATCCTAGCTTCCATTGTTTGAGTTATTACCGAAGTAAGAACCTCAAGCGGTATATGATACCAAGGAAGTTTGATTGCTAGGTCACTTCTCTTTAAACATAAACTTATAGGTAGAAACGGAATCGTAAATTCCTTTCATTTGTTCCTTTGTTTTCCTATTTCTTGTACCCTTTCTTATAGTCTTAAGAATTGAATTCTTTAGTGTTGACTTTTATACTTTGTTAGACATGTCCAATGTCACCCCAACAAGGTTCTTACCATTTAATTTATGTTGAATATTTTGTTTCAACTAGATGATCTTACCAGAAGCTTCTAAAGTTCTCTAAGCATCGATCTATTCAAATGTCTAGGGACTAGACTCATTCGAGAATTAAATGGACAAAGATATTAGGTTGTTAACCATTGGTAAAGCTGAGCGTTTAAACTCAATGCTTTATGATCTCAAAACTACATTGTATTTTGAATTCACAAGCACCAATCGGTTTGCCATTCGATTTTGATACTCGAAAACAACCATAAAAGTCGCTATAAGAAACGTACATTTTAAATTGCTCACTTTCTCTCATTTCCGTGAATCGTTCTTGGATTCACTACCAATCGAGGAAATTTACTGTTATCTTTCTAAAAGGATTTATTGCAGTGCAAGATATTTAATTATAAACAATAATTAAAACATACATTGAAGCATGCAAAGTCTAAACATTTATCATGAATAATAACTTGAAAATGAAAGCAATCATGCAATTTAAACAAGTCATTAGCATTTTATTCGAATTATGTGTTCCGGCAGGTGTGAATAAAATGATTCCAAGATCCTAAAATCATTGAAGAACTAAGCACAGTTTGTCGACTTAATCCTAAAACATCTTAGGTAAGCAAAAGCCTTTTGCTAATAGTCTAGAAACTATTCTTGGTTGATAGGTACGTCTAAGAACTTATTAGGTAAACCTATCGATTTTGCCACGACATAAAATGACTCCTTACTTATATCGTTGAGTTTCACCAAAACTAACATGTACTCACAATTATTTGTGTACCTTGCCCCTTTAGGACCAATAAGTAACACCTCGCTGAGCGAAAACTATTACTAGATTGATGTAAAGGATATCCAAGCAAGTGTATATTTTGGCATGGCACCTTATAACTCAATTTTTAAGTTTGGAACTTAAGGCTCTTACTATGTTGGTTAGATTTTAAGTGAACTAAAATCCTTAATCATGTAACATAATCAAGCTTTTGATCTCATGCATTTTAAGACATATTTAAAAGCAATAAATAACTTAAAACATGCATAAGATAAATGTGATCTAGTATGGCCCGACTTCATCTTGAAGCTTTAACTTCAAAGTCCGTCTTGAAAATCTCCGTGGGAGGCACCATTTTCTTCAAATAGGATAAGCTATAATTAAAACTAATTACAACTATTTGATGGTACACAGACCATATTTGAATTGAAAAACAACTTTGGTACTTTAGACCAATTACATTCAAATTAATGGTACGCAGACCATATTTTCTATCCTATTTGGGCCATACTAGTCACTTCATAACCTGCAAAACAGTACATATACAATATATACCATTCACCCATTCATTATCATGAATGGCCCACATAGCTGGTTAGTAAAACACATTATGCATCACGTAAACATTTGCAGCAATTAATCAAGGGCACCAATAATCTACCAATTATTCAGTCCTTATTAATTCTAATCAAGTTGTTTTAACCTTAAGGATTTGTAGACCTAATCAAGAGTTTATGACTAAAAGGGCTCCCACTTAAACCAATAAATTCATATGCTTTACTAATTTTAAACATAAAAATGTATTTCTAGTCTAACCGGAAACATACAAATTTAATTAAAATTTAAAGCTCATATAAATTTATAATTGAATCCAAAAAGTTTAATTTAATTTCAGTCGTATTTAAATTAATTCATGATTTTAATTTTAGTAAAATAATTAGAATAAATAAAATTTATTATAATTACAATAGTCAAAATTAAAATCCAAGAAAATAATTTAAATTATTAATTTTAAAATTAATTAAAGTTACGTAAACAGAAAATTTCAAATTAAAATTTCAAAACGATCTAATCGCAACGCAAACACCCTACGCAACGTACGCCCATGGGCCACACGCACACAGCCATCGCTGGCCATGTGCGTGCAGCCCATGCGCTGCGTCGCATAGCTGCTGCTGCTATCCTTCGCAAAGCATCACGCGAGCTGGTGCTCGCTGCGCGCGCGCCAGCGCTCGATGCACGCGAGCCATTGCTCGCTGCGTTCGCTCGCCAGCGCTCGCTTGATGCGAGCCAGCGCTCGCTGCGCGCGCTCGCCAGCGCTCGCTGCGCGAGGTATCGACGCTGGGCGCAGCACTCGTGGCACGCGAGCTTGCGCGAGGCAGTGCGCGTTGTGGCGCAGCTCGCTTGCTGCCCACACGCGACTGCCGTGCCTTGCCTTCGCCCATGCCCATTCATCCATAGCTCGTGGCCCACGACACAAGGCAGGGCTGCTGCCTTGTGCTCGTGCACCATGCCCCTGCTCATTGCATTCGTGCCGCACGGGCGACGAGCTCCCTTGCTCGTCGTCGCATGCCCGCACTATACAACACCCCTTAAGGTTAACACGAAGCGTCCATTGCTTTGTGCGTGCAAGTTATATGAACGAATCGCAAAAAAAAAATTAAAATTTATATTTAAAATTAATGACAAATTAATAAATTAATATTAATTTCATAATTTTAGGGCGAAAAATCGAAAATTTATTATTCAATTGATTTCCGATTATCATGGATTCAAGCCTAGGTCATAAAAATTTAAAATTTATCATAAATTTACAATTTTTATGGTGGTTTTTAATCATAGGTTTCTAATTAAATTATAATTAATTATGAAAATCAAATTAATTCTAAATTATTCTAATTTTCAACAAATTAATCATAATTACAAATTAGATTGCATAATTAACAAGGCTAGGCATTCAAACTTGTTAAACATATACAGTAGGTCAATCAAAAATTCAAGATTTATCAACAAGAATCGCAAATATTTAATTTAACATCTTAAATTTACGAAATTTTGCATTCGAAAAACTAAAACCTCCGAAAAGTCATAGTTAGGCTTCGAATTTGAGAATTCTGGGTTCGGCCGAAAAATACTTTTTTGTCAAAATTTTAGAATGCCTTTTACATGCGGAATTGACACAAAAATCACTCGATTTGGATGAGTAACGAAGAAACTGCCGAAAAACTGCGTACGTATAATTAAATAAACGCAATTTGCAATTCATTAACAATTACGAAAATTAATCACCCCTTTTAATTCTTGCAAATTTGTAATGTTTAACCATGTTAATGCAATTTAGATTATGAAAATAATAAGAGGCTCGTGATACCACTGTTAGGTTATGATACATATGACAATTCATAAATCATGCGGAAAAACCATTTAGCCAGGAATACATATTATTTACACATAATCATATAGCATAGTTTAGATGCATACTCTTTGTTGCGTGCCTTCCCTAGCTGCGCCCGAACCGAACAAGAACAAGTCTTTAGGACTCCAAGTGTCGTCCCTCCGTAGATAGTCCACAGCACGTCCGGATCCGCCTTAAGATTGACCAACTAGAATCGCCCTTAAGGTACTAAAGATTTTCGGCACTTATGGTCAAGAAATGTGTCTGAATTTTCTCTCAAAAACTCACTTTGAATACTTGAATAATCTATGAAAATATGTGACCCTAGGCACCTATTTATAGAGTTATGGAAAGGGTTTTGGAATCCTATTAGGATACTAATTTATTTAATTATAACCCTACTAGGACTCTAATTAAATAATCATTATCTAATAGTTTTAGGATTTAATCACACTTCGAATCCTGATTGCTTCAGGATTCCCGCACAAGCATTGCACGAGCACCGTACACCCGCGCAAGCCTTGCGGCCCACGCTAGGCGCACAGCGCTCGGCCCACTGCTGTGCTCCGCGCGCGCGCCCAAGGCCTTGGCTGGGCCTGGCCTTGCGCTGGGCCTGGTCGAGGCTTGGCGTGCGTTGGTGCGCGTTGGCTCGCTGGGCGACGGCCTGGCTTCGTGCTGGGCCTTCGTCTAGCGGGCCTCGTCCGATGCTAATTCGTACGATACGCTTCCGATTAAATTCCCGATTCCGGAATTCATTTCCGATACGAACAATATTTAATATTTCCGATTCCGGAATCAATTTCCGTTTCGAACAAATATTTAATATTTCCGTTTCCGGAATTATTTTCCGATTCCGATAATATTTCCGATTCTGACAATATTTCCGTTTCCGGCAATATTTCCGATTCTGGCAATATTTCCATTTCCGATAATATTTTCTGATACGTACCATGTTTCCGTTTCCGGCAACATCTACGACTTGGATAATATTTATATTTCCGATACGATCCATATTTCCGTTTCCGGCAATATCATCGTTTCCGGAGTATTCATTTCTTGCCTGTGACGATCTCAGCTCCCACTGAAACCAAGATCCGTCGATTCCGAATATCCATAGATGGAGTATTTAATGCCATTAAATACTTGATCCGTTTACGTACTATTTGTGTGACCCTACGGGTTCAG
Organism: Spinacia oleracea; assembly: GCF_020520425.1. Classification (NCBI taxonomy): domain Eukaryota; kingdom Viridiplantae; phylum Streptophyta; class Magnoliopsida; order Caryophyllales; family Amaranthaceae; genus Spinacia; species Spinacia oleracea. The sequence goes on from NC_079490.1 coordinate 73,310,593, forward strand.
TCAAGAGTAAGTTGTGGATTAATATCATTAATTCCACTTGAACTGAAGCGGCCTCTAGCTTGGCATTCAGCTCACTTGATCTCACTGAATTATTAACTTGTTAATTAATACTGAACCACATTTATTAGACTTAACATAGAATGCATACTTGGACCAAGGGCATTATTTCTTTCACTTCCGAATCCAAACAGCTTCCTTTGCTGCTTCTGAGGCAGCAATGTACTCGGCTTCAGTTGTAGGATTCGCAATAGTGCTTTGCTTAGCACTTTTCCAGCTTACTGCTCCGCCGTTGAGGCAGAACACAAACCCAGGCTGTGATATGAAATCATCTCTGTCGGTTTGAAAGCTTGCGTCCGTATAGCCCTTAACAATCAACTCATCTGTACCACCATAAACCAGAAACTGATCCTTAGTCCTTTTCAAGTACTTTAGGATGTTCTTCGCAGCAGTCCAATGCGCCTCACCTGGTTCTGACTGGTACCTGCTCGTTGCACTGAGTGCGAACGAAACATCCGGCCTTGTACAAATTATAACATACATGATGGATCCAATAGCCGAAGCGTATGGAGTTCCACTCATCTTTCTACGCTCATCAGATGTTTTGGGACACTGATTCTTGCTTAGATATGTGCCATGTGACATGGGTAGATGGCCTCTCTTGGCTTCCATCATATTGAACCTAGCTAGCACTTTGTCAATGTAAGTGCTTTGGCTTAGTCCAATCATCCTCTTAGATCTATCCCTATAGATCTTGATGCCCAATATGTACTGTGCCTCTCCTAAGTCCTTCATTGAGAAACACTTACCGAGCCAAGTCTTTAAAGACTCCAACATAGGAATGTCGTTTCCAATAAGCAGTATGTCGTCAACATACAAGACTAGGAATGCAATTTTACTCCTACTGACCTTCTTGTGTACACAAGATTCGTCCTGATTCTTGATGAAGCCAAACTTATTGACCGCTTCATCAAATCGTTTATTCCAACTCCTTTATGCCTGCTTTAGTCCGTAGATGGACTTCTTAAGCTTGCATACCTTTCCTTGTTTCTTTTGGTCGACAAAACCCTCCGGCTGTGTCATAAACACAGTCTCTTCAAGAACACCATTCAAGAAGGCAGTTCTGACATCCATTTGCCATATTTCATAGTTATGAAAAGCGGCAATCGCAAGCATTATCCGAATAGACTTAAGCATCGCGACTGGAGAAAAGGTTTCGTCGTAGTCAACGCCGTGAACTTGCCTGTAACCTTTTGCTACCAATCTAGCTTTGTATATGTATACAATTCCATCTTTGTCTTTCTTCAACTTGAAGACCCATTTGCATCCGATAGGTGTGAACCCATCCGGCAAATCAACCAAATCCCAAACTTGATTTTCAGACATGGAGTCTATTTCAGATTGCATGGCCTCTAACCATTTAGTGGAGCTTGGGCTCGTCATAGCTTGCTTGTAAGTCATAGGTTAATCACTATCCAATATGAGAACGTCTAAGTTTTCAGTCAAGAGGACGCCTGTCCATCTGTCCGGCTGAAAAATAGTTCTATTTGACCTACGAGGGGCAACAACGTTTTGAGGAACTACTCCCACTGGCTCTTCTAAAGACCTTGGAGGTTCATCAACCTGAACTGCTTCTAAAGAGTTCAGAGTTCGTTGTTCGTCTCTAATCTCTTTGAGGTCTATTATTCTCCCACTTGTCAATTTGGAAATATGATTTCTTTCCAAAAAGACACCGTCACGAGCAACGAAAACCTTGTTGTCTGACTTGTTGTAGAAATAATACCCCATAGTTTCTTTTGGATACCCAACGAAGAAACATTTGTCGGATTTAGGTTGTAGCTTGTCCGAAATTAATCGCTTGACATATGCTTCGCAACCCCAAATCTTCAGAAAAGACAACTTTGGATGTTTTCCAGTCCATAATTCGTATGGAGTCTTTTCAACAGCTTTTGACGGAGCACGATTCAGTGTGAGTGCTGCAGTTTGCAACGCATGTCCCCAGAACTGTAAAGGAAGTTCGGCCTGACCCATCATTGACCTGACCATATCGAGTAAGGTCCTATTTCTCTGTTTCGACACTCCATTCCATTGAGGTGTCCCCGGAGCAGTCAATTCAGAAAGAATACCGCATTCTTTTAGACGGTCATCAAACTCGTGGCTAAGATATTCACCTCCTCGATCCGATCTTAGAGCTTTGATTTTCTTGCCATGTTGATTCTCTACTTCATTTTGAAATTCTCTGAATTTGTCAAACGATTCAGACTTGTGCTTCATTAAGTAAATATAGCCATATCTACTGAAGTCGTCCGTAAACGTTATGAAATAGCTGAACTCACCTCTAGCTTTCGTACTCATAGGCCCACATACGTCCGTATATATTAGCCCTAGTAGTTCACTTGCTCTTTCTCCCACCTTTGAGAAAGGTTGCTTTGTCATTTTGCCAAGTAAACAAGATTCGCATTGATCAATCTTCTCTAAGTCGAATGATTCTAGAATTCCTTTCCGTTGAAGTAATTCCATGCGCTTTATGTTTATATGGCCTAATCGACAATGCCACAGAAATGTGAGATCCGAATCACCAGTTTTAGCCCTTTTGGTATTTATGTTATAAATGTGTTTGCTCGTATCTAGCACATAAATTAAAGACCGTTTGCTTGTTGTGCTGAACCATAAAACATTCCATTCAAAGCAAAAGAACAACTATTGTCTTTAAATTGAAAACTAAAACCTTTAGAATCCAAACTTGAAACGGAAATGATGTTTCTGGTGATACTAGGAACATAGTAATAATTTTCTAGTTCCAAAACAAACCCACTAGGCAAAGAAATAAAATAAGATCCTACAGCTAATGCAGCAATCCGTGCTCCATTTCCCACGCGTAGATCCATCTCGCCTTTATCAAGATTTCTACTTCTCCTTAGTCCCTGCGAATTGGAACATAAGTGTGAGCCACAACCAGTATCTAATACCCAAGAAGTAGAATTAGCAAGATTACAATGTATAACATACATACCTGAAGGAGAATCAACGTTTCCGTCCTTCTTCTCTTTCTTTAATTTGGGGTAATCTCGCTTGTAATGACCAATTTCATTACAATTGAAGCATTGCGATGTGGAAGGAGAAGCATTCCTCTTCATCTTGCTCATGGAAGGCGCCAGATGCCCTCCGGGAGTGGACGAAGATGCAGCCTTGCTTTTCTTCTCCTTGCCTACTCTCTTGAATTTAGTGCACCTCATATTCAAAGGGTCTTGATTGAACTTAAGGATTTTCTCGCATTTCACGAGTAATTCCACAAGTTCACAAAATGTGCTCTCTTTCTGATGAAAGAGATAGTGCATCTTAAAACCCTCATAATCCTTATGAAGAGAATTCAGCACTAGTGCAATAGCTATCGACTCTTTGATGGAACCACCAAGTCTCTCAATTGTGAAAAATAATCCAGACATCATATCCACATGAGACCGAATTGATGTGTTTTTGTCCATCTTGACAGAGTAAATGCGCCTTTGTGCCTCTAGAAGTTCGATTTCTAGGCACGACTTGCGTGGGGTTATGAGCTTGAGATTGCTCATTGAATTAGCTAATTCATCAACCCTATTGCCACCAGTTTGACACAAGGGTCGAAAACCCGCATACTTATCCTCGAGGCTACTTAGGAGAGCTTGAGGTTCAAAAGTGATGAACCTTCCTCTCCAACTCTCTGGGGTAGACTTAAGGATGAACTCCGTGACAAGGTACTTGTGAAGTGCCCAACTTCTGTACTTTTCAGGAGTCATGCCTTGCGCATCATAGCTAGGAAAAGGTTGTTCAATGACATAGTGTATGCCATTAACTTTCAAAACTTCGACAAGTTTCCCTTTCCATTCAAGAAAATTAGTCAAGTCTAACTCGACATCCAGAATTTCAGCTGATATGATTGTTGTTATGTTTGCGACCATTTTGATTACTACAATCGAAAAGAATTTGCAATAAATAACCATTCATAGAATTCAATAACTTTGAAATAAAAGCAAACATGCAATCATTAAAGCTATTAAAACATTTCATTCATGCAAAAGCAAAAACATGGTCCAAAATGAATGAAACGATTCCAAGACCCCAAAAGTCCTAAATCCTTAAGCAGCTTTAGCATGTCTTAAGTAGTTTAAGATTTTAGGTAAACAAAACCTATTGCTAGTAATCTCCAAATTACTCTTGGTTAATAAATTAATGCCATAATTTATCCCATTGCCACAACTTAATGCCATTGTTGTTTGAGTTGAAACCACAATCAACGTGCTCCTTTAGGACGCCTTACCACCTAAGTCAACTAAAATAGCACCTCGCTTTAGCGTAAACCTACTATCTTAGATCCCTAGATTTTTGTAAGTGCTTGATTTGGAAGGAAATTTTTAAACTCAATAGTACTTGGACCTAGTTGTTTCTATGTTGGTTCGATTATTTAGTGAACTTAATCTAATCGATTCATATGAAACAACCTGTTCATGCAAAGCATACATACATTCATACATTCACGCATAATATATATATATATATATATATATATATATATATATATATATATATATATATATATATATATATATATATATTAAATTGCATAAAGAAATGGTGATCTAGTATGGCCCAAAACATCTTGTCTTGAAGCATCCAATCTTCATCACCTCCTTGTTAGCTTGGCATCGTCTTGAATCTTCGTTCAAATGCTAACTTAAAGTTCTAAACTTAGAAATACTTGAAAATAATAAATTACATCAAAATTTCCATGGTACGCAGACCATATTTAAAACCCTAGCACTATAAATAGTGCAGATCCCTAGGCAAACAGGACAATCAATTCATTCCCACCAACTTGGCATTAACTTTGCTCTGCCCTCTCTCTACAAATTATTTCTCTCTCTAGCATATACTTACTTAAGCATCGGAGGGAATATTCCTACGGGAATATTCTTGTTTTGCAGGTTACCAGAAGTTCGTGCCAGGTCATACTTGATACCTCCGAGGAACGCGTGACACGTCATCACCGTAAAAGATCCCACAACATTTGGGCCCGTCTGTGGGGAGGTATAGTATCATGGCCGAACTACACTCTAACAGAGAGTACACTGGTGAGGGAGAAGAGAGGCGGCCTCTCGAAAGGAGCCAACGACACATGGAAGAAGCCAATCGAATCGCAAATGCAGGAAACACACCACGCCGGGTGCAGGAGGCTGAGGTGGTTGTAGAAGAAGAACCAATGACAGAGGCGTCTCCGCCAGGCGGCCACCTAAGCCCCAGTGTCCGAGACGCCGTGCTAGATGAGAATCTAGACTTGCCGGTATCGGTGGGATCTTTACGCGAGATCTTAGCAGGATTCCAACAGCAAATGAATCAAACCTTTCGACAGCAGATGAGCACCACATTGCAAGATGAAATTCGGAAAAATATGCTAATCTACAACGCTGAGAGGACGGCTCCACAGAGACCCCTCAACCTAGGCGTCAATCGGATAAGCAGAATATCACTCAGATCCAACGTATGGAGAGCTGGAGAAGGTTCTCGTCCACAAGCTAGCAGGGGAGTCAGCCCTGTGCCTGAGCGCTCGGGAAACGGCCACGACCCCCCTACTTTCTTACCTCGAAGGGACCCGGTCATACGACCACCGTCTAGGGGAAGCCCACCAGCCGTCTTCCGGCCTGCCTCAAGGCGTCAAGAACATTATGAAGCTGAATCTGAACTATCAGACACTGGGTCCACCCCTGTGATGGAAGATCCTCCATTTTACCCCTCTACTCGAGGACAGACCCAGATGACGCCCAACAGAGTAAGCATGCGCCCCGTCCTGCTATCCAACCGCCGTGAACCAACTTATCATATCCAGCAAGGGTTTAATAATCTGACGCTAAGGCACATGAGTACCCCCTTCTCCGAAGAGATCATGAACTACCCGAAGGAACCCAAGGTAAAAACTCCTACCATTGAAGCCTATGACGGGACCACCGATCCTGATATGCACCTAGTCGCATACCGCCATCACATGTATGTTCAAGGAACTAATGAAGCCACTTGGTGCAAATACTTCCCAGCCACTCTCAAAGGAGTGGCGTCTAAGTGGTTTGAACGGCTGCCCCCAAGGTCAATTGCCTCTTTCAACGAACTACAAACTTTATTCTCCACAAGGTTCATGGCACACAAGGAAGAAAGGAAAACAAGCATGCATTTGGGACAGATCCAACAGGGGAAAGATGAATCCCTAAGAAGCTATGTGAAGCGTTTCAACCTAGAAGCCGGACAGATCCCGGACTTGCCCGATGGCGTCTTCTTTGATAATTTTATCAGAGGATTGAAGAAGGGATCCTTTAAGTTTGATCTGGTCAAGAAAAGCGTGAGGACCATGGCCGAAGTCTTGGACAAGGCCAAAGCATTTATCCATGCCACAGAAATATGCAGCGCGTCAAAGGAAGGAAGGATTGGAGAAACAACAGACTCCTCCGGAAAGAAAGATAAAGTGGACCAAAATCCCCACGAGTAAATGGCACATGGGCCCTCTCAAAAGAGCATGATACCAACTCTCCTGGGCACAAGAGGGAACGTCCGCAGGAAATGGAATATTTTGAGTATAACACAGACCTCCACACAATACTAAAAGACGTCGGAACAAGGTTTGACCTTGAACGGCCTTTCCCCATGAAATCTCCTGCTGAGAGTCAAGATCCCAAGTTATATTGCCAGTTCCATGAAGACATAGGACATGAAACTAAGAATTGTAGAAGCTTGAAAAGGGCTTTAGACGGCCTAGCCTGCAAAGGACACCTCAAGAACTACTTACAGAAGAATGCTCATGGCTTTGCAAAAAACCAATACAAAAAGAACAAGTCACCTGCCTCACCTACGGAGGGACAGCACAGCGACGGAGGGTTTGTAGTCGTCATATCTGGAGGACCAGCCGTTGGAGGACCCACCATGAGGGGACAGAAAGATTATGCTCGCCGCCTAGGACAAGTAATGCTGTCGGCAAAGTCACCTATGGATCCATTCCCACGGATAGTGATATGTGAGTCAGATGGTGGACGAATAGCCACTCCGCATGATGATCCTCTTGTGGTCGAATTCAAGATATCTAACATGAGAGTCAAACGCATAGACACGGGAAGCTCGTCCGACATAATGAGTCTAGAATGCCTCAATCGCCTAGCGTATGATCCCAAAACCATCGAAAGTATTCACTATCCCATCATTGGCTTCGGAGGGAGCATTATTCACCCTGTGGGCGTCATCACTCTGCCGGTTCGAATTGGGGATAGGAAAAATGGACGAAGGATGGAGGTGGACTACCTCATTGTTAAGGACTTGACTGCATACAATGTCATCTTGGGACGACCCACCTTGAACAAGATTAAAGCTGTAGTCGTCACCCATCTGATGCTTTTGAAGTTTGTGTGCAATGATGGAGTAATAGGCACCATACATGGAGATCAACAACAGGCTAGGGACTGTTATCTGACGACCCTCAACCCGTCAGCATGGAAGCAAGATTCTGCCAAAGGCAGAGGCAAAAGAAAGCATGAAGATGAACTGCAAGCCGCCAAGTAGAGTAAACCTGCCCAAACAGAAACGGTCAAGATTGAAGAAAGTGGCTAAAAATAGAATATCATTAGGTTAACTATTGTACCCAAAGCCTACAAAACGGCCTAGCTATTGTACTAGAGCCCACAAAACGGCCTGTAAATGCCCTCCTAAGACGCGGTGAATTTAGATTGCAATTTAGTAAATGAATATTTTCTTATCTGGCAATTACAAGTCTCAGTTAAACCCTTTAAAAACACTAAGGGGTGGAGAAACCCACAAGAAAACAATCTCTAAATGGTGGCGTCAATATTTACTAAATAAACGACGGCCCTAAAAATACCCTGTGCTAATAAACACAAAAGACTCAGACATCCAACATGACGCCTCCTCCTTGGAAGGCGCCCAAAAAAAAAAAAGACTCAACAAGAGCAGACATTCAACATGAGGCCTCCTCCTTGGAAGGTGTCTAAAAAGACTAATCGATTGACGGCCTGAGAGGTGGCCTAGATTAGCGCCTCAAATTAGGCTGATCACCTAAAACACTGAGGTTCCCGTCCATCAAATGGACCCATAAAGAATTCCTAAGAAATCAGTAACGAACTGAAATGGAATTAAAATAAAACAAGTGCACGAAGGCACAAAATGTTTATACATGCGCTCATGGCGCAAACAAACCAACACAAATAAATGCCAAAAGGCATCAAAGTTATTACAAACGCCCACGGCGTCATTCAAACCAACTACATAAATGGCTGCTCAAGGATGAGGGGCGGTTGAACTCCCGTCCTGGACGTCTTGGACTTCGGGGGAGTTCACTTCTTCCTCCTCCATGTCCTCCTCCCCATCGCTAACGAACTCAGGGGGATCTAAGCCTAGGCGTCTAGCCGTCGAAACGACCATCTGGTAGGAGATACGACGTTTGAACCAGGAAAAGTCCTTCCTGTCCATAGAATGATCCTACGCCCTTTGGGCACTCTCCAAAATGGACTCTTCGCCTAATTTGAAAGAGCTCGCTGCCTCTTTGCGCACGACTTCAATCTCCCCCTGCATAGCCTTGAGCTGACCCTCCAGGACGTTCACCTTGGATGAGAAATTAGCCACCTGCTCCGAGACGGAGGAGTACTCCTTTCTCAGCACGGCCAGCCTCTCCTCATGCTCCAACAATTTCTGTTCATAATTCTGGGCGTCCTCCTCAGCCTGAAGGAAATAATGCCCTTGGTCCAAGTATGCATTCTATGTTAAGTCTAATAAATGCGGTTCAGTATTAATTAACAAGTTAATAATTCAGTGAGATCAAGTGAGCTGAATGCCTAGCTAGAGGCCGCTTCAGTTCAAGTGGAATTAATGATATTAATCCACAGCTTACTCTTGACTGAACCCGTAGGGTCACACAAATAGTACGTAAACGGATCAAGTATTTAATGGCATTAAATACTCCATCTATGAATATTCGGAACCGACGGATCTTGGTTTCAGTGGGAGCTAAGATCGTCACAGGCAAGAAATGAATACTCCGGAAACGATGATATTGCCGGAAACGGAAATATGGATCGTATCGGAAATATGAATATTATCCAAGTCGTAGATGTTGCCGGAAACGGAAACATGGTACGTATCGGAAAATATTATTGGAAATGGAAATATTACCAGAATCGGAAATATTGCCGGAAACGGAAATATTGTCAGAATCGGAAATATTGCCGGAATCGGAAAATAATTCCGGAAACGGAAATATTAAATATTTGTTCGAAACGGAAATTAATTCCGGAATCGGAAATATTAAATATTGTTCGTATCAGAAATAGATTCCGGAAATGGAAATTTAATCGGAAGCGTATCGTACGAATTAGCATCGGACGAGGCCTGCCGGACGAAGGCCCAGCACAAAGCCAGGCCGTCGCCCAGCAAGCACGCACGCCACAAGCCCAGCGCGCGCCAAGGCCACGGATGCGTGGGCCTTGCTGCGTGGGCTGCAGCTCGCACGCATGGGCAGTCCTTGTGGCTGCCGTGTGTGTGTGAGTTTGTGCTCATGCGTGATTCCTGAATCTGCAAGAGTCAGTGTATGATTAAATGTCTATTCCTAATTGGATAAATTAATTAAATAGAATTCATGTAGGATTCTAATTCCAATTAATTCGCATCCTACTAGGATTACGATTCCTTTTCCATAACTCTATAAATAAAGGCCTAGGGGTCATAATTTATATACAAGTTTCAAAGTATTCAAAAGTGAGTTTTTTGAGAGAAAATTAAAACACATCTTGCTCATAAAAGTGCCGAATTTTCTAGTACCTTAAGGGCGATTCTAGTTGGTCAATCTTAAGGCGGATCCGGACGTGCTGTGGACTATCTACGGAGGGACGACATTTGGAGTCCTAAAAGACTTGTTCTTGTTCGGTTCGGGCGCAGCTAGGGAGGGCACGCAACAAAGAGTATGCATCTAATTATGCTATATGATTATGTGTAAATAATATGATTCCTGGGTTAATGGTTGTTTCCGCATGATTTATGTAAATGTCATATGTATCATAACCTAACAGTGGTATCACGAGCCCCTTATTATTTTCATAATCTAAATTGCATGAACATGGTTAAATATTACAAATTTGCAAGAATTAAAAGGGGTGATTAATTTTCGTAATTGTTAATTAATTGCAAATTGCGTTTATTTAATTATATGTACGCAGTTTTTCGGCAGTTTCTTCATTACTCATCCGAATTGAGTGATTTTTGTGTCAATTCCGCATGTAAAAGGCATTCTAAAATTTTGACAAAAATAGTTTTTTTCTGCCGAACCCAGAATTCTCAAATTCGAAGCCTAACTATGACTTTTCGAAGGTTTTAGTTTTTCGGATGCAAAATTTCGTAAATTTAAGATGTTAAATTAAATATTTGCGATTCCTGTTGATAAATCTTGAATTTTTGATTGACCTACTGCATATGTTTAACAAGTTTGAATGCCTAGTCTTGTTAATTATGCAATCTAATTTGTAATTATGATTAATTTGTTGAAAATTAGAATAATTTAGAATTAATTTGATTTTCATAATTAATTGTAATTTAATTAGAAACCTATGATTAAAAACCACCATAAAAGTTGTAAATTTTCGATAAATTTTAAATTTTTATGACCTAGACTTGAATCCATATCAATCGGAAATCAATTGGATAATAAATTTTCGATTTTTTCGCCCTAAAATTATGAAATTAATAATATTTATTAATTTGTCATTAATTTTAAATATAAAATTTTAAAATTTTATGCGATTCGTTCAATTAACTTGCACGCACGAAGCAATGGACGCTTCGTGTTACCCTTAAGGGGTGTTGTATAATGCGGGCATGCGACGACGAGCAAGGGAGCTCGTCGCCCGTGCGGCACGAATGCAATGAGCAAGGGCGTAGTGCACGAGCGCAAGGCAGCAGCCCTGCCTTGTGTCGTGTGCCACGAGCAATGAACGTATGGGCATGGGCGAGGGGCGAGCCAAGGCAGTCGCGTGTGGGCAGCAAGCGAGCTGCGCCACAACGCGCGCTGCCTCGCACAAGTGCGCGCAGCCTCGCGCGCAGCGAGCACAAGCTCGCGTGCCACGAGCGCTGCGCACAGCATCACTCGCGCGCACAGCGCGCGATGTCGCCCGCCCAGCGAGCGATGTCGCGCACCAGCGAGCGATGGCTCGCGCGCGCGCAGCGAGCGATCTCGCGCGCCAGCGAGCGATCTCGCGCCCCAGCGAGCGATGGCTCGCGCGCGCAGCGAGCGAGCTTGCGCGCCCAGCGAGCGATCTCGCGCGCCAGCGAGCGATGTCGCGCGCGCGCGCTGCGAGCGATAGCTCGCGTGCGATGGGCGCTATGCGGAGGCTTGCGTTGGGACAGCAGCAGCTATGCTACGAGCGCATGGGCTGCGCGCACATGGCCAGCAATGGCTGTGTGCGTACGGCCCATGGGCGTGCAACGCGTAGGGTGTTTGCGTTTCGATTAGATCGTTTTGAATGTTTAATTTGAAAATTTCAGTTCACGTAATTTTAATTAATTTTAAAATTAATAATTTGAATTAATTTCTTGGATTTTAATTTTGAATATTATAATTATAATAAATGGAATTTATTCTAATTATTTTACTAAAATTAAAATCATGAATTAATTTAAATGCGACTGAAATTAAATTAAATTTTGGATTCAATTATAAATTTATATGAGCTTTAAATTTTAATTAAATTTGTATGTTTCCGGTTAGACTAGAAATACAATTTTATGTTTAAAATTAGTAAAGCATATGAATTTATTGGTTTGAGTGGGAGCGTTTTTAGTCATAAACTCTTGATTAGGTCTACAAATCCTTAAGGTTAAAACAACTCGATTAGAATTAATAAGGACTGAATAATTGGTAGATTATTGGTGACCGTGATTAATTGCTGCAAATGTTTACGTAATGCATAATGTGTTTTACTAACCAGCTATGTGGGCCATTCATGATAATGAATGGGTGAATGGTATATATTGTATATGTACTGTTTTGCAGGTTATGAAGTGACTAGTATGGCCCAAATAGGATAGAAAATATGGTCTGCATACCATTAATTTGAATGTAATTGGTCTAAAGTACCAAAGTTATTTTTCAATTCAAATATGGTCTGCGAACCATCAAATAGTTGTAATTAGTTATAGCTTATCCTATTTGAAGAAAATGGTGCCTCCCACGGAGATTTTCAAGACGGACTTTGAAGTCAAAGCTTCAAGATGAAGTCGGGCCATACTAGATCACAAATATCTTATGCATGTTTTAAGTTATTTATTGTTTTAAATATGTCTTAAAATGCATGAGATCATAAGCTTGATTATGTTGCATGATTAAGGATTTTAGTTCACTTAAAATCTAACCAACATAGTAAGAGCCTTAAGTTCCAAACTTAAAAATTGAGTTAAAAGGTGCCATGCCAAAATATACACTTGCTTGGATATCCTTTACATCAATCTAGTAATAGTTTTCGCTCAGCGAGGTGTTACTTATTGGTCCTAAAGGGGCAAGGTACACAAATAATTGTGAGTACATGTTAGTTTTGGTGAAACTCAACGATATAAGTAAGGAGTCCTTTTATGTCGTGGCAAATTCGATAGGTTTACCTAATAAGTTCTTAGACGTACCTATCAACCAAGAATAGTTTCTAGACTATTAGCAAAAGGCTTTTGCTTACCTAAGATGTTCTAGGATTAAGTCGACAAACTGTGCTTAGTTCTTCAATGATTTTAGGATCTTGGAATCATTTTATTCACACCTGCCGGAACACATAACTTGAATAAAATGCTTAATAAACATTGAATTATGCATGTATGCTAGAATTTAAGTTTATTAAGAGAAACTGTGAATGGTTATTTATTTGTTTATTCTTTTCAATTGTAGTTTTAATATGGCAAACAACAATCAAAACATCATCATGGGTTCTGAGCTTATGGTCAAGCTGAACCTGACAAATTTTCTTGAATGGGAAGCTAAGCTAGTTGAAATAGTCAAACTCAATGGACTTGAGTATGTACTATCACATCCCATGCCAAGCTACTATGCCAGAGACATGACCCCTGAGAGATTTTACGCCTGGGATGCGGATCTCAAAAAGGTTATGAGTCTCATGCTGAACAATATCCCTGATGATTGGGCTAGAAGGTTTGTAGCCTATGAACCTTTTACGCTCATCAAGAATCTGAGGGATATCTGTCGTGGAAGTACGGAGGACAGGGACCTGAACGTCCATGAGTTGATTGAATCAATGTCTGGGCTAAAGGTTAGTTCTCCCAACAGGTGTTATAGGATGGAGGTCCAAGAAACACATGTTCAGCTCCTTCGCACTAAACAGAGGGTAGGCGTCCCACTGAGGTTCCATGTGGATCTTATGTGTTCATATTTTGATCGCCTAAGTCTACTAGGAACACCAATAAGCGAAAGGATGGCAGTCTCTGTCTTGCTCAATTCACTACACAGTGGGTTTGGTCGCTTCAAGCAACAATACCTAAGTGAACCAAGAGAAGAAACAGTTGCAGAATTTATTCACCTTGTCAGAAAGGCTGAAATAGTACTGGACTGTGAAGCCAAAGATTTACTCAAGGCTAGAAAGAGACCATTCAAGAAAGGTGGAAAGTCCAAGGGCAATGCTAAATCAAAGCAGGACAAGTCCACATCAAGCTGTCTTTATTGTGATGGAATAGGCCATTACAAAAGAGAATGTCCAAAGCTAAAGGAAGATCAGAAGAACGGAACAGTCGTTCCATCTTCAGGTATTTTCGTTATAGACTGTATACTTTCTAATTCAACTTCTTGGGTATTAGATACAGGTTGTGGCTCACACTTATGTTCCAATCCACAGGGACTAAGAAGAAGTAGAAAGTTAAGCAAGGGTGAAGTCGACCTACGAGTGGGAAATGGAGCACGGATTGCTGCATTAGCCGTAGGAACTTACTATTTGTCGTTGCCCTCCGGGCTAGTTTTGGAACTGGAAGAATGTTTCCATGTTCCAAGTCTTACTAAAAACATCATTTCAGTTTCTTGCTTAGATGCTAAGGGATTTTCCTTTATAATAAAAGACAATAGTTGTTCGTTTTATTTTAAAGAGATGTTTTATGGATCTGCTAGATTAGTCAATGGACTTTATTTATTAGATCACGACAAACAAGTATATAACATAAATACCAAAAAGGCCAAAAAGGATGATTCAGATCTCACCTATCTGTGGCATTATCGATTAGGCCATATAAACTTGAAACGCTTAGAAAGACTTCAAAGGGAAGGAATTCTAGAACCATTTGACTTAGAGGATTATGGTAAATGCGAATCATGTTTACTTGGCAAAATGACAAAGCAACCTTTCTCTAAAGTCGGAGAAAGAGCAAATGAACTATTGGGTTTAATCCATACAGATGTATGTGGACCAATGAGTACAAATGCTAGAGGTGGTTTCAGCTACTTTATCACTTTCACTGATGACTTCAGTAGGTATGGTTATGTCTACCTAATGAAGCATAAGTCTGAATCCTTTGACAAATTCAAGGAATTTCAGAGTGAAGTAGAGAATCAATTAGGCAAGAAGATCAAGGCACTGCGGTCTGATAGAGGCGGTGAATATCTGAGCTATGAATTTGATGACCATCTGAAAGAATGTGGAATTCTATCAGAATTGACTCCTCCTGGAACACCACAATGGAACGGTGTGTCAGAACGGAGGAACAGAACCTTGCTAGACATGGTCAGGTCAATGATGGGTCAGGCCGAACTTCCATTAGAATTTTGGGGACATGCACTAAATACAGCTGCACTCACTATAAATAGAGCTCCGTCTAAAGCTGTCGAAAAGACTCCATACGAATTATGGTTTGGAAAGCCTCCAAATGTGTCTTTTCTTAAGATTTGGGGATGTGAAGTATACGTCAAACGATTAATTTCAGACAAACTTCATCCAAAATCTGACAAATGTATCCTTGTGGGCTATCCAAAGGAAACAAAGGGGTATTACTTCTACAATACATCTGAGAACAAAGTGTTTGTTGCTCGAGATGGTGTCTTTTTGGAGAAGGATCACATTTCCAAAATGACAAGTGGGAGAAAAGTAGACCTCGAAGAAATTCGAGTCGAACAACAAACTCTAGAGAATGCTCAAGATGACATTCAGGATGAAACTCAGAGATCTTTAGAAGAATCTGGTGAGAATCATGGTCAATCTAGAAATGTTACCCCGCGTAGATCGCAAAGATATAGATCTCAACCGGAAAGGTACTTAGGTATTTTGACGAACGAGAGCTATGACGTTCTATTACTTGAAAGTGATGAACCTGCGACTTACAAGCAAGCTATGACGAGCCCTAGCTCCAAGCAGTGGCAAGAAGCCATGCAATCTGAATTAGACTCCATGTCTGAAAACCAAGTATGGGATTTGGTCGATTTGCCAGATGGCTACCAAGCCATTGGAAGCAAATGGGTTTTCAAACTGAAAAAGGACAAGGATGGGAAACTTGAAGTTTTCAAAGCTAGATTGGTTGCAAAAGGTTACAGGCAAGTCCACGGTGTGGATTACGATGAAACCTTTTCACCAGTTGCAATGCTAAAGTCTATTCGAATAATGTTAGCAATCGCTGCATATTACGATTACGAAATATGGCAGATGGATGTCAAAACTGCTTTCTTAAACGGCGTTTTAACAGAAACTGTGTTTATGACACAGCCTGAAGGTTTTGAGGATCCAAAGAATGCTAAAAAGGTATGCAAGCTAAAGAAGTCAATCTACGGATTGAAGCAGGCATCCAGGAGCTGGAATATACGTTTTGATGAAGCAGTCAGTGACTTTGGTTTCATCAAGAACGCAGACGAATCTTGTGTATACAAGAAGGTCAGTGGGAGCAAAATTGCTTTCCTAGTATTATATGTCGACGACATATTGCTTATCGGAAATGACATTCCTATGTTGAACTCTGTCAAGATTTGGCTTGGGAAATGTTTTTCGATGAAGGATCTAGGAGAAGCACAGTACATATTGGGCATCAAGATTTACAGAGATAGATCTAAAAAGATGATTGGACTTAGTCAAAGCACTTATATCAATAAGGTGCTTGATAGGTTCAAGATGGCGGACTCCAAGCGAGGCTACCTACCCATGTCTCATGGAATGACTCTAAGCAAGACTCAGTGCCCAAAAACACTTGATGAGCGTAGACGAATGAGTGGGATTCCATATGCATCATTGATTGGTTCAATAATGTATGCTATGATATGTACACGCCCGGATGTTGCGTACGCACTCAGTGCTACGAGCAGATACCAGTCAGACCCAGGAGAGGCGCATTGGACTGCTGCCAAGAACATTCTGAAGTACCTGAAAAGGCACAAAGATGACTTCCTGGTCTATGGTGGAGATGATGAATTAATTGTTAAAGGCTATACGGACGCAAGTTTCCAAACCGACAAAGATGATTTCAGATCACAGTCTGGGTTTGTCTTCTGCCTCAACGGAGGAGCAGTAAGCTGGAAAAGTGCTAAGCAAAGCACCATTGCGGATTCTACAACTGAAGCGGAGTACATTGCTGCACATGAAGCAGCAAAGGAAGCTATATGGCTAAGGAAGTTCATAGGAGAACTTGGTGTAGTCCCCTCCATTAAAGGACCAATAGCCCTGTATTGTGATAATAACGGAGCTATTGCACAGGCAAAAGAGCCTAGACACCACCAGAGAGTCAAGCATGTACTTCGTAGATTTCACCTTCTACGAGAGTTCGTTGAAAGAAAAGAAGTCGAGATAAGCAAAATTGGAACTGATGACAACATATCAGATTCATTAACTAAACCTCTGCCGCAAGCGAAGCACAACTCGCACACTGCAGCTATGGGAATCAAGCATATTGGAGAATGGCTTTGATGTCTCTGTTTAATGTTTTAAAGTTTTAGAGTTTAAATCTTTGTAAAACATTATTGGTTAATCATTCACAATAAATGAAAGGAATTCATTTTTCCATTTAATTTGTGGTTTATTAAATGATGAGTCCCTTCAACTTGACGATATATTCAAGATAGACTGTCAGGACCAGTCCTGTGACTAAGAAATGTCTATCAAGTGAACTTGAATGTCAAAGGTTGAAAATGGTCCCTAATCGGAGTTTTCTATAAAATTGGACGCATAGAAAACGTTAGACGATTAGAATGCAAGATGACTAGTAGTTCTGTTTCTTGAACTATGTGGACATGGCAATGTCATAATCATTTGCATAGATACTTACTTTGGGAAGACTAGTATCGGACAAGACCTATGAAACTTTACTGTAAGAGATGAAAGTCTGTCATAAGTAAATTTCATTAAATTATTAGACACTAAATCCTCAATACCTGAGTGATTTGAGATTACTTGTTTGAGAACTGGTTGCTTTGACGTTGACCAACCGTCGCACCGTAAAAGGAGGCTATAAAGGCAACGCTCAGGTAATCACCTATCAAACGAAGTCTAATCTCAAGATCGCAAGATTGGGATTGTCCTCCCATAAATCGGGATGAGATGCTTAAAAGTTGTACAAGGCCACTCGGAGAGCTAGAAACTGTGAAATGCATGGCCGTGCTCGGATGAATCATAGGCTATGATTATCTGTTTATTTGATCAGTTGAACTCTGAAACCGAGGAACACCTCTGGACATAATAAGGATGACAACTCTTACCTTATGTTCAAGAGCAAGCATCGAGCGACAAAGGAATTAGGAAATGCACACTTGTCCCTAAGGACAAGTGGGAGACTGAAGGAAATAATGCCCTTGGTCCAAGTATGCATTCTATGTTAAGTCTAATAAATGCGGTTCAGTATTAATTAACAAGTTAATAATTCAGTGAGATCAAGTGAGCTGAATGCCTAGCTAGAGGCCGCTTCAGTTCAAGTGGAATTAATGATATTAATCCACAGCTTACTCTTGACTGAACCCGTAGGGTCACACAAATAGTACGTAAACGGATCAAGTATTTAATGGCATTAAATACTCCATCTATGAATATTCGGAACCGACGGATCTTGGTTTCAGTGGGAGCTAAGATCGTCACAGGCAAGAAATGAATACTCCGGAAACGATGATATTGCCGGAAACGGAAATATGGATCGTATCGGAAATATGAATATTATCCAAGTCGTAGATGTTGCCGGAAACGGAAACATGGTACGTATCGGAAAATATTATTGGAAATGGAAATATTACCAGAATCGGAAATATTGCCGGAAACGGAAATATTGTCAGAATCGGAAATATTGCCGGAATCGGAAAATAATTCCGGAAACGGAAATATTAAATATTTGTTCGAAACGGAAATTAATTCCGGAATCGGAAATATTAAATATTGTTCGTATCAGAAATAGATTCCGGAAATGGAAATTTAATCGGAAGCGTATCGTACGAATTAGCATCGGACGAGGCCTGCCGGACGAAGGCCCAGCACAAAGCCAGGCCGTCGCCCAGCAAGCACGCACGCCACAAGCCCAGCGCGCGCCAAGGCCACGGATGCGTGGGCCTTGCTGCGTGGGCTGCAGCTCGCACGCATGGGCAGTCCTTGTGGCTGCCGTGTGTGTGTGAGTTTGTGCTCATGCGTGATTCCTGAATCTGCAAGAGTCAGTGTATGATTAAATGTCTATTCCTAATTGGATAAATTAATTAAATAGAATTCATGTAGGATTCTAATTCCAATTAATTCGCATCCTACTAGGATTACGATTCCTTTTCCATAACTCTATAAATAAAGGCCTAGGGGTCATAATTTATATACAAGTTTCAAAGTATTCAAAAGTGAGTTTTTTGAGAGAAAATTAAAACACATCTTGCTCATAAAAGTGCCGAATTTTCTAGTACCTTAAGGGCGATTCTAGTTGGTCAATCTTAAGGCGGATCCGGACGTGCTGTGGACTATCTACGGAGGGACGACATTTGGAGTCCTAAAAGACTTGTTCTTGTTCGGTTCGGGCGCAGCTAGGGAGGGCACGCAACAAAGAGTATGCATCTAATTATGCTATATGATTATGTGTAAATAATATGATTCCTGGGTTAATGGTTGTTTCCGCATGATTTATGTAAATGTCATATGTATCATAACCTAACACAGCCTTCTTCAGAGCGTCCGTTTCGGACTTAATCTTCTTGTCTGCGTCCAAGTTGATCAATCTGGTCTTCCTCTCGGCATACTTCTCATGATTCTCAATCTGGTCCTTGTGCTTGAGCATCTCATTATGCATATCGAAGCGGTAGTTCCTACTCTCGGCACAGCGGATAAAGAGCTACCGAAAACAAAATAGAGTTAGCAAAAAAATAAAAATAATAATAATAATAATAATAATAATAAAAGAGAAAAAGAAGACCAGGAATAAGTGTCTCACATCAAGTACGAGGGACTGAATGGACCCAAAGAATCCCAAGTCAATCCCGGGAATTGACCTCACATACTCCTCAGGAATGGCCGCATACACGTCCGAAAGGATCTTATCTTTCTCCTCTGAGCTAAAACCGTCAGAAGGGGGGATGCTCGCCACCTCAGCACGCCGCATCCGTTTGAACATATCAACTAAACCAAACGTCAAGATATCAAACACCATGCAAATACCGAGTTTTCATGACAGATTAAAAGTATAGAAACACTAACCAATCGACGAAGCTGGAAGAGGCATGGAGGCATTATCAGTAGAAGGAGCGTCAGCCTCCTTGCCTTTACCCCTGTCCTCCTTGGACGAGGTGGTGGCTTCAGCAGCCTCAGTCTGGTCGGCCGCTACTTCGTCAGCAGCCGCTCTGGCAGCGGAATCCCCTTCGGTGTCCACCTGGGGAGAGACTTCCTTATGCTCAGACGGAGGAATGGACGCATGGTTAAGGAGAACCTCTCCCCCAGCCAGAGCAGATGGTTTTGACACCGACGGCTTTGCTGCAGCATCGGCCGTACCCATCTTCTTAAAGAAGGGCCGCTTTGGCTTAGGAGCCACCGTTGAAGATGCAGGACGCTTCTTCGTAGCTGACGAAGTGGGCTCCTAAATAATGTAAAAAGTCAATGACCAAGTCGAAATCTGAAAGGAATATAGAGGCATATTAAAAGCACAAAAAATACCTTGGCGACGTCACCAGAGGCACCCTCGTCGGACTTCTTGGAGGAGTCCTTCTTCTTGGCCTCCACGGCCTTGAGAATGTCCTCAGTGTATACCTCGGACAGCCAAGCGGGTACGTCCACTACGCCCTTGTCCTCGGAGGATAAACGATCCATGGCAGAATCTACAGAACCAAGGGTTAGTAGAAGAAAAAAGAAAAGCGATATTGAGTGAAAGTCTATGGAAAACTACCTCTACTTAAAAAGGAACAAAGACCGACGGCCGAAAGAAAGACTATGTTGGTGAACTGGCCTACATGGGGAAGCCAAGCATTAGGCACCTAGGCATGGCTCTCTGACGACAACCGATACATCTCGGCCTGGAACAAGGGATTTATGAGTCACCAATCCCTTGACGAAAGGCAGGGGAAGGCGTCGTCTCTAGATAAATAATGGGGCCGACGGTTCCACCTAGAAAAACGCCTTGACAGAGAGAGGTCTTCCATTCGAACAACAGACCACTTCTTCCTCCACCAAACCCAGCTAGAGGTCTTACCCACCACCGTCTTATATCCACGATGGCTGTAAAGGGTGAACCATCCCTGGGGAGAGCGAGAGGAAGGGGCAATAACTGCAAGACGAAGGAAAGCATTAAAGGAAGGGGTGATGCCGCTCAAAGCACATTTGGCAATAAATCCAAAAACGTTTGCCCAAGAGTTAGGCGTCAATTGAGCAAGGCCAATATCATACCCCTCCAAGACGTCCATCACAAAGGGATGCAAAGGAATCTAAAGGCAGCAGTATAGACAGCAACCTCTCCCTGAGAGAGTTGGTCCACAGAATCATGGGGACGAGGGCTCCTAAGACTAAAACCTGGGGGCAGAAGCAGAAAACGCTCAAAGTCACGTCCCTGCTCCCTCAGATACCTCAGCCATTTCATGCTGGGAAAGATGTCAGAAGGAAACAAATTGACATCCTCCTTCCCCCGGACCATAGGAGGAAGATTTTTTGCAAACTCCTTGTCCGAAGAACTAGAGGAGTCATCTTCAAAATCCTCGCGCGGAACGCGAGGACGGCAAGCCACGTTTTTCCTTCTCCTAGAAGAATGTGCCATTCTTACAGTCCCGTCTCCTGTATTATGAGAGGAGCGGACTCCACTCCTATCTCCTTGGGACGGGTTCGAAAAAGGAACCCTATCGTCCCCCTCTCGCGGTGCAGCCCATGCACGCACGTTGGCTGTTTGCCTAATTCGAGCCATGCCGTCCTGCATAAGGAACAGGACGTCTGACTTTAGCAAAAGAAAGAAAGAGATGGGCGTCATAACCCACATGACGCCTCCCCAGGACACTATAAACGATAAAAGAAAGGAGACCCATAAGCATGCAGAAAACAAGAGTTTTGATAGAGAACTTACCAGAAAATTATCAAACTGATGAGAAGTCTGGGCAAATCTTCTAAATCCTCAAGAACACTGAACAAGAATCCAAGAACACTCAAACGCAAGCACAAGCAGATCTTTGGCAAATCGAATTCGCTTTCTCTCTCCAGGAAAATTGCTCTGAGGTAACAAAGGGAAAATGAGAGAAGTTCTGAAGGTTTTAAAGGAAAAACTGAGCTATGAAAAGCCCTCACACGTGGCACGTTCCCAGGACAAGCAGCCTACCCCACATGGGTGAGGGGCATCCTCCTTGAGGGGCAAATGATGTGGCCTAAAATAAACGCCACCTAAGCTAAACCGTAAAGGCCCATTAAGAAAGCCTAAAAGGCCTTCCAGAAGGTCTTTAGGCCCTCTTACTCAGAAGGGACCCATCTCCACTGATTACAAGAAGCCCAAAACACTTAATAAGCCCGCCAGCTCAAATCAATCCCCCAGTATTTACGCAAGACACGTGTCTTGATCTCAAGAAACTATCCAATTAATGAAGGACCAGCTCCCTAGAAACCCTAGCACTATAAATAGTGCAGATCCCTATGCAAACAGGGCAATCAATTCATTCCCACCAACTTGGCATTAACTTTGCTCTGCCTCTCTCTACAAATTATTTCTCTCTCTAGCATATACTTACTTAAGCATCGGAGGGAATATTCCTACGGGAATATTCTTGTTTTGCAGGTTACCAGAAGTTCGTGCCAGGTCATACTTGATACCTCCAAGGAACGCGTGACACGTTATCACCGTAAAAGATCCCACAACAGAATGGTACGCATACCGTATTTCACTATCCTAAATGGACATACTAGTCACTTGGAGTACCTGCATTACATAAAATATACATTCTATGCATTCACCCATTCGTGTACTAAAACGAATGGCCCATGTAAATATGCAAGTATTTACGTGAATTAATTAAAATTCACGTTCACATAAACGCGTCCTAAAAGATTAATCAATTTCCAAATTATTAATCCTTAGACTTTATTCTAATTAAAATTGAATTTAATTAAAATAATGCGACCTACGAAAATAATTAAAAATAATTATTTCATTTTAATTTCATTTAGTGGCTCCCACTCAAACCAATAATTATTCCGGATAATTAATTATGAAATATTAAATTAAAACTCGCGGCCCGGCCCCAGCAAATAAAATATTAAATTAAATATCCCGTTAGCCTCAATTAATGCAAATATACGAAGCCCAACGAAATAAACAATTTTCAACGAAAACGTTCAATTACGTAGTTGGGCTGGGCGCAATGCCTTGCGTGTGGCCTATGAGGCGCACGAGCAAGCTCGCATACCCCCAGGCATTCGCGCGCGCGAGTGCCCGCAGCTATTGCTGCCCCTGCGCTGCGTCGTTGTGCCTTCGTGCGTTGGACGTCGCATGGCCTTGTGCCTTGCTTCGTCGCAGCCCCTGCAAGCAATCGCCTGCCCCTTTCCTCGCCCAGCGCGCACGAGGCACGCATCACGCTTGCTGCTGCCCGTGTCGCTGCGGCTCGGCCATCGCATAGTAGCCCATATGGCTGGTCGAGCCATATGTCCACCACACTCGTGTTCGTGCCTTTGGTTCGTGATACGGACCAACTTAATTAAAATAAAATTAATTTCACGAACTTGCATTAATATTATTTTTCAAAAAGTTACGATTTTTATTTTCGAAAAACAACGATTTTTAACGATTTAATAAACACCAACGACAATCCAATTTCGTAAAATTATTAAATCAAGGGCTAACATTATTCAAACTTTTAAGAACGAACGAATCAACATTAAAGTTTGAACTTTTAATTAATAAAATCCGAAGCTTTAAATCGTTCATTAACATTTAAATTTCAGATTTTTAATAATTTGGTTTAAGTGCGATTAAAATTAACGAAACCATTCAAAATTTTAATCCAATAATTTTTAAAATTAGCCACTGACCCATGAAATTATATCCCCTTTCCCAATTAACCGAATTATTAACCAAAATTAATTAAAATTCAATTAGGGTTTCTAATTTTACGAATTGGGGAAAGGAAAAATTAGGGTTTATACTTATCGGAAAAATCTAAAATGATTACCATAGATCAAGAATATACCCAGTAGCATTGTGTCAAAATTTCAAGCAATTCTGAGTAGTTCAGGTCGACCTTTTAATTGAATTACTGTCCAACACTTTTAATTTTTAATGAAAAATTAACAAAAACGCCTAAAAAACGAAACTTCGAGGCCTGTTTTTGCAATTCCGTTCCCATGAATTGATCTTAGAAAATCCTTTTTCAATCAGATTAGGATTTTAAAACTCAAAAAAACGAATATTTTTGATTTCGGACCTGATTTATTACGCAATTCATCAAATAATTCGTAAAAATTCCGAAAATTAAACAAAAAATTCAAAATTTTCGACAGATGCAAAAACAATAAAATCATGCTAATTCATGCTTTGAATACATAAGGCTCTGATACCACTGTAGGGGAATACAGTTAAACATAATAACATGTGCGAAAACAATCCCCAAAGCCAGGAAACATGTATAAAGCACAGATTAAGCAAACTTACATTCGAAGCGTGTTTTCCACAATAATCTGTCAACGAACACAAACTTAGAACTCCAGTTGTCGTTCCTCTACTTGGTTCACCGACACGATCAGATCCGTCTTGATTATCGTAGCTTAGACAATCGATCAAGAGTTTGTGCTTTTGGGATGAACACACTGTGGAGGCACAGAGAGAATTAGGGTTCTCTGTTTTCTCCTAGGGTTGTGTGTATGAATTGTGTTATGTTGGAAAAGAGGTTAGAAGGTTATTAACATAACCTTACTAACCGACCAAGCCATAAGGCAAGGCCGGCCAGCAAGCCCTGCGTGAGGCAAGCACAGCGAGCTGGGCTATGGGCCTCGCTGCTGTGGCTGTGTCGCTGCTTCGGCCCGCGCGCACACGCGCAGCTCGCTCGGCCATGGGCCAGCGCTGCCGTGTTGCCGTGGCCTTGCTTGCTTGCCCGGCGCGCGCCCATGGGCCTCGAGTGCTTCGTGCACTCGGCTCGTGGGCCGCTCTTCGTATCCGCGATTAAATATATTTCCGATATATTATTTATCGTTTCGTATACGACGAATCACCGTCGTACGATACGATTTATTTGTTTCGCCTAGCTTACGAATATTCGCGATACGATATACGATTCCGATGCAAGGTCGTATCGTATAATACGTTTTCCAACTAATTCCCGAAAAGCTATTAAATGAATTTCCGATTCATTTAATCCGGTGATCTGTTACGTGTCATTGGTGTGACCTTGTAGGTTCAGTCAAGAGTAAGATGTGAGTTCAATATCCATTAGAACTCACTGATCGGAAGCATTGCTCCAGCTAGCTGTTCCGATCACTTGATCTCACTGAATTAATTGTTCGCAATTAATCTGAACCTTGGTATTAGACTTAATGCACCTTGGGTGAAGGACATATTTCCTTCAACTAGACCCTTTCTTTTCTAGAGATGACTTGCCCCCTTGCTTTTCTAGGGAAGACTAGCCCCCTTGCTTTTCTGGGGATGACTAGCCCTCTTGTTTTTATGGAGATGACTGGCCCCCTTGCTTTTCTGGAGATGACTAGCCCCCTTGCTTTTCTGGAGATGACTAGCCCCGTTGCTTTTCTTGGGATGACTAGCCCATTTAATGAGTGTTTGATGTTTGTTTCTCAGGTTGGACGCGTGGCGGATGTTTTGATTTTGAATTCGCCACGTGTCGCACGATAGCGATCAGTTCAAGCTACACCCCCATCATTGCACACTCAATGGGAAATTCGTAAAGGAAGGAGAAGATGACTTGTACTTCGACTTTTTGGAGCCTTTCCCTGACACTTCAAAAGGAATCCTCTATCCTGGATTAGAGATCTTCCAAGACTACCATTTCCTCGAAGATGTCCCTCCAATACAAGACAAGGTTGTAGCTGAATGCTTTGATTCATCAGCTTTTGGTCTCTTATTCGGCCAAGAAACAACACCAATCATCTCCGAAGATACTATGGTCCAAATGATCACTCAAATCGAAAGTTTTGACCCATCCAAGCTTATTTCTCCCAGTGAGAAGATGGTCAACGGCTGGAGGAAATCCCTCAAGATTAATGCTCCAAATGGCAAGATGTTCAAAATTACTGTGGGCGAAGGATCTATGATGAGCGAGTCCGAGTCTGAGGATGAGTCTGGATCCGAGTCTAGTGACGAGTCTTAGATTTTAGGTTTAGAGTCTTGCATCAATCAAGTGCCCTTAGAGGCCTAACTTAAAGTCAAAGTTGTCGATGTAATGATTGCTAATTTCAATAATACTTCAATTTCCTCATACTCTTCAAATCCAAATTCAAAACATATTCCTAATTAAAACGACTTTGCTTCTCAAGAAACTGACCTTGAAGTCTTAAAAGCTATCGAAAATCATGAAAACAGGACACCCATAATTAAGGAAACAGAAAAAGTTAACCTTTCGAACAACAGTGATTCAAAACTAGTTCACATTGGTTTGACTCTATCTCAAGCAGAGCGGGACAATCTGATCAAGCTACTTTCAGAATACATAGACGTCTTCGCATGGTCCTATCATGATATGCCAGGGGTTTATCCAAGCATCGGTCAGCATAAAATTCCCCTCATTACAGGTTCAAAGCCCATCAAGCATAAACTCCGTCGCATGAAACCGGATGTTTCCCTCAAAATTCAAGAAGAGGTCTCTGAGCAACTAGAGGTCGGGTTTATTCGAGAGTCCAAGTATCCAGAATGGATTGCAAATATCGTTCCAGTTCAAAAGAAGGACGGCAAAGTCCGAATGTGCGTCGATTATAGAGATCTTAACAGGGCTAGCCCTAAAGATGGTTTTCCACTGCCACACATCGACATTCAGGTCGACAACACAACAAATCACGCCTTACTCTCTTTTATGGACTGGTACGCAGGCTACAATCAGATTCCCATGGAAGAGGACGACATGGAGAAAACAACCTTCATCACTGAGTGGGGTACATTTTTCTACATAGTTATGCCGTTCGGACTAAAGAACGTTGGGGCTACTTATCAAAGAACAGCCACAACCATCATGAGTGACATGATTCATAGAGAAACCGAGGTGTATGTCGACGACATGATCATCAAATCCAAAGAACGACATGAACACATAATAGTGCTTCAAAAGTTCTTCAACAGACTCAGGCAATACAATATGAGGCTCAATCCTTAAAAATGTGCATTCGGGGTAATGTCAAGCAACTTGCTTGGGGTATGTCATCAGTTCTCGGGGCATCGAGGCTGATCCTTCAAAAATCAAGGCCATTCTAGACATGAAATCGCCAGCGAATGAAAAATAAATTCGGGGGTTCCTTGGCAAATTACAATACATCAGCAGATTCATATCAAAACTCACCATGATTTGTGAGCCAGTATTTCGAAAACTCCGCAAGAGTGAGCCTAAGGTATGGGACGAAAACAGTCAACATGCATTTGACACCATCGGGCTATCTTTTAAATCCACCAGTGTTAAAGCCAGCAATACCAGGTATCCCACTCAGGCTTTATCTTACAACAACTGACTCAGCAGTCAGGGCCATGCTTGCCCAAGAGATCGAAGGCAAAGAAAACGCCGTATACTATCTAAGCAAGAAGCTACTCGAGTACGAAACCAGATATACTCAACTCGAACGACTCAACATCGCCTTGGTTTGGGCCACAAAGAAACTCAAACATTACAAGATCTCCCATACAGTGCATGTAATTTGCAAAGCAGATCCTCTCAAGTTCCTATTCGAAAAGCCGGCTCTCAACGGACGATTGTCCAGATGGTTGGTTATGCTAGCTGAATTTGATCTAAAGTACATCCCTCAAATATCTATCAAGGGTTCAGCGATCTTCGATTTCCTAGCCGACTGTCCTATCGAGGCAAAAAAAGGAGAATTACGACCTACCCGATAAGCAAATTCTAATGACAAGTGACGACAGCTGGTCGCTGCCCTTTGACGGTGCCTCCAATCAAAGCGGATGCTGTGTCGGGGTAATGCTAATAGATCCTGACGACACTCATACTCCAATCTCAGCAAAGTTACAATTCAACTTCATGAACAATGCGGCTGAATGTGGAGCATGCATTATGGGCCTGGAAGCCTCCATAGCATTGGGTGTCCAGAAACTTCGAGTGTACGGGGATTCTTCCCTAATCATCAACGAAATTTATGGCAAATGGAATGTCAGAAGTAAAAGGTTGACCCTTTACCAATCCTATCTCGAGAAGCTGTCTGAACAAGTGGAAGAGCTTCGTTACACATACCTACCTAGAGAAAAGAATCAGTTTGCCGATGCACTGGAAAAACTAGCATCAATGATCAACATTCCAAATGGCATGGCTAAAATACCACTTACAATTGAAACCCATCAAGAAGTAGCATATGTACATGCTATTGACAATGTTGAGCCTGACGAAGACGAACCTTGGTTTTCAGACATTCAAAGGTACCTACAAACTTCCGAATATCCACCACATTTTTCAAGCAAGAGTCAAAGGGCTTTACACCTTCAATCAACCAAGTTTGTTCTAGAAGGTGGCATCCTATACAAAAGGTCCCCTAATGGCCCTAATCACGGATGTGTTGACAAACACAAAGCAGAAAAGGTCATGGACACCGTATATGCCGGGGTCTGTGGCACTCACATGAATGGGAATATGCTAGCTCTCAAAGTCATTAGGGCTCAGTATTACTGGACCACCCTCGAGCGGGACGGGTACTTCTTTGTCAAGAGGTGTCCTATATGTCAAAAGTGTGCAAAGCTGAAGCACATTCCTCCGTCCTTGTAATATTCACAATCATCACCATGGCCATTCTCAGCTTGGGGTATCGACGTCATCGGTAAAGTCACTCCAACAGGCACCGGGGTCATGAGTTTATACTGGTTCCAATCAATTACTTCACTAAGTGGGTCGAAGCCAGATCTTTTAAAGTATTGGGTTCCAAGCAAGTGGCCCAATTCATACAAGAAAACATCATATGCAGATACGTCGTTCCTCACGAGTTCATCAGTGACCAGGGAACCCATTTCCAAGGCAAGTGTGAAGATCTATTCACCGAGTATAAAATTTAACATCACCGTTCTTCGCCTTATCGCCCACATACCAATGGGGCAGTCAAAGCGGCCAACAAAAATGTCAAGACCATTATCATGAAGATGACAACCAATTACAAGGACGGGCCCCAAAAGCTGCACTTTGCATTATGGGGTATCAAACTTCAATACGCACTTCAACTGGCGCAACTCCATTTTCATTAGTCTTTGGAATGGAAGCGGTAAAACCTATTGAGCTGGAACTGCCGTCCTTAAGGGTAGTTCTCGAAAGAAAAATCTCAGAAGCTGTATGGGTACAATCAAGATACGACGAGCTAGTTATGCTCAATGAGCGTCGGTTTCAAGCCGCTCACCATGTACAAGTGTACCAGCGCCGAGTGGCCAGACATTTCAACAAAAGGGTCAGAACCCGAAACATCAAAGAAGGCGAGCTTGTCCTGAAAGCCCTTCGCAAGAGCGTCATGGACCCAAGGGGAAAATTCAAACCCAACTGGGACGGGCCATACATTGTCAAAATAATCCTTTCCGGAGGAGCAGTCGAGTTAACAAATGTCGATGGGACCGAGTTCCGTTCTTTGACGAACCTAGATCAACTCAAGAAGTTCTATGTCTAAATTCAAAATTCAAGTACAATGTTCAAAGAGTTCTGTATGTTAGAACTACGTTCGTCCTGATTCCTTAACGGGAAACGTAGCAAACCTCATTCCGAGGCCCGACCACCTTAATACAAAAAGGTTCAAATTTTCCTCAATTAAGAGCATCCTAAAAATCAAATCAAATTTAAAATTCAATCGTTGTCGTTCTCATTCCAAATGTGCAAATAAAAAGCATGTTCAAGCGGAATTTGGCACAACTTTCAAATAACTTTTATTTTGGTTCTAAAGCCTCAATCCAAGCTAATCCGGTTACAAGGTTGGGATCAAGGGAAGCAAAGTTATTTAAAGCCTTTTCACTTCCATTAAACACACTTCGAAAACACATTTTGTAAACACATTCTAAAACACATCTCCTACAAATACAATTTCAAACACATCAAGCTTACAAAGATCTAGGGTTGGGCGACTATTCTCTTGAGTCTTAGCACCTCGAGTACTATCCCCTGGCCCCTTCTTCCAATCATTCATCCATCTTCCCCTTGCCAAAGCGGCGGGAGAAGGAACTGGCTAATCTTCAATGGCGGGAGGATGACGAACCTCCTCTGGACCCAGAACGGTCAAGCACCGGACGAGCCACACTCCCATCACCTTCTTCATAATCAATTGAAGCAGGGCGTCTAGCTCTAGAACCTCTGGCTCCCACGGAACCAGAGAGAGAAATGTCCTTCTGGCTTGGACCTTTCATACATACAATATACCCCGCAGACAAAGTAACATGCGCAGGTGGGAACTGAATATTCAAGAATGGTTTGGAAACCCAATACCTCCTCCAAACTGCGAGACGATCAACATTCAGTACAACTGGTTTCTGATGCTCCACAACACAATCCGGGATATCTTGCCTCAAGCCATATTGTCTCATCACTCGAGCAGGAGAGTAGAAGACTAACATAGAAAGGTTGGGCACCCTTGAAGAAGTAGAACCAGGTGCATGTCTCATGGCAGCAATTCCTCACCACAGAATTACCCACCTGATGGATGATCCAATCCCCGAGAGTGCGCAACGCCACTCATCCAAAGAAAACCGACCATACAACATGGGCTACACAGTGAACCCCTTCCTATTATAGCTTGCCATGTTCTCTGGTGGTGCCACCAACATGAGTCTCTCCATAACCAAGACTTTGGGGGAAATACAAGAAAGCAATTCAATATTCAATGTTCTAAATACAAATGCAAATTTCAATGTACAAGAAAATCCTGATCCTTACTTGGAGTAACACCGGGCTTCCCGAAGGCATGGAAGAGGGGTCCGACTTCAGCAAATCAAGACTTAGCACTGTCTCGCCAATCACGGGCGGAATTGGGTCTCTACCACAAGCAAACTGCTCCACAATCTCTATTATGGAGGCATCACCATTGCCAAACCCATGTTTCGAAAAGAGGAAGCGAGCAAAGATACATAACTCAAAACCCTCAAGTGGTAGACCTTGGGGATGTCCACTCCAGCAAAATGGGTAATAAAAATGGACAAATCCACGCCTCGACCATACAACATCACTCAAGAGTGGGAGCTTAAGACCCAAATACCTCTCGAAATTTGAAAATAAGTGTTCCTCAACACTAGGCAGACAAGGTTCTATCATAAGGGGCCAACCCAATATAGCATAAAACTCTTCAGGGAGGGGACATACCTTGTTGTTACCAAAGCGGAAAACGTGGTGCACCAGATCCCAAGCCTCGAAAGCAGCATGGAAAAAATGCATATCAAGTTTCACGAACCCGAAGGAGACAAGTACCCCAAGATGCATGCCATCTAGCTCTATTTTCTCCAGCTTGCCTAGCGAACCTAGCCACGAGTTTAAGGCATTTTCAAAAGACACAACCATTTGCTTTCTTTTTGAGAAGAAGTAGAGGGTGAAGCAGAACATAGAGGGATTGGTGCAAACAAAATGATCCGAAGAGCTCTCTATTTATACAAGAACCAACACTTATGGCGGTACTTAGAAGTACCACAGCGCTGGGCGCAAAGCAGGCGTAGGGCTTGCCAGAAGGACTAGCCCAACGTCCCACTTTATGAAATCAAGTACGCCCCTCTTCATGGCATTATACAATCGAATCAGCTCTAATAATCTGGCCCGAATATTCCAAAAGCTGCAAGCCGCGCAAATTCAAGCAGTTCGAAAAAACATCAGAGTCAATTTCGGGTCAATTTGTTCAAATTTCAAGCATTCTAGTCCTAGATCGCCGTCTTAAGTCGAGTCATCATATGCATATGCAAAAGTCAAATATACTTTGACTTGCGCTTTTTCTAAACCAAAAAACCTTAGTCAAAGTGGGGGCTTATAGTGGGTATATACACCCGAAAAAATGGGCAAATTTTTTCATTTTACATGCATGCATATAGCCAAAAATTTCAAAATGCACACACAACGCGTACAAAATTCAATTCAAAACCATACAAGTTCAAGCCATACAAGTTCAAACCATACAAATGCATACCATACCAGTTCAAAATACAAAATCCAAGATTCAAATACAAAAACCATACAAATCCAAATACAAATACAACTACAAAATATCCATACAGAAATCCAAAATTCAAATACAAACCGTGCGAATCCAAATAAAAACTACAAATATCCATACAAAAATCCACACACAAAAGCCCATCCGAGGCTTAGTCCGATTCCACCTCAGATACAATCACAGTCTCAATAGGTCCCTTGCCCCTGTTCCAACTCATCGCTATGTCCCGGGAGTAACTGGCTCCTGCTCCGACATGCGAAGGGTACTGGAAAACCGCTGAGGGCCCTGCTGATGGGAATGAAACTGATAAGACTGCTGAGCCGCAGCAAGTCGACGCTGTATCTCCATATCTTGAAACGGGTGCATCCTCTCATACTCTGCCAGTGAGCCCAAGGTGTCGCACCATATCCAGGTCCCCTGGGCTGCGAACTCCTCGCTCCCAAGTGACCACCAAGTGGAGTCATGTAAGGCATATGACCGCTTGTATCTCCGAAAGAATACGAGTACCTGCCAGGCTGAGCAGAAGAAGAGGGAATATCCCTCTGATCAACATCTGAGTACCTCTGAAGAGTCTCAACACTAGAGTCCGAGCCCCGACCCAAGCTCCGCCCGGTCTGCTCCATCGAGACGTCGGCTTGAGGAGCCTTATCCTCTCTACGGCGGCGCTCCTATACAAAGTACAAAAATTCAAACATCAGATATCCATATACAAGTTTCAAGATACAAACATCACTGAGTTAGCAAACTCACAGCTCGGTCTCGGCCAGCAAGCGTCCTGGTCAGCTTGACGCAATGCTTCTTCAAAGAATGAATTATAAGCATCCAACGGTGCACTCTCGCTCGTGGCGCCTGCATACGAAATTCATAATCAATTTCTACATACAAGACTGCAACCAATTTCAAGAAAATACAAAAAGCACTTACAGTCGCATAATGCTTCGGAAGAGCATTGGCCGCCATCCGATCTGGGGGAGACGCCATCGGGTCAGTAACCTCCACCTGCTCTCCATCCCAATCCACATAGCGGAGGACCCTGTCAGCATAGGGGACATCCTCCGGGTCGACCTCCTCGACCTAAAAGCACACATACAAGATTCAATAATACGAGAATACAGAAATACAAGATTACAAGGTTCAAATCCAAAGCTTACCGGTGGCACAAAACGAACTGCTGGAGAAAGCCTCGACGGGAAGTCTCAATAGTTGGCACTCTTGTCTACAAAAATCTCCCATGGGACACAAATGGAATCACCACCTTCCTCCATGGCTTCCACATAAACTCGGGCAACATCAACGACCCTCAGAAACATGGACTCTGGAGGGTCCAAAGGAACAAGCCTGCCTCTAGTACTGTGCTGGGGAGTCACTCGCTCACCTAGATACCATATGGGGAGATAAATCCCCGGGATCAGCACCCATCGCCCGGATAAGAAATAGGCTCGGGCAGCCGAAGGAGGCAATGGCGCGTCAGCAAAAGGGCGCCAACACACCTACAGGACAGGCAGCTCAGTAAATATACTAAATACAATCAGGACAAAGTCCCACCAAATGCAAAACGCACCTCCTTGGGAGATAGGGACCGCAAAGCTCTGGGGAAGGTCGCCAAAGAAACCTTCCTATGCACCGCTCCTTCCCAAGAGGCAGCAAACGGGTAAGCCGCAACTCTAGGGCTATAACACCCTAATAATTCCTTGCTTTTTATAAAATATTTTCCGACTTAAAACAAAGGAATTGCCAAGATATTACCGCCACCGTGATAACGGCTAAGGTTATTTACCAGAATTACGCAGCGGAATTTAACTAACTTTCAAACATAATAAATAGTTAATGGTCATAACACAACTTGGAACCATTAAGGCCCAAAACCAAACATTAATAGTTTAGAAAATCCATTAACTAAAATTTAAAACCATACTATAGTCATTACTAAATTAAAAGTAGAGTTTAACGAGTACGGAAGTAGAAATAAACTCTCAAACACGATTCCCATGATAACTTCTCCCGCAAGTTATCTCTACAAACTTGTTTTTATTGAAAACTACTCCCCAACAACGCAAAAGCAATGATGGATCATCATAGGATCATTAAGGCGAAGGCCATGACCGAAAGACATGAAGCAAGAAGTCAGCAAAAGCTGAGTACGAACAAGCTAGAATAACATTATATCCTAACATGCTTCACTCAACGAATTAATAATCCACATGCAAAATCCATTTAATAAGCAAGTGAACATGGAGAAAAGACTCGACACTTGACACGACTCTTGACTCACAGTTTAATTAAGAAGTAGCTTCGAACGGGTAAAATAAAGTATCTTCAAAATGAAAGAAAAGGGTGATGGGAGCCAACCATACAACAAATAATAATACGGATTTTTCATGAAATACCTCCGAGTTTTGGCGAAATTCACCAAATGCCCCTCGACTTTCAGAAATTCATAAAATACCCCTATTTCAATACTTAATGTAACAAATACCCTTATTTCAAAACTTAATACAACAAATATCTTTAATGACGTCATCA
Source organism: Spinacia oleracea (assembly GCF_020520425.1). Lineage (NCBI taxonomy): Eukaryota > Viridiplantae > Streptophyta > Magnoliopsida > Caryophyllales > Amaranthaceae > Spinacia > Spinacia oleracea. The sequence continues at coordinate 73,344,861 of NC_079490.1, forward strand.
TACCTATAATCGACCAATTAACACCTAATTAACCTAACTAATCCCCCATTAACACCCCTAATCAACCCACCCATTAACAAACCTAATTAACCCACCAATTAACCCACTAACCCACCCATTTTTCTTTTCTTTTCTCTCTCTCCTTCCTCCTTCCTCCTTTCATCAGCTCACCAACAAATCATGACTACTTTTTTTACATTGAAGCCAAACCAAATTCCATCATTTTTAATCACAAAAAAGTCAAATAAATTGAACGAATTTAACGAATTTCATCAATTTAACAAACCCCAGAGATTCGAAGAGAAATTCGAAGAGAAATTTGAAGAATTTTGAAGAGAAATTCGAAGAGAAATTTGAAGAAATTCGAAGAAAAAATCGAAGAGATTTAGAGAAAATTGAAGAACGGAGTACTTCAAAGAAAGTGAGCAAACAATCAGAACATCAAACAGAACAAGGTTGTTTCTCCCTTTAAATTCTCCCCCAAATTGAGCCTCTCTTGTTCTGATAAAATGCAAATTTGAGCCTCTCTTGCTTACACCCGTTTCTGGAAATTTTAGTTTGGGAGCTTGACATGATTTTTTTTTTCTGGGTAATTAATTTTTGGGAGAGAAATCTCGTTGTTGATGGAGTTGTCGAGGGAGATGTCGGAGTTATTGATGGCGCTGATGGGGTTGATGGAGTTGGACTTGTCGTGACAGAAGGAGAGAAAATGAGTTGGTGGTGCAGCCGAAAACCAAAGAAAATCAGTCGACCGACTTGCTACCACCGTCGTTGTTGATGTTGTTATTGTTGCTTGGCGGTGACTGTAGCGGTTGGAAAGTCGACCATCCTGGTGGAGGTGGGAGATCCATGGAAGAAACTGGAAGAAAAAGTGGGGGAGAGAGAAAAGAAAAAAAATGGGTTAATTAGAGTTTAGTGGATTAATTGGGAAAAAATGGGTTAATGGGTGAGTTAAATGGGTTAATTAGGATTGATGACGTCATAAGGGTACTTGATGTATTATGTTTTGAAATAGGCGTATTTTATGAATTTCTGAAAGTCGAGGGGTGTTGGTGAATTTCGCCAAAATTCAGGGGTATTTCATGAAAAATCCGATAATAATAAGTCGGACTCCTACCGACCTTCGGGCCATACCGGCAGGAATTCCAGTGCATAAAAGCATAAAAAGAAGAATGAAACAACATCTTGTATCATTCAAGGAGTACATGTTTTCCGGCAAGACTCCCCCCATTGTTCATACTCGAGGTATATACGTTCCAAGAGTTTTGAAGCTCATTCTGAGTTGCACTTTACGTTAATTAATATCTTATATACTAGGCGACTCAAGACTCACCAACAAATCAAGTAATCAATCAAACATAAACACTTCATTTGAATCCTTTAGGACTTGTGATCAAACATAGGACTCAAGTGATATTACTCCCATTGTTCCTTCTCAAAAACACTGTTTGAGATAACCCGACATTGCCTGTTAACAAGTGGGGTGTGCCCATAGTACAAATAGTCCTTAGTTCAATTCACATAGACTTCCCTAACATATTCTACACGGCGGTAGAATAAATAATGCACTGATGCATAAACACTTGGCTCAAAGTATGCTAGACATTCCGTACAATAGCATAAACATACATGCATATCAAATTGAACAACATGCTTGACATAATTCAACGATTATTAAAGATCACAACATGAATGTTCACAAGGCTTCATAAAGCATTAACAATTCATAACATGCTCGTTCACATAGAATACATAGATTCAATAATAATTCACAACATGCTTGTTCACACATCAAACATGAATTCTCAACACTTTAGGTTCATATGATTCACAATCAATACACCTCATATAGTCCTCATGGAATAGGTGGTCACCCTAGTCATGTACGTACCTGGAATACCTAAGTACGGGGGCCACTTCGCGAATCAAGACTCAAGGCTAGAAATCACCTCCTATAATCAAAATAGGACAACTTAATTATTATCCGTGTTTACTAAATTTCCAACAACTTTTATAGATTTTAAAACCCTTGTTTTAGTTAGGAAATAATCGTTACTTATTAAATTAATAGTCTCAAATGGTCAACTCAAGCCCTAGAGTAAAACGTTGACTTTTTGACCTTAAAATCATCAAAAATCAACACTTTAAATCCTTTTGACAAATCTGAAAATTTAAGTTGAATCCCATATTTAGTTTGACATTAAATTATGTAAATCGAATGCCTAATAGGTCAAGGTTAATACCCTAACAATAATTGAGCATAAAAATCATGTTTTGGTCATAAAAATCGACACTTTAATTAATTACTGAATCCGAAAATAATAGTTCATGTAATTAAAATCATCCTTATGAAATCAATTATGAAAATCATCACAATACGGTGTTCATAACCGTTCCCAGCAATATAATAATTAAAGATCAATAACAATACTATAATAATTAAAAATCAATAATAATAATATAATAATCTTGATATGAAATTGGAAAGGGATAAAATATACGGAGTATACGGAATAACAATGGCACACAAACACACGTGGTCGTGTGTTTCCTGCGGCAAGGGAGGCAGCAAGCAGCAGGGGTGCAACACAGCACCAACACGCAACAAGGGTGCTCGCGTGTGGGGCGGGTGAGCGACGAGGGGCGAGGGTGTGCGGGCTGGCAGGGCGCGGCACACTCTGCAGCAACACGAGCAGCGCAGCAACAGCACACGATGTGCGCGCTGGGCGACGGGCTGCGAGGGGCGAGGCAACGAGAGGGAGTGAAGGTGTGAGGCCGTGAGCGAGAGGTAGCTGCAACACGAGGCTCGCGTGCTATGCGAGAGGCACGAGCACGGGCAGCGAGGGACACGGTGAGGGACGGGGCGAGCACAGCACGACGAGCAGCGAGGCTCGTGTGCGCGGGCAAGGGACCGGACGAAGAGAGGGAGCAAAAAAGAGGAGAGAGAGTATTAATGAAATTTGTAGGGGATTTTCAATGCAAGGGTTTGTATTTATAGTTATCTAGTCCCTAATGGGCTAGGTTTTACGAACTTAATTGGGCTTGGGGTTTGGGCTAGCTTTTAATTGAATGTTTTAATATTAGTTGGGTTTGCCAACGGAATTGGGTTGAAATCAATTCAAACTTTCTGAGAAATGGCCCAATAAATTCCCGGTAATAAATAATAAATTTATTTCAAACATTCTGGGTTTTATGAAAATATTAATTATTTTATTTAAATAAAAATACATTTAAATTAGCATTAAATGTAATTTAATTTCTAAAAATCCCAAAATACTTTATAAATATAATAAAATATATTTATAATATCAGAAAAATACGAGGTATTACAAGGGCGAGTAGGCGCCAAGCCAGGAAAATGCTCATACGCCCAGATCTTCAAAAGAAAACAAGACATCATTCAGTCTTATGCATACAAAATACAACATACACGTACAAAATACAAAAGTCAAGGAGTTCCGAATACCTCCAGCACTCTCCACAAGGCGGCTATGCTCACCGAACTCTCCGGGGCAGTCCGCGAAGCGTTCTTCATCTGGTACAAGAGGTGTCCATATGCTAAGCTACCCTAGCTGAGGCCCGAAACAGCCTGCAAGTCGCTCAACGACCTCAAAAAGCCCACCAGCACGCGGCTACTCCTGCCAGGGGCAACCACTTGACCTACAAGTTCTAGAAGAAAGAGCTGAACCTTCTTCTCTGCTGTAATACCAACTATGCCAAGCCCCGCCAGAATCACCTCCACTGAAGCAGAGAAATCACTATCCGTGATCAAATCAACAACAGGGACAATCCAGCCCCTGACGTTAGTAGAACTCCATTTCAAGTCGGAGTCGAAAGCAACCTCCCTCTCAGAAAACGCGAGGCTAGTAATCATGGCAAACTCGAAGAGAGTGATAGTGTCTCCACCAAGCTCATGTGAAATGTATCAGTGGTATCCCACCACCACTCCAACAGGGCCTGTGTCCGGGCTTTGACGCCCGCCAGCCCTCTAAAGCCTCTCACTGCCTCCTAGAAAGGAGCAAAGCTAGTCTGAGCACAAATCACTCTGGTCTCCTCGACATCAAGAATGGTCGGAGAGACATTCCAGAGCTCCTCCAAAGACTAGAAGACTCGGATACCTTCCCTATCAGTCTACAAAAAGGATGGGTCAATACAAACCTACAAAAATTCAAGTAGCAAGTTTAAGAGTAGAATAGAAGGCATACCAAACCTACACGTGGCCGCCGAGACAAGTGATGTCCCAGGTCCATACATGGTCTGTGGGCTGCCAGCCATGACCGTCAAAGGTAGGTCATCCCTTCGGGCTCATGCCTCCAGGGAGTGGCTCTGCCTCAGCAGCTTCGTTGTCCGAAGCATCCTCCATAGCTGCTCGACTGCTCGAACATTCAGCAAGCTTCCTCCAAGTGTGACAAGGCATACTAAAGCATTCAAAATACAAAATTCAACGTCCAAGTCTGGGGGTTATATTTTATTAGCCCGTACAAGAGTTCAAGAGCCTAAATCCCTAGTGGCCATACAAGTCTAGCCAGGGACCTCTATTTCAAGGGAGTATTCAAGTTCTACACCAACGCCTAGGCTATCCATGACGAAGCAGATATTCAAGGTCTACACCAACGCCTAAACTATCCATGCCGAAGCAGGTATTCAAGGTCTAAACCAACGCCTAGGCTATCCATGCCAAAGCAGGTATCCAACATCTAAACCAACGTCTAGGCTATCCAACCCTATTCTTTCACAAGACCCATAAAGGTCCTCAGTGAAGTCACTATCTACAAATGCTAAGTATGAGATGCAAAATACGAGAGTTCAAATTCAAATCCTACAAAGTTCCAATAGTTCAAGTTCAAGGTGGCTACCAAACAATTTTTTCATACAAGTTACAAGAAGCCCACTACTATACAAGTAAAAGATCAACAAGTACAAGAAAATTCCAAATACAAAAATCTATCCTACATGCAATCCTAAGGTAATTTCATAAGCAAAACTTGAAATACTTACGTGGACGAGTGTAGAGGAAAGACAAGAGAAACAAAGCCAAAGGGAGAGAGAAATTGAACTTTGAGAGAGAAAGAAGAAGCAAATGAATGTGCTCACATGAGGAGCACGGCGGGGGGTTTATATACACAAACCCTGCCCTGGGCGCTGGCCTTGCGCCAGGCGCAGCCGCTGAGCCATGCGCAGCCGCTGAGCCATGCGCGGAGAATCTTGGCGCGATCATCCGTGTTGATTGTACGTACTTTGCCGCTACGATTTTTTACACCAAGCATTAAACGTCAAATCATACTGCTTTCCGATGAATACGGGTGTGTGTAAACAAATTTTAAAATTTGTTTACACAAATTTTCTAGTCTAGGAAAATAAGATAGAAAATAATGCAACAAAGTATTTTATTGATATTTGAATGTTTGGGTACAATCTCTGTATTTGATAGTTTACAAAAAATAAACTAAGTCCTCTGATTCTGTTTCGCAGCTGACGATGACACGTGTGTGACACCTGGATTTGGTTTTAGGGTGACAGTCGTTTGATGACGTCAACCTGAGTTTGAGTTTAGGGTGACAGTCGTCTGATGACGTCAACCTGAGTTTGGGTTTAGGGTGACAGTCGTCTGATGATGTCAACCTGAGTTTGAGTTTAGGGTGACAGTCGTCTGATGATGTCAACCTGAGTTTGAGTTTGGCTAAGCAGTCGACACAAATTTGATGTGTTTATTGACTACTTTCAGAGAGAATTCCCAGAGAATTTATGGACTCTTGAGAATAATGAATTTCTGATCTCCGCCACTAAAGTAGACGAGTAGTATTTATAGGAGATGAAAACTCCTTTACTGGACTTTGTAGGTTTAAGCCCGAGCCCATTTTGTGACTTAAGAGGCTTTAACTTGGTCCACCCGGTTTGTTTATTTTGGGCTAACAATATGACCTATCCCAAAAATATATGATCCAAATTGTATTTGAGTAATCCGGATATTTATTTTGGGTGGGCTAAATTAATTAAAATGGATTAATATTATGATATCGGTCCAAATTAATTAATTTATTTAAATTGTAATACACTACAAGTTTTTAGTGTCTACAAATTGCCCCCTCGAGACCATGTCGCATACACGACTTGAAGTGTTTGAGTGTGACGGGGTCTCGAGCCATCATGACTTCATTGTTTCCATGAGTAGATCAAATCCTTACTTAACCGTCTTACACGATTTTAACTCTTTCTTGACTTGACAGTCTCCTTTGAATTTTACCCAAACTTGACTTAACAGCCTTTTGTTTGTGTCTTACTTGATTTCTACTCGACAATCGCCCAAAGTGCTACTGATACTTAATCGCATGTACGAAGTACGCAGAATATGACACCTCAAACAAAGAGCCTTGCCACCCAAGAATTTTAGTTGTACTAGGGTTTGTACTTTACGTTGACAGATCCGCCGCAAGGCCCGCAACTTATAAAAAGAAGACTAAATTATTTTGTCAATCACTGACGACTTGACGGGAACAAGGTAATTCAAGGTAATTCATCTAATTCCCTCTTCGTAAATCCCTTTTCTTTTCTTTACCTTGTTTGTATATATGTATACCTAATATGTTAGCATACCACAAACAAGTGCCTAACTTTTTTTTAGTAGAGATTAATTAGCCAAATTTTAGACGCATGATCAAACAATTTGACAAGGTATCCCAATTAGATCGCTCATTCGCTCACTGTGATATAGGGTACCAAATCAAAACCCACATAATTTGCTTGAGGTTGATGACAATCGCCACTACCGTGTACTTCGTATTGCGTATCTTCATTGCCACTGTCACCTAGGATTTTTAATCTAGCTTTTGCCACTATCACTTAGGATTTTTAATCTAGCTTTTAGAATTACACCAACAAAAGTTGTATTGCTATAATCACTTTTTGCTTTGTTATTCTGTAGACTGTAGTTAATCTTGATAAAATATGTTAATCTTGATATACGAAAAACAAATGTTATTGAATAGGGCTTTAGCTTCTTTGTCTTTTGATAAGCAGCAAATTTTGACTTAATGATCAACTATTTTAGGTATTGCTGATTAGCACCGAGCTTTTTTTTATAATCAATTTTGAACTCTTGTAAATTTGGTGCGACAAAGCCATGGCACAAAAAAATAAAAAAATTCTTTGAGCAACGTCTTTATGTTGGTGCCATACTTTGCTGTAGTATTTGTCTTTCTTTTTAAAGTCTCTCTTTTTTTTCCATCATCATGATACATTAACTTGGACAATTTTGTTAATTTGGTGAGATTTTGCTTGTAATTGCTTTTCTCCGATCGGGTGCTTTTCTCTACAATATTTGTATTGTGATACTTCAATTCAATCTTGGGCATTATATATCACTCTTTTTTTTAAGGAGAGAAGCAATGTGTTGACACCCTTGATACACCTATTTTGGCATTATATACTCCATATATATTTTTTTCATTAAAATGGGAAAGAGTGCATCTTTGACACGTTTGATTTTTTATGTGTGCAGGTCCTCGATTTTGAAAGACCTATTGTTTCACCGCCTCGTCCTCGAGATACAATCAGGAATTTAGACTAAGTAAGTTGATTGTTGTACACCCCTTTAGACTATATATATTTTTTTGACTTGCATTTTTTTGTATATGCGTATTTTTTTCCGTTTTTGCAGCTTAGTGGAGGCCCAAATGGAAAAAGGAGGATTTATCGTGATGGGTCATCGTGTTTGCACAGTGAACCCATCAGGGATGTCAGGTCATCGTGTTTGCTCAGTGAACCTGTCATCCTCAGATGATCCGTTTGAAGACCTGGATGCTTTTTGAAGGAGGATTTATCGTGATGGGTCATCGTGTTTGCACAGTGAACCCATCAGGGATGTCAGGTCATCGTGTTTTCACAGTGAACCTGTCATCCTTAGATGATCCGTTTGAAGACTTGGATGCTTTTTGAAGGATGATTTATCGTGATGGGTCATAGTGTTTGCACAGTGAGCCCATCAGGGATGTCAGGCCATCGTGTTTGCACAGTGAGCCTGACATCTTCAGATGATCCTTGGTCTCTAAAGGGGAGTCGCATTGCATGTCTTGACGGTATGTCTCCAAAACCCATGTCATGTTGTCAATCTCCATTTTATGAAAGTGGCTATTGATCAAACAATATATACCTTAATTTGATACTTGTTCAACAAAACATGTTTGTTTTATTATTTTGCCGTTCACAGTTTTAGACTCTTGCGGGCCAGGAGTGTAGTAATGAATAATTATTTTGGCGTTCACAGTTTAGACTCTTGCGGGCCAGGAGTGTAGCAATGTTTGTGATTTTTTTTTTTTTTTTGGTGTGGCTGCACTTGAATAGTCTTTTTTGTTACTCAAGCTGCCTACGACTTGCAAAATAATTGATAATTACTTTGCAAGATTAAGCCAACGTAGTTCAACATCCATCTTTTCGTTTTTTTTATTTTTTTTATTTTTTCGGACGAGCAGTTTATCCTCTTACTTAGGAGTTTACAAAGATTTCACTTTTCCTTAGTAGTATCGCTTCAGAACTTGTGTTTGACAGGCCCCAGGTGTCCTTTTATGTCAACGACTTTTTAGGTCATCTAACTACAAGAACCATGTCTTTCGCTTAAAAAAAGAGCATGGTCGAACTTTTTATTGAATACGCATGACAGGCGAGCGTTTCTCTAGATCTCTAGGAAAGAGTTGGTGCTTTTTAGCTTACTCCAATCTCCAAGCTTTTTTGTTGGCGAAACTTCGGTGCTTGACAGCTTTCTCCAAAATTTCTAGGAATGAGTTGGTGCTTTTGAGCTTACTCCAATATCCAAGCTTTTTTTTTTTGCGAAACTTCGGTGCTTGACAGCTTTCTCCAAAGTTTATAGGAAAAAGTTGGTGCTTTTGAGCTTACTCCAATCACACAGAATGATTTTTGAGGGTTGGTGCTCGGAAGCTTTCTCCAATCTTCATGTTTACCATTTTCTCGAATCCCTGATGCTTGATAGCCTTCTCCAGGTTGTCGAATGAATGATGACTTTCATGCAATTCATTCGCCCAGGTTGATTTGCGAGGGCAAAGGGATATAATTTGAGTGTTTTCCCATGCCCCCATCTTCCAGTGTCTTGGGAGCCTCATTGGTCTTCGTGTTTTCACCATATGTCTTCTTTTGATTTGTAAACACCAAAGTACGAACTCTTGCTTTAAGAGGTTTTTGTTCAGTGATGTCTATGTCTTGAGTACGCTTCATGCGAGAGGGAACCACACTTCTTGCGTCTTCACTTTCCCTTGCGTTATCATTTTTTCTTGCATCCTCATTTCTCTTCCCGATGCGACTAAGTGCTGACCGTCTTGGTTGGTCGTCAAGCATGGATGACACACCGACACGACTAAAGATGGATCCTTTCCTCTTTGTCTGAGGACTTGATGATATTTTCCTCGCATTATCATGTTCGCCAAGCCTGTCGAATATAGATGACTGGTTCCTAGTTGCAGACGGACGTAGTCGATCAAAAACAGAAATCTTTTCTGGCTGATCATCCTTTTCAACTTCAATTTCTTCAACCTCTTCTGCAGTTATATACTGTGACGATGAGGTGTTCACTTTTCGCCATATCGATATTTTGACTGGTGTGGGGCGCTTAAATCGTACCCCCGTCTTGGTTTCTCAAAACCCGTCACCGTACTCCAGAAGTTTCTTTTGTGTGTCATTGAGACCATGAGGTTTAGCATCAATGACTTTACCCATAGGTGTTGGGTTTTCAAAATCATATCCCGACTTCGCCAGGAGCTTATATGCATTCGGGTCAAACTTTTCTTTATTTAGCTCCTTGACTCCTGAAGGTTCTTCAACTGTGGGCGACTTGATGATTTTATTCTTCTTACCCTTAGCCAGGGGGAAGATTGTTTTACCCTTCAAGTCTTGGAGAGCGACTTCATCAACTTTCTTCTCCACCTTTCCGTCAAGTTTAGAGTCCTGGCATTCCGCAAATGGTGATTCTCCTTCTTTGCATTGCGACTTTGGGATGTACCGCAAGATAGGGGCGGTCGACGACGCTTTTGCCTTTTGGATGGGTTGAGTGACAACCTCTTTAGCCACCTTTTCCTTCTGAAGTTCTTTCCTCTGAATTGGCGGCTCCTTAGGGATTAAGGATGAATCAACTTTCTTCTTATCATCCTACTTGCCTGTAGAGAGGATTTGAGATGGCAGTATCTCACTTAACTCTCCTTCATCTTCAAAAAATTTGGCGTCAGCGAAGTAGGAATCGGCCTTGGCGAAAGGTTTGACATCCCCATTGATTTTCTTTTCACCTCCACGATAGTATTTGAGACATTGGTGGAGGGTCGAAGCGACGACACCATTTTCATGAAGCCAAGGGCGTCCAAGTAACATCTTGTAAGACGTTTTTGTGTCAATCACGTGGAAAAGGGTAGATGATGTCAACTCCCCCATGGTGAGTTTGAGGCGTATTATGCCTATTGCCCTCTGGCTGTCAAGGTTAAATCCTTGAATGACGATCCGACTGGTTGACAATTCATTTGTTTTTATCCCTAAATCAATCATTGTAGATTTTGGCATGATGTTGACAGCGGATCCACCGTCAACCAAGATACGACCAACTTTTTGTTCACAAATATAGCCAGACACAAACAAAGGTCGATTGTGGGGCTTTGACCCCATGAGCAAATCATCATCTGTAAAGGCTAAAGCTGTATTACAGGACAAACATTTGGCCGAATTTTCTGCAGGCTCCCCAGCATCCTTTACCTTGTCAACATACAATTCCGGGTGTTGGAGGGCAAGGGCCACCTGTTGACACATTTCCTTAGGCAAATGTAAAATTTGCTTCCAGCCCATACGTGATGGCAACGCTTCTAAGATAGCGGCAACTTTTGAATCTACCACTGGTTCAGAATGTGGTGTGGTCAATTTTATGGACGTCGCTTCTTCACCGACTAGTTCCTCCTCACCCTCAATGAATGAGACTGTATTGACAGTCACTGCAGTAAAGTAATCTTCTGGAAAAAATTCTTCCAAAGTTACAGGATCCAAAGGCTCCTGTTCAAGCATATCGATAGGGAGCACAGTCTGTTTGTTAGCACCCCTAAACTTCTTTTTTCCTTTCGAGCGCTTGACGCTCTTTTTCTTTTGTGGTTTCTTCTTGTGACGAGGGAGTTGCGGTTGTGGCCTGTGTACTTGTTTTCTCGGCCTTTTCCTTGTGACGACCGTCCACCCTCCGTCATCCTCCTCGTGTTCAACTGGCAACACATCATCATGTTGAACTGCTGGTCTGATCACGTAGACAATTACTGGCTCTAAACTTCCAAATTGTAGGGTTTGAGCCTGCAGAAGTGATTCACAAACTACTGAAGCGTGATTAGTTGTAACCGCCTCATCAAGATCAAGTACAATCTTCCCATCTTTAGCAAGTTGCATAATCTTCTCCTTAAGAGTTATGCATTTTTCGATAGGATGACTCACCAGCCTATGATATGGGCAGTATTTAGGATCGGAAGTTCTTCCCATTTGTTCAGGTCGCTTGGACTCGGGAAGTTCTATGACTTTATTTTTAAGCAAGTCATCCAACATGCCAGGCAAGTCGGAGTCTGGGAAGGGGTACTTCTTAGCCTGCAACTCTTTCAAGGTAGGCTTGTCACTCTTGACAAATCTGGAAGATGAGGCTTTGTATTCCTCCTTTGCCTTTCCTGAAATCTTGATAGGCGCTGAACTAGTAGTTACTGACATGGTCTCCTTAGTCAGACTCTTGAAAGGTTTCTCAACCTTAGTGTATTCCTTCTTCTCTTTCTTTGCTTCCGAAGAAGTCCCCTTTTTCTTGTTTTTCAGGGAGATCTCCATATCACGAGCCCTCGTTGCCAGCTCTTGAAATGATCTCGGCCTTATACCCTGTAAGATATAAAGAAGATCCCAGTCCATTCCATTGATGCACATTTCTACAGCAGAAGTTTCAGTCAGACGATCTTTGCATTCCAAACTCAACGCGCGCCAACGGTTGATGTACTCAAGGACCGGCTCATCCTTCCATTGTTCAGTTTGCGTTAGCTCTGTCATGCTAACTACGCGTTGAGTGCTAAAGAACCTTTTGTAAAACTCCGTCTCCATTTGATCCCAACTATCAATGGATTGCGCGGGCAGACCAGTGTACCAATCAAAGGCAGTCCCTTTGAGAGAACGGACAAATTGCTTAATGAGCAAATCGTCTGTTGTACCGCCATTGTTACATGTCTCTATGAAGTGTGCGACATGCTGCTTGGGATTACCCTTCCCATCAAATTGGTTGAATTTTGGTGGATGGTAACCTGTTGGCATCCGCAGCTTGTCAATTCTCTTCGTATAAGGTTTGACGTAACGCTGATTGCCGTGAGAGCCTCCTCCCAGTTCACTTTTGATAGCTTTGGCTACCATGTCTTGTATTTTTTTGGCATTGACTTTGACAGAGCCACCTGAATGACTACTAGAGTCAGAGCTATCACCATCACTCTCAGAACTCCCGTGACTTGAAGGGGTGTTTGTAGGACGTTTGTTAAGCTTCTTAGTTAGATGCTTGATTTTAGCATCTTTTTCTTCTCCATCTGCCTTTAGCCGTTCGAGAAGAACCCTCATCTCAGCAAGTTGCTCCTCCACAGTTTTCGCATTAATCACCATTACAGACGCAGTATCCGCATGTGAGAACTCAAAGGGGTCTTCGGAACCAGGTACCTCTTCGAATGTCGCAGTTGGAGAAACACTACCAGTTTCAGAGTTGTTCTCTCCATCATAAAATTCGAAGAGTGGGCTATTGTGGATGACCATCTTGTCATAAGCTCCAAGAAAGTTTTGCTTCGGTTTAAGAGAAGCAACAGGATGTTGTTCCAGTTCAGCTGGAAATGAACCGAATACACGGACTTCATGTGAACTTTGAGAGGAAGGTGTGACAAACACCTTAGGAACTGAGGGAAAAGCATGGTGTTTGCGCGCCTTGGTAGGAACGCATGCAGTTTGCAGATCTGCTACAGCAGAGGCAGTATTCTTCTTCCGCATTCCTCTCGTAATGATATCAGTGTTCTGGAACATTGCAGCCAATGCTGCAGCTCGCTCCTGAACTGTGACAGATGTCGCGCCAGCGGGTTGAGAGCCAATTTTCTTTGGATCCATGGAAACAGAGATGAGAGGCAGAGAATGTCCCACCGAGCGTGCCAAAATTTGTGTAAACAAATTTTAAAATTTGTTTACACAAATTTTCTAGTCTAGGAAAATAAGATAGAAAATAATGCAACAAAGTATTTTATTGATATTTGAATGTTTGGGTACAATCTCTGTATTTGATAGTTTACAAAAAATAAACTAAGTCCTCTGATTCTGTTTCGCAGCTGACGATGACACGTGTGTGACACCTGGATTTGGTTTTAGGGTGACAGTCGTTTGATGACGTCAACCTGAGTTTGAGTTTAGGGTGACAGTCGTCTGATGACGTCAACCTGAGTTTGGGTTTAGGGTGACAGTCGTCTGATGATGTCAACCTGAGTTTGAGTTTAGGGTGACAGTCGTCTGATGATGTCAACCTGAGTTTGAGTTTGGCTAAGCAGTCGACACAAATTTGATGTGTTTATTGACTACTTTCAGAGAGAATTCCCAGAGAATTTATGGACTCTTGAGAATAATGAATTTCTGATCTCCGCCACTAAAGTAGACGAGTAGTATTTATAGGAGATGAAAACTCCTTTACTGGACTTTGTAGGTTTAAGCCCGAGCCCATTTTGTGACTTAAGAGGCTTTAACTTGGTCCACCCGGTTTGTTTATTTTGGGCTAACAATATGACCTATCCCAAAAATATATGATCCAAATTGTATTTGAGTAATCCGGATATTTATTTTGGGTGGGCTAAATTAATTAAAATGGATTAATATTATGATATCGGTCCAAATTAATTAATTTATTTAAATTGTAATACACTACAAGTTTTTAGTGTCTACAGGGTGTACATCTGTCTCACCGGCATCAGCTGAAAAATATCTCAAGCGTAAGAAGCCCGAAAAATATGCGAATTTAAGCGTTCTACTCCCAGCGGATCCAAGCTCTGGGAAAGTCAACAAAAATTTTCAAATCCCAAGAGTCAGTAAAAAACTCTTTTCCCCAGTTGATATATTCCTCGGCGGCTCAAGCCTCAGACGGCATTCGAAGCTAGTACGAAGCCCATCGGATTAACTCCCGGCATTCAAATTCAAAATTCAAAATTCAAAACTTAAAATTCGAAATTCGAAGTTCAAGATTAAAGATTCTAAATTTTTGATGCCAAGCTCCGTTCTAAGTCAAAGGCGGAAAAGTAATACAAACACAAAGATCAGAGTCGTCAAACCGTGTGAAGGTAGACTCTATCCTTTTTCTAACACTTGTCTTGTGCAGGTATCTGCGTACAAAGAGTGTTCTGGATTGCCGAACATCTTGACCATTCTCCGTCCCTATTCGAAAACTTTGACTTTTGCTTTCCTAACCGAACGCTAAGTAAAAATGGGGGCTTCTGTAGACACCTAATTTGTGTCTCCCAAAATGGGATGATGACGAGACCATTATCCTTGCTAGGTGGTTGGTACAACTCCGTGCGGAAGTCCCAATTTCTAAGATATATTCCAAAATCCCAAGTCCAATTCCCGAGCCCGTTCCCATTTCGGAACTCGGTACAAAATTCAATTTCCAAAATTCAAATTCAAAATCCAAACACAATCTCACCCAATGGACCTCTCCATTGGTTTTATAAAGCCGTTTCCAGTCGAAATTCCATTAAGCAATCTAAAATCGGGCGCCGACCAATAAAACCGAGCATGCCGAGCCCCGTCCCGTAAAATTGAATACAAAATACAAAACCAGAGTACAAAAAAAGGAGTGTTTTTAGACGCAAAATGCCTTAACCGCCAAGAAAATTAGTTACGTGCCCAAAATCGTACAAGTCATACAAAGGTACAAAGCTACAAAACAAAGCACAAGGACGGTGTCATCGTCCTGAAGGAAATAATGCCCTTGGTCCAAGTATGCATTCAATGTTAAGTCTAATAAATGCGGTTCAGTATTAATTAATTATACAAGTTAATAATTCAGTGAGATCAAGTGAACTGTATGCCTAGCTAGAGGCCGCTTCAGTTCAAGTGGAATTAATAATATTAATCCACAGCTTACTTTTGACTGAACCCGTAGGGTCACACAAATAGTACGTGAACGGATCAAGTATTTAAGTGAATTAAATACTCCATTTATGGATATTCGGAATCGACGGATCTCTGTTCCAGTGGGAGCTGAAATAGTCAAAACGCAAATTATGAATACTCCGGAAACGATGATATTGCCGGAAACGGAAATATGGATCGTATCGGAAATATAAATATTGTCCAAGTCGTAGATGTTGTCGGAAACGGAAACATGGTACGTATCGGAAAATATTATCGGAAATGGAAATTTTGCCGGAATCGGAAATATTGCCGGAAACGGAAATATTGTCGGAATCGGAAATAAATTCCGGAATCGGAAATATTAAATATTGTTCGAATCTGAAATGAATTCCGGAATCGGAAAATAAATCGGAAGCGCGACGTACGAAATAAACATCGGACGAGCTTGCTAGACGCAAGGCCCAGCACGAAGCTAGGCCCGCGCCTAGCGAAACCCGCGCACAGCAGGCGAGCCAGCAGCCCGCCAAGGCAAGCAAGGCCCAGCCAAGCAACGAAGCAAGGCCAGGCCCAGCATGCGGCAAGGCCAGCAAGCTGGCGCGTCCTTCGTGGGCTGCGTACTAGCTGTTGGGCCGAGCCAGTCCACCGCGCGCGCGGGCAGGCCCCCTCGTCGGCTATTCGTGCGTGTTGGTGTGTTCGTGCATGTTACGAATCCTTAAGCGTTTAGGATTTATCCGATTATACTATTTTCTTGAAACTACTAGAATTAGTTGTTGAGTTAAACACTAAAATTAATAGAT
Source organism: Spinacia oleracea (assembly GCF_020520425.1). Lineage (NCBI taxonomy): Eukaryota > Viridiplantae > Streptophyta > Magnoliopsida > Caryophyllales > Amaranthaceae > Spinacia > Spinacia oleracea. Next base: position 73,360,793 of record NC_079490.1, read on the forward strand.
TTAATTTGAATCTAATTCTAATCGAATTAGATAAGTTGAATCCTAGTAGGTTCCTAGTTCCGATAATCCTACTCTATAAATAGGTGATGGAAATCACAATTTATAATACATCAATTCAAGTATTCATATAGTTTTAAGTTAAAAACTAAGGTCAATAATTTTCCACAAAATTATAAACGAACAACATAATACCTTAGGCTAAATTCTAGTTAATTGAATCTAAGGCGGATCCGAACGTGATGTGGACTATCTACGGAGGGACTACACTTCGAGTCCTGAACTTGTTCTTGTTCGGTTCGGGAGTAGCTAGGGAAGGCACGCTACAAATGTATGCATCCTAAATTATGCTGATTGCTATGTAGCAATTAATTTGGATTCCTGCCTTTATGGTTTTTCCGCATGAAATATTTGTTTTATGTTTGTCATAACCTAACAGTGGTATCACGAGCCTCTAATTAATTCCATAATCAATTATAGTTAACATGGTTAAATTTTATAAATTTGCAATGAATTAAAGGGGTGATTAATTTCGATTTTTGTAATTCATTGCAAATTCGTGCGATTATTTAATTATATGTACGCAGGATTTTCGGCAGTTTAGTAAACAATGGTCGTAATCGTATAATTTTATAGTGAATTTTGCATGTAAACGACGTTTTAAAATTTTGACTAAAATCAAGGATTTGATGTCGAACCCAGAATTCCCAAATTCGAAGCCTAACTATGACATTCCGGAGGTTTTAGTTTTTCGAACGCAAAATTTATAATTTTTTGGATGTTAAATTAAATATTTGCGATTCTTGTTTGTAAATCTTGAATCTATGATTGACCTACTGTATATGTTTAACAATTTTAATGACTAAGCTTATCAATTATACAACCTAATTTGTAATTGTAATTAATTTGTTGAAATTCGAATAATTTAGAATTTGATTTGATTTTCATAATTAATTAATAATTTAATTAGGAATCCATGATTAAAAACCACCATAAAATTTGTTCAAATTGAAAATTTATAAAATTTTATGACCTAGATTTGAATCCATGAAAATAAATATGATCAGGAATTCATTTGAATAATAAATTTTCGTCGATAAATTTAAATAATAAAAGTTTTTATTTTTATAAAATCCGTTCATGAATCTTGCACGCACAAAGCAATGGACGCTAAGTGTTACCCTTAAGGGGTGTTATATAGTGCGGGCATGCGACGACGAGCAAGGGAGCTCGTCGCCCATGCGGTATGAATGCAGCGAGCAAGGGCATGGCACGAGAGCGCAAGGCAGCAGCCCTGCCTAGCATCGAGTGCAGCGAGCAAGTGGGCGGGATGGGCGAGTGGGCAAGGAACGAGCACAACGCATCGTGCACGCGGGCAGCGATGGCTGGCTCGTCCAGCTGCGTTGCCCAGCAGCGTGCCTCGGCAGTAGGCGAGTGGGCTGCGCGCAAACGTGGCTTGCTGGCCCTGCTGCGTTTCCGCGTGGTCGCTCGGCCTTTGCGGTACGATCAGTCGAGTGGCATGGGATGCTGCTAGTTGGACTCGACGAGGCATGGGCGCGAGCCCATGGCCTCGTCTTGACCCGATTGGTTTGTTTTAATTTAATTTTGATTTTCAGTTGGAAAAACGATTTTAATTTGATTTTGAACCTTTGAATGTTGAATTGAGGATTTTGATGATGTGATTAAATGATGTTTGATTCCATTAGTTAGTTTAGGATTAGATAAAGTGGGAAAATTTTCTCTATATACAACAAGGCATTATTTAAACAAACTTCTAGAAAGAAACTTCTGTGTTATTAATATTTATTTCTCTAAGAAGTATAAACAATTTTACTTTGTTTGGCCAATTGTTTATTCATAATAATCTCATACCAGTCAGGTACAATTACATAAGATGTAGTTAGAAAAAGTTCAAATGTTATATAATTTGAACATAACGCACACACCTTTAGTTATATTTCAAATTAGATCAATTGTTTTAACAAAGTAAAACATAGTGACCCGAGCATAATTGACTTTGAATTATATATATTCATTCAGTGTAAACAAGTTCAAACAACAAAGTATATAAATTACCTATTAGTTTAGATAAAGTAATGTTTTATGACTCAATTAAATACGTACTTAAGTACTTTATACGTTATATTGGATAAGATTCATTTGTTCAAACAAGTTATGTTTCAGTTTTCAGTTAAATAAAATGCAACATAGTACTCTTTATATCATAGTTTAAATAACTCAAAAGGTCGAACTCCCAATTCAGTCGTAACCGAATCTTATTCCAAAACCGACACTCACCTATTTAGCTCACCCCTAATTATAAGCACTTATCTTTTAAGTTTTGGTTTTTTAAACTTTAAACGACATTTAACATAAATTTTAATAATAAAACGACATCAAAAACATTGAAATTGCGGGATTAAATTTAGAACTTTTATTTTCACTTCCAGCCGACAAAGGAGTACCATTCTACCAAGACTTCTCAAACGCAAAACGCACACTTCCCTAAATCTCATCCCTTCGCATGATTTTATTTTTAAAAAAAATACTCCTTAAATTTTATTTAATACTCCATCTGTCCCAGATTACTTGTTACACTTTACTTTTCGTCCATCCCAGATTAGTTGTCACACTTTTAAATTAGAAATGACCCCACAATTATTATATTGTCTCTCTCTTCTTACTATTTTTTTTTTTGACCCACGCACTCTCTCATTCAACAAAAAAAAAATACCCCACTAACTCCTATCACGTACATCTACGTTTTCAATAAAATAACAGTTAATAACCAAACAACCACATATCACCTAAAACTTTGTACAAAGGTAAGTGTAACGAGTAATTTGGGACGGAGAAAGTAGTACTCAGTAATATATAATAATACTTCATAATACACTCCCGCCACTTGAAAAATGAGAGAATATACAATTTAAATGTTATAATCTACATAACACCTTCCATGACAGGTTAGTACTCCGTAATAAAGTAACGGAGTATCTTTTCCTCTCAAAGAAGGAAACCCAAAAAAAACTTCAAACCCTAGCCACCGCCATCGCAGGCTCGTTGGTGGCCGGAGTTTAAGGTCGCCGGCGAGCCTGCCTTTGCGACCGATCGACACCATCGCTTGATTCCTCTTGTTTGCGGTGGTTTCTCCGGGTGAAAAGAGAAGACGGAGCCAAGCTTTTCGCCGACGATTGCTTCTACCTCCTCTTAGTTTGCTACTCTTCTCGCCGGATCTTAGTGTAATTATTGTTCAATTCAACCGGTAAAGAGCTAGCCATCGTGTGTTTTGGGAAGCATTGCTTGTTCGGATTTTCAACCACCATCACCTAATTCAGATCTATCCTAAACGCCGCCGCCGATAATCTCGCCGGTAAAAGGTAAAAGTTTAGGGTTAGGGTTTCTATTTTGGATTAGGAATTGCTAGTTTAAGGTGTTGATTCGAATTTCTAGGGATCTTTGGCTTAACTTTAAATTATTCCGTGTCGCCGCCGTCTTGTAGTGTCGGAAAACGCCGATCTAGACGGTAAAGGTAAAGATTAGGAGTAGGTTTTGCCCATTTTCGTATCCCTTTGGCTTTAACTTCAAATTATTTCTTGTCGCCGCCATCTTGTAGTGTCGGATAACACCGATCTTGACGGTAAAGGTGAAGATTAGGAGTAGGTTTTGGCCAAATTCGTGTCCTTTGTAGTCCTTGCCTTGTTGTTTATGACTTTCTCTGGTTTTAGTATGTTAAGTAACTTTTGGGTTATTTTTTTTATTTTGATGAAATTAGTTTGTTGGTGTCTCTTTGAACTGGTTAGCAAATTCCCTGTGGTAGTTATGATTTTTGGTCATGTGTGGTTTTATATTATGGGGTTTTTATGTGATTATGGTTTTTGGTTATGGTCGTTGTGGGGATGCTTTGAGGAAGCAATAGGGGTGGAAATAGATTGCAGGAGGATGAAGGTGAGGAGAATAAGTGTCCTCTCCTATACCAAATTAGGGTGTTTAAGTTTTGGTGAAGTGCGTCTTTGGTTAGTGGTCTTGGCATTGGTGTTAATCTGGTTAAGGGAAGGAGGTTTGTGTGGAAGTAGGGCTTGTTGTTCATGGGATTTGGCTGTTAGTTGGTTCTTGAGAGTTAATATTTCAATTAATTCTCTTTTTAGGTTAGCGATTAGATTTATTCTGGTCGCTTTCAAAATCCTTTATTTAAACGCTGCTCCTCAATTTTTGAGGGTTCATAGTATGCTTTCTGAGTCATGGGTAATGACTCTTTTTTGTGAGCAAAGTGTTTCGCTTACAATGTTGTCTCAACCAACTCGTGAAGGTCCTTTTCTTCCCCTTCTTTTCTTGTCTGTCAAGTGTCACAGGTTTCCAGAGATCTCTCCTACAGTCTACCATTCCAGCTTCGGGTCTGTCCTCGACGAAGAAATGACAACCAAATGTGGAAATCAACCACTGGTTTTGAGCAACCAGGGAATACAAGGAGAAACAACTAATTCAGTTGTGTTATTTAGTTTTTGTATAATACTTCCTCCGTTCCTAAATAGTTGCACCATTTTGACTATTGACACTATTCACTTGTCTTGCTTTGACCTCAATTTTCTACTAATAAATAAAATTAAAAATTATTATACAAAGTATTATTAGGTTTGTCTTAATATATATTTTAAATATATCAACTTTTTTATAATGTTTACTAATACATAATTATAAGTATTGATGGTCAAAGTCATGCGTTGGCAAACATGAAAGTTAAAACGGTGCAACTATTTAGGAACGGAGGAAGTAGCTACTAAAGTCCAGTGTAATGTTTTGGTAGCTTTTAGTTATAGGTTGTAATCATGTTAAGTTCTATGCAAATTTAAGCCTATGTCAAAAAAAAAAAAAAATTACATAACACCTTCCAATCCAAATCTAACCGTTGATTAATCGTAATCAATAACCCAAATATAGATCCTGCCACTCTAAACCTTAAATACTTCAAAACCTTCAGCGGGAAAATAATTTGGGGCTTCCCGGGTTATGTAACCTGCCAAGTGCCGGCGGGAACTTTTCATTCAAGTGCCAACTTTTTGCTCACATTTCCTTTGTTTGCATCGCCGATCGCTTCAGCATCCTCTTGCTATATTCTCTTTCCTCTCTCCTCCCTCCTCAACTTTGCTTTATTTCCTCTCATCACCGATTCCAGAGGATAATATCCATGGCCGTGACATCCAAAGCGCTCGTGAAAGTCGAAGACCACCGCCGATGTCATCGGTAGCGGTGAGAATTGAAGAGCCTCAGTTGAATCGCCGTCGATGGTCATGGCCGCCTTGTTTTTCTCGAGTCTCGTCCTACCGAAGGACGGTAACTCCTCTTTCCATTTACCTTTAATTTTTTTTATTAATGTTGTTGTTTTTGTTGATTTTGCAGCTGAAACCCTAAATATTGTCTTGCTAAGAGTCAAATAATGTTATTTTATGCAAAATTTACTTAAAATATGTTATGATTAATTGATCTTTTATCACCAACCTGAAGGAATTATGTCCTTAGACATTTCCGGCAATTACTAAATATAAATAGGAATTAATTATGAAGATAATAAGTTAATTATTTTAGTAATCATATTTGCTTGCTAGAGAATAAATGTGATTAGCAGGACAATATTGATTGGACCTACAACTAAAATATATTAATCCTATAAGGTCACACATATAAGCATTAATTGGAATGGGCCCAAAAGGCCCGATGGCAACCGGTCTGTTAAGGGAAGAATGTTGGGCTTTGGTTTTGTGTTAACCTAAAACTCTCACATTATAATAGTTATAATGTCAGGGATTTAGAAATCACGTTCATTCAATATCTGACAAAAGGAAAACACAAAAACCCTAATTCTAATTCTCTAAACGCCGTACATCCCAAACAAAGCAAGAGACAGATTGTGATCATTCTCTTCCGTACTAGCATACGTGGGATTCAATTCGTGCTTGTGGACTGAGTAGAGGAGCAACAAGTGGGGCTCTAAGATCTTCGAAGCTTGCATATGAACGGGAGAACACGCTTCAAAGGTGATTATTCTTTCGACTTAATCTGATCTATACTATTGTTATGCATGAGATCCTGTGATAGATGTTAGGAAATTGTTTCCTGAAATTCCGCTTTATGCATCTATATGTTCCTACACAACCAACGGTCCTACCTCTCTCCTTGTCTGCCCTGAGATTGATTTTGGTTCAATTGAATGGAAATATTGCAAATTGGTTGGATATTTTGGTCGATTTTGTAATTTGAACTTTAGGGTTATACCATAAGAAAAGGGAGTCAAACTGACATGTTCAAATTTCTTATTCCGAAAATTAAGAAATCTATGATAGTAATTACTTACTTCAGAATCCTTTTGAAGCAGTTTATGCTTAAATTTATAGCCTTTAGGCGTTGCATTTGTTCTGGTGGTAGGTGTAAAACGGATGTATTCACCTGGATATTAGTACTGTTTACTTGTATACCTTTGATTTGAGGAGGGAAACTTGGATCAAAGGTATACAAGTAAACAGTACTAATATCCAGGTGAATACATCCGTTTTACACCTACCACCAGAACAAATGCAACGCCTAAAGGCTATAAATTTAAGCATAAACTGCTTCAAAAGGATTCTGAAGTAAGTAATTACTATCATAGATTTCTTAATTTTCGGAATAAGAAAATTGAACATGTCAGTTTGACTCCCTTTTCTTATGGTATAACCCTAAAGTTCAAATTACAAAATCGACCAAAATATCCAACCAATTTGCAATATTTCCATTCAATTGAACCAAAATCAATCTCAGGGCAGACAAGGAGAGAGGTAGGACCGTTGGTTGTGTAGGAACATATAGATGCATAAAGCGGAATTTCAGGAAACAATTTCCTAACATCTATCACAGGATCTCATGCATAACAATAGTATAGATCAGATTAAGTCGAAAGAATAATCACCTTTGAAGCGTGTTCTCCCGTTCGTATGCAAGCTTCGAAGATCTTAGAGCCCCACTTGTTGATCCTCTAATCAGTCCACAAGCACGAATTGAATCCCACGTATGCTAGTACGGAAGAGAACGATCACAATCTGTCTCTTGCTTTGTTTGGGATGTACGGCGTTTAGAGAATTAGAATTAGGGTTTTTGTGTTTTCCTTTTGTCAGATATTGAATGAACGTGATTTCTAAATCCCTGACATTATAACTATTATAATGTGAGAGTTTTAGGTTAACACAAAACCAAAGCCCAACATTCTTCCCTTAACAGACCGGTTGCCATCGGGCCTTTTGGGTCCATTCCAATTAATGCTTATATGTGTGACCTTATAGGATTAATATATTTTAGTTGTAGGTCCAATCAATATTGTCCTGCTAATCACATTTATTCTCTAGCAAGCAAATATGATTACTAAAATAATTAACTTATTATCTTCATAATTAATTCCTATTTATATTTAGTAATTGCCGGAAATGTCTAAGGACATAATTCCTTCAATCTCCCACTTGTCCGAAGACAAGAACGCAATGCTAAATTCCTTAAGTCTCTTAATGCCAAAATTTGATAACACACTGTTATTCTCAAATTCTAGTTTCTTGATCGCCGAGTTCGAACTGTTCAAATAAAGATTAACTTTTAATCCCATTCCGCATGGCCATGCAATTTTCAGTTCTCGCTCATCAAGAGGCCCAGACACCATTCCTATCAAATAGGAGGACTTATTCACTCTTGTATGACCATAACTCCCACTCAATTCTTAGCCCACCTGATCACTGCCTTTATAACTTGTTGGGCTTTGGTTTTGTGTTAACCTAATGAGATTATTGCCATATTTAAATAGTAATTGAAATTAAAATAATAAAGATTCATAAATAATGTTAAACTTAAATTGTTTAAGTTTTTATAATCATTTTGGAAATATTATTTGCTTATTAACAGTTAATAAGTAAATAATTTGTGTTTAATATTGTTTGATATTATATGCGTGTATGGAATATATATGATATTTTGTTACAGGCGAGTGACTAGTATGGCCCAAAATAGGATAGAAAATACGATCTGCGTATCGTTTTGTATTCTTGTAAATTTTGAAATACGATCTGCGCATCGTTCTGTATTGTTGTAATTTAATTTAAAAGTTTAAATTAGATTATAAAGTTCGTATTATGAGTTCGATGAAGTAAGAAAGTTCAATCAAAAATTCAAGGATGGAGATCCAAGAAAGATGAACAGAAACCCAAGAAGATTTGAGCTTATTTTTTAGGGGCCATACTAGGATCACATTTATTTTTATGCATTTTATATTGCCTTAAAATGCTTATTGAGTTTATGTATGTGGTTATTTAAAGCAATGTGTTCACTTTTAATTAACCAACATAGTAAACTTAGGTCCCAAAATAATATTGAGTTTAAGTGCTTTTCCATACAACACCTATAAAGCCTTAGATCATGAGTAATAGGTTCTGCCAAAGCAGGGTGTTGCTTATAATTCCGGGGATAGTAGGGTAGGTTTTTGAAACTTACATGTTAATGTTTGATTTAACTCAACAAAACTATCAAAAGACAAAGTTTTGGGTTTTGAAGCTAAGAGATAGGAAAATACAAAGAGTTGTTAACCTGTCTACCAAGAGTTATAATCAGTTATAATTAGTAAAATTTTACTTACCTCGAATACTATAAATTAAAGTAGCAGGGCCAAAGTCCGTTTGATTGTAGTGGGAGGGGATCTTGGTTAATTCTTTATTCAATGGGGACTTCTAATTTTGAATAAAGGGTAGTAGTGAATTGAATTTGTTTAATTGCTACTTTTGATAAACATTATATTGAATCTTGCTTTACTTTTTATTGTAGTTATCATGTCTGGTGCAAACAACTCTACTTTTAACTTGCGCCCTCTAATTGAAAAAGACAAACTGAATGCTACCAACTTCCTACAATGGCAAATGGCTGTGAGAATTGTTCTCAGAGCGGAAGGAAAAGAAAGTGTTCTTGAAAATCCTCTACCTGAACCCTTGCCAGAAAATGCTACTGCAGCTCAAAAGCGAGCTAGACAAACTCTAGAGGATAACTCCTTGCAAGTAACATGCTTGATGCTTGCTTGCATGGAACCAGAGTATCAAAAACGTTTTGATGGTCTGGATGCCTACAGCATAATCCAGCAACTGAAAACTTTGTTTCAGAAAAATGCTAGATTGGAGAGATTTGAAGCAAACTGCAAACTTCTGGATTCCAAGTTGGAAGAGGGGAAGCCCGTTGGTCCGCATGTGTTCGATTTGATTGGACATTTTCAGACCATGGAGAAATTGGGTTTCCCTTATCCTAAGGACCTGGCAACTGACATAGTCATCAGATCCTTGCCTGAAGATTTTCATAACTTTAAGTTGAACTTCTACATGCAAGGAGGGGAGGCTACCCTGCAAGAGTTGCATGGTTCACTAATTCAGGCTGAGAGAAACTTACCAAGTAAACCTAAACATAAGGATGTTCTAATGGTTAGTAAAGGTAAGCAGTTCAAGAAGAAAGGGGCTCCCATGAAGAAGAACAAGGGCAAGGTAGTTGCCAATGAGAACTCTTCAACCAAGCCAAAGGCCACTCCCAAGGCTAAGGTAGCTGCTCAACATGAGTGCTACCACTGCCACAAGATTGGTCATTGGAAGAGGAACTGCCCCAAATATCTGGAGGATAAGAAGACCGGTGCTTTAACTTCAGGTATCTATGTCATAGAAGTTAATTTAGCTACAACTGCTTCTTGGGTATTTGATACCTCTTGTGGATCTCACATTATTGGTAATGTGCAGGGACTAAAAAGAAGTAGGAGCTTGAGCAAAGGCGAAGTGGATCTCCGAGTAGGCAATGGAGCAAGAGTTGCTGCTTTAGCTGTAGGAGATTATAGTTTACGCTTGCCTTCTGGTTTAATATTAGAACTTTATAATTGTTATTACGTTCCAGTTATTACCAAGAACATAATTTCTATTCCGATTTTGGATTCGGAAGGTTTTTCATTTCAAATTATGAATAATTGTTGTTCAGCATATTTGAATGGTATGTTCTATGTCTCTGCTAAATTATCAAATGGTTTGTATGTACTAGACTTACAAAACCATATCTATCACATAGAAAACAAGAAACACAAACCAAATGATTTGAACCCTACTTACCTATGGCATTGTCGATTAGGCCACATAAGCTCAAAGCGCATAGAGAAACTTCATAAGGATGGAATTCTCAAATCATTTGATTTTGAATCATTTGAAGTATGTGAGTTTTGCTTAATGGGGAAAATGACAAAATCTCCTTTCACAGGCTCAAGTGAAAGGGCCAATGATCTTTTAGCCCTCATACATACTGATGTGTGCGGACCTATGAGTACTTTGGCTAGGGGAGGGTACGGGTATTTCATTACTTTTACTGATGATGTGAGCAGATTTGGATATGTTTACCTCATGCGACATAAGTCGGAATCCTTTGAAAAGTTCAAGGAATTCCAAAATGAAGTACAAAACCAACTTGGAAAGAAAATTAAAGCATTGCGATCCGATCGTGGTGGTGAATATTTATCTCAAGAGTTTGATGATCATTTGAAAGATTGTGGAATACTTTCGCAATTGACTCCACCAGGGACACCACAGTTGAATGGGGTTTCCGAAAGAAGGAATCGAACTTTATTAGATATGGTTCGGTCCATGATGAGTCTTGCTAACCTTCCTGCCTCATTTTGGGGATTTGCGCTTGAAACAGCGGCATTCACACTCAACAGAGCTCCGTCCAAAGCAGTAGAAAAGACGCCATATGAGATGTGGACTGGAAAAGTTCCGAAATTGTCTTTTCTAAGGACATGGGGTTGTGAAGTTTATGTAAAACGTTTACTTTCTGATAAGCTTTCACCCAAGTCCGATAAGTGTCTTTTTGTGGGTTACCCAAAACAGACTAAGGGATACTACTTCTACAACCAAAGCGAAAACAAAGTGTTTGTTGCTCGCGATGGTGTCTTTCTGGAAAAGGAGTTTATTTCCAGAAAAACAAGTGGGAGTAATGTATATCTCGAAGAAATTCGAGATGAGCAACAAATGGATGAGGTTCACACCTCGTCAGAGACGACCCAGCATGAAAATGCTCAGGAGGCGGTGCATTCCATTCATGCGCCTTCTACCGTCCCACTTGGAGATAATCCATGCGAAGTCCCTCAACCTAATGAGGTGGAAACTTCTCCTGTTGTTCCCCAACGTAGGTCTAGTAGGACTGTCATTCCGTCAAAGAGATATATTGATTTCCTTTTGACTGAAAGTTCTGAAATAGAGATTTTAGAACATGAGGAACCTACTAGCTACACAAATGCTTTGACGAGTCAAGACTCCGAGAAATGGCTTGAAGCCATGAGATCCGAAATGGATTCGATGTTTGAAAATCAAGTATGGGACTTGGTTGCTTTGCCTGATGGGGTTAAACCCATAGGTTGCAAATGGATTTTCAAACTGAAAAAGGACAAAGATGGAAACATTGATGTCTTTAAGGCAAGACTAGTGGCAAAAGGTTTTAGACAAATTCATGGTATTGACTATGATGAAACCTTCTCACCAGTAGCCATGCTGAAATCCATTAGGATAATTCTTGCGATTGCTGCCTTTCATGACTATGAGATCTGGCAGATGGGCGTCAAAACCGCTTTCTTGAATGGGTTGTTGAAAGAGGATGTGTACATGACACAACCACAAGGTTTTGAAGATCCAAACAGTCCAAGAAAAGTTTGCAAGCTTAAGAAGTCCATTTATGGGCTTAAGCAAGCATCCCGGAGTTGGAACCTCAGATTTGATGAGGCAGTCAAATCTTTTGGCTTCCTCAGAAATGAAGAGGAATCTTGTATATACAAGAAGTTGAGTGGGAGTAGTATTGCTTTCCTAGTCTTGTATGTGGATGACATACTTCTCATAGGAAACGACAAGACCATGCTTGAGTCAGTCAAGGAATGGCTTAAAAGTTGTTTTTCCATGAAAGACCTAGGAGAAGCTGAATACATCTTGGGAATAAGGATCCATAGAGATAGATCCAAAAGGCTGATTGGAATTAGCCAAGAGACTTATATTGATAAGGTTCTTGCAAGGTTCAAGCTGGAAAACTCCAAAAGAGGTTTCATTCCCATGCAACATGGCATTTCACTTGGCAAGACTCAGTGTCCTTCGACACCTGATGAGGTCAAGCGCATGAGTAATGTTCCTTATGCCTCTGCAGTAGGGTCCATTATGTATGCCATGGTATGCACTCGACCGGATGTTGCATATGCTTTGAGTATGTGCAGCAGATACCAGTCAAACCCAGGAGAGGTGCACTGGATGGCAGCAAAGAATATCCTTAAGTACTTAAGAAGGACTAAGGATGATTTCTTGGTCTATGGTGGAGATAATGAGTTGGTTGCCACTGGATACACCGATGCAAGCTTCCAAAGTGACAAAGATGATTTCCGATCACAATCTGGTTTCATATTTTGTCTAAATGGAGGGGCTGTGAGCTGGAAGAGTTCTAAGCAGAGTACCATCGCAGATTCTACAACAGAGGCTGAGTATATTGCAGCAAGTGATGCAGCAAAAGAAGCTGTTTGGATCAAAAAGTTCATTAGTGAACTTGGTGTAGTTCCTAGCATTGAAAATGGCATTGAATTGTATTGTGACAACAATGGTGCCATTTCCCAGTCCAAGGAACCCAGATCGCACCAAAAATCCAAACATGTGCTCAGGAGATTCCATCTTATTCGAGAGATCGTTGAAAGAGGGGATGTGAAAGTAAGCAAGGTTCATACTGAGGATAACGTGGCTGATCCTCTGACTAAACCGCTTGCTCAACCTAAGCATGAGAGTCATACTAGGTCTATGGGGCTTAGGCATATGGGAGAATGGCTTTAGTTTGTTTACTTTATGTTTACAATTGTAAAGACATTTATTATGCTTTGAATGTTTATCAATAAAAGTTCATTCTTATTTAATTGTTTGGTTTAGTATTAAATAAAATGTCCAAATAACTTGTGTTTTCAAATAGGATTATCGAAAACGTTTTGATAATGGAACCCTATAAAGTGAACTAAAATCACAACTTATTAAGTCCCTAGTCTAAATCACTAAATTGGACATAAGTGATTTATGTGAAGACTAGCATGTAATTAATTGATAGTGCAGTTCCATGGGCTATGGAGACATAGGGATGTCTAATTGATTATATGGATGTATACTTGATGCATTGTGACTTGACCTAACTAGATTCTAAAAGTAGAATCAAACTTCTATATTTAGTGGATTCCTTAGACATGAGTATGTCTTAATAACCACGAGACAATTAGTTTAACTTTGACGCTGTTAAACGCCGCACCGTAAAAGGAGGTTATAAAGGCAGTGATCAGGTGGGCTAAGAATTGAGTGGGAGTTATGGTCATACAAGAGTGAATAAGTCCTCCTATTTGATAGGAATGGTGTCTGGGCCTCTTGATGAGCGAGAACTGAAAATTGCATGGCCATGCGGAATGGGATTAAAAGTTAATCTTTATTTGAACAGTTCGAACTCGGCGATCAAGAAACTAGAATTTGAGAATAACAGTGTGTTATCAAATTTTGGCATTAAGAGACTTAAGGAATTTAGCATTGCGTTCTTGTCTTCGGACAAGTGGGAGATTGAAGGAATTATGTCCTTAGACATTTCCGGCAATTACTAAATATAAATAGGAATTAATTATGAAGATAATAAGTTAATTATTTTAGTAATCATATTTGCTTTCTAGAGAATAAATGTGATTAGCAGGACAATATTGATTGGACCTACAACTAAAATATATTAATCCTATAAGGTCACACATATAAGCATTAATTGGAATGGGCCCAAAAGGCCCGATGGCAACCGGTCTGTTAAGGGAAGAATGTTGGGCTTTGGTTTTGTGTTAACCTAAAACTCTCACATTATAATAGTTATAATGTCAGGGATTTAGAAATCACGTTCATTCAATATCTGACAAAAGGAAAACACAAAAACCCTAATTCTAATTCTCTAAACGCCGTACATCCCAAACAAAGCAAGAGACAGATTGTGATCGTTCTCTTCCGTACTAGCATACGTGGGATTCAATTCGTGCTTGAGGACTGAGTAGAGGAGCAACAAGTGGGGCTCTAAGATCTTCGAAGCTTGCATACGAACGGGAGAACACGCTTCAAAGGTGATTATTCTTTCGACTTAATCTGATCTATACTATTGTTATGCATGAGATCCTGTGATAGATGTTAGGAAATTGTTTCCTGAAATTCCGCTTTATGCATCTATATGTTCCTACACAACCAACGGTCCTACCTCTCTCCTTGTCTGCCCTGAGATTGATTTTGGTTCAATTGAATGGAAATATTGCAAATTGGTTAGATATTTTGGTCGATTTTGTAATTTGAACTTTAGGGTTATACCATAAGAAAAGGGAGTCAAACTGACATGTTCAAATTTCTTATTCCGAAAATTAAGAAATCTATGATAGTAATTACTTACTTCATAATCCTTTTGAAGCAGTTTATGCTTAAATTTATAGCCTTTAGGCGTTGCATTTGTTCTGGTGGTAGGTGTAAAACGGATGTATTCACCTGGATATTAGTACTGTTTACTTGTATACCTTTGATTTGAGGAGGGAAACTTGGATATTTTTGTCAAACTCTAAATCAAAGTAGGTTACATCGACTTCCACTTTGTACTTTTTCGTTTGTATTGGCGTAATGCAAATCTCTGAGAATTAATATTTTTATTGATGAATGTTGCTATTATATCCGGGATAATGAATGTGCCCTTAATGTTCTGGGCATTGAAGAAAAACACTTCCCTGATTACTTCTCGCTTGAATGTCCGGTTATGATGGTCTCTGTACTGATTTAGGTTATAAGTTAGATCTTATTGCTTGGATCTGTAGTCTGATTTCTTGCTCAATTATATTGTCTTTATAGTTTCGTGCAAAATTCATTTACACAATGTCAATATGTTATTACAAAATTTACAACCTCTTTGCTACTGTTTGGGTTATGTGCCACGACTGTGTGTTCCTTTAAATGACAATAGTGTGTAGATTGTGCCTTTTTGTTAGTTGCTTTTAAGCAGTAAAACCCTCCTTGTTACTCTATCTTGCTTTGACCTGCTTGCAGCCTGCACTAGCTTTTAAGCAGTCTCACCAACCTTCTAGGTGTACATCGTCGTCAATTAATTCTCCAGCACCAACACCTGTTATTGGCTATCACTAGTGACGTTGGATTGAGAATATTCAAAACCGGCAATTTGCATCAATTACACTCATACTCTTCAAGAAAATACAGGGTTTTGATTTCTCTAATTGTCAATCCTCATCCAAGATCGGATTTTGAAGCCTGGGAAATGCGTCAAGGTTTACCTGTCCCCGCCCTTGATCGAGTACATTGCTGTTGTTTTGATGTTGGTTTTGCTGAATCTAGGGTTTGATTTATTTGTGAATTAAGTCCTTTTTTTTAACTTTTGATTGAGTATTTTGACTTCAAATGCCTGTTTGTTATTTTTAGGCTTGAATTGTTGATATTGTCCATAGCTAACCTTGAATCCTGATTGAGGCAATAGGTATGATAACTGGGACAGTGGCGTGCAATTTTTTTTTTCTGGCAAAAGTTAATTAGCTTAAATTAGTAAGAATTGATTGAATTTTTAGTGTAATTCTGGTGCCAGATTTGCAATATCGAACAATTCACATCAAAAATTGAAGCTAGCGCTTAATGCCATTTTAAACGAGTTCAATGCCTTTTCCGTTTCAGACTTTCAGGTCAATGATTTTTGGTTAATATGTTTGATGGCTAGCGCTTAATGCCAAAATGTCTTCTTAGTATGACTTTGAACCCTCTTCTACAAATGCAAAACCACCTAATGTCGTTAGCAGCACAAATACTGATGCGTTGGAGAGGTTTGGTATTTGTGAAGAACAAAAGTTTCAATTCCTTGGAAAGTATGTGCTAGTTCAATCTTTAACCTCCATGATTATGATCCTATAACTCTTTAGTTGCCTCCTCGGTTTCTGAAAAATATGACAGGATGTCAGGTGAATATGTTAACATTTAGAAGTGTTTGGTGATATTTTTCTTCGCAATGTGTTGGTTGTTTTTCTTGGTATTGTGTAGGTTGTTTTGCTTGTTTCTGTTGATCATTGCTTCTGTTGGAGATAATTAAAATTGTAAATGAATTAGATGAGTCAAACAAGTAGGGACTGATGGATTGTAGTTGTTTGTGATTCTGCTCTGTGTGACTGTGTACTAGTCTGATTTTGATTGCTTTTGTTCTGTTTCACCGAGTGTTGTTCAGTTGTGTTGAGTTCTGATATGATTTGTTGTTCTGATCTTCGGCATGTGATGTTCCTTTGCTGGTAGGGTATTGAGCAACAGTAGGGTTGGCATTTGAATATGGTGCAATGATTCTTGAAACCTATAGTCAGTATCTAGTTTTCATTAAGCTAATTGTCTCATGATGGGGACTTTGATGGCATGTGCGTGTTTTAGTGATTGTATCCCTTCTAATATTGTGGGTCTTTCTGAAACAGGCCTTTTAAAGAGCTTGTTCTCTTCTGACCCTGCCGCTTCATATAGGTATCCTTCTCATTCATATCATCAAGCTACTTTTTTTCTCTGTTTAATTTCTTTTAAAGATTCTCATGCCTTGCTTTGTCATTACTGTTTTTTTTAAAGATGCTCTTGTGTTGCCTTGTCATGACTGTCACACATCTCTGTACCTAAACGTAAGTTTGATTCTTAGAGCGTGCCTAGATGTAGCCCTGCTATTAAATAATTAGTCATTTGAGCATGTTATCCGGACTATGTTG
The DNA here is from genome assembly GCF_020520425.1 of Spinacia oleracea. NCBI lineage: Eukaryota > Viridiplantae > Streptophyta > Magnoliopsida > Caryophyllales > Amaranthaceae > Spinacia > Spinacia oleracea. Next base: position 73,377,603 of record NC_079490.1, read on the forward strand.
AAATACTCAATTCCCCTCCCTCCTAGTAGATCAGTCACTTACTTTTCTCTTTCAAATGCTTCATGTATCATATATTAGACACTCCCATGGTGCATTCGTCGTTTTCATGATTAGAACATGTGTATTGTTTACACAAATTCAATTTATGGTATACATTCTCTCTCAATCAAAAACCCTAATTTTTTTGCAGTATAACACTTTTTAAATTCAATCGACAGTCAGTTCAAAACTGCCTAGCCTAATTCATCTATTCCAATCTAAATCAGTAGAATTTGGGTGATTAAAATTCCAAGTTCGTTTCAAGTTTCCATTATCTCCATATCTTGCTTGGTTTGCAATTAGAGCAGATAACTCTTGGTTATTCAGTTTATTGATAGAGACATGCAGAACTGTTAAGTACCGAATTCATAATTTGTGTTGATGCAAGGGTTATCAGTTTGCTATTTTAAATTATATCATAGAATAGTCAAAGGATTTTTGAGCCAATGCCAGGTTGCCATGCTATTTAATTACGTATTGAGGAAGACAATGTAGAAAAACTGCAAATGTAAGGACATTTGGTAGGATATGTTATACAAGAGTCAACGATTTTTAAACGATATTTTTCTATGCTTCTTTTAAGGTTCAACTGGTAATCTACCTCTTCCAATCATCCAAAAGAGGCTCCCAGAAGATCAGCATTAGCAGCCACCTATAAATCGATCCTTGGGAGGTACCAAATTCCGCTTATCCAAGAACCAACTCAGGACAAGAAAACAACACTAAGAATTCAATTTACCAAGTACTGCAGCCTCCAAAACCCATCTAACCTTCACCATTTGTTGAACTAACCCAGACCCAAAGCTGCACTGAACAATACCAAAGCTCTAGGTTCTGATCAGTCTGCTACAAGACTACGGGAACTCAGAAAATACATTCGAGCTAAACCAGGCACACTTCAGGTCTGATCGGGTCAACAGATGAAGTGTAGCCCCGGTAGTTGTGCTTGTTGGCTTGTAAATGTTTCTTTATTCCACGTCTTTTGGTTTTTTTCTTATTTTTTATCTTATAATTTTGAAACAGGAGATCTATTCAACTCGAGGGATCGGTGGGGGATTCTTTACTCTCCCTGTGCTGGTTTCATAAATACGTGCTGGTGATGACTGGAAAGTGCTGCAAAGGGTGTTGAAGCATGCTTGATGTGTGAAAATTATAGTTTGTAAAAGACTAGTTTATACAAAAGTTGACCTCAATTGACTTTTCTAGTTTTTTGGTTGGTTTTTGTAGTTTTGCATAGGTAACTGGAGCTTATTTTTGAACTGTTATATCAGATGGAAAACTTAAGTGTAACACGCGCTAATTGTTGAACTATTATAGCAGATGTGCAAATTTTATGAGATTTTCGAAATGAATGCACATATTTGTGTAAAAGAACTTGATCTGTAGTACATGACGTGCAACTTTGTTGATTGTTTTGCTTGGCGTTGTGTTGGTTGTTTTTCTTGTTTCTGTTGTTGATCATTGCTCGTTATTCTGATCAGTTAGGCTAGATAAAAGTTAGCAGCGTCTTTCAACTTCTTTAATTCATTCTCCGAGCTAGTACTAACTACATGGGCATAATTGTTCTCATTAGTTAGCACAGAAATTCTGGTTCGCATGGGTTCACTTAAGATAATAAAAGACTATGTGAACTAATAATGCCACTACCCTTTGTTTTATATGAAGCTTCACACTCTAATATGTCACTACACTTTGTTTTCTCCTCTTAAAACTACCATGACACTATACCAATAAAAAGAGTGTATTAGCTCAACTGGCACAGCTTTGTGCAATTGCACAATGATGTAGGTTCGAATCCCACATTGACTACAATTAATTTATAATATTATTCTTCTATTGATTGATCGTTTACTTTAGTTTATCATACCCTTATTAATCCAAGAAAAAAAAAACAGAAACCTAGCTAATTCATGAAAAATAAGTAGGAGAAATGAACAGAATAATGTAAAAACCACGGTTAGGAGAACAAAATATGGATGAAAAGCAAAAAAACGAACAATAAAAATTAAAGACTTTACCTAAAATTTGTTTAATGCTAAAAAGTACTTTTTAGGGGCATCATAAATTTCATTGATACTAAAAAAAAAAGGTTTTAGAGTAAAACATTATTTTATTAAAGCTAAAAAAAAAAGGGACAATTAAAATCTTTTTTAGAGGCAACCATTACTTCATTAATGTTAAAAAATACTTTTTTAGGGGCAATTTATTTTTCACTGATGCTAAAAAATATTTTAGAGGCAACCATTACCTCATTAATGCTAAAAAGTACTTTTTAGGGGTAACTTAAATTTCACTGATGCTAAAAAAAATATTTTAGAGGCAATCATTATTTCATTAATGTTAAAAAGTACTTTTTAGGGGCAACAAAATTTTAATTGATGTTAAAAAAGAAGTTTTAAAGGAAACCATTATTTTATGATGTTAAAAAAAATGTTTTAGAGGCAACCATTATTTCATTAATGTTAAAATGTACTTTTTAGGGGCAACATAAATTTCATTGATGCTAAAAAAAAGTTATAGAGGCAAACATTATTTTTTGATGCTAAAAAAATGTTTTAGAGGCAACCATTATTTCATTAATGCTAAAAAGTACTTTTTAGGGGCAACGTAAATTTCATTGATGCTAAAAAAAAAGTTATAGAGGCAACCATTATTTTCTGATGCTAAAAAAATATTTTAGAGGCAACCACTATTTCATTAATGCTAAAAAGTACTTTTTAGGGGCAACGTAAATTTCATTGACGCTAAAAAACAGGTTTAGAGGCAAATATTATTCCATTAATGTTAAAAGGTACTTTTAAGGGGCAACTTAATTTCTTTTGATGCTAAAGAAACTTTTTAGGGGCAACCATTATTTTATTAATGCTAAAAAGTACTTTTAGGGGCAGGCTAAATTTCACCGACCCTAAAAATAACTTTTAGAGGCTACCATAATTAACTAATGCCAAAATGCACTTTTAGAGGCCATAAAAAATGAATTGCCTCAAGGTGTTGCCTCTGTATCTAAATTTTCTTGTAGTGAAGGAAGGTGGAAAGTCCAAGGGCAATGCTGAGTCAAGAAAGAAGACAAAGCAGGATAAGTCCACATCAAGCTGTCTTTATTGTGATGGAATTGGCCATTACAAGAGAGAATGTCCAAAGCTTAAGGAAGATCAGAAGAACGGAACAGTCGTTCCATCTTCAGGTATTTTCGTTATAAACTGTATACTTGCTAATTCAACTTCTTGGGTGTTAGATACAGGTTGTGGCTCACACTTATGTTCCAATTCGCAGGGACTAAGAAGAAGTAGAAGGTTGAAGTCGACCAACGAGTGGGAAATGGAGCACGGATTGCTACATTAGCTGTACCTCTGGGCTAGTTTTGGAACTAGAAGAGTGTTTCCATGTTCCAAGTCTTACTAAAAACATCATTTCTGTTTCTTGCTTAGATGCTAAGGGATTTTCCTTTTTAATAAAAGACAATAGTTGCTCGTTTTATTTTAAAGAGATGTTTTATGGATCTGCTAGATTAGTCAATGAACTTTATTTATTAGATCATGACAAACAAGTTTATGACATAAATACAAAAAATGCCAAAAAGAATGATTCAGATCTCTCATATCCGTGGCATTGTCGATTAGGCCTTATTAACATGAAACGCATAGAGAAACTTCAAAAGGAAGGAATTCTAGAACCATTTGACTAATTATGGTAAATGCGAATCATGCTTACTTGGCAAAATGACAAAGCAACAACAACTGAACTATTGGGTTTAATCCATACAGATGTATGTGGACCAATGAGTACAAATGCCAGAGGTGGTTTCAGCTACTTTATCACTTTCACTGATGAATATCTGAGCTATGAATTTGATGACCATCTAAAAGAATATGGAATTCTATCAGAATTGACTCCTCCCGGAACACCTCAATGGAACGGTGTGTCAGAACAGAGGAATAGAACCTTGCTAGACATGGTTAGATCAATGATGGGTCAGGCCGAACTTCCAATAGAATTTTGGGGACATGCACTAAACACAGCTACACTCACTATAAATAGAGCTCCGTCTAAAGCTGTTGAAAAGACTCCATATGAGTTATGGTTTGGAAAGCCTCCAAATGTGTCTTTTCTTAAGATTTGGGGTTGTGAAGTATACGTCAAATGATTGATTTCAGACAAACTTCAACCAAAATCTGACAAATGTATCCTTGTGGGCTATCCAAAGGAAACAAAGGGGTATTACTTCTACAATACATCTGAGAACAAGGTGTTTGTTGCTCGAGATGGTATCTTTTTGGAAAGAGATCACATTTCTAAAATGACAAGTGGGAGAAAAGTAGAACTCGAAGAAATTCGAGTCGAACAACAAACTCTAGAGAATGCTCAAGATGACATTCAGGTTGAAACTCAGAGATCTTTAGAAGAAGCTGGTGAGAATCTAGGACCATCTAGAAATGTAACCCCGCGTAGATCGCAGAGATATAGGTCTCAACCGGAAAGGTACTTAGGTATTTTAACGAACGAGAGCCATGAAGTTCTATTACTTGAAAGTGATGAACTTGCGACTTACAAACAAGCTATGACGAGCCCTAGCTCCAAGCAATGGCAAGAAGCCATGCAATCTGAATTAGACTCCATGTCTGAAAACCAAGTTTGGGATTTGGTCGATTTGCCAGATGGCTACCAAGCCATAGGAAGCAAATGGGTTTTCAAACTGAAAAAGGACAAGGACAGGAAAATAGATGTTTTCAAAGCTAGATTGGTTGTAAAAGGTTACAGGCAAGTCCACGGTGTGGATTACGATGAAACCTTTTTACCAGTTGCAATGCTAAAGTCTATTCAGATAATGTTAGCAATCGTTGCCTAATACGATTACGAAATATGGCAGATGGATGTCAAAACCGCTTTCTTAAACGGAGTTTTAACAGAAACTGTGTTTATGACACAGCCTGAGGGTTTTGAGGATCCAAAGAATGCTAAAAAGGTATGCAAGCTTAAGAAATCCATCTACGAATTAAAGCAAGCATCAAGGAGCTGCAATATACGTTTTGATGAAGCAATCAGTGACTTTGGCTTCGTCAAGAACGCAGACGAATCTTGTGTATACAAGAAGGTCAGTGGGAGAAAAATTGCTTTTCTAGTATTATATGTCGACGACATATTACTTATCGGAAATGACATTCCTATGTTGAACTCTGTCAAGATTTGGCTTGGGAAATGTTTTTCGATGAAGGATCTAGGAGAAACACAATACATACTGGGCATCAAGATTTGCAGAGATAGATCTAAAAAGATGATTGGACTTAGTCAAAGCACTTATATCAATAAGGTGCTTGAAAGGTTCAATATGGCAGACTCCAAGCGAGGCTACCTACCCATGTCTCATGGAATGACTCTAAGCAAGACTCAGTGCCCAAAAACACTGGATGAGCGTAAACGAATGAGTGGGATTCCATATGCATCATTGATTGGTTCAATAATGTATGTTATGATATGTACACGCCCGGATGGTGCGTACGCACTCAGTGCTACGAGCAGATACCAGTCAGACCCAGGAGAGGCACATTAGACTGCTGCCAAGAATATTTTGAAGTACCTGAAAAGGCACAAAGATGATTTCCTGGTCTATGGTGGAGATGATGAATTAATTGTTAAAGGCTATACGGATACAAGTTTCCAAACCGACAAGGATGATTTCAGATCACAGTCTGGGTTTGTCTTCTGCCTCAACGGAGGAGCAGTAAGCTCGAAAAGTGTTAAGCAAAGCACCATTGCAGATTCTACAACTGAAGCGGAGTACATTGTTGCACATGAAGCAGCAAAGGAAGCTATTTGGATAATGAAGTTCATAGGTGAACTTGGTGTAGTCCCCTCCATTAAAAGATTACGGACGATTTCAGTAGATATGGCTATATTTACTTAGTGAAACACAAGTCTAAATCGTTTGAGAAATTCCGAGAATTTCAAAATGAAGTAGAGAATCAACATGGCAAGAAAATCAAAGCTCTAAGATCAGATCGAGGAGGTGAATATCTTAGCCACGCGTTTGATGACCATCTAAAAGAATGTGGTATTCTTTCTGAATTGACTGCTCCGGGGACACCTCAATGGAATGGAGTGTCGAAACGTAGAAACAGGACCTTACTCGATATGGTCAGGTCAATGATGGGTCAAGCCGAACTTCCTTTACAATTATGGGGACATGCGTTGCAAACAGCAGTACTCACACTGAATCGTGCTCCGTCAAAAGCTGTTGAAAAGACTTCATACGAATTATGGACTGGGAAACTTCCAAAGTTGTCTTTTCTAAAGATTTGGGGTTGCGAAGCATATGTCAAGCGATTAATTTCGGACAGGCTCCAAATGTTTCTTCGTTGGGTATCCGAAAGAAACTAAGGGGTATTACTTCTACAACAAGTCAAAGAACAAGGTATTCTTTGCTTGTGACGGTGTCTTTTTGGAAAGAAATCACATTTCCAAAATGACAAGTGGGAGAATAATAGAGCTCGAAGAGATTCGAGATGAACAACGAACCAAGAACTCTTTAGAAGCAGTTCAAGGTGAAGAATCTCCAAGGCCTTTAGAAGAGCATTGGGAGTAGTTCCTCAAGACGTTGTTGCCCCTTGTAGGTCACATACAACTAAGGTTCAGCCGGACAGATGGACGTACAGGCATCCTCTCGACAGAAAACTTAGAAGTTCTCATATTAGATAGTGATGAACCTATGACCTACAAGCAAGCTATGACGAGCCCAAGCTCCACTAAATGGTTAGAGGCCATGAAATCTGAGATAGACTCCATGTCTGAAAATCAAATCTGGGATTTGGTAGATTTGCAGGATGGGTTTACACCTATCGGATGCAAATGGGTCTTCAAATTGAAGAAAGACAAGGATGAAATTGTATACATATACAAGGCTAGATTGGTAGCAAAAGGTTACAGGCAAGTTCACAGCGTTGACTACGATGAAACCTTTTCTCCAGTCGCTATGCTTAAGTCTATTCAGATAATCCTTGTGATTGCCGCGTTTCATGATTATGAAATATGGCAAATGGATTTCAAAACTGCCTTCTTGAATGGTGTTCTTGAAGAGACTGCGTTTATGACGCAGCCGGAGGGTTTTGTTGATCAAAAGAACCAAGGAAAGGTATGCAATCTTAAGAAGTCCATCTACGGACTAAAGCAGGCATCAAGGAGTTGGAATAAACGATTTGATGAAGCAGTCAACAAGTTTGGCTTCATCAAGAATCGGGACGAATCTTGTGTATACAAGAAAGTCAGTGGGAGTAAAATTGCATTCCTAGTCTTGTATGTAGACGACATACTTCTTATTGGAAACAACATTCCTATGCTGGAGTCTGTAAAGACTGTAGGGGAATACATATATTCTCTTCTAATATGCTAATAAGCTTTAATAAACATATATTCTCTTCTAATATGCTAATAAGCTTTAATTTCGTTTTTATGTTGTTTGAACTTGTTTACACTCAATGGATATAATTCAATGTTACTTATGATCGGGTGGCTATGTTTTACTTTGTTAAAATAATTGACCAAGTTTGAAATATTACTAAAGGTGCGTGCGTTATGTTCAAATTATAACATTTGAACTTCTTCTAACTATAACTTACCTTAATGGACCTGATTGGTATGATTGAAATTTAATTACAGGAACTGATTGGACTTGATAAGTCATTCACATGACAAAAGAGTAAAATTATCTGAATTGGTTGAGCTAAATGACCTAAATCGATATGTTTTTTGTAAAAAGAATGGGTTGGTTCTTTATCTGAACTTATTTTGTCGAACATAACAAATGCTTGGTATGAAGTATATATAATTAATATTGATGAAGGTTCTTATATACTTCAGGTGTCATTGAACACCCCATGTACAATCTGCACGGAGTTCGGGCCAGACCCATCTATCACTAAAAGCTTCAACACTATTTGAGCACCTCTCTTAAGCATCTCGGAAACCTTCGACCTTAATTATACGTACTTAGAGAGAATTATTCCACTTAAATTTTAATTTAAACAATACGGAAATTTAGTTTATAGCCGTGAATATGGACTTGTTAATATTATAATTAAAAGAAACGAAAATAAGTTACACCAAAAGATATTAATGAAAAACAAGTTACGCCAAAACCTTAAACCCTAAAACCCCACAACCCTAAACCCTACAACCCTATACCCTAAACCCCTAAACCCTTAAACCCTAAACCCTAAAACCTAAAACCTAAAACCTAAAACCCTAAACCTAAATTTAACTGGACTTATTAGAATTGATTAAACTTGAATACTTGATTGATTCTAATTGAACTAATTGGACCTAGTCATACATGCTTGCAAGAGAGAAAACTATAGAGTTAGAGTGAATTTGTTGACTTGGTTGAAATTTATTGAAACTTATTGACATGATAAAGCCTATTTCAACTTTTTTTTTAAAATTTATTATTGAAGCATTACTACAAACCTTCACCCATGCCACAAGTTATGCTACATATATAAGAGCTACCGTGCATGGAAAGTTTAAAAGAGAAGCTTATAAATATCTAAATGGCCCACTTGTTTACTCTGTAAAATTTTATCCCTATTAAACCTCTTAATAGTTTCTCTCCTACCTACATGAGTTATATTCTATTGAAATTCATGCGGCAATTGTATTATTGTTGGATTGTCTTAGATTCTAAAAGATACTAACATTGAAGGACAAATAGAGTAAATTATATTTAATTGGACGTACAAGTCAATGTTACTTGGCAAGTCAACTATGTCAATGTTACTTAATATTATACCCACTTAATGAATTACTTCTATACCACTATTATATGTTATAAAATTTTATTTTAATCGATTATAATTACACAAACCTAAGTAATATATAAAAAATTTAATACAGTACAATGATAAACATTTAATACTTTTCAATACTGGTTATTAAATTAATCATAGTTGTTAACTCGATTACAAATTGCCCTGGTTATAATCGGAAACCACGCGTACAAAGTATACCCATTAGTTTTCAAAATCAACCAAAATCAACCAGTTAGCCAAATGAACCCATCAACCTGACCTAGCTTAATCCATATTTGTTCAACCCGATACAAAATCGAGCAATCAACCCGATACAAGACCGAGCAATCAACCCGATATGAAAGTAAAGAGTTGTTGCACAAGTAAAAGTAAAGCTTGTACATCAAAGCCTATAATTTAGGAACAAACTCTAAAGTCTAATTTGAGGAACAAACTCTAATTACTCAAAGTTATGAGGCCGGTTTCTTTTCTCAAACATTTTAAAGCCAGGTTTCTCCCACGCTATACCATCCACCCTGCTTCTACGCCAAACTCCACCACCGCCCGCTGCCTCCACTGCCGTCGCCTGAGTTTCTCGCCGACGTCCCTCATCTCTCTCACTGCTGGTTCCGCTGCTCTCTTCTCTCATCCAGAAAACTCTAAAGGACCAAATATTTCCATAAAATTCTTTCAAGTTCTCTGATAAATTCGTATCATCAATGTCAACTCGTCGCCGTCCCTTTCTCTCAGTCATCGTTATCAACAATAGTGGGTAATTTTTTCCAAAATTTTTATTATTTTCTCAAATCCCCTTGTTTTGAGCTTCAAAATTACGATTTTATTAAAAAAAAAATAGGGTTTTGTTTAGTTTATCCGATTAATTTGATTTTCTGGTTTCTATGTTATGAAACCCTAATTCGTCCAAGGTTATCTAATTATGTGAGTATTTCCAAGTTTCCCATTGTTCTCTGCAATTTGTGCTCAGCTTTGCTTCATTTGGTTCCTTATTGTAATACATTAATGTTTTTGTCCCTACTAAGTTTACTGATGAATTTCTTGTGGAACTTTGTTGTTTATGCCTGATTGATGTTGTTCCTGCTTTGAATATGTTGAAAATAATTGAGAAAGCCTGCAGCTGCTTTAATTTGCTCAATTAGGTTTATGCAAACTATTGAAATCTTACTTTGATTTTATTATCTATCTATTGCAATTATATTGATACACAATTCAGAAGCGCAAGGACTAAATTCAACTGTTTATTTATTTGTCTATATGACAACTGACAAGTGCAAATATTCATCAATTATACTGTAGGATTGGGTAGATTACTTGCTGGCTTGCTGGAGATGAGGGTCTTGCTCAACTAAGTGGTATGCAGTCGTGGCTTAGGGTGAGACAACAACACTTGGTTTCTCAAGTTGCATATCTTTATCCAATAGTTTGCTTCATCTTTTACTTGAGCTCAGCATTTTTTGAGAGAAATGATATTTGGTATTTTCATGTCTGGATTCATATCAGATTTCTAGTATCTGTTTACATTTTTCTGGGAATCTTAATGCAATCCAATCTATTTTGAATGAGATCTTTCTAGTCTGAATTTGAGATGTCATGTGTCTTATGCTTTTTGTCAGATTTGAGATTCTCACATGTCTTGTGTAATATAATGCTGAAACATTCCAAATAATGCACATAACTCTAAAACTAAAGAAATAATTATACCTGTTTCAGATCTCCTCTTACCTTGTTGCTATCCACATCATATGAGTCTTATGTAAGTCTCAGTTTTCTTTTGATTCCTATTTTCCTATGCTGAGAAAATGTTTAAATTGTTTCCTTTACAAGAGAAATTTCAGTTTTAAAAGAAAATGGGATAAATACTGATAAATGTCATACTCTATATGTATTTAGGGGTCCTGGTCCAAACCATTTCTCTGAATCCCTGCCTTTAGAGATTGGAAACCATACAAGATTGCAACAATTGTAAGTTTCCAACATGATGTATGAATAGGACTCGCCATGGTAGAAAAGTCTGGCTTTCTTTTAAACTGCATGATCTTCAAAATCTTTTTTACACTCTCCAAGGCTGGTGGTTCTAATTATGGATCTATAAGTAATTTCCGATTCATGGTGGGGGCAATCTGTTTCTGTATTTGTGATGTAATACAAGTTTATTGATTTCAAGTTTAATCCAATGATAGTTGAACCACTTTAAGTGGTATATTATCTGATATCTAATACCTGTCTGGTTCGTGCAAGGGAGTTAGATAGAGATTTGTTACATTTCACGCACTTGTTTCCAATAGTTGGTATGAATGGGTTCGGATTGCCTGATGAAAATTACGAATGAAAATATCCACAAACAACAGGCTCTAGAGAACAAACAAGGTGTAGACAACTTAAATACGTCTGGACGTTCCAATCACACAAAGCTCAAAAGTTCTACTGGTTAGCCACTTCTTACAAGTAAATATTGATGATGTTCATCAATTGAATTGGTTAAAGGCATAACAAATCAACAAATCAATGTTAGCTAATAAACATATATTCTCTTCTAATATGCTAATAAGCTTTAATTTTGTTTTTCTTATCTCCTTTAATTTCTGTTACTTTTTATTTTTTCTGTTTTTTTGCTGGATTTATTCCTCGTTTGAATAAAAAAACAACAAGTTTGTATTTGGATGATCACATTATATTATACAGAAGCTAACACAAAATCTGTGTTTTTTTGTTGCATTTTCTATGTTGCAGATAGGGGTGCAGGAGGATAAAGAAAATAGCATCGTATTTTTAGATTTATATTTTTAAATGATATTTTGTTGCTCATTTTAATAATTCGTCATTTACTTATTTTGATGTAAAGTCATGTCGACATTTTTGAGAGGTACTAATTATGTAATTATTTATACATACATTTTTTTGAGTTAATAATACCAATGTTGATTTTCATGAAATTTTTTGGTTTAGTTGTAAAATTGTGTAATTTGAAGCAAGATATATAATAATGAAAAATATTATAAAAATTGCATATATTATTTTTGGTGCTTCTAAAAACCACATGAATGTTTTAGATATCATTTTAATATTATTAGGGGCATATGTAACTGACCCTAATTATATTTTGAGACAAAATTATATGGTTGCTTCTAAATATATGTCTTTAGAATCAATCTTTTGATATTGCCTCTGAATATGTTTTGAGGCAAGAATTATATATGTTAGCCTCTAATTATATTTGGAGGCAAAAATATACAAATGCCTCTAATTATATTTTGAGGCAAGAATATGTGGGTGCCTCTAATTATAACCCGAGGCAAATATATATATGTTGCCTCTAATTATATTTTGAGGAAAAGATATATGTTGCCCCTAATTATATTTTGAGGCAAGAATATATAATTGCCTCTAAATGTATGTGCTTTTAGAAGCAACACTTCATATTGCCTCAAAAGGGGCCTTTAGAGGCAACCACTAATTAGCGACGGACTTATTAGAGGCATCCACTTTTTTGCTTTAAAACCTCATTAGAGGCTACATCTTCGTTTTTAGAGGCAATTATGACTTGCCTCTGTAAGCGAATTTTCTAGTAGTGAATCAAATACAGTCTCCAACATGCTTGATTCCCATGGTTGCTACATGTGCGTTGTGCTTCACTTGTGGAAACGATTTAGTCAATGGATCCGCGACGTTGTCGTCCGTTCCAACCTTGAAAATCTCGATTTCTTTCCTTTCAACGATCTCTCGAAGTATATGAAATCGCCGCAGTTCGTGCTTGGACTTCTGGTGGCTCCTAGGCTCATTTGCCTGGGCAATGGCTCCGCTATTGTCGCAATACAAAGCCACTGGTCCTTTAATGGAGGGGACAATCCCAAGTTCTTCGATGAACTTCCGATTCCAAACAGCTTTCTTTGCTGTTTCTGAAGCAACAATGTACTCGGCTTCAGTTGTAGAATTCGCAATAGTGCTTTTCTTAGCACTTTTCCAACTTACTGCTCCGCCATTAAGGCAGAACACAAACCCAGACTGTGATCTGAAATCATCTCTGTTGGTTTGAAAGCTTGCGTCCGTATAGCCTTTAACAATCAACTCATCTGTACCACCATAAACCAGAAACTGATCCTTAGTCCTTTTCAGGTACTTCAGTATATTCTTGGCAGCAGTCCAATGTGCCTCACCTGGTTCTGACTGGTACCTGCTCGTTGCACTGAGTGCGAACGAAACATCCGGCCTTGTACAAATCATAGCATACATGATGGATCCAATAGCCGAAGCGTATGGAATTCCACTCATATTTCTACGCTCATCAGATGTGTTGGGACACTGGTTCTTGCTTAGATATGTGCCATGTGACATGGGTAGATGGCCTCTCTTGGCTTCCATCATATTGAACCTAGCTAGCACTTTGTCAATGTAAGTGCTCTGGCTTAGTCCAATCATCCTCTTAGATCTATCCCTATAGATCTTGATGCCCAATATGTACTGTGCCTCTCCTAAGTCCTTCATTGATAAACACTTTCCAAGCCAAGTCTTTACAGACTCAAACATAGGAATGTCGTTTCCAATAAGCAGTATGTCGTCAACATACAAGACTAGGAATGCAATTTTGCTCTCACTGACCTTCTTGTATACACAAGATTCGTCCTGATTCTTGATGAAGCCAAACTTATTGACTGCTTCATCAAATCGTTTATTCCAACTCCTTGATGCCTGCTTTAGTCCGTAGATGGACTTCTTAAGCTTGCATACCTTTCCTTGGTTCTTTTGATCGACAAAACCCTCCGGCTGCGTCATAAACACAGTCTCTTCAAGAACACCATTCAAGAAGGCAGTTTTGACATCCATTTGCCATATTTCATAGTTATAAAAAGCGGCAATCGCAAGGATTATTCGAATAGACTTAAGCATCGCGACTGGAGAAAAAGTTTCATCGTAGTCAATGCCGTGAACTTGCCTGTAACCTTTTGCTACCAATCTAGCCTTGTATATGTATACAATTCCATCTTTGTCTTTCTTCAATTTGAAGACTCATTTGCATCCGATAAGTGTAAACCCATCCGGCAAATCAACCAAATCCCAGACTTGATTTTTAGACATGGAGTCTATTTCAGATTTCATGGCCTCTAACCATTTAGTGGAGCTTGGGATCGTCATAGCTTGCTTGTAAGTCATAGGTTCATCACTATTCAATATGAGAACGTCTACGTTTTTAGTCAAGAGGACGCCTGTCCATCTGTCCGGCTGAAATATAGTTCTACTTGACTTACGAGGGGTAACAACGTTTTGAGGAACTACTCCCACTGGCTCTTCTAAAGACCTTGGAGGTTCATCAACCTGAACTGCTTCTAAAGAGTTCTTAGTTCGTTGTTCGTCTCGAATCTCTTCGAGGTCTATTATTCTCCCACTTGTCAATTTGGAAATATGATTTCTTTCCAAAAAGACACCGTCACGAGCAACGAATACCTTGTTGTCTGACTTGTTGTAGAAATAATACCCCTTTGTTTCTTTTGGATACCCAACGAAGAAACACTTGTCAGGTTTTGGTTCGAGCTAGTCCGAAATTAATCGCTTGACATATGCCTCGCAACCCCAAATCTTCAGAAAAGACAACTTTGGAAGTTTCCCAGCCCATAGTTCGTATGGAGTCTTTTCAACAGCTTTTGACGGAGCACGATTCAGTGTGAGTGCTGCAGTTTGCAACGCATGTCCCCAAAATTGTAAAGGAAGTTCGGCTTGACCCATCATTGACCTGACCATATCGAGTAAGGTCCCGTTTCTCGTTCCGACACTCCATTCCATTGAGGTGTCCCCGGAGCAGTCAATTCGGAAAGAATACCGCATTCTTTTAGATGGTCATCAAACTCGTGGCTAAGTATTCACCTCTAGGGATGTCAGTGGGGCGGGTTTCGCGGGAGACCCGCCCCACATCCGCCCCAAGTAGGCGGGGATGGAGGTAGATTTGGCGGGTGATGGGGCGGGGATGGGTATAAAATTTGTACCCGCAATGGGTGATGGGGCGGGTGTGGATTTTGTGTTGAACCCGCCCCATCCCCGCCCGCTCCGCCCCATCCCCACTCGCCCCGCCCCATCCCCACTCGCCCCGCTTTATACCCGCCATGGGTGATGGGGTGAGTTTGGATTTATTCGCATCTTTAGGTGATAATATAAATTTAGGTGAGATTTTTATGTTTTTTGTTTGGATTTTTTTTGTTATGACGAGTATTTTTTCCGATTATATAGGTTACTTTAGTCATAAGGTATTTTTTTCTATAGTTAACTTTAATTACTCCGTATATATGGCAAATGTTTGTTAAATAAGAAAAATTAGGCGGGTATTAGCGCGGGTATGAAGCGGGGATAAGACGGGGATGGATACCCAGTTGGGTGGCGGGGCGGGGATGGATTTTAGCTTACACCCGTTGGGGCGGGGATGGGGATGAATTTTGTACCCGCCATGGGTGATGGGGCGGGGATGGGGATGAAAATTTTAGGTGGGGATGGGGATGGAGGGACCTACATCCGCATCCGCCCCGCCCAATTGACATCCCTATTCACCTCCTCGATCCGATCTTAGAGCTTTGAGTTTCTTGCCATGTTGATTCTCTACTTCATTTTGAAATTCTCAAAATTTCTCAAACGATTCAGACTTGTGTTTCATTAAGTAAATATAGCCATATCTACTGAAATCGTCCGTAAACGTTATGAAATAGCTGAACTCACCTCTAGCTTTCGTACTCATAGGCCCACATACATCCGTATGTATTAGCCCTAGTAGTTCGCTTGCTCTTTCTCCCACCTTTGAGAAAGGTTGCTTTGTCATTTTGCCAAGTAAACAAGATTCGCATTATTGATCAATCTTCTCTAAGTCGAATGATTCTAGAATTCCCTTCCGTTGAAGTAATTCCATGCGCTTTGTGTTTATATGGCCTAATCGACAATGCCACAGAAATGTGAGATCTGAATCACCAGGTTTAGCCTTTTTAGTATTTATGTTATAAATGTGTTTGCTCGTATCTAGCACATATAGACCATTTTCTTGTTGTGCTGAACCATAAAACATTCCATTCAAAGCAAAAGAACAACTATTGTCTTTAAATTGAAAACTAAAACCTTTAGAAACCAAACTTGAAACGAAAATGATGTTTCTGGTGATACTAGGAACAAAGTAACAGTTTTCTAGTTCCAAAACAAAACCACTAGGTAAAGAAATAAAATAAGATCCTACGGCTAATGCAGCAATTCGTGCTCCATTTCCCACGCGTAGATCCATCTCGCCTTTATCAAGCCTTCTACTTCTCCTTAGTCCCTGCGAATCGGAACATAAGTGTGATCCACAACCAGTATCTAATACACAAGAAGTAGAATTAGAAAGATTACAATGTATAACATACATACCTGAAGGAGAAGCAACGTTTTCGTCCTTCTTCTCTTCCTTTAGTTTAGAGCAATCTCGCTTGTAATGACCAATTTCATTATAATTGAAGCATTGCGATGTAGATGGAGAACGATCCTTCTTCATTTTCTTCTTGGAGGGCGCCACTTGCCCTCCTGAAGTAGATGGAGATGCACCCTTGCTTTGGATCTTCCCCGGAACCTTTTTCTTGATTTTCTTACTCTTTACTTTTAGCGACGCTTGCTTATCACTTACAAAGTCCAATTCATATTGATGAAGCAAATAAATTAGCTCACTAAGAGTGTTTTCCCTTTTCTTGGAGAAATAGAGTAATTTGAATTTCTTATAACCAGGGTGAAGAGAATTCAAAAGTATTCCCACAGCTGCACAATCTCGGAATGGATCACCAAGTAACTCAAGGCGGTTGAGAAGCCCAACCATTTTCTTTGTATGATTTCTAATTGGGGTTCCTTCTTTCATTTCAAGATCAATGACCCTTTCCCTTGCCTTTTGTCTTTCGACGTCAACGCAACAACCCAGTGGAGCGTTAAGCTTTAGATCCCCAAATGAATGTACCCATTCAAAGACATTTTGGTCGACATGTTGACCACCATGTTGGAATCTACCACGACATATATCCCTAAGAAACCTTAGGAGTTCCCATGGCTCGTATGCAACGAACCTTGCACTCCAATCCCTGGGGATTGAGCCAAGAATAAGATCCATCACTAGCGACATGTGGTTCGCCCACGCACAGTGCTTTTCTGGAGTCATATCCTTTGAGTAATAGCTGGGGATGGGATGGTCAACTACATATTCAATGTTGTTCCACCTGAGGACTTGCCGAAGCTTCCTCTCCCAATCAAGAAAGTTTGATAGGTTAAATTTTACATCCAGAATTTCGGTTACTTTGAGTGTTGTTTTGATTGCGGCCATTTGATTACTACATTTGAAAAGAATTCGCAATAAATAACCATTCACAACTTAATAACTTTGAAATAAATTCTAGCATGCAATCATTAAAGCTATTAAACATTTCATTCATGCAAAAGCAAAAACATGGTCCAAAATGAAAGAAACGATTCCAAGACCCTAAAAGTCCTAAATCCTTAAGCAGCTTTGGCATGTCTCAAGTATTTTAAGATTCTAGGTAAGCAAAACCTATTGGTAGTAATCTCCAAATTACTCTTGGTTAATAAATTAATACCATAATTTATCCCATTGCCACAACATAATGCCATTGTTGTTCGAGTTGAAACCACAATCAACGTGCTCCTTTGGGACGCCTTACCATCTAAGTCAACTAATATAACACCTCGCTTTGGCGTAAACCTACTACGTTAGATCCTTAGATTTTTGTAAGTGCTTGATTTGCAAGGCAATTTTTAAACTCAATATTACTTTGGACCTAGTTGTTTCTATGTTGATTCGATTATTTAGTGAACTTAATCTAATCGAGTCATACAAACAACCTATTCATGCATAATATACATTCATTCAAGCATAATATATATGAACTGCATAAATAAGCTGGTGAACTAGTATGGCCCAAAACATCTTGTCTTGAAGCATCCAATCTTCTTCACCATCTTGTTAGCTTGGCATCGTCTTGAATCTTCATTCAATGCTAACTTAAAGTTCTAAACTAGAAATACTTGAAATAATAAAATTACATCAAAATTTCCATGGTACGCAGACCATATTTAAAACTTTACATTCAAAGATAGAACGGTTCGCATACCGTATTTAACTATCCTAAAATGTCCATACTAGTCACTTGGAGTACCTGCATTACATAAAATATACATTCTATGCATTCACCCATTCGTATGCTAAAACGAATGGCCCATGTTAATTATGAAAGTATTTACGTGAATTAATTAAAATTAACGTTCAAATAAACACGTCCTAAAAAATTAATCAATTTCCAAATTATTAATCCTTAGACTTTATTCTAACTAAAATTGAATTTAATTAAAATAATGCGACCTACGAAAATAATTAAAAATAATTATTTCATTTTTAATTTCATTTACCGGCTCCCACTCAAACCAATAATTATTGCGGACAATTAATTATTGAAATATTAAATTAAACTCGCGGCCCGGCCCAAGTAAATAAAATAATTATTAATTACCCCGTTAGCCCAAATTAATGCAAACATAAAAGTCAAGCCCAACAAAATAACAAAAAAAAAAAATTTGTTTGAGTGCAAGTGCGGGCTAGGCTTGCGCCTAGCCCAGCAATGCACGTCGTGGCCTACGAGGCACACGAGCAAAGCCCATGCCCCTCGCAGCCAGCGCCCACGTACCCGCAGCATTGCTGCTGCCCCTGTGTGTTGTGTGCTTGACGTTGCGCAAGGCAAGGTGCCTTGCTTGCTCGCAGCTATCGCAAGCCAAGGCGCCTGCCTTGCTCGCCCCTTCCTCGCACAGGGCACGCGCGACACGCAGCACGCTTGCTGCTGCCCGCGTCGCTGCGGCTCGGCACTGGCGTGGCAGCCCGCTTGGCTCGACGAGCCACACGTCCACCCCACCCTTGTGTTCGTGCCTTTGGTTCGTACTACGGACCAACTTAATTATAAAAAATATTAATTTCACGAACGTTTGCATTTAAGTTATTTTCTAAAAATAACGATTTTTACGATTTAATTAATTTAACAACAATCCAATTTCGTTAAAATTATTAAATCAAGGCCAACATTATTCAAATTTTAAGAACGAACGATTTCAACTGAAAATTTGAACTTTTAAATAATCAAATCTAAAACTTTAAATCGTTCTAAACATTTAAATTTCAGATTTTTAATCAATTTTGTTTAAGTGTCGATTAAAATTAACGAAACTATTCAAAATTTTAATCCAATAATTTTTAAAAATTCGCCACTGACCATGAAATTATATTCCCTTTCCCAATTAACCAAATTACTAGATCCAAATTATTTAAAAAATCAATTAGCGATCTAAAATTTACGAATTTGGGGAAAGCAAAATTAGGGTTTATACTTATCGGAAATGGCTGAAATTTTTACCATAATTCAAGAATATACCCAGAAACATCGTGTAAAACTTTCAATCAATTCCGAGTTTTTTAGGTCGACCAATTAATTTAAATACTTTCCGACATTATTAATTTTAATTCAAAAATTAACAAAAACGCCCAAAAAACACAACTTCGAGGCCTGTTTTTTCAATTCCGTTCCCATTAATTGATCTTAGAAAATCGTTTTCGATCATATTAGGGTCAGAAAGTCGAAAAACCAAATATTTTTTATTTCAGAACAAGTTACGCAATTAATCCAATAATTCATAAAAAATTCCGAAAAATCAACAAAAATTCCCAAAAATCCGACAACAGCAAAAACAAAAAAATCATGCTAAAACATGCTTTGAATACATAAGGCTCGTGATACCACTGTAGGGGAATACAGTTAAACATACATAACATGTGCGGAACAATCCCCAAAGCCAGGAAACATGTATAAAGCACAGATTAAGCAAACTTACATTCGAAGCGTATTTTCCCGAGTATTGTATCAACGAACACGAACAAAGAACTCCACTTGTTGTTCCTCTACTTGGTTCACCGACAAGTTCAGATCCGTCTTGATTATTGTAGCTTAGACAACGCACAAGATATTTGCTTTTCGGGATGAACAGTTTTCACAGAGGGAAAACTGAAGAACGTAATATTGGAATTAGGTTTTAGGGTTTCTGGAAAAACTGAATGTGTGTAGTGTGTGTGTAAAAATATAATTAACCTAATTATATTAATGATGTAACCGGCGAAAGACCAAATGGCCTTGACCGGCCACATCACCACACACGCCCAAACCCGCGCCCAGCCACACGCTGCAGGCCGAAGCCCACAACGCGCGCAGCCGAGCAGATGGGCCATGGGCCTCGCGTGCTCGCTGCTGCAATGTTGTTGCTGTTGCGCGCTTGTGCCACGCCACGGGCTGGCCTGCTCGCTTTGCTCGCGAGATCGCTGGCTCGTTGGGCCTTGCGCGCTTGGCTCGACGGGCTGGCAGTTCCGATGCGCCTCGTATTCGCGACTAATACCTTACGGCTATTATTTATCGTATCGTATACGACGAATCACCATCGTACGATACGATTATTCGTTTCGCCCAGCTTACGAATATTCGCGATACGATATACGATTCCGACGCAAGGTCGTATTTTATAATACGTTTTCCAAAACTAATTCCCGAAAAGCTATTAAATGAATTTCCGAATTCATTTAATTCGGTGATTTGTTACATGCCATTGGTGTGACCTTGTAGGTTCAGTCAAGAGTAAGTTGTGAGCTTAATATTCATTAGAACTCACTGATCGGAAGCATTGCTCCAGCTAGCTGTTCCGATCACTTGATCTCATTGAATTAATTGTTCGCAATTAATCTGGACCTTGGTATTAGACTTAATGCACCTTGGGTGAAGGACATATTTCCTTCAAAGACATGGCTTGGAAAGTGTTTCTCAATGAAAGACTTAGGAGAGGCACAGTACATATTGGGCATCAAAATCTATAGGGATAGATCTAAGAGGATGATTGGACTAAGGCAGAGCATTTACATTGACAAAGTTCTAGCTAGGTTCAATGTGATGGGAGCCTAGAGAGGCCATCTACCCATGTCACATGGCACATATCTAAGCAAGACTCAGTGTCCCAAGACATCTGATGAGCGTAGAAGGGTGAGTGAAACTCCATACGCTTCGGCTATTGGATCAATCATGTATGCTATGATTGTACAAGGTCGGATGTTTCGTTCACACTCAGTGCAACAAGCAGGTGCCAGTCAGACCCAGGTGAGGCGCATTGGACTGCTGCCAAGAATATCCTGAAGTACCTGAAAAGGACAAAGGATGAGTTTCTGGTCTATGATGGTACAGATGAGTTGATTGTTAGAGACTATACGGACGCAAGCTTTCAAACCGACAGAGATGATTTCAGATCATAGTCTGGTTTTGTGTTCTGCCTCAATGGCGGAGCAGTTAGCTGGAAAAGTGCTAAGCAAAGCACTATTGCGGGTTCTACAACTGAATTCGAGTACATTGCTGCCTCAGAAGCAGCAAAGGAAAATGT
The DNA here is from genome assembly GCF_020520425.1 of Spinacia oleracea. Classification (NCBI taxonomy): domain Eukaryota; kingdom Viridiplantae; phylum Streptophyta; class Magnoliopsida; order Caryophyllales; family Amaranthaceae; genus Spinacia; species Spinacia oleracea. The sequence goes on from NC_079490.1 coordinate 73,398,890, forward strand.
TTGGATTCGGAAGTTCATCGAAGAACTTGGGGTTGTCCCCTCCATTAAAGGACCAATGGATTTGTATTGCGACAATAGTAGAGCCATTGCCCAGGCAAATGAGTCTAGGAGCCACCAGAAGTCCAAGCACGTACTACGGCGATTTCACATACTTCGAGAAATCGTTGAAAGGAAAGAAATCGAGATTTGCAAGGTTGGAACTGAGGACAACGTCGCGGATCCATTGAATAAACCGTTGCCACAAGTGAAGCACAACGCACATGTAGCAACCTTGGGAATCAAGCATGTTGGAGAATGGCTTTGATTTTCTAAGTTTTGTTTTAGAACATCTGTTAGATCTGTGTTTAAAACAATTGGTTTAACCATTTCATATTTATGAAATTTTTTATTTCATATTCATTTAATTTTGGTTCAGTATTAAATGAAAAGTCCAAGTGATTAAAAACATTCAAATGGGATGTCAAGATGGAGTCTTCGACAGAGAAACACCCATAAGTGAAATTGAATATTGAAGTCACAAAGGATCCCTAATCCAGGTCATTGAAAGGTGGAAGACCAATGACTAATGAAGATTAGATTGCAAGTAGATTTGTAGTTCGGTTTCTTGAACTAGATTGACTGGATGTCAATATCTTTTGCATAGATACTTATTGGATCTTGTATTGGATTGACCATGAGAACACTTTAAAAGATTAAAGTCATGTCAAAAGCAGTTCTCATTAATGGTGATTAGAGTAATTCCTCAGAACATGAGTAATTCTGATTGCTCGTTTGAAGATTAGTTCTCTCTAATGCTTGCTAAACATCGCACCGTAAAAGGAGGCTATAAAAGCAGTTATTGGACGTATATTAATCAAAGTGAGTGTTCATAGATTGCAAGAATGGATTGTCCTCCTATCTTTGATAGAATATGGTGTTGTTGTGTAACAAGGCCTCTCAAGGAGTTAGATACTGTGAAAATGCATGGTCGTGCTCAGAATGGTTAAGGCTTACCCTTCTGTAAAAGTTTAACAGTTGAACTCAGTAATCCGAGAAACACTTCTAGACCTAATAAGGATGGCTTGGATCTTACCTTATGTTCAGCAAGTAACACTAAGCGACAAAGGAATGTGAATGCACACTTGTCTGAATGACAAGTGGGAGACTGAAGGAAATGTGTCCTTCACCCAAGGCTCATTAGTCTAATACCAAGGTTCAGATTAATTACAAACAATTAATTCAGTGAGATCAAGTGATCGGAATAGCTAGCTGGACCAATGCTTTCGATCAGTGAGTTCTAATCTATGTTAGGCTCACAGCTTACTCTTGACTGAACCTATAAGGTCACACCAATGGCATGTAACAGATCACCGGATTAAATGAATCGGAAATTCGTTTAATAGCTTTTCGGGAATTAGTTCGGAAAAACATAAATATACGATATGACGTTGGATCGGAATCGTATATCGTATCGCGAATATTGGTAAGCTAGGCAAAACGAATAATCGTATCATACGACGATGATTCGTCAAGCACTATACGATAAACAATAGCCGTAAGGCGTTGGTCGCAGATACGAGCGAGACGAGGCTACTGGACCATCGAGCCAAGCGCGCAAGCGCGCAAGGCCCAACAAGCCAGCAGCTCGCCAGCAGCGAGAGCAAGCCCGCAAGGCCACACCTGGGCGCGCACGGACAACAGCGATGGCAACAAGCAAGTAGCGAGGCCTAAGGCCCACGGCTGCGTTGCCTTGTGCACGCTGCTTCCTGGGCTTGTGCTTGTAGTTGGTTGGTTGAGGCCTTGGGCCTTGGCCGGTCATGTTATAACCTTAGGGTTATAAAAAACCACCTCTCTTAATGTTTTTCCAACACAACACAACACACGAACTAATTCATGTAGTTCAGTTTAACCTAATCAAAGTGAAACCCTAATTCTCTCTTTGCCTCCGTTCATATTGTTCTTCCCTAAAAGCTAAAATATCTTGAGTGACGTCTAAGCTGCGAATCTCAAGACGGATCTGAACGTGTCGTTGAACCAAGTAGAGGAACGACCATTTGTAGTTCTTTGTTCGTGTTCGTGATTCGTTGAACTAGGGAAAACACGCTACGAATGTAAGTTTGCTTAATCTGTACTTTATACATGTTTCTTGGCTTTGGGGATTATTCCGTTGTGTTAATATGTATTTATCTGTATTTCCCTACAAGAACAATCCCAAAGCTAGGAATCATGTATAAAGTACAGATCAAGCAATACTTAGTTTGTAGCGTGTTTTCCCTAGTTCAACGTATCACGAACACGAACAAGAACTCCAGATGTCGTTCCTCTACTTTGTTCACCGACACGTTCAGATTTGTCTTGAGATTGATGGCTTGAAAAGTCACTCAATATATTTAGCTTTTGGGAAGAACACTCTAATGGAGGCACAAAGAGAATTAGGGTTCTCTCTTGCCTTAGGTTAGAATTATATGTGAGATTAGAATGCTGAAAACATATGTTGGCTTGGCCTGTTAGTGTTATAACCTTAGGGTTATAACACTAACAGGCCAAGCCACAAGGGCAAAGTAACCGGCCAGCATTCCCCGCGCAAGCCCACAAGCACAGCCACACAAGCGCTGGGCCTTGGGCTGCGCTGTGTGCGCTGCTTCCTGTTGTTCCGTGCATGCTCACTCAGCCAAGGCAGTAAGGCCATGGGCCTTTGCTCCTTGCGCTTTGCTCGTGGGCTTTTCCATCGTGTTTGCTTCATTTAATTATCATCCGATAATTCATTTATCGTTTCGTACTTGACGATCCATTGTCGTACGATACGATTATTCGTGATACGATTATTCGTACGATACGATTATTCGTTTCGCCTAGCTTACGAATATACACAATCACGATATACGATTTCACGATCCAATGTTAAATCGTATAATTATGTTTTCCGAACTAACTTCCCCAAAAGCTATTAAATGAATTTCCGATTCATTTAATCTGATGATATGTTACATGCCAATGATGTGACCTTATAGGTTCAGTCAAGAGTAAGATGTGAGCCTAATTAGGATTGCTACTCACTGATCGGAAGCATTGCTCCAGCCAGCTATTCCGATCACTTGATCTCACTGAATTAATTGTTCGTAATTAAATTGAACCTTGGTATTGCACTAATGCACCTTGGGTGAAGGACATATTTCCTTCAGTCTCCCACTTGTTATTCAGACAAGTGTGCATTCCGATTCCTTTGTCTCTTGGTGTTACTTACTGAACATAAGGTAAAATCCAAGCCATCCTTATTAGGTCCAGAAGTGTTTCTCGAATTACTAAGTTCAACTGTTAAACTTTTACAGAAGGTTAAGCCTTATCCATTCGGAGCACGGCCATGCATTTTCATAGTATCTAAGTCTCCGAGAGGCCTTGTACAACAAAAACACCATATCCTATCAAAGATAGGAGGACAATCCCATATTTTAACTTGTGAACAACTTACTTTGATTCATAATACTCCCAATAACTGCTTTTATAGTCTCCTTTTACGGTGTGACTTTTAGTGAGCATCAAAGCGAACTAATTCTCAAACAAGCAGCCATAACTACTCAGGTTTTGAAGAATAGGTTCCAACCACCATTAATGAGAACTACTTATGACATGACTTTAATATCTTAAAGTGTTCTCATGGTCAATCCGATACAAGATCCAATAAGTATCTATGCAAATGATTTCTGACACCCAGTCCATCTAGTTCAAGAAACTGAACTATAAATCAACTTGTAATCTAATCTTCATTAGTCAATCCTTTCAATGACCTGGATTAGGGATCCTTTTGTGACTTCAATATTCAAGTTCACTTATGGGTGTTTCTTTGTCAAAGAATCCATCTTGACATCCCATTTGAATGTTTTGAATAACTTGGACTTCATCATTTAATACTAAACCAAGATTAAATGAAATATGAAATATAATTTCATAAATGATAAATGTTTAAACCAAATGCTTACCTATTTGTGGGCCTCTTACCCAATATCAAGCATTTATTGTTTTACATATATAGGTCTTTCACCCAATACTTAAAATATTCTTGGAACTCAAACTTGATTTCATTTCTGCATATGAGTGTTGTAGCTCATTTGATGCAGAGGTTTAGTCTATCATACTTTGCTACTCTTAGCATCCTTTCTATCGAAAGCCTTTCGATGTAAGACGAAAAGATATTTGAATATGTTTATAGAATGATCTAGTCTTTCATTGCTGTTAGAATGATTCTCATATTTAAAATAGAAAATCATCCAGATAGCAGACTTGTGATCAACCTGAGTTCATTGAAGAACTCCCACTAGAAACAATTCCCTTTCATTGCTTCTTAGGCAATAATGAATTTATTTAAATTATGTAGAATTGCAAATGATGCTACTACATCCCGCTCTTAACGAGCTGCTAATTAGAATTACTTATTAGCATTAATCAAACTTAGCTCTCAACCCACAAGGAATTAATCCATAATATTCAATAACTCTTCATATTTAACTTAAGAATATTCACACAAAAACTATTACAACCTTATATATGAAATTCAGCTAGCATATATCTCTTTTTGCATTCGCGATCCCTGATTCAACTTCCAGCATTAACTAAACCTGCAAAATCACGAATAGGGATCTGCCCCCACCAGGACAGGTTCAAAGAACAAAGTCAGGGAAACTGAGTACACATTGCCCAACCTGAAACTCATCTTAGTGGCTTAAAACATAATTTCGTGAGTTATTTATTTCAAAGATAAAACCGATTCAATACGAATCAAATCATATTCAAATTAAGCTCAGTAATCAAATTTCAATAATTTAAAGCACTTGAAACATTGAACAAAACTTTGATGTTCATAATTGATAAATAAATCAAGCAAGGGCTTGGACTCAATCACCAGGTGATTCCCAAAGATCGTAAGATTTATATTTTCAGAAGTCCTCAAATCCATTTTTCAACGTAACTAATCTCATATGCTTTGAAAATGAATCCATCACAAATTCTCAACTCGTATCTCAAAGTCTACCTGAGCTTAAACAACTAACACAGCTTAACTAAGACTAATTCTCCGCTTCCCGATATAACATGGAGAAAATCTTCATGTTGAGGCTCACCTCCAAATCACACATATACATTCCTTAATTTGGGAACAATAAACTCAATACGATTTTCTCTCGATAATTTATTTTGGAAATAATATCAAATACTAATATCAAAAATGTATTTCCTAGAAATCCTTGATAATTCAAAACTTGCACAAGATCAAAGATTTAAGAGATGTTTGCTTTTTCTGGCAAATCATTTACATTTCAAATCACACACATTAACAAACTTCACAATATTTGCTACTTCTAGCATAATCAAACACATTTTATCTTTTAAACATATATATAAATCGGGGAAGAGAACACGAATAGAGATGGGTTGAAGAACCACTGTCTCCAAACTTTTAGGGGTCGTCACCCACCTTTTCACACATGCTTGCAAGACTTTTAGGACATGTCCCCACACAGATGTACATATGTACATTTACATAGATGCACAAATCTGCATTTACACAGATCACACACAAATACACAAGTGTTGTTCATGGCCGTTGTTAACGGCTTCTTCCCCACTAAAACACATTTGAAAACTAATTTAACAAATTTAAGCAATATATAAATATAATTCTTCAAAGGCTTGTATCACAAACCAAATCACATCTGAATTAAACACAATTAAACACAGTTGAAAATATTGTCACAACGATACTTATTCAAATCGACAAATCCATCCAAAATATTTGCTTAAAAATTATAATAGCTTATCCAAAGCTTTTCAAAAACCTTGTATACATAAATCTTAAAAACAAGATAACCTTAGCACCTATATGTAATTCAGTTCGCTTGAAAGCACTCGCATATAGTTTAAATCCAAGGTATAACCGAAATCCTTAAACTTGTCAGGAATTATACTCACGAATTCAAAGTAGTAAAATCTATATTAATCGATTGATATATTCTCGGTCCCAAAGCGCACATATTTAGTTGTAGCACAAAGATCACCCTTTCAAATTACTCCAGCCTTTAGTCACAATAGTATAATAAACTCAAACCCTTATTATACTATGAAACTTTCATAACTCCAAGTTTAATAACCCCAAATCTCCCTTATAAGTAACTCTAGATGCATATAAGTTATACCCAAGTTAGCTTAATAGCTCAGTTAAGACTAGTCAACTTGATTTTCCCTTAATCGCACGTGGTTACATGCCTAATACTGTAATTTTGATCTTAAAAATAATTCTCATTAAGAATAAAGTATAAAATGATGTGTAGATACACAATCTAATCGTATCAAAAATATATATCATTTATATTATTTCCTCTTAGTCAAAGAATAATCTTGACCTTTTAAATTCAAACATACTCGTTACAGAAATCATATAGAGATCTCAAATTAAATAATTTAATAAACGTTGAGCTTCACAACTCGATAAAGGATAACTTGGTAAATATAGGCCATAAATCATAATTCGAAAAACCAAAATACTTTATATATTGAGTAGCTCAAAACTGAATTTTTTTAGAAGATCAATTAGTTTACTTTGATGACCCAATTCATAAAACTTATTTCAAAAAGCCATTTACGTTGTAACCAATCCTTATCGTCATATTCGAGTTAAAATTATACACTAACTATTATGTTGGTAAAATTACCGTTTAGTGATTACGTTAACTATAACATAAAGAAAATAATTATCTCATAAAAATAATTTATAGATCTTATTATAAAATTATATCGCTCAAATAATAGTTCCAGAAAAACAAAAGAATACAAAGAAAATTAATATATCCGTCGCTTATGATTCAACCGATAGTCCCTACTAAACCTTATTAATCCCAACATAGGTTAATACACTACAAAAAAAAATCGTTTTATAGAGACGAGGGATTTTGTCTCTAAATAGTCCAAATCCGTCTCAAAATGATGATTGGAGACGGATTTGAGACTGAAATGGGGCGTCTCTGTAGAGGGCGTCTCAAAAAATTTTGAGAAGGATTTTGGCAAGTCCATTACAAATTTGAGACGAAAATTTTGAAACTCTATATACAATCCCATCTCAATTTTAGTTTAGAGACGAAATTTTAGTAATCCATCTCAAGTTTGAGATGCTTATAGTTTCCGTCTCAAATTCCGTCTCTAATAATCCATAATTTTGTAGTCATATATATGAGTCACACTCATAGTTCTCTAATCATGTACTCCGTAGCTTGATTACCCATAACGATATTGAACTGTAATTTTCGAAATGCACTAAATATAACGAAGCTAACATAAGCCGACTTAGAGTATGGAATTCCGATTACATTACAACCCATATCATTCTTAACAAATATATGTATCTTTATAAATCTCACATGGGTCAAATCCTCCAAATATGTAACCAAACCTTAATAAATCTCGCTACCAAATCTTCACAAGTCTCACAATCGAATTGGCATAAGTCTCATGTTCAAATCTATCAAAATGTCTCATAATCAAAATTTCAAGTCTCAAAAATCGAGCTTTCACAATCCTCGTGTTTAAATCAATTGAGATATATAAATTAAAAACACAAATATTAAAATCATGGAATTCTATAAATGTTCATATTTACATCTTATTTAGGCTTTCCAAATCACAATAGTATAAGTAAACTTAAATCGAAATTCATAATGTTAAACGTAAATCACATTCTTAAAATAAAGATAATACAAGCCATAAATTTTCATCAAAGTGGATGGACAATGCGTACCTTCAATCACACACCTAACCTCCAAGAATCTCATTTCTCAATCACCATCGATCCCTTTAATCCGAATTCAATCTTTCATAATACATCCCATACTTTAATCTCCAATGATAATCCATAATCTCGACCACCAACTTTAACTTGAACTCCATATATAAATCACCAACAATTTACCTTTTCATTGAGAAGCTAACAATGCAATTAAGAAGTGGTGGAACACTACTACAAAAACTACAATAAAGATCGCATGATAAAGAATGGTCAATTAGATAGACGTTTTCTATAATTATAGAGAGCGCCTAACTTATATAACCATTATGTAAAAGGAATAAAACAAGACGTTTCTCATCTAAACCGTTTTCTATTCCCGTCTTTTACTTCAATTAAACTTTTTTAACAATTATGGAAGGAATATAGAATGCCTATTTAGTATAGGCGTAATATATCTTTTAATGCCTCATTTCTACCCAATTTGTGGATCTGTTAACCTAAATAACTCTCATTTCATCACTTAACTCTATTTGCTTTCTCGCACAAACTTCTGTGTTCGATTCGGCAAATAAAATTTCACTCTTTTTCTCAGGTTTGATTTATTCTACACCTTCAAATTTAGGGTTAATCTTAGTTCTAATTCATATTCTGAATTATTTAACCAGCGTATTATTACTTGTCCAATTTCAATCAAACCCCTAATTTCACTTTTCTTTTTTGCGAATTTCAGGTCAATTTGATCGGAATGCGATTTGTAATTCGATCTACTTAAACTCGTTTTCAACGCAGATGTAGAACTCGATTCAAATAATTTAATTTTGGGATGTCGTGTGTTCAAATTTAGATTTTGTTGGGGGTTCGGGATTCTTAGTTTGAATTCGAGGGCTTTCAATTGCGTTATCATGGTATTGGAAGCCATTGAGGTTACAAAGATGGGGCTTTGGATTACAAATAATTTAATTTAGGTGGTGTTGTGGTTTTGCAAATTTCTGGGTAACAGTGTTGTAATTTGGTATTGTTTCTTATTATAATATTAGTATGTTCTATAAACTGATTTTTTTTCCCTAGAGATATAGTCAATGATTTTATTCTATGTTCTTGAAAAGTAACCAAATTAAGTTTCTCATTCTTTTATATTTTCTCCATTGCAGATTTAATCCAAGGACGATGAGAAGATTAGCAGGAAGTCAAGGAATTCTTCATTCTTGTTTGTAGATGCCGATTAATTTATTCATTCTTGTATTGGTATTTGAATGGAACAATAAGATTAAGATGTGTTTGGAATTGTAATTTAATAAGTTATGCTTGTTTTTTTTGGCAATTGAGATGTACCGGAATCAGAGTGGTTGGAATAAAAATTTGAAATACTTTGCAGCAATACGACTAGATTCAGTATACCTAAAAATAAGCGTATTTTTTTTTTGAAAAATAAAATAAGAATAGAGGACGGTTGACTGAGGTACTAGTTTTGTATCCAATAGAAAAATACAACCGTTAAGTAGGATAACCGTTATATATTCTTCTTCATTTTTAGATTTTGTGAACGGAATAGAGTACGGTCATCGCAGATCACTGTAAACTATGTATAGGTATATAAAACGCCTCTCTCACCCGTTTTATAAACTTTATAGCGCGCTGAGTTGAAGAACGCCTCTGAGGCGTTTTATAAGGCCTATTTCAACAGTACTCTTTTCTCTCTTTTCTCTTTTTTGTAGTAGTGGAAGTGAGAAATAACGAGGACGAAAGAGCAATAGCAACAACACGTTGGCAGCAACATCTGTGAGTTTCGGAAGACCATATCTCCTAGCTCAAGATTCCGAATTGAGTAATTCTTGACCCTAAATTGGTTAACTTTTCAAGGGCTATAACTTTTATGAATAAACTATTGGTATAATCTGAACCCATGCTGTAGGAATTGCACGAAACAGAAGCAGCAGCAACATAAACATGTTGCATCAACAGTGAGTTAGTAGAGGGAATAACTCTTAGGATACAATCCCGAATTGAGAGATTTTTTTATCCTAAACTGAGTATCTCGAAGAGATCTTCAACTTTCATGAATCAACCCTGGGCAAAAACAGAATGCATGTTGGTGTAATTTGAGCAAACAGAAGTGCGACTGAAAACCTAACTCAAGGAGATGAATATATATATATATATATATATATATATATATTTGTTTTTTTTGGGATCGGGTTTGCTCCCATGAGGGTGATGAGTAGGAATAGGAGGAAATGACAGCTCATCCAGCAAATTTTTGTGGCACTTTCTCCGCATGACACCAAGAAAGGAGGGAGACCTCATCAATTTGGAGAAATAAGGACAAAATTATCATTTTATATTTTGGCTAAAAATCATATACTTAGTAAAAAAGAAAAAACAATTTTTCTTTATTCAATAACAATTTTCTTTTTAAAGTAAATAATTATGCTAATAAAATATTATTACCCTTAAATCAATAGTTGCTTAGAAATAAGGCTATTACACTACCCCTTTTGGAATATTCCAACCAGTTCACAAAGATGTGGGAGATACATCTTTCAACTGAGAACTTGGAAACTAATCATTGATTCAGTTTTTCATGCATCACATATGGTTTAGAACCTATGTTACCACATTTTAATCACGACGCCTAATTGCCCGTGTATGTTTGTGGTTCAACTAACAACACGATCAAACTTTTGTTTAGGCTATGCATGTAGCATAAAAACTTTAGTTCATCTTCACTTGCTCTTATCAAGTGCTCATCCTACATGTCCAAATGTATTGGATGTTCTTGATATTATTCTAATTATCTTTGATCTAGATCAATAGAAATTGGTATAAACTCGTCATAATCCAACACTTACGAGTTATCTTGGCGATCTATATATCACACTATACATGATTGACTGTAATGAAAAAACCATTCGAATTTTAAAATATATCCATGTAACTTTTAGCTTATTCTGTCTCAAGAGATACTGAATCTTGCTAAAACCTTTGGCATTGTCATGTGACATAAGGTGAAGGTTCCTCAAGGTCCTTCATGTTTTAACTTTAGTAATAACAACCTAGATTTACATTTAGTTATAACATTCATTACTTAGATTTACTCATATGGGTTAGGAGTCTCTCTTTGAGTCTCTCAATTGTGTTTGATTTAGTAATTACCTTTACAAAATCCAAACAACTCTTTAGATCCTATCCAATAGATCTTTAACCCAATATGTTCTAAGTTTCGCCATGGTTCTAATATTGACAAATACTTTCAAATCTAATCGTTTAGAATTTGAATGTCATTTTTAATAGAGAGATGTGTATCTCATATATATAGAACCAATAAACTTGACTTAGCTCCCATTAAAATCCTCATCTACAAGATGATCCATATTTTCATAAAGCTATGATTGGTCAATTAAAAATTCTATAAAGGTCGTCGACTAATGACGACTAAACAAACATTGATTAAATATTGAACGTTAGATTATGTAAATTGAATCTTGACCATTCATTCTATTATTTTGAGTTAAGGCTTGTTTGTTTATAAAAACTGGTTAAATTAGTTTGTTTCTTTTTTAACCTTTTATTCTTATAAATTCCATATGAAACCCCTTCTCCCTAACTGATGTACCGTGATTAAAAATAAAATATTTCTCGAAATACACACATACATTAAACAACCATTAAATATCAGTATAAAGAATCATCGAATAAAATTTTATGGCACTATCGTCGGTTGCCATGGCTAAACGATTTCTTTTTATAAACCATTGGTATTTTGTTGTTACAAAAATCAATGTCAATAACGAGAGTGATTAGACCTTAAGAAACGTGTATAATAATGTTCAATATGAAAGTAATTAAACCTCAAAATTTCATCCGTTTATAACATATAATTCCACCATTAATTTATCTGTTATATTTCTACATCCACCATCTAATTTTGATATCATGTCCTCTAAATTAACTTTACGTTAATATAACTATAAAAATTACATTGGCATAATATTGTTAGATGTCGAATTTTTCGTTTCTGCATTGAATGTGTTTGAAGGACTCAACTCCTCCATTGATATTGTTTGAAGGACTCAACTCCTCCATTAATATTGTTTGAAGGATTCAATTGATTTATGATGAAAATATCCATCAATATTTGTTACTTAATTTTTTTCTTAATTTTTTTAAACAATAACAGTTATGGCCGGATTGTTTGTAAATTTTGCAATTAAAAGATAATTTCCATTCTTTACATTACCCTACAATAAGAATATACGTATTATATTTTTAAAAAAAAATTATTCTTTACATTTTTATCGGATCTTAACAAAAAAAGAAGAAGATAAATATGATGCTTTAGCTATTATCATTTTCGAAACAAATTAAAACAAAATTTCCTTGATTATAGATTTATATTTCATTAAAGAGTATATATTGAGTAAGAAAGAAATGCCAATTTGATTCTCATGACTTTTAGACACTGGTAGTTTATATTATATTTTCAAGTTGGGATATGAATTATCGAATCAATTGTTTGTTTTTTATATTAATATGCATTATGCCCATTATTTATTATTTATTGCAATTTAGTAATGCCTAAATAATAAAAAGACAGTCTCTAAATAAATCTTTATCTAATTTAATCGTATTAACTACTCTAAAAGGTTTATGAAAGCAACTAGAAAATATAGTTTCTTCTCCATGTTGTTACATATAATTTGTATAATTATTTTAAAATAACACTCTAACTTTAGGTACTTTTTGGAATATTTAGGAAGTACTTTCATTTGTAAGCCTATTTACATGGACATAAATACATAATAGTTCTCTATATCAAAGGGTTGAGTATATCTTGCATTATATGATGGCCCTGTTTGGTTAGGAGCTGTTAACTGTTAGCTGATAGCTGGTTTGACTAGCTGTTAGCGGTTAGCTGTTTGCATTAGTTGATTTGACTAGCTAGTTGCATTAGCTGTTTGTGTAAAAGTGTTTGGCAAATTAGCTGATAGTTGTTAGCTGTTTAATATGTAAAATGACCATTAAGGACATTGCCATACTTGTTTCTTATTAATATTAGACAAATATTTTATTGTGTTAATTTTTTCTCTCTATATTTTTCTAATAAACATTGACTAAATAAAATAATTTTTTTTTAAAAAAAATTATTCTTTATTTAATTTTTTAATTAATATATATTTTTCAAATAGATAAATATTACTAATGAAATTTTATGCATGATTGCAATATACTTCAATTGCTTCAAAATACTAACATAAAATTTATTATAACAAAAAACGAATCTAGTAAATATGGTGAAATGAAAAAGAAAGTGAGTAATGTTTTTAGGAGAAAAATATGTAGGATACCAATCTTGATAGTGGTTGTAATAATAGGCAATAGTAGGACAAAAAGTCATTTTCATCCAATTTCTCAAACCTCTAATTGCAAAAAGCTCCTATATTGAGCTTTTTCAAAATTAGCTTTTTCACCTCAAAACTCTCTTCCAATCCTCTCCTAACCAAACACTCTCAATTAGCTTTTTCTAATGGTCAAACCTCTAATTCACCCCAAAAATCTCCTTTTCCCTCAAACCTCTCCTAACCAAACACCCCGATGTATTTCACAAATACTGTTTAAATATACAACATTACTGGACAGGTGATCTATTATTGTAGCCGCAAATGCATTGATCGTTTTCATCTAATTGTATTGAAAATTGATAATATTTACAATTTTGCATAATCCTTTTAACACTTTTTCACCTAATATATGAAAACAAATTTTTGTACGTAAGATACTGTAGATTTGTTTTAATTAATATTTTCAAAACATTATTTTTGATAGTTAGACCTATGTAATTCAAACAAAACAAATCAAGTAAATAGAGATAAAATAAGTATCTTATACAGGGGCAAATGATAAATCCAAGAAAAAATTTCACTTCTTCCAAGGAAATCAACTTAAAAAAAATGTTGATTTCCTTGAAAAAAGTAAAATTTCCTTTAGATTTATCACTTCCCTTATACAGGTATTGTCTAAGCATTACCTGACTATATAGTTAAGGAAACTTTCTGAACAATGAATGAGAACTCTTTCCAATACTTTTGCTCATTTGATTTCCCAAACTATTTCTTAAAATATCAATAATAGGGACAATGAATATTTATCTTTTGAAATTAGCCAAACCACTCAACTAGTCAACTTACTCAACTACTCCGTATTATTTAGGAATGCCAAAAGTTAGAGTGTTATTTTAAAATAATTATACAAATTATTTGTACCAGCATGGAGAAGACAATTGTCTCAAAAGTTAGTAATGCCAAATAATAAAAAGATAGTACCTAAATAGAGCTTTATATATTTGATCGTATTAACTACTCTAAAAAGTTTATGAAGGTAACTAGAAAATATATATTGCAATATATTTTCTAGTTACCTTCATAAACTTTTTAGAGTAGTTAATACGATCAAATATATAAAGCTCTATTTAGAATCTTATTTTTTATTGGCCGAAACCATTAGATTTCCTATGTGGCGCTCTAATAATTCAACAAATATGTATATATAACACACACACACACACATATATATATATATATATATATACACACACATATATATATATATATATATATATATATATTTAAGATTAGGCTCCATTCTATTGGACTTATTTTGAGTGAACTTATATTCTATGGATTTATCTGAACTTATGTGAACTTGTTTTATCTGAGAGAAACTTATTTTTTCTGAAACAAACTTATTTGTGTTTAAATATGTCTAAAAAAACTTATTTTTGCTGAACTTATATTATCCGAACTTATCTGAACTTAACTGAACCTATATGAACTTATCTGGACTTAACTGAATTTATCTGAACTTGTTTTGTCTGAAATAAGTCAAAATAAGTCGAAGCATTTGTCAAAAAAGTCAGTAATGACTATGATGGCGTCTAGAGTGAGAGAGGGAGAAAGAAGTTTTAGTGAGAGAAACCCCTCCCAATGGACAGTGGTACAGCGAAGGAAACCAAGATCACCGGCAAAAATGGCGTCAAAAACCTGCTACATCACCTACCTCCCAATAGACATCACCAGAACTGACCTTTACAACATCTTCCAGCGCTATGGACCCATAACCAATATCACCCTACCAACACCACGTAGAGAAAAACCGAGATTCAGATTTGCTTTCATCAGATTCTCCTCCCATGACTCACTGATTCAGGCAATCAAAGGAGAAGATGGGAGAAAACTAAGCGTACTCCGTATGAAAATCCAAATAGCCAAGCAAGATTCAGGTGCTTCCTCCTCCCCCCAACCCACCCACCGCCAAACCCAAACCTCTGCAAAGCCAAAACCCGTCGCTGTCAACACCAAAACTGATCGATCCTATAAGGATGCTTTTCTCAACACAGACCAGCCAAAAACCACCGTCGCCCAACAGCCTAGCAACCCTACTCCCCAACCTAGCCCAAAACCGGCTACAACCCACCATCTACCTCCCATGGAAACCGATCCTCTACCTGACTGCTTCAAATTCAAACCATGCCCAGCCCGCAAAATGAGTTCGAGGCTACTAGGAGAAGACACAGAGCGGGTTAGTGACGAGCTCACAACGAGCGACATCGAGGGCGAGGAAATTATCACAATGAAAGGGGCCAGAATCCATGACCATGATGAGATGTACAAGCGAAGTGTCATCGGAACTACAACATCATCCCTAACCTCAACCCAAATCCTAGATCACATCATGGCTGAAGGCGTAACATGCATGAGCATCAAGCCAATAGGGGGGCTGCTTCATCTCATCTCCTTTGAAACCTACGAAGACAAAAAGGCTATAATGGAAAGTCACTGGTTGGAACAATGGTTCTCTGATTTGCGCAATGTGAATGACATTTGTTCAACAATGTGGAGGAGAACCTATATCAGAATATATGGTGTCCCACTTATTGGGTGGGGCTACGAAAACTTTGACAACATTGGATGTATATTCGGAAGAGTTATTTCTGTTGATAGTTCAGATTTCGAATGCTCCAACCTCATCATCCTCACAGATTGTTTATTTTCAATCAACTGCAAATTGGCAATGGAAATTGGTGATAAACAATACACAATTTGCATCTCCGAATCCTACGCCCACGCGGCACCTATTGAAGCCCCACAAATGTCACCAAAAAACCACCATTACTCACCGGAATCCTCAGATCTGGTCGGTGATGACGTCAACTCGGCGCGGCAGTCAGACAATCAAAAGTCTCTAGGAATCAGTGCCAACACTCCAACTTCCCCCAGTATCAGTGCCAATGATTGCTCTGTAACTCCCACAAATGACGTCAGCAACATTAACTCACCAATCCCCTCAATCTTAAATAATGGGAAGTCAGAATTTCAACTCCCAAAACACCGAAACCTTAAAACTGCCAATACCCACCCCTGCCCCTAAAAGACAATTCCATGTCACCAACCAATTCACATGACCAAACACCACACTCGGCATTGGGCTTGCCCTCACTAGGCCCAATCAGCGAACTCACACCTGACCAACCCACAACCAAAGCCAACCAAATCCCAACCGTCCACATAACCAACATGTTTGCACCACTTATGAGACAAAAGAAGCCTTCCCCAACCTCATCAATCTCATCTGGACCAATCTTTCCACCTGGTTTTGAAGATAAAATCCCCGACAGCATAAAGAAGATCCATCTCACAAAACGAATGAAAAAAGCCAAGAAGAGAGCCTCAAGGCAGTCAGCGATCCCGAGGACCAAAAATAGACAATCCAAACCATCACCAAACAACACACCATCACTGCCTCTGACACCCTGGATCTTGGGAGAACACTTGGGCTTGAATTTAATGATGAGCCAAACATACTTGAAGCCCGAATTGAGAACATTCTAAACCGCCAGCAATCAGATTGGGCGGCAGTCTTCCAGTAGACACCAGCCTCCTCTCAAAAAAGAGCATACCCAATGATCTTGTTATCCTGGAATATAAGAGGTCTTGGAGCAAAGGTCAAAAGAAGCTCCCTTAGAAGGCTCATTAACAAGCACAACCCTCACATGGTCTTCATCCAAGAAACAAAGATGGAAAATTTCAGCGACAAAACACTGAGAACAATCTGGAATTCCCATAACATTCAATGGGCCGCTAGCCCGTCCCATGGAAACTCGGGAGGTCTAATATCACTATGGGATCCTTTTTTTTCCATATGGAATCCCTCAAGCTTGAAAGGCACTGGATTGGCCTACGTGGGCTCATCCCGTCATCAAACCTCAGTTGCATAATCATAAACATTTACAACCCCTGCTCCGTTGACGCTAGAGCTCAAGTTTGGCACGAATTAGCCGAATTTTGGAACACTTCGCAGCTACCCTGTCTAATGCTAGGGGACTTTAATGAAACTCTGAACCAAAACGAGAGAGGTAGTCAGTCAGTAAACACTATTGGTCTAAATGATTTTAAAGCTTTTTTGCAGGTCACACTTATGATGGAAATCCCCCCCTCAAACGGAATGTTCACATGGTTTAGAGGCCAGTCGAAGAGCAGATTAGACAGATTATTTGTGAATACAGATTGGGTTACGACATACCCATCAATAAAGCTCACTCTACTCAAACGAAGCCTCTCTGATCACTGCCCTATCATTGCCAACACTGACGTAAAGAACTGGGGTCCGCGTCCCTTCAAATTTCTCAATTGCTGGTTAAGCCATCCTAGATGCATGAAGATAATAAAGAAAGCATGGACCATGACACCCTCTCTGACACTACCAGAAAAGCTCTCTCAAACAAAGAATGCATTGAAAACATGGAATAGTGCGGAGTTCGGAATTATAGATACGACAATTGCCTCCCTGGAAGAGAAAATCCATGATATTGATATGATTGCAAACACAAGGTTATTGAATGATGAGGAGCTGCTTGTGAGAAAAAAGGCACAAATTGATCTCTGGTCGTGGCAGAAAAGAAGGGAAGTATACTGGGCCCAAAGCTCAAGGGTGAAGTGGTTAACAGAAGGAGACAGAAACACAAGATACTTTCACACCTTAGCTACCCTGAGGAGGAGGAGGAACACAATTGACCATGTAGCTCATGGAGGCACAATAATCTCGGACCCAACAAAAATCAAGAAGGAGGCTGCTTCCTTTTTTGAATCAATTTTTAAAGAGGATCATCCAACAAGACCCACTATCAACAACCTAGAATTCAAAACCTTATCAAGAGAACAAGTGGAAGAACTCACTGCCAAATTCTCCCATGAAGAAATTGATAATGCGGTGGCGGCATGCGACGGTTCCAAGGCCCCGGGACCGGACGGTTTCAACTTCAAGTTCATAAAAGAGGCATGGGAAGTTATAAAGAAGGATGTCTATGATTTCATTGAAGACTTCTGGCATAACTCTCGCCTGCCACGTGGGTGTAACATGGCACTCATTGCCCTTATTCCAAACGTTGAATCCCCTGATGGCTTCGCAGATTATAGGCCGATAAGTATGGTCGGGTGTTTGTATAAAATCCTTGCAAAACTCTTAGCAAGAAGACTCCAAAAGGTCATGGGATCGCTTATTGGGCCGAACCAATCCTCATTCATAAAAGGTAGACAAATCCTGGATGGCGCACTCATCGCAGGAGAGGTCATAGAATCGTGCAAGAAAAGCAAAAAGCAAGGTGTGATTATGAAACTGGATTTCCACAAAGCTTTCGATAGCATATCATGGCGTTACTTGGACTGGGTGTTAGGGCAAATGGGCTTTCCATCCAAATGGAGAATATGGATCCAATCTTGCGTGACAACGGCAGCAGCATCCATATTAATAAACGGGTCGTCGTCCGCACCTTTCAAGCTCCAGCGCGGGCTCCGCCAAGGTGACCCATTGTCACCGTTCCTGTTCGATATTGATGTAGAACCACTCAATCTTCTCATAAACAAAGCCACATCTCTCGGCCTATGGGAGGGCCTGGTGGTGAGTAGCAACGGGCCCACAATAACGCACCTCCAGTACGCGGATGATACTCTTATTTTTTGCAAGTCAAACATAGACTTCCTGCTCAACATTAAGAAGTCTCTGATTATATTCCAGCTAGTGTCAGGACTCAAAGTAAATTTCCACAAAACTTCATTAGTGGGAATCAATATTGAAGACTCATGGCTACAATATGCTGCAAGCTCACTATTATGCAAGACTGGTACGCTACCTCTCACATATCTTGGCCTCCCCATAGGGGGATCCTCTTCCCGCATTACAATGTGGGACCCTGTCATTGCTCGGATGGAGAAGAAGCTCGCCACATGGAAAGGAAACCTTCTCTCACTTGGAGGCCGCACCACACTCATCAAAGCCTCCCTCTCAAGCCTCCCCCTTTACTACATGTCACTATTCCCCATTCCAAAAGGGGTGCTAGACAAGATAACAAAAATTGAGAGAAACTTCTTATGGTGTGGGTCATCTGAGAAAAAAAGAATTGCCCTCGTGTCCTGGAAACTACTCGAATTCCCCAAGACTCTCGGAGGCATGAATATGGGTAACCTGCTTCACAGAAACATGGCACTTATGTTTAAATGGCTCTGGCGATATGTAAATGAGCCAAATACATTATGGCGGAACATTATTCAAGCCAAATACGGTTATGGGCCAACTTTCACCATCACTGACTTGAGCATACCCTCACATGGTGGGCCTTGGAAAAACTTGTGTATGTCAATTTTGAAACACCCACAAGCCAGAGCAATAGCTCAATCAAATGTCAGGAAAAAATTAGGCGATGGGCGAAATACATTATTTTGGCATGACTTATGGGCCTCTCAACTTCCAATCAAAATCATATGCCCTAGATTATACTTAATCAACTCGCTCAAAAACTCCACGGTGGCTGCAAATGGTTTCTGGGATGGGCATACATGGAAGTGGTGTTTGGCGTGGGAAAGAACACTAAGACCGCAAGATCTGGTGGAGAGACAAAAGTTGCAGGATATCCTCGACCAGGTTTGCTTATCTACTAGCGAACCAGATTCCCTAATTTGGGCGCCGCATAAGACTGGTACCTTCTCCGTCAAATCATTCTCACTGGAACTTGCAAAAAAGGATCCACAATGCCCTAAGGATGTTATCAAAGGGCTATGGCGTAGCCTAGTGCCCCATAGAGTCGAGATTTTCACCTGGTTAGCCATACTGGGAAGAATAAATTGCAAAGAAAAATTAGTTAACCTCAACATCATCCCCCTGTCAGAAGCTACATGTGTGTTATGCAATTCAGGTATTGAAGGGAGCAATCACTTGTTCATATACTGCCCTTACTCATGGGAACTATGGATGTGGTGGTTGAGAATTTGGGAGGTAAAATGGTGCGTACCTCAGTCACTACGCCAGATATTCGATCAATGGTGCTACCCTTTCAATGGGAAATTTTTTAAGAAAATCTGGGCTACCTCCTTCTTCATCATAGTATGGTCATTATGGAAAGAGCGAAACAGCAGAATATTCGAAGGAACAAAAAGCCCACTGAGCCAAGTTCAAGACTTGGTACTGCTCCGACTCTCTTGGTGGATAAAAGGGTGGAATGTTCGATTCCCATACAACTCCACTGATGTTCTACGGAACCCGAACTGCCTCAAATGGTCTCCGCAAGAGACGTCAACAGCTGGCTCGAGGAATCCGAATGAAATAATCACATGGCAGCCCCCCCCCCATCAATGTAATGAAATGGAACGTGGATGCTTCTCTGAATACAGAAATGGGGAAATCTGCAATAGGAGGTGTTCTCAGAAATCATGAGGGGATTTTTTCATGCTTATTCTCCTTCCCGATTCCCCTAGTTGAGATCAATCATGCAGAAACGTTGGCAATCCAAAGGGCCATCAAGATTTTCCTATCACATGAGCGTTTCTCACAATATAGTCTTGTCATTGAATCGGACTCGGCCAATGCAGTTAAATGGTGCAACGGCAACATCAAGTGTCCATGGAACCTAAATTTCATAATCAACTATACCAAAGAGTCATCGAAAAGGGGGAATGGAATCACAATCAGATACAAAAGTAGAGCCTCCAATGCAGTAGCAGACGCCTTGGCTAAGCAAGGTCTCCGTCGAGTTGATGATTTTGTAGCATGGCTGTAATTGAAGGTTGTTAAGTCAGGGCTAAAACATGTATTATGGGCCTTTAATTAGTGGGCCATAAAGCTGCACTGGCAATCGCCAAATCTCCTTAATAAAACAGCCTTAAATTATCAAAAAAAAAAGTCAAAATAAGTCGAATAGAACAAAACCTTAGTTAATCAAAATACCTACGTGGCACTTGTCTTTTTTATACAAAAATAATTTAGAAATCATATTTTTCATTGGTCACACCATAAGATTTCCTTCGCGGCTCTCTAATATTGGATTAGTGTTTGGATTTGGATAGAATTTTAATTTAGAATAGTTTTTTATTTTGGATTGAATTTTATTTTAGATTTTTTATTTATTTATTAGAGTTTTGATTTTGGATTGAGTTTTATATATTATTAATTAATTAATTAATTAAAGCATCTACATGGCATCTAATTATTTATCTACGTGGCACTCGACTTTTTTAATTCAAAAATAAATTAGAAATCTTATTCTTCATTGGGACAAATCTTTAGATTTCTTACGTGGCGCTCTACTAATTCAGTAAATGTGCCCCCTTTATTTATATAACATTAGATTTTATATTAGATTTTACTTCTCGAGTTATCTAAGAAAACCTAAGCCTATTTCGGAATGATTTCCATGTGGATCAAACAACTCGACTAATATTTGGGACTTAGTGCATGATCGGCCCTAAGTTTTAAGACTTGAGTTGTGCTGACATTGCATATGACTCATCAGTTTTAAGATTAGATACAGTGAATTGTAGCATTGAAATGGACGAGTCTTAACAAAGTCTTAAATTGAATATCACTACAAAAAAGAGGTACATATTGAGACGGAATTATTGTGACGGTCTAACAAAGAGTCGCAAGGAAATTGGGGCGCGAATATTAATTTGTAAATTGCGACGCTTTAGAGAGCCGCAAAATATTTCGACGTTCTAAAGCGTCGCTATTTACAAAAAAAAAGACACGTGTGTTGCACGTGTTTGTGAGGCAGCAATGCAACTGAATTTTTGGGCAAAAAATCCCGCCTAACTCTCTGTTTTTTTCGCAGAATCCCGCCTAACTCTCAACCCACCTCCCACGTTTCTCTCAACCTCCTCCCACCGACATACCTTGCTGAAACTAACCACCCTCGTCAGATTTCCGATGAATTCGTATCTCTCCTCCTCACCTTCAGCACCGGCCATTAACGAATTCCATGAATTCCGTCTTCAACCTTTACGTTAGCAAAGTCAAATCTCCCAGTATAAGCTATCTCACTCCTCATCCTATAAATTCATGAAAAAGCCCAATTATTGAATTCACAATTCGCTCAACAAATTCAAGATAAATTCGTTGCTCTCTCTGGTTTTTAATTGGAGAAATTCAAGCATACTCTGGTTTCTTAATTGCTGCTTCATCCTCGGTGTTGCCGGATATATTCGCCAGGTATTTTTGGTCTGCTTCACGCCTTCACTATTTGATTTTTATCATATAACAATGTTTAGGTTTGATTCACTATTTTAATTTCCGTCATATATTGTTAATTCACGTTTTTTCATGTCAATTTCTAATGTCAATCATATGCCTTTAAGTTTTCCATGTTATATTGCATCCTTAATTCAAGAAAAAAACTAGAATGGGTCTTCTTAGTTTCTGTGATTTTCTATATACCGCTTACAGAGTGTTTGCTATTTCATTTATTTTAGTTTTCAATTGCAGATAGTTGGTAATTTGGACGATAGTTGGAAAGTGGTGAACGTCTGACTTCTTCTTCCGTGTTGTTACTACTGTAGGTATTGTCTATCTATTTCTAATTTTCATAGTTTTAAATTTGCAACTTTTAGTTGGCCTAGAATCTTTGAAATTTGGATACATGGCAATGCTTTGTATAAAGACACACAGACATTTAGTGAGATTTAGGTGATAATCTCTGACCAAGATATCTGGTACTTAGTATGAAAAATCTGTTGTCAATCTTTAAGACACCTAGCTGTACTTGGTTAGTTTAGGTTGTCTTTAGTGAGAAACTTGGTGCATCAAATGAGCATGTTGGATGAGTTTGCAAAATTATTTGTCGCTATAGAACTTATACTAATTATTTGAACCCTTTCACTTAGCATTTTCTACTGTTATCTATAACTTCTTTTGAGGCTACACTGTTTTCTGTGACTGATTATGTGAAATGTGTGACCGATGGACTGACTGTAAGTAGAAAAGAACTGAACAAACTTTGCACAAAACAGAACTGAGCTTTACAAAGCAGAACTTAGTATTAGGCGACTGATAAGCTCATTGTCTGTCTGTCATCGTTATGTTAAGCTACTGCATGCTTTCTATATGTCATAACTGTAGTATTAGGTAGTGGCAGTGTATCGCAGTGTTAAATATCTTATCTTATCAGCACTTTGCTTGTCTTTATTATAAATTTCTTTGCCTTTCCCTGCTTTAGTTGGCACCAAATATAGGTTTGACTACCAGTTGTATGGAGTAAGGAATAAACCTATGCAGTAAGCACCCTAATCTGAATATATGCAGTTCAAAACACAGAGAAGTGAGAGTAGCTTTGAACTATAGCTTAACTGAGTTAAGGGATAGAACATCCGGTTTTGATTTTTGAACTGTCATAGCTGGGATGATAAACTCAGATAACCATTTCTGAGTTTCTATCATCCGGTTTTGAACTGTCATAGCTAACCAAATATTATCTTATCAGCACTAGCTTATTGTTTATCTGGGTTTATCATGCCAAGTTGAGAGTAGCTTTGAACTATAGCTTATCATCCGGTATTATTTATCTGAGTTTGCAAAATTATTTGTCACTCTAGAAAGATCAAGCGCCAACTGGTGGACAACCTTAAAAGCTAGCTTCTTCCTTCGATTATCAATGAGGTATTTCTTTAGGGCACCTCTAGGAAGATATTTCACAACAACACATCAGATATTACTAGGGATGCTAATTAGGCCACTTTCTGTTTGTATTTGTAGTCCTGAGGCCCCCATCTTTGCCCCGATAAACTACAGCATGCATAAATGGTTTTTATGACTACGAGCTTTGATAATAACATATCAGTTAGTTTCAACATGTATCGAGTTAAAAGTAACAGTAGCAAATTTTTGAGATGGATGGTTTGGCTACACTTTAGGTTCTATTGTTAGAAAGAACGACATTGTATTCTTCTGTTGAATTATTTTGAACTTGCGAGTAAGGGTTTATGGAATTATAGTAAAGAGTCGTTACCTAGCTTTTTTTAGTGCTTCTCTATAGAGTTGTTTAGAGTATTTTTTATTACATACCTGAACTTTTTATCTCTATTGATTTTAGAAAATAGATCATGCATTACATGACAATAGATCATGCATTACATGACAATAGATCAGTCCTAGGCTATTTACGACATAGAAAATAGATCAGTCCTGCTCTGATCAATCCTGATCAGATCAGTCCTGATCGGATCATTCCTGATCAAATCAGTCCTGATCAATCCTTACTGATCCATCCTGATCAGTTCTGATAAGTTCACTTCTGATCAGTTCACTTCTTCTCCTGATTTGTGTTGGTGTTGTTTAGGTTTAATTACTTTATCCCACACATAAATAATGTAATTGGAATTGGAAAACATCCCAATTTATGTTGGTTTGCTAATATAACTATCGAACCTTAACTATATACATCATGTGTTGCGCATAACCGGGAAAAAATGGGAAACATTAACAGAAAACATTTTAGAGGCTATGCAATTGCACCGGATAGGAGTGTTTCACTAAATCAGTTCAAGCTCAATCATGAGATTATCGTTCTATTTGAATAACTCTATTCTTAACAAATTAATAGAATCTAATCCAAAATTGTGATTACTATTCTTATTTCATTATTCAAACAAACACTAGCTAAGAGCTTAAGAAGTGGAGTAATACATACTGATTGCTACGGTGTACAAGTTATAAATAATTGATCGTGGAATTGATGAGTCATAATAGAAGAGTAATCTATAATGACTAATATTTAGATTAGACATAACAAGGTAGGATTAATATTATTATAAAACTTTTGGGAGTCTTTTTAATTATGTGTTGTGTTCTGTCAACTTCCTTGAATATGAGATAATATGGCTACTTAATACGGAGTATGGTGATCACTTTTGAGTAATAAATGGAATAGCTAGCTTTCTATGGACGGTGACACTTGCACTCTCAGACGACATAGAAAATAGATCAGTCCTGATCAGATCAGTCCAGATCAGTCCTGATCAGATCAGTTCTGAACAGTCCTTACTGATCAATCCTGATCAGTCCTGATCAGTTCACTTCTGATCAGTTCACTTCTGATCAGTTCACTTCTGATCAGTTCACTTCTGATCAGTTCACTTCTGATCAGTTCACTTCTGATCAGTTCACACTTCTGATCAGTTCACTTCTTCTCCGGTCCCTCTACGTTCACCACTATCTCCTTTCTCTCTCCTCTGGTATTTTTGTCGCCCCACAATAACGACTTTCGTAAACTCAATTGCTTGATCCCCTTATCGCGGAGTAGATTGCAGATAATATTTGCTTTTACTTTCCATGTAGAAAAAACACCCTTCTTTGACCTGCGCTTAGCACATTGCTTCCCTACATTTGTTCATTTTCATGGAGCATTCATGGTCATGAATTGATATGTTTGTAGTGTTTTCTGTTTAAGTTGATAACTTCATCTACTATATTTTTTAGATTTTAAATTCCTGATAATGTTGTTGTCCTTATATTTTGACCATAATTTATCAACATTATCAGGTTTCGCCGACCACACCGGTTCAAGGTTTCCTGTGATTCTTTAGCGTTGTTCGTAGGTTCGTGCATCAGTTCGTGCGTTGCTACACCGGTTCAAGGTTTCCTGCAAGTCTTTAGCGTTGTTCGTAGGTTCTGCATCGGTTCGTACGTTGCATATGCTCTTTGATACTAGAGGTATGTATACTATAAAGTCCCTTTTAGGTTTTTTATTGGACAATTGTTATTTCCCTAATTTTGTATGGACAAGGGTGGGCTACAACTCTGCAAGTTAGGTTTGTTAAGTGTTAGAATATAATTTCCGTGGCTTTACATTTCCTCGATGTCCAATATATATACAATGAGCATATACCGACGTTTATTGTGCTATCATAACTTACGTCAATCATGCAAAAGTTGGATCTTTCTATTGTATTCCTGTTGATTTAATTTCAAATGTTTTGATATAATAGCTTCAAATTTGTAAGTACGTATTTTTGTTAGCTTTGGCATTTTGTGTTGGTATTGTTTGTCTAATTACATTATCCCCACTACATAATTTTGCTTAGCTTAATTACATTTAATCCAAGAAATTTTACCATAAATTCTGATTATGTGATGCCACGTTACTTAAGGTACTCTTACTCTTTTTAAAAAATGGATTTATATTGTTGTCTTCGTGTGAAGTTGAAAATATCACCTTGTGCGCTAAAATCACATGCTTTATTTTCCTTGCAAATTCATGTGAAGTTGAAAGTATGATCTTGTACGCAAAAAGAAAATATAATATGGAAGTGATATAGGGTAATAACTTTTAGAAGATGAAGATAGATCACAAATATTAGTCACTAAGGAAGAATGATTAAACAAAAAACCATAAGTTATGGTATGAATTAAGAAGAGTTGTGTACGGAGGTGTTATGTGACTTAAATTAATCTCGTGTGATATATCAAGGTTCTAAGAATGATTATAATATTTTAATAAGTACATATAAAAATTTCCTATTCTGCGACCGACGTATATTACTAATTACTCAACTAATTTCGTATAGATATGGATAAAAGTTGGATCGATCTACCCACTGGTCATCATGAATATATCGACGGTTGTATGGAATTTATTGAGTTTGCCAAGCAAGATCTAGTCGAAGGAAAAATTAGATGTCCATGTAAGAACTGTAAGGTAGAGAAATGGTTCTCCGTAAATGAAGTGGAGAGGCATATTTTGTTTAAGGGATTTTATAAGCCATATAAGGATTGGATTTTTCATGGTAAAGGGGATACGTTTCAGCGTATGTTTGAGAGTGATGGAGGGATTACTAGTGAAGGATCCCTTGATAACCAAAGTGGGTTTGTAGGTCGAGATAATATGGGAGGGCTATTAAGATCAGCATTTAGTGTTAATATGCCTCCCAATTGCCCAAATTTAGAAGCACGAGAGGATGATGAATGGATTGAGGAGCCCTTGGCCTATGACACAGATGTAGAATATGATTATTCTACAATAGAAGAAGATGTGACATATAAGAAGTTGCTTGAAGCTTCTGAGGAGAAATTGTACGAGGGGTGTATCAATTTTTCAAAGTTATCTTTTCTGTTACACTTGTTTCACTTGAAGTGTATGAATCACTGGTCCATAGAATCTTTCAATATGTTGTTGAAGCTAATTCTAGATGCATTTCCTCAAATACTTGATTTTCCCTCATCTTATTATTACAGTAAGAAAATGATAAAAGACTTGGGCCTTGGGTATGAAAAGATTGATGCTTGTCCGAATAATTGCATGTTGTATTGGGGTGAATTTTTAAAGAAAGAAAAGTGTCATGTTTGTGGTACATCGAGGTGGAAGAAAACTAAGGATAGGGGCAACGTTGTAAGTGATCAAGGTACGGATACTTGTTAGAAAGGTGTGCCAGCTAAGGTAATGCGATATTTCCCTCTTATACCGAGACTAAAAAGAATCTACATGTCATCATCAACAGCAGAAGATATGAGATGGCATGATACAGAGCGATTGGGTGAAGATGATAAGAAGATTTTAAGGCATCCTTCAGATGGCTTAGCATGGAAGGAATTTGATGAGCGTCACAGTGATTTTGCATTAGACCCTCGTAGTGTTCGATTAGGTCTTGCGAGTGATGGTTTTAATCCTTACCGTTTAATGAACACCACTTATAGTACGTGGCCAGTGATGTTGATTCCTTATAATCTTCCACCATGGTTATGTATGAAACCGTCTTCTTTCATTCTGTCCACGCTTATTCCTGGAAAATCAGGTCCCGGAAATGATATTGACGTGTATCTGCAGCCATTAGTGCATGAATTGAAATTGCTGTGGACAGGGGTTGAAGCTTTTGATGCTTTTGCCGGAGAGAAATTTAATTTGCGTGCGGCTTTGCTTTGGACTATTAATGACTTTCCCGGCTATGCAATGCTCTCTGGTTTGAGCACAAAAGGTTACAATGCATGTCCTATATGCTTAGATTCCACGCCTTCTGATAGATTTGGGAGCAAGATTTGCTATTGTAGCTATAGAAAATGGTTACCTGCAGATCACCCATATCGATGTCAAGGTGACAAGTTTTGTGAGAAGTTTGGAACTAATGAGTGGGGTAAAGCCCCATCTCGTCCTAGCGGCACTGATATATTGAGGCAGCAAGAAAAGGTGAAGCATGTTTACGGAAAGTCGAAGGCACCACCGAAAAAGAGGCAAAGAGGACACGACGATGACGATGATGTCCAAGATGAAAGTGACTTTGGTACCAAGAGAAGCATATTCTTTGATTTGGTGTATTGGGAGCATAATCTTCTAAGGCATAATTTAGATGTGATGCACATTGAGAAAAACGTGTCTGAGAATATTTTGGGAACTCTTCTTAGCATGGATAAGAGTAGAGATAGTAGGAATGATCGAGAAGCCCTTGAAGCATGGAGAATAAAGTCTCACCTTTGGCTGAGTACTAATCCTAACGGAGGTGAATGCATGCCTCCGGCTTCCTATTCTATGTCTACGGAGGAGAAGGAGAGGTTCCTAAATGTTTTGCAGAAAATTAAAGTTCCTGATGGATATGGATCCAACCTTTCTAGTTGTGTGAATATGAAGCAAAGGAAGTTGATTAACCTCAAAAGTCATGACAACCATGTTCTAATGCAGGATATCCTTCCCGTTGCCTTAAGGGCCTCTAAAGCTACAAAAGTAATTGACTTGTTGGCTAGATTGTCTTCCTTTTTCAAGAAGTTGTGCTCTACAACTATTGATCCAGATGATTTAGATGGTCTTCAAAATGAAATTATTTTAACTCTTTGTGAGTTGGAAAAGGAGTTTCTGCCTTCATTTTTCACAATCATGGTCCATTTGTTGATTCACTTAGTGGAGGAGGTTAAACTTGGTGGACCAGTGCAATACAGATGGATGTATCCCATTGAAAGGTTAATATCTTACACGTCTAAATTATATTCTTTTTATTTAATATTTCACATTTATCATATATTAAGTACAAATGTTTTATTTGAAAGGTACTTGTCCCATTTGAAATCACATGTAACCAATAAAGCCCAACCTGAAGGATCTATTGCAGAAGGCTTCCTTTTAGAGGAGACAATTAGGTTTTGTTCGAGATATCTTCAAGGTGTTAAGACCATTTTCAACATACCTAAAAGGATGGATGATGACATTCCAAATCCCAATGATTACTTGTTTAATTCTGGTGGTCGAGTTATTGGGAAGGAGGTCAGCATTCGCCTTGATGACAAAAGCTTAAAACAAGCTCATCGCTACATTTTGCTTCACTCTGATGAGATAAAAGGGGATCTGGAGTAAGTATTATGTTGGTTTTCTTTTGAATTATCAATTGTTATAATAGATGATTTTTAATTTTGTTCTTCTTCCATGAAGTGAATTTTTAACCGAGAAACGTCAAATGAACTTACAAAATCCTGTCACGGAGAGTGATGAAAGTAACTGGATCATCAATGAGTTTGGAGGGTGGCTGCAAAATAAGGTTACTTAAGTTCTTTTAATGTGAATACATACTTCTTTTAAAAAAAATGTATTTGATTTAATGATGTATCATCGTAGGTACATTACATAGATGCAACCACCGAAGATGGGAAACTAAGAAAAGCTTTGGCGGGTGGTTTGCATTCTTATGGTAGAAAATTAAAAGGATACATAATCAATGGATACAAATTCCTTTCCACGGATCGCGATTCTCGTCTTTTGACACAAAATTCTGGAATTATGGTCGAAGCGGATGGAGATGCCTACTATGGAAAAGTGAAACATATCTATGAATTAGATTATTACGGAGATTACAAAGTTGTATTGTTTCGTTGTGATTGGGTAGACATTCATAGGGGTGTAAAAGCATATCCAAATGGCGGAGTATGTGTCAATTTCTCTAAATTGATGCATTCTGGACGATTGTTGCAAGATGATCCATTTGTATTCTCATCTCAAGCAAAACAAGTTTTTTACATAGAAGATGAGATACAAAAGGGATGGTTGCATGTTGTTAAGAACAAGCCTAGAGATGTGTTTGATTTAGGGGATTCTTTACCAGTAGAGGAAGAGGGTGGGACCAATTGATCATGCTTATTTTTTATTGTTTTGCTTTGGATTTGTATTTGTTCATGACATTGTGAGTCATATTGTTTAATCTGGTTGAATAATGAGTTATATACTTAATCTATACTCACTTATTTTATTGTCTACTAATGTCCAAGTACCCTACTACTAGTTTCTTTGATGGTGATACAGATATTTTTATACCGTTATTCCGTGAAAAGGGGGCAATTTATCTTTATTTTTTGTGATTTCCCCCTTTTGTATTTGATTTGGTTCATTGTTGTTGCAGTGTTGTTGTTGCTTTTCTTCCCTTTTTTGTTGCGCCTGTGGTACACAAGAAAATGTGTGTCAGGGGTGGGTTGGTCCATTATAACTAAACAATAAGGTTTATTGGGAAAAGATTGATTCTTGTTTGTATGCATCTGTCTTGGTTCTGAAAGTTTTACCCCCCTTTGACAAAGCGTATCTGTCAGAGTTGCCAAAATATTATGCCTGGCTATCTAAGGAGAACCACACAGACAAACCGGTTTTGAATCTGTAAGATTAGTGAAATGCTGTGAGTTAATCATGAAATGACTCCAATGTAAAATATTGCTAAAAACAATTCACTAGATTTCATTGTTTATAACAGTAAACATCACTCCAGTAGTTTCCAATATTACACAAGTATCAACACGTTACCTCTTTACTTCTTCATTTATGTTTCTGTCTGTTTTGAGTTCTGCAATTTAGGCTTGATTCTCCCTTAGATGTTTGTGTTCTGCATTCATGTTAACAATTAACAATGTGCATCCACCTCTTCAAAGCTGCCATTTACTACTATACTAAGCTGCTGGATCACCCATTGGATCCTCTTTCTATGTCTTTTGACTTTGAGAATCATATGTGACCACCGACTTTATATAATTATAGCTAGCTTTTTTCAAGCTTCTCTAAGCTCATTTGTATTGTAATATTGATCCTTTTATCGCCTGTTTTCTCTCCTATGGAATG
The DNA here is from genome assembly GCF_020520425.1 of Spinacia oleracea. Taxonomy (NCBI): domain Eukaryota; kingdom Viridiplantae; phylum Streptophyta; class Magnoliopsida; order Caryophyllales; family Amaranthaceae; genus Spinacia; species Spinacia oleracea. Next base: position 73,430,023 of record NC_079490.1, read on the forward strand.
TATAACTCTCTTGATAATCATTTTCTTAAAACTACAGGCTCAGGATATTACTGATTTAGGCTCTCTGAATCAAGCAGCAAAGATCTTTATTCTAGGTATGGTTCCCCTCCTTTCTTTTCAAAACAGAATGGGGAATAACTAATAAGGTAGCCAAATCATTTTGTTAATACATGTCAGACATGCAACTGTTGCTTGATGTTGTTTTGCTGGTTTACAGCTTCCTGATTTGTTTGATGACTTGTTTTAGATTGTTCTTTAGCTTTTTCCTGGTGCCATGATAATATAAAAATTGAGAGTTTTCACTGTAGTCTGAATCTCAGAAAAGGAGGGTGTAGCAGGTTCATCTTGCCCTTTCCCTCATAACTGTAGAGCAAAAGTGTAGTAAATGAGTGTAGGCCAACTAAAATATTGCTTATAACTTCAGTCTAAACTACACCAAAAAAAAAGGAAGTGTGCCAGCTATGAGATCATCTCTTTGATCCATCAGAACTGAAAAAATTGTTTTTTGGCAACTGACAATAAGCTAGCTAGCAGATTTCTCAACCAAAACAGTTAAAATCAGAAATTGAGAAAGTACCTTGAGCTTCTTTTCTATATAGCGTGCATAGTCAGTCCACAAATCACTAGATATAGGAAACTCAGTGATAGCACGTTCATATAGAATCTGAACACGTGCAGGGTCACCTGCAGATTCTTCAAATTTCAAGTATCTCTGCAGAAACAAAATACATGTTAAAACCAATAAAGGGATAATTTGAGTTCAAGGGAGATAAACAAAATTCTTGCTACCCTCATTATCTTGATAGCTTCCTGTTCGTGCACCCAAAGATGTGAGATCAATCCCTCCAAATGCCATACATCACCCTCCTCATTCCACCAAGCTGCTACACACTCATTCGCATCCACATTCGTAGGGGCCATAGTGCTAATTCGACCTCCAGGGAGATTTGGTAGCCACCTGGAGGTTGGTTGTTTCCATAGTGCTAATATCTTCACTTTCTGATAATATCTTCAGTGCATTTCCGTTAGTTGTTTCCTTTCTGGTTTGCCTTCTCTATCTTGTTTCGTGCTTATGCTTGTAATGTGACAGGTTATAATGAAACTTAATAAAGGGATGAACGGAGCAAAAGGCCTTCCAATATAAAGTTTTCAAGTTCCTTGAAGGTTTCAGACTTTTGAGTCTATGACTTGTATATTCTAGACTCTAGATCACTTAGTGAGCTAACGACCAATTAGAGCCAGGTTGAATTTCTTTTTCTCAATCAGATTTGCACTTTGCTTCTATATTTACGGAGTTTTCTGCTCATTGTAATTCTTGTTTATGTGAAAATGTTAAACTGATTTAACGTGTATGATTGTCACTTTGAGTGAATACCTATTATCCTATTTAGTGATTCATTCTTGTAGCAATTGAGTTGGTTTAATGACCTTTTTATTCATGGCTGATTGTGTTTCTTACTTTCTGAACAGGAACTAAAATATGAGTTACAGGACTAAAAGAACATTGGTAGCTATTGACGAAGGGTCGAGCATTGCTGCATCCAAGTCCCCAAAATCTTCTGATCCATCCACCCAAAACTGGGGACCGTTCAGTCCTCCAACACTTGGAGTGTCACAGACATTTGGGACGGTATCACAACCCATTAAGCAACCAGTAGCTGCTAAAAAAACCATGGTTGCACCATAATCATCCTTGCCTCGGCCTACTTCCATGGTTTCAAAGCCACAACTGAAGGCATTATCAAAACCATCCTTTACCCAGACAAAACCATCCTCTAACCCATTACAACAACCAATTCCGCCCACTCTTACAGGCACAACACAAAGTAGATGGTATAAAGGACCTACGTTTCCCAATCTGACTGAAATTGCAACACAAAAAGCGTCAACACCGAATCCACACCAGCCTACTATGCAGCCTGTGTTGCAGCCTTTCAAAGCTACCTTGCAGCCTTCTTTGCAGCCTTTCAAAGCTTCCCAACAGCCTCAAACAGCTACCAATCAGCCTCAAAAAACTACCCATCAGCTTCACAAAGCTACACAACAGCCTCAAAAAGCTACACAACAGCCGGTATCTTCTTTTACAAGTGTCAAACCACATTTAGAGAAAAGAGCATTTGTTGCACCTTTGGGAGCAACAAAACATGTGATGTCACAATCTCCTACACCACCAGACACCATGGCAATGAAAAAGAGAACCGGGAAGCAAGAAGGTCAGTTGCCTCCAACATACATGCATGTGAGTGAGAATGCATTTCAACCTCTGCGATCTCCTCCATCCAATCAGGTTGAGAGTGAAGTTATGCCAAACTACAACTGGGACGAATTTGAAGAATCGGCTTCTGAGAGTGAAAATGAATTTGATCAAGGAGAAGGAAGTGATACTGCTGTGAAGAAAGCAACACTTCGACATCGAATCATTATTCCAAATTGGCCAGAATCGAGGGAGTTTGATGAGAAGGTGGAGGCTATAGCTATAGGTAAACATGTCTCTACATCAAATATGCAAACTGTAAATTATCGATCTTGGTGATTTTTTAGTCTGATTTAGCTCCTGTGACAGATGCTGATGGAATACGACATCTGGTAAAGGGACCAGTTCTGCCTCGAGACGTTTGGCATGATGCAAAGGGGTTCAGATACATTGTCAAGCTCAATGAATTCAACCAACCTATTCGAAAAGGTGGGAAGATCCTTGTGAGCTTCCTTGGAGATATTGCAAAAAATGATTCACTTTGTCCAGTGGGAGTCCCAAGTTGGCGTGCTGTGAACAATCAGTTAAAAACTAATGTTGTTACAATGATTCGGGTATGTGGATTTATTGTTCTTAACACTTATGTTAATTGTAGTTTTATTTTAGCTTGGTTAACTGTGTAATTAGCTTTAAATTTATTCTGTTTCCATCTGTGTTCATCAATCAGTTGCCCGTTTTTCTGGTTTTTATTTGGTCATGGGGGTTCCGACCCCGGGTTAAGTTTCTGCAGAATCACTAAGTTCACCTAGCTAGTTCTGATCAGATCAGTGCTGATCAGATCAGACAGATCAGTCTGATCTGATCTGATCAGAACTAGCTAGGCAAATTATTTTGTTAACATTGTAACTTAATTTTTCCTTTTTTTTTTTGAAGAAACATTTTGTGTTACCTGATGGACCTCTAGTTAACAAGGCACTAGTGATGCGTATTGACAAACCATGGAACAATCATCGATACAAATTGAAGAGGGATTTTTTCGATCCAGTGAATAAATCTCGAGAAGAGAACTATGCCAACGTGCCTGATGGAGTGTCCACTAGGAGTTGGACGGAATTGGTAGATTATTGGCTTTTACCAGAGGCCATGGTTTGTGACCCCAAAATATCCTAAATTTAGTAAGTTTTATTTGTTTCACCTATATATGCTAACATTGGTTTCATGAAACTAGGAAAAATCTGAAATGGGAAAAAATGCTCGAGCTTTACAAGGCAATAAGCACAACAGTGGTGCTACAAGCTTTGCTAATCGAAGAGTTGATATGGTATGCTTTTCAACCTAGCTATTTGGTTTGTAGCATTTCAATTGCTATAGGTGCTAAGTCTAAAATTCATAAACAAATAAGAGTGATATAAAAGTCTAAAATTCATAAACAAATAAGAGTAATATTTACTCGTATATGCATATCTAATCTCACACATAAGGACATTCTTTAGTTTTCTAATGTTAAAGTAGAGAAATGTAGAAAAGTTGGCTATGCGGGCAAATGGAATTGAAAGCAGCAGCTGGGAAAATCTTCCTACTTTCCGTTTCTGTTATAAACCATGTTGCAGAAGTATACATTATGTGACTCTTCAAACGTTTTGGAGATAGTTGTCCTAGATTCTCATGAACTTAGAGCTTTTAGGATCAGGAAACGGGGTTACCTGACACTATTACTGTCAAATAGAGTCAACTTTTTAACAGGAACTAAGAAGTATGATTCTGGAGGGTGGTCTGGGGATGGGAGCGGGTGTGCGTGGCTACTCCAAGTTTAAAGTAGAAAAAATCAGAAAGCAGAGGCAATGAAGTCCATCTGCAGTGCATGAAGCTGCAAAAACTATTCAATTTAAACAACAAAGGCAGTATTTCATTCTATTACATTATCCCCATAAACTTAAGGCGATAAAAAATTGTTCACAAAGTTCTAACTAAAAGTCAATAACAAAGAATAAAAATTATGCATAATTAAGCATAACTAATCATTATTCGATCTGCATTTTTACAACAAAACCCTGCAATGATAATCAATTAATTGTGAACGAAACATGTTTAGCTGTTATTCTGTAGGTGTAGCCTGTAAATTACATTGTTGGTCTTAGTGAGAACAGATCAAGTAAGTAGCTGTTAACAGATAAATTGTTATGGAGATCTATGTTTGAGATAGGCCAGCAATTAATGGTTCTTGCATTTGCTCTGAACACACTAAAATGCAAATTCACAATGAAATGACAAAGAGTTGATTCTGCTACGTATCCAATAACATATTCTGGTATTACACAAATGGAAGAAAAGTCATATACAGAGTAGTCATATATTCTGGGATTAGTTATCTTTATCTACTTTCTTGAAATCCAGGAAGCAACAATGGAGTTAGGGCAACTGTAGGCAGAAACTTTATCGGAGATGCGGCCTTGTGAGCTGCATATGCAAGTGAAAATGTCCCAACTTTCTCACTTGTTTCAGTTGATGATATTCCCAGCTATTGAAGTAAGGCTGAGACATCAAAACCAGCATTAATAAGAGCATAGCATAATGTAAATAAAATTAGAGATGATGTGAAGTGCGGCCTTGTGAGCTGCAAATGTTGCAAATCAACACCATTATTATTTCTAATTTGAGATTAATCAAGCACAACAGCCTAAACATGACTAATTCAAGAGTAAATCAATTACACAAATTCAAACCTATCCAATCAACAAACAACCAACAACATTCCTTTCTCTATTAACATTTCAACCAAAATAACAAAGCTTCACCTCACCACCACCAGTCCACCATATAATTTATTCCCGAAATAATGTCTTTGATCCTTTAAAATGAGTTTTTGATAATTGGTCAAGCCATTCAGCACTAAAACTCACTAATTTAGCTAAATTCTAGCTGACATCAAAAGTTAACAACCAACTAACTAATATGGTTCTTTCCTAAACATCTCACTCGAAACCAATTAAGTATTCATTCAGCAAACCATATATGTTCCAGGAAATTCTAATCCCCTTCATGATGACATACATTGTTCTAGAACTTTTGATAATTGATCAAGCCATTCAGCACTAAAACTCACTAATTTAGCTAAATTCTAGCTAACATAAAAAGTTAACAACCAACTAATCCGGTTCTTTCCCAAACATCTGACTCGAAACCAATAAAGTATTCATTCAGGAAACCATATATGTTCCAGGAAATTCTAATCCCCTTCATGATGACAATACATTGTTCTAGAACTGAAAACCAACAGGAAATCCAAGCTCGCTAAAGGATATACAGAAGCCAAAATCAATAAACACAACAATAACAGAATAAAACGTATGTAAACGGCTGCAAGAACAACATACCATACAGAGAACATCCATGACACTCTTGGCCACCACTTTCAGGCAACAGCTTGACCCTAAACTTCTGAACTCCACTCTTAGCATCGGTATTCGACTCTGCCTTCGGCGCTGCCCTCACAACCTTCAAAGAGTTAGGCTTTTCCTTCTCCTTCTCCTTCTTATGAGGGGAAATCGGAACCCTATGGTGCCCGTGGGACAGCGTCGAAGTCGTCCAATTGGTCTGGGTTTTCATTTTATTTACTCACTTAGTAGTCAAATTATCTGTCAATGTTTACATTATCAGATTATAAGAATCGATAGATTATCTGTTAGTCCTCTGTCAAAAGCATAGAGGCCAGCTGGGATCATGGGATTCATCAATGTCCATATTGATTTTAATTATTGGATCATGTAAGATAAACTAAAAACAATGCAAAGAAAATGTACCTGCAAACAAGTTTGCAAAAACTTATTTACCTAATATCTTAATAACTAGAACTAATATTTGCCACTTGTTACAGAAACAAAACAAACTGAATACAGGTATAAAGCAACTATTGGCTGATATTTCTTCTGTTTATTATCTTCCCTGCATCTACACGGAAACGTACTCCTGAATTCCCCTTAGCCTGACACAATTAGCAGAGAGCTTGCTGATGTCACTGCCTCTGTTGCCGACTCTGTCACCCCTTGCAAAGTGGCAATGCACCCAGCAACCCTACTACGGGGATAACAACTCAAAGTGTTAAACAAATATAGTGATAGTCGGTTTAAGAACTTCAAAATTTCAGTTTTCAATTTATTTTTTTCCTGAAATTGCAGAAAGAGAAGAAAGGAGTGTTTAGCGAATTGGCATTTTTCAAATCAGTTTACGCCAAAGAAGATGGAAGCTTTAAAGAGGGCACACTTCCTCATCAATTTGTGGTATCATTGCATTGAGCTAATTCTATAAATCAATCTTGTCTCTTGAAGTCTATTTATTTTTTTCTTTGCTTGTACATAGTATTCTTGGTTAATAGATTTTGAGTGATCTTTTCATATTATATAACAGGAGGATGCCAACAAAAAGGTCCAAGAAAATCTTGCGAGTTCCTCTTCTTCAAAGCCCGTAATTGAAATTGAGAATGCAGTCTTTAATGAGCTCATGTATAAAGGTGAAGTACCTAAACGTCCTCTGAATTATGGATTTGGAGTGAAGCAAAGCGACATCTTTGGAGTGGAAGGTTTGCTGAGGAAAGAAGGGTCAAGCTATGTTAACAACAATGCTATGGAAGTGGAGAACATGAAAGGTGAAATATCAGTTGTCAAGAAGCAAAATGAGGACCTTGCGCAACAAAATCAAGTTCTAAACACCAAGTTTGAAGAAACAACACAATCATTTAAAATGATTGCTTCTTTTTTGGGACAAGTTTTGAAGGAAGTACGCAAAGGGAATGTTTCATCGAACCTTTTAGATGGTGCGGAATCAGCAATAAATATGGTTAGTTATTTCTGGAAATTATTCTGATTGAGCATCATGTATCATTACCTGAAATGTGGCATATCTAATTTACATATTAAAATGCTTTTTGTAGATTACTGATGATTCTGGTGGCAATGGTGACAACCAGGCCGAGAAATGAGACTTTGACACTATTGCCAAATGCAAGGTAATTTCATATGGAATTAATTAACTGCATTTCATGCTTTATAGATAAACTTATAGCTGAAACAAGCTTTATAGTTGTCGATTATTTATGGATGATGGTGAGATTAGAAGGTAGATGTTTAGATTTAGTATTATCATAATAAGGTATTATGTTGATATTAGCTGAAACACGAGTTTGGTGTTAGGTCTGGGTTGTTAACAAACTATGGTTTCTGTTAGTTAATTTATGATGCTCCTTCTGTAACGCGTAAAGAAAACACAGTGTTAAATGTCAATCCAAGACAGCAGCGACTCCGACTTACTCTCCTAATAAAACCTCATTCAAACTCTGACCATGAGTGAGAGATAAGTCTGAAATCAACTACTATAAAAAGTTTTAGTTGCCATAGAAATTGCTCATAGTATAAGCTTGTTTTCTGTTTGATTGACTTCTATAGTCTGTTTCGTTTTTGGTCTGTTCACTCATAGTACTATCTTAGAAAAATCGTATCAATCTGTTTTTCCTTATCCGTTTCTGGTTGTAACTGTTGCTTCGCCCTCTCAAAGTTGTCCACCATTGGAAGAAGACTCTCAATTACTTCTCCCTGTGCATCGCTTCGAACTGATAGTCTCTCTTTACCTGATCTCCTTCTAAAGTTATCAAAGTCAGCTTGCAGGCGGATAAATCTATCCTTTCCAGAAGTTATCTCTTCTGTCAAAGTTGATAATTTCTCAACCAACTCGTTCTTTTCTGTTTCTAGTCGGTAAACAGCGATCTCTATTCTGTAATGGTCTGATAATCCCCAGTTAAACAGCCTCCTTATAATATTTAGTGAGAGTTTCCACACTTTCCCACATATTCTTGGTACTTGTCTCTTCTTCTGTTTCCCCAACTTCCTCCTCTAGCATTTCCTCATCCATCTAAAATCACCAGTAAAAAGAAAATCATAAGAAATGAATACCAATTACCAATAAATGAATACCAAGTACAAATTCTTTAGCTATTGTACTTGTAAGCATCACTTGCTTTGCTTCTCATCACGCCTGAATATTATATCAAAGGAAAAAAGAAAGTTCTTGGGGTCTTAATCTAAATCTATAACTGACAAGAGGAACTAAACTCGAAAGATTAAGAATCTACAGCTTTGATAACATGAGAAAACTGAATCTGCTGCTACTGCTACTGTTGTTGAGGTCCTGATGTTGAGGTCCTGCTACTGCTACTGAATCTGAAAACTGAAAGTTCTTGAGGTCCTGCTGTTGTAGCTGCTGCTACTGCTCAGTCTTGGTGTTGCGTAGTTTTGCAGGTTTGCAGTCAGTCAGGCATACTGTTCTGCTCAGGCTGGCTTGCTGTTGTGCAGTTCTTTTGTGCAAACCTTGTGTTGTTCAGTCTGGTTCTGCTGTGTAGCTTGTGGGGCTGGTGTCTTGTTTTTTTTTTTTTGGTTTTCAAATGGGCAAGCGTGATAATTAAAGAAAGTCACAGTTTAAGCAGCAAGTTAATGAACATCAGAGGCTAAGGATAAGAAAGCCATTATGACTAAGGTAAGACTATATACCTTTTTCCTTCCTAACTTGTCACCTAACCACCCAAAGATGAGTTGCCCAGCAAAGGTACCACACAAGGCCACATTCATGGGTATAAACCCTGGGCTAGTTGGATTTGGCTCAGTGTAATAGAGACGGCCTAAGATTTTGGTCACCACAGATATGGAGAAAAGCTCATAGACATTAGTAAAGAAGCCCATACCAAGAATCATGAAAACTTTCAAGTGGTACCATTGTGTCTTTGCTACGTCAAGTACACTTAGCACTTTTAACTTTTGTCTCTTCGCCATTGATTAGGAAGTAGGAACTAACCTTTAATTCATACAGGGAAAAAACAAGGCAAAAATCAAATGTTAATGTTTAAAGTGTTATTATACAAGCATTGCAAATTTGTAAAAAATGACCTTTTATAACTCAAATTTTGCGAGTTTGGCTGGTGTCGTTGTAGAATGTTTTAGTGTTTTTTGTTTTTGCTTGGGTGCGGGCTGTGCTCCCTTAGCTTTTGTTTCCCTTGTTGTTTTCTGTTGGTTGTTGTTTGGGTTTCTACCTTTGGTAATTAAGTTAACTAATTTACCAATAATATATATATATATATATATATATATATATATATATATATATATATATATATATATATATATATATATATATATATATATATATATATATATATATATATATATATATATATTCATTGTTCATGTCTATATTTCTAATAGTCATGCATTTTTCCCTTGATTAATAGTTGATATTATTTTGAGAAGACGACTAGTAGTTAGGATCAAGCTGGTTAGGATTACTGTTAATTTTCCCTTGATTTTATGGAATGTTCATCATACTATATTTGACATTAAATTTTCTTTGCAGATTATTGATGATTCAAGTGGTAATAGTAAATGTAGATCAAGAGATGAACAAGTTATCTTGAAGCTAAGCTAGCATAACGATATGTTTACTTGTTCGTAGTCAGGAAGTTGTTTTTATTTAGTTTTGGACTATCTTGTAGAAAAAATGATAATGCTAGTTAGAAAGTTATTTGTTTTAAAATATCGCTTTTATTTCAGTTTGACTAGACTCTGCGAATTAATTTAATGTATAGATGATTTTTATCACTTTTCCTAAATTAACTACTTAAGTATATATGAATCATAGCAAGTTAATATGTTGCTTTAAGATATATAGTGTACGTACGTAGTAAGTTAATGTATTTGATTATGATTAATTATCTATGGTCGATATATATTTTTATAGATAATTCATGATTTTAGATTTATATATATATATATATATATATATATATATATATATATATATATATATATATATATATATATATATATATATATATATGAAAAAAATATGATGCAAATTGTGACGCTCCAAAGCGTCTAAATTATTATGTATATATGAAAAATAATATGATGCAAATTGTGACGCTCCAAAGGGTCTAAATTATTTTGGAGGGAATGGGGGGACCTCGCACGAAAGTGAACATATAGTGACTCTAATAAGAGTCTATATATTTCGGGTGTCTAAAGCGTCTCTATGTGGTTTATAGTGGCGGAAAAATGTGTCTATACACGTGCAAATAGTGACGCTTTATACAGTCTAAATATTGCGACTCTCTAAAGAGTCACTATATCCCAAATAGCGACGGAGAAATATGTCGATATTTTGCAAATTGTGACGCTCTAAAGCGTCGGTAAATAGCGGCAATGAAAATAGCGACCCTCTCCCAAAGCGTCGCTATGTGAAATAGCGACACTGTAGAGCGTCACAATTTGTCCCAAAAAGCGTCACAATGTGCCGCGTTTTTTTGTAGTGAATCTTGAAAAATTAAGACTCAACTTAAAACTTGGTGTGTGAGTTGAATTATATAATAAAATAATATAATACATAATTTTACAAAGTCTTAAATAAATTTAATGGGTGAAGAACTAAATTTGATTGAATTTTAAGGAGCCTTAAAAATTATTTAATTATTAAATATTAATAAAATCCTAACATGTCAATTTAAAAAAGTCTTAATACCCCTTGATCTTGGTCTTAGTAGCTCTTTTATGTTATTTTAAGCATTACATAAAAGTATGAGCATAACAAAAAATAATGTAGGGTAATCTTTAGGAATACTTAATTGATTTTTAGGCATTACTAACTTAAATAAGAGAAATGCCGAATTTCAACATCGAATGAAACTTGTTCAACTATTTTTGCTCCCTAGCTCATTCAACTCGCGGAATTCTCTTATTTTGGATAATCATTGAGTTTTTTTTGGTAGATTCGAATTAGATTAAACGACTCAATTATTATTTGGGTGTGAATAGTAACTTGGACACTATAATTAAACTAGAGCGTTACCTATATTTAGGACCGTCTTGAACATTTTAGGGATTTTGTACAATTTAAAATTAATAAATTATATGTATATATATATATATATATATATATATATATATATATATATATATATATATATATATATATATATATATATATATATATATATATATGACTAGGTTCTGGTGAGAACCCCTCTTAAGATGAGAACCTCCTTACAATGAGAACATATGACAGCCGTTAGATTAAAATAAAATGGACGGCCGAGATCATATCTCGCTAATTAAATCAAATTGGATGTGGTTCCCTCTCTCCCCGCAAATATGATGGTGCAGGGGTGTGCACAGTGCTCTTGGTGCACTGGTGTCCAAACGACATGCAATAAATATAAAACGCGGATATCTTGTTGAATCCGGAGAAGAAAAGAACAAACGTTGTTTTTTTGATAAGAAAAAAAAAAACGTTGTTCTTTTGTTAAAAAAAAGAACAATGACCTGCTCTGTCCCTTTTTTTTCGTTCTTTTGTTTTTCACTCCATTTTTCTGGTATATATACCTTCTTTTTTATAATTTTCGAATCAGAATTTGTGAAGAGGAGAGAGAACAACTATGGAAAGGAGAGAGAAACTGTGAAGAGGAGAGAGAAAGTAATAGAAAATTCTCAGATTTTGGTTGATTTTTCTACTTCAATATCAAATTCTATTGATTCTTCTTCTTCAAATTTGAATTCCTCTGCTGATAATCCGATTTGTGAAGGTAATTTTTCAATTTTTTTAAAACGAATTACTTATTTATGATGATTTTGATTTCCATGTTCATTATTTTCATCATTTCAATTTATTTTGATTTTTTGGATCATTTCGATTTCTGCATTTCTCAATAACCTTGATTAATGTATTTTGATTCTATATTTTGATAATTTTGATGATTAATGTATCTTGATTATATATTTCTGATGATTTTGATTTCTGTTCTTTTTTCGATTTTATATGTTCTTTTAGTCTTATCTTTTGTTCTTTTATATATTGGTTCTCATATATGTATTAAAAGATTGTAATAATACAGAAAATAATTATTAAACATGTTCTTTTTTGCTTTAGCTTGTTGTTCTTTGTTCCTTTTTGCTTTAGCTTGTTGTTCTTTTGATATTACACACTTCAGATCAAATTGTTCTTTTACCATTTTTGTTGTTCTTTTATCTTTTTTGTTGTTCTTTTTTCACATGGTTAAAATAAGTGTTCTACATGATATGTTCTTTTCTGCTATTTTTAATGTTATTTTTCTTTACTTTATTATGTTCTTTTATGCTCTATTGTTGTTCGTTTTTTTATTGGTAATGTTGTATTACATGGTTAAAATAAGTGTTCTACATGATATGTTCTTTTCTGTATTTATAATGTTCTTTTTCTTTATTTATAATGTTCTTTTAGGTTCATCCTCTTTTTGTTTTTTTTGAGGAATTGCTCTGTTTATTCAGCCTCTCTTCTTGTTCTTTCAGCTGTTTTTGAAGATTTAACATCATTTGTTGCTGGCCAAGTAAAAGCTTCATTTGCTCTTCAATACTGTACTTTTTGAAAAAAGAACAAAAATAAAAGAACATTAAGATTTATATCTAATAAACATAAAAGAACAGAACAACAAAACCCCAAAAAAAAAAAAACAAGTGCACCGTTCTTATCATGAACATGACTTGTATTTCTTCTCCTTCCCCCTCTTTTGTTTTATTTTTTTTATTTTTCATTTTCTATAAATATAATATTTCTCCTATTGGATTCATAACTTCTCATTTTAGAAACACATTCTTGAGAGAGAAAGAGGAGAGCTTTTAGTTTCTCCCAACAAAAGAGAGATTTTATGAGAGAGAAGTTCAAAACAAATTTTCTCCACCTTCTTTCTCTGAAATGTGATTTTAATTGAATTACGTTTACAAAAAACTAGTTTATTAAGCGAAATACTATTTCAATTTCGCTATTTTTTGAATTTTTTTATTTATTCAAAGAGGTTTATGCTGTTGATGAAGGTGCATCGGGTGATTAAGGTAAATTTTCTCGTTCTTAATTCTATGTTCTTTTTAAATTTTAATGTTCTTTTCTTATAACTTTCTATTTCTGTGGCATCAAAACAGTGTGTTCTTTTTTAGAATCAGCAATTGTTCTTTTTACATATTTATAGTGTTGTTTTCAGATATCTTTTGATAAATAAAATAAAGGAATTAGAACATAAATTGGTTGAAAAAGAACATTTTCAGAACTTAAAAGAACAAGAAAAAATATAGATCTGGTTTTAAAGTTCATCAAAGGTTCGTCGTTTTATTTTTTAATTAGAACATACTGTAAATTGGTTGGAAAAGAACATTTCCAGAACTTAAAAGAACAAGAAAAAATATAACTGCTTTTTATATTTGTACTTTTTGTCTGATTTGTCAATATTGGTGTTCTTTTTGTTAGTGTTCTTTTTGTTAATGTTCTTTTTGTTAATGTTCTTTTGTTAATGTTTTTTTTTTTTTTGCGGTTTTTATTTTTGTTGTGTTTTATTGTTATTTATGTGCGTTTTGGGACAGGTGCACCAAGAGCACCATGCACACCCCTGCACAATCTGAGCGTTGCTCTCTCCCTCCTGATTTTCTCTCACATTTTCTCTCTCCTCATCTCCCTCCTCAACGATTTGCTTGAAAAACACTTGAAAGAACGCAAATTGTGTCGTAATTTCGCGAACATTGCAGAGATTTTGAGGTATTTTGCATTCTTCTTTCGATTTTGTTCCTTTTTTTTGTCGAATTTGCTTGAAAATAAACCCAATTATCTGCGAATTTTGCACAAATTTCTGCAAATTACTCACTCTTCATTTTGCAACTTCTTACTCTTCATTTTGCTTCATAATTTCAGAAATCTGGTCTCAAATTATATACTGTTTTCAATATTAAGTTACAAATTCAGTCGATTTTCTGCAAAATCGAATTATGCGGCGTTGAATTCTTCATCGCTTTGAGAAGTTGATCTCGGACGCAGGTATTACTTGCTAATTTGATTGAATTAGATTTCTAGGATTTTAATTTCTCTAATTTTCATTGATAAATTTGGTTTGATCTGTGCATATTGATTGAATCAGTTTTTGACTTGAAGTTGTAAATTCAGTCCAAATTAAACATGGATACGTTTCTTAATTTGGTTAATTTACTCCAAATTTCTTCTGCGACGACTGTAAATTCGTCTCTCGGATTTGCTAAATCGAGCTCAAAGCAGGAAATATTGGAATATGCTTAAGTTTGACAGTAATATCATCCAAAAATTTATTGTTCAACTCGCTGCATATTAGCAACCTATAATTCTGTATTAAGTGCTTTTTTAAGTCAATTGTGAGGATATTTGACGCTCTGATTTCTGTAATTTTTATCAGTTTGCTAGCTATAACTTAAGGTGAATTTGTGATACTTAAGAGATGTTGCAAACGAATTTTGAATTCAATTTTTAGGCACAACTCAAGTGTGCTGAATGTGGTTTCGTGTGTAGCCAGTTTGTTTTTTCAATTGGGTTAGAGCAGTAGCTTCTTCTTGTTCTGCCTGGGTAAAGTTGTGCCTACTGGTGTAAAATTTGGTATGCTAGGGTATGTTTTGCAACATAGTTTTTCTATGCTTTGACTGTTAGGTATAATATTTTCATCCTCAATTTGGGATAGATGACTAGCAAACACAATTGCATATTTTCTCCCCTGTAGCTCTCCTGTTTTTAAATTAGATTGAAACTTATTAGAAGTGAATCATATAGCTACACTAAAAATGAGTTAAAGTAAATAAAAATTGAACAAAAGTAACCCTAATATCTCATAAAGTAAACTAACTGTTACAGAGGCTTGTTCTAGCTCCTTCTTGTGTAGTCATTTGAGAGTGATGCAGGCTAAGATGCTGCTGTTGTTTACAATATGTTGCTGCATTTTAGAAACAGGTTTTGGCTTGGTCTGACTGCAGGGTTCAAGTTCTAAGCTTGCAGTATGTCTTAGTATTGCGATTGGGCTGTTGTTGTTGCAGGTTGTTAGTCAGTTAGGGGTTGCTATATTATAGACTTGAAGTAAATGAAAATTGTACAAAAGTAAACTTAATATATCTTAAAGTAAATTAACTCTCTTTAAACAAAAACTAAGCCAGTTAGGGGTTGCTAGATTATAGACTTGAAGTAAATGAAACTTGTACAAAAGTAAACGTAATGTTTCTTAAAGTAAACTAATTCTCTTTAAAAGAAAACTGAATCGGTTAGGGGGTGCTACATTGTAGACTTTAAGTAAATGACAATTGTACCAAAAGTAAACTTGATATCTCTTAAAGTAAACTAGTTCTCTTTAAAAGAAAACTAAATCACTAGATGATTAAACCTTTGAATAGTTCTTGCTATAAATGGTTTGTATTATGCATTTTTGTGATGGACTCAGATTTTATCTTAGTTTTTAGTAGTTGCGATCTGAGTTTTTGCCTTTAATTTTGTATTTTTTGGGTATGCTTTTTCAATCAATGAGGCAGAGTATCCTCTTGTTTGGTTGTTTAATTCATGGTTTGATCTTGGACGTTATTTTGGGGAGGCATATGTTCGAGAAATAATGGAGTTGAACTGTAAATAATGCAATGAGGCAAATATATGCACATATGTATGACAATACCACTGAGTTAACAGACAACAAAACTATAAGTTGTGATGCTAATTGCTAAATGCAGTATGATGGGTACAAAGACCTATTAGGGATGCTAGCAGCACATCCAGTCACAACTTTGGTCTCAATCCACCACCTTGATGTGGTGCAACCAATATTTCCAGGAATGACACAATTCCAAGCAATCCGTCCCCAGTTTGAGTCGGTCAACCAGGATTCGGCTAGTATAATGCAGCAATCCATCTGCTATGACAAGAACATATTCTAGTGTCTGTTGGGGCTATCTTTCAGATAATGCACAGTAGAACATCATCCGTGTTTCGACTAGAAAGCAAACAATAACTATAGGCTCAAATGATGTTGTTGTATGCATTGCTGCTGCATTTCAGCTGATGTATTGTTGGGTTTGACTGCAGGGTTCAGGTTATTTCTCTCATATCCAAAGAAAATGTTGAACAAAGTCTTGCCAGGACAGGATAAGAATCAGTATTACCAGAACCCCAGCAAGTCCCAATGTGAACCTCCAACCCTAAACTCTGACGATGACTCCCACAAAACATTTGACAGGCATATAGGCTTCATGTGCAAGAAGAGAGGCACAGAGAAATCAGTTTTACAACTTTATTTTAATTTTTTTCTTAAATATAATGTCGAAACCTATTAGCTCAAATGGTAGAGCAATGTGCCATTGCACATGGGTGTAGGTTCAAATCCTACATAGGTTGATGATTAGTACGTGTAAAAGTCTTATTGTATTCTTCTATATTATTTGAAAAAGTAGATCAAAATTTGATAAAAGTAAATGAATTTGTCTAAGAAGTAAATTCATTAAGCTAATTATGAATTTGTATAATATTTTTCCACAAATAGCATATTTGACGTCTTAATTGTGATTCTAAGCTTTGAGTTGATATGCCATGTATACATGATGAATATCGAACTTTGTGAAGGAAGAAAAATGGAAAAGTTCTACAAGTTTGAGAAAAAGTAAACTAAATCTCTCTAATAGTAAACTAAATCCCTTTAAAAGTAAACAAAACAATAATGAAACTTCAATTGTAATTTTCATCTCCGTACAATATGAAACAAACTATAAGAAAATAAATATATGGTCGGATGTCAAAGTAAAGGTTTTTAACTTAAAAGTAAATAAAACAATACAAAAAGTAAATAAAAATAGAAAACTAGAAATGCAGGTAAGGTGGGACATGTATTCATCTATCAACGAATCAGTTAGGTCAAATGTAGCTTTTGAGAGCAGACACAACATTTGAAGTGCTGGGGAGACATAAACAAATAAGAAAGCGGTATGAGGACAAAGTAAAGGTTTTCAAAATAAAAGTAAATAAAGTAATACAAAAAGTAAAGACGAACCTACGTGGGATTCGAACCCACATATTTTGTGCTTTTGCACAATGCTCTACCAATTGAGCTTAGTAGGCTAGTGTTTTTAGATAGAATAAATAAAAGTAAAGCAAAGATCAAAACACTAGCTGCCTTGATTTCCTCAGCTCCAATATCTATTTATCTTAAAGTAGACTAAATCTCTATAAAAGTAAACTAAATTTATGTAAAAGTAAACTAAAATCTTTAAGGTATGTTGGCTGATTTTTTAGAACAGGCAAGCAGAAGTTTCAGTTACAATTTCCAAATGCATGGAGTCCTATTATTTTAAGTTTAGCTTACTACACAGACCAGCAGAGTAAGGTTGGTTCAAGTCAGACTGGGTACTCCTTGTTCGTTTTGAGTGGTTGTTGCAGCTTTGAACTTTTGTGGTTTGCTTTGTGGTGGTCTGCAGTCTTCTGGTGCAGTCTGTTGCACACTTGGCCATGATGCATGTATCAAATAACAGAGAATAGCAACAACCACCTGCAGCATGTATGAGAATCCTCGTATTGCATCAAATAAAATGCAACAAATTATCGCCGAAGCTTGTAAAAGGTTGCAGATTAAGGGCATCTTTTCCCTCAATCCCAAACTAGAAAAGTTAGCCACAAATGGAACTATCATATGCTTTATAGGGTAAATGCAGAAATAGAAGTCCATAACCCTTCTCTCGAAGTTCAGAAAATGCGGTATCTCTCAATTTTCTTAAATTTGCTACCAGTGAACTAAATACAATTCAATAGCAGTTATCCAAACTTGCAACAACCAGATGGTTGTAAGTCCTATGAAAAATACTATCACAATGAGTTGACAATCCTAGGCTATCCCTTTGAGACAGAACTTCTGTTTTGTTATTTGAAAATTAAGTCAGTTACACAAATGCTCAATCATTACGGTAGACAGCCAGAACTTTCCTTACCGTATCTCCTCGTCCTGATTCTGAAGCAGCATTTCCATCAGATAATAAGAAACGCCAAGACTATAAAGAAAAAGGAGACAATTCCTACAGAGAAATACACAATTCCTTTTTTCATTCCACTGGAGCAGCGTTTGGAAGCTGCAGAAAAGGCACACCATGCACTATAAGAACAAATGGAACAAGTAATAGAACCAGGGCTGATAGCATAAATCAACGCGAATTATGTAAGTATGTCTGTATGCAGGAAGAAATTAGTGAGCTTAACCAAAAAGATGCAACCCTAACCAGGATTGACAGAGATAGCTGAAATGAGAGGTCCATAAACTCCCCTGGTCGGAATCCTTGTTGTCCCTTTACCAACCCAGTTAAATCGGATCTCCAAAGTATTATTTGTCACACTTGAATAAAAAACTATGAATGTTGGCTTTTCAGCACCATGAGCCTTATCTTCAATGTTGAAATCCTTCTGCACTAATTTATCCTGCAGAAAATCTTAACATCAAGCCTTCTGCACTAATTTATCCTGCAGATAATTGAACTAACGACCTGTAACTCTTGCTCAATTACTACTTTGTTTCTTGCACCCCAAATTGCACAACTTAATATCACAACTCTCCTCTGAATCTCCAACTCCCACACACAGAAAATCTCAATCACTAAATCAAAGAAAGAACGCCAAAGGCCATCCACAAGCCACCTAAGTCCACTCTCTTCCCAAACGCCAACTGCTAGTAGGCACCTTTTGTGGGCATGAAGACCACAATATTAACCGGCAATTGTTCCCACAAAAATTAAGCTTGCCTAATAAAGTTTTTCGTAATATTAAGATCCAATTTTCAATCAAATAAACAAAAATTTGATAACCAATTGTGCAGCTCGCATATGTTTATTGAATGCATCTAGATTCCACTACAGTTAACATAAAACTAATAGAAACCCTATATATTTACACACCAAATCTACTCACAATCCCCATACATCAAAATATACCAACTAAAAGTAAACACAAGATCAGAAAAAGTAAACACAATATCAACAAACGAATAAGAACTAGAAAACCTAATTTAACTTGTTCAAAAATAAAAATTAGAAGGAGAATTACCTGGTTAACAAAAGAAATCGAAAAACAAAACCCAGCATCTATGGTAGAACGAGAATATGAAGAAGGAAGAGGACGAGAAAGAGAGAGGGTTCGCAGGAGAGGAGGAGGATGAGAGAGAGAGAGTAGGATGAGAGAGAAAGAAATTCTGAAAATTGGCGGAATGGGGGGAGGTCATTCAATGCGGGTAAATTACTAATCTACCCTTACTATTTTTGTTTTGTCGGGTAGATTATAGGCCGTTCGATTTATCTGATCAATGGCTGAGATTAGTTCTCAGTTCTCATCTTAAGGGGTGGTTCTCACCGGATCCCGATTCTATATATATATATGAATATATGTTTATGTGTTTTAAATTAGGCTCCATTCTATTGAACTTATTTTGACTGAACTTATATTATATGAATTTATCTAGACTTAATGAACTTATTTTATCAGAAAGAAACTTATTTTGTCTGAAACAAACTTATTTGTGTGTAAAAATGTCTGAAAAAAACTTATTTTTGCTGAACTTATATTATCTGAACTTATCTGAACTTAACTGAACCTATATAAACTTATCTGAACTTAACTGAACTTATTTTTTCTGAAATAAGTCAAAATAAGTCGAATAGAACAAAGCTTTAGTTAATCAAAATACCTACGTGGCACTTGACTTTAATTCAAAAATAATTTAGAAAACATATTTTTCATTGGTCACACCATTAGATTTCCTTCGCGGCTCTCTAATATTGGATTAGTATTTGATTTTGGATAGAATTTTAATTTAGAATAGTTTTTGATTTTGGATTGAATTTTATTTTAGATTTTTTTAAAAAATTATTAGAGTATTTGATTTTTGATTGAGTTTTATATATTATTAATTAATTAATTAATTAATTAATTAATTAATTAATTAATTAATTAAAGTATCTACATGGCACCTAATTATTTATCTACGTGGCACTCGGCTTTTTTAATTCAAAAAAAATTAGAAATCTTATTCTTCATTGGGACAAATCTTTAGATTTCTTACGTGGCGCTCTACTAATTCAGTAAATGTACCTCCTTTATTTATATAACATTAGATATTATATTAGATTTTACTTCTCGAGTTATCTAAGAAAACCTAAGCCTATTTCGGAATGATTTCCATGTGGATCAAACAACTCGACTAATATTTGGGACTTAGAGCATGACCGGCCCTAAGTCTTAAGACTTGAGATGTGCTGACATTGCATATGACTCATCAGTTTTAAGATCAGACACAGTGAATTGTAGCATTGAAATGGACGAGTCTTAACAAAGTCTTAAATTGAGTCTTGAAAAATTAAGACTCAACTTAAGACTTGGTGTGTGAGTTGAATTATATAATAAAATAATATAATACATAATTTTACAAAGTCTTAAATGAATTTGATGGGTGAAGAACTAAATTTGATTGAATTTAAGGAGTATTAAAAACAATTTAATTATTAAATATTAATAAAATCCTAACATTGCAATTTAAAAAAGTCTTAATACCCCCCGATCTTGCTCTTAGCAGCTCTTGTATGTTATTTTAAACATTACATAAAAGTATGAGCATAACAAAAAATAATGTAGGGTAATCTTTAGGAATACTTAATTAATTTTTAGGCATTACTAACTTAAATAAGAGAAATGCCGAATTTCAACATCGAATGAAAGTTGTTCAACTATTTTTGCTCCCTGGCTCATTAAACTCGCGGAATTCTCTTATCTTGGATAATCATAGAGTTATTTTTGGTATATTCGAATTAGATTAAATGACTCAATTATTATTTGGGTCTATGAATAGTAATTTGGACACTTATAATTAAACTAGATCATTACCTATATTTAGGGCCGTCTTGAACATTTTAGGGATTCTGTACAATTTAAAATTAATAATGTTTTATTCTCTAATATTTTAATGTCGCAAAAAACACTACATATGAAACCTAACCACCCAGAACTCGCCCCGAATCCGGATTAGCCTTAAGGGTGAACCGGCTGCTAACACCAAAAAAAGAAAAACAAATGATTAAATTGTTCACACTAATTAGGCATCAAAACTTTTTATTTGGGACTTTTAAAAGAAATATTAGGCATACCTAACTTATTAGGTTATTAGGAAAGATATTTTCCACACATAAAATTATATTGAAATGAATCAAATTATATAAAGCACGATAATAATTTATCTTCCATTAATGCAGTCAAGTTTGAAAAACTTTGACCAAGTACTACCTCCGTTTAAAAATGATATTTACACTTTTCGTTTAAGTCCGTTTCATAATGTTCTTTATACTTTGCTTTATTCTATTTTTGGACATAAAAATTTACTACCTTACCCTTTCTTACGAGAAAATATTTTCGGATATTAGATATGTGCTTGCAAATGCATATCATAGCAAAAGACAAAATAGGAAAAAGACAAAAAAGAAATTCAATGGTACTTTTTTAAACAAAAATGATTCTTTTTTTTTACAGAATGGTACTATTTTTAACATGAATGGTACTTCCTTTTTTCCCTATTTTGTCTTTTAGCCATTTGTTTTCTACTCTGATATGTGTGTTGCCACATATTAGATATCTAAAAATACTTCCTCCCCTTCTTACCCCATAATACGTACAATTTTCCGCTCACTTTCTCTTACTTTATTCACTTTTTCTTACACCCACTCACTTTTTTACACATTTTTCTTAATTTATCCATATTTTATTATATTCAACCAACTTTTCTACTTTTGTCTTAAGATTTGTACAAACAGTAACTGTAAAAATCTTTGTGAAACGGAGATAGTATGTAGTAAAAGTGAGAAACTTTGTGGAATAGAGGAAGTACACATATGTAAATTGATTCAAACGATGTACATAGTACTCGTAAAGATATGTCATTTTATGTTAAGAAATAAGGCTCTATTCTGTTCGACTTATTTTGCCTTATTTCAGACAAAATAAGTTCGGTTAAGTTAAGATAAGTTCAATTAACTTTAGTTAAGTTCAGATAAGTTCAATTAACTTCAAATAATATAAGTGCAGAAAAAATATGTTTTTTCAGACATTTAAACACACAAATAAGTTTATATCAGTCAAAATAAGTTTTTTTTCCAGATAAAATAAGTCCAGATAAGTTCAGTTAAGTTCAGATAAGTTCACTTAAATCATATTACTTCAAATAATTTCAGAGAATATAAGTTCAGACAAAATAAGTCGAATAGAACGGAACCTAATGTATTTTTAATGAAATAATATTTCCTACATTCTTGAAAGTTAGTCATCTTCCTTATAGAGTTGTTTTTTTTCGGTGAAAGAAGAGGGGGCGGTCCCCTAAAAGAGAGTTTTTTTTTTATTAGTATGTGTATTTTGAAATCTTTCCTTATTTGTCCAATATTTATATTCTTTATACTCTTATAAATATTCAAACGCCACACTTGTTTACTCTCAAGTAAACTTTTATTCCCATTAAACCCCTTAATTATTTATTTCCCCTACGCACATGGGTTGGATTTTATTGAGATTAAGGGTACTTATGTTAGATTGTCTTATATTCCAAAAGTGACTTACATTTAAGAATCGCGAGAGTATACTTTAATTTTATAGAACATTATTAAACTTTTAATAGTCCCTATATTGTCGTCATTGGAATTTCTAATGAAATTTAATTTATTAATGAATACTCATCGATTACTTAAAAGTTCTTCCCATTATTTTTCCTGAATTGATGTTGTAGACACCTACTTTTGTCCCCGTTCCCGCAAGGGAAAGGTTCGATGATGAAAGCATAAAAACTCCACTTGACAACGCATCTCCTATAAAATAAACGAATCTCGATTCCCCATTTCATTTCACCCGAAACCAGCTATTTATGGAAACCTGCTAAAAATAGTAACTGCCGTAAAAGGTAGCATCTAAAAGTGGCAAATCATAAAAGATAGAAACCTGTCAGAATTAGGCGTTGCACTCCAACATAAATCATAAATGAGATAGAAAACCGCGAGAATCCTATTCCTAATAGGATTCGGAAATAAGAGTTACGTATTAATTAAAATCCTAACGAGCCTAGAGTTAGTAACGGGTCCAGACGCATTCCGTCACAAAATTGATACGCGCTAAAAGACTCGAATTAATCTCAAACTCTACGGATTTTAGGAATCCGAATCTGACTAAACAATACTGCCCAGACCCTATTTTCAACGCCTGGCTCTGGGCGCCGAAATCTTCGGCGCCCAGGCCTGGGCGCTGAAAATACCTGGGTACGTCTCTTTTCCTAATTCTTTGTGGATTAGAACTCTGCAATTCTATCTTTCCACGAACTCTTCCCTATAAATAGGCCTCTAGTTTCGACGTGAAACAACACACAACAACACATAATATATTCTGAGTATTGACTCTAAATCCCTTAGCCTAAGCCTCTCGCTGCGAAACTGTTCACGCGTTCTGTCGCAATCGATCCATAAATCGAACAGAACGTATCCTGTCCCATAATTGAGATTCGTTAAATAAAAAGGAGAAATAGCAAAGTCAAAGTGGTTAGTTTTCTGAGAACCGTGACGCACCTCTCAAGGGTGCGTCGTAATGTGTCCCTTTTCGATGATTTAACTGCTTTCCTCGCCCTTTTTATGAACTGTTAAACTAACCTAATATGATTGTTCTATCACGCCTAACAAATATAATATTTTTGGGAAATCGGATTATCATGCTAGGTCCCTTAATGCTATTTAAATCAGATAATCACGATCGAATTAGTATTATATGTTGCATATTGCTAAAATCAATTCAGATTAGTTTAATAGTTAATGCATGTCCCTTCAATTATTTATGCTGAGCTAGTAAGGATATCCTGCCTCTGGAGTTATCGACGAGCGAATTACTCCTCTCGGTAGTTACAGTCCCCCGAACCCTCAATCTCTACCTTGCGGGTGTATATTGAGAGATCCCCACACCAGGGATCACAAGGGAACCTACGGCTGTCGTGGTCAAACATAATTGCACTCCCTTTATGTCACGATAACCGGGTTTTGTCAGTTTTTCTCATTGTCGTTAAAAACTAAATGGCGACTCCTATATTACTAGTCAATTGGGTGTATACTCACAGGAAATCCAATTACGCTTGATTGAATAAAAAGAATCGTCACACCCACGAGGGACAAGGTCGCGCATTAGCCTCGCGCTTTTTCGACCCCCTCACAGTGGCGACTCCACTGGGGATAGTGAAGGAAATACTCGTGCTTGTAGGTAATCAAAATAGCCGAAGGGTGAAACGATCCTACCCCGCGTTTATTTCCCCATCAAGTTGGAACGACCTGAAAATCAGCATATTAATGTGAACGGGCAGAACCGCATAACGAATCTCGGCTCCCTCGGGAGTTGGGACTAAGGATACCTTTTTTCGCCAATAGGGGGGTGCATACGCCGCGCATGTTTCCCACTCGGTACTTGTGCAGGTAGCACACCTATCCCGAACCCAATTGCTCGCCCATTAGGTCCCTCTCTCCTGCATGCCCCCTTGGCTTGCACTTGCGGGTTGGCCTCTTGAGCGAAATTCGTCTGTTGAAGACACTACCTCGACCGGGGCATGTGTTGGATCTACGATAGAAGCGGTACCAAGCCAGGCGCAAATAAACGACCCATAGAAGCCTATCATAAACTACGTGGCATATTTAATTTTCAAATCCATGTTTGTAATGTAGTTATGTGTAGCGAACTATGTGACTATGTTATGATTGTGCGTGCGAATAATGCTAGACAAATAATGCTAGAAAACTAACGACCTTAAAAATTGCCCAAACATTCATAAACCAATTGGCCAAAGAGTTATACCACAATACGTGTTCCGCAAACCCGAACGATCGCCACAAAAAAAAGCGACATTCGGGATGGCCTGTAACGAATCCCACAAACGCTGCACAACGCGTAAATGACGTTATAAGGCAAGCACGCAAAATTAAAGTCGCAAAAACAAAAGTATACGCAAACAGAAAACGAGAACCAGCCAGGGACGCATTTTCAACGCGGCTGGGCGCCGAAATTTCTCACGCCCACTGCTGGGCGCTGAAGTTGCTGCCCGGCCTTTTGGTCAGGCACAGCAGCCTCGGTGCCCGCGCAAAAAAAAACACGTAGCAAAAAAAAACTTTTCGTGAAAATTGCTGCAAGGACGTATGAAAAGGCACTCGATTCTAAAAGCGACCAAAAAAAAATAAAAACAAATAACTCTTTGTGTCGTTGTTTGGCCTCCTACGACGACAATGCTCGGCACCAAAAACGAACATGCTAATAACTATGAATGTCACATGGGAAAAGTATTCAAAAAAATGATGTTCGAATAAAGTCTTCAAGAAAAAAAAAATGTTCAAATAAAATAAATAAATCCGAGTCTAGACTAGGCTATGCCAAAGTACAATCTAAATCCTAAGTCTTAGTTGTCTTATCCATAGAATCGGTCCTAATGCTTGGTGTCGTTCTGCAAATAAAAAGGTTATACCATATTGAGTCTCCCTTCCTAACATTTAAATCAATAAACACCCATATGTAATTGTCATCCCTTGCTAAGAGTCTACGGCCTCAATACTCTCTCTCACTAATAAAAAGAATATACTATAGTATTTGCAAAATGGAAACAGTCATATTCTGAAAATCATTCCCCCATAGTCGCACAACCCCCAAAGTGAACCTATGGTGTTAATACCATTGGCAAAGAAAAAATTAATGGCCCCAAGGCTTATAATCACATTGGGTCACGACTATCATAGTCCTCTCGAGTCACTCACTCCTTGAAATACTAGTAAGTACAGACTAAAAGATTTTCCATGAATGCAACATGACCAACCATGAAAATACCCAAATCGGCATGCCATAAGACAACCATTGGGGTAAAAGCAATACACACTAAGAGAGAAGCCGCACTAATGATTCTAGTCTTGCAAAAATAAAATTCGATCTCCCCAATTAACTACCTTGCCAACATTAAGCAAAATGGCGCATGACGAATAAACACCCAAAGGTTAAAATCTAAAGTGTCAACCAACGAAAGTTATGGTCCAATTAGCCTAAGTCTGAGAGTCGCTTGGTCAAGTATTATAGGCTTACGCCACGTCATTATTTTGAGTCTAGGCCACCTCCTTGTATTCATACACGGGTTATAATCAGAAAGATTAATGAAAGTTTGAGTCTAAATCACAACTTCCAATTAAATCCCAGAAACTGGAATCTGAAAAGAAACAAAAATTACTTTCGATGTAATTCTTTCGTTAAAATTCAATAAGGTAAAAACAACATTTTGAATCTACGCTATTTGCAGAAACGACTAAATACTCTTGCAAAGTAAGACAATTTAAAGGTCCACCCTAGGCCTACTAAAATTAAAGGTCCACTATAGGCCTACCAAACGAGGCTCACTCAGTCTCGCCTCGTGACTCAAAGACCACAACCATCTACCTTTTAGCCCAAACAAAAAATTGATTGAAGGATTTATGTTGGGGAGAAATCCCAAGCAAAAAGAAAAAAATAGAAAGAGAAAAGGGAGAGCGAAAAGAGCCATGAAATACTTAGCCCGTACCTCCCAAAGTGCGAAATCTACCCAAGTAAACGAAGGAAAAGAATTGAGTCAACCAATCCAAATCATAAAATCCTACGATGTCTACCCTTTCCAGTCCTTATGTTCTTAGACACCTTCGCTCTGGGGCCCCTGTTCAGCTCATTTAACCCATCCACGAAACCATTACCTCGACTCCTGTTCTTGAACTTATTGTCAACCACAAACCACGCACGACCATTATTTCCAAAGCCCAAACCTGTCCTTACACCACCATTAGCATAATGACCATATAACTTGTTTGGATACGTCCTGCTGATATACCCTTGAGCCGTCCCTATCCTACTCATTGGCCTTGATTGATGTAAACTCGTGACACTAGCCTGAGGCCGTAAAAAATGAATCCTAGCAGATGTAATCCTTATGCTTGACCAATACCTATACAAATTACCCTATCTCATTCAACCCATCTTTCAAGCCGTCTTGAGTCACAAATAAAGAAAACAAATGAAAAGAACATTCTACGCTTAACATAAAAAATATATAAAAAATGTGAATAAAAAAAAGAACTTTGCAAAGCGCCTCTAAAGTTAGTCTAAAAAGAAAAAGAAGCATTTAGCGCACCAAAAAAGAACCGCCCAGGAAACATTTCCAGCGCCCACACCTGGGCGCCGAAAACTTTGACGCCCCAGCCTGGGCGCTGAATCTCTCTGCTTGCTAAAATTTTGTCTAGAAGTGCTCGTCATTTTATCCGCAAATGCACGGAAAAATAACAAACACTTGGAGGGGTACAACACGTATTCAGACATACGTACCACCAAAAAATACATGTACTCAAAAAAATATATAAAACAAATTTTTGGCTTACGGCAAAGCAGTAGATTAAAATAATAATAAACTTCACTTATTCTACCGTTTCAAATAATATGTTTCCACCTCAGAACATACTTATCAAATTCGGCATTCTAAGAAACCATTTTCTAGGCTAAGAACTACGCAAGACCTGATTCCAAATTAAATCTATTTAAGGCGGATACGTAGGCAATCCATGATTCGGTCCAACCAATTTGTAAAAATATTAAAGCCTATAGAAAAACAAGAATAAGAAATAAAGTCCCTTATTGAAATTTAATTACTTGCAACCCAAGTCGAAAGAAAAATTTAAGTCAAAGAAAGAATTCAAGTCGTCAAGATGCCAAAATGAGCACACATCGAAAAATAATAAAGGGCACGTACCCTTGCCAGAAGGAGCACTCACACTCCTAGGCACTTAGCCAAGACTCAAAAGACCGCTTTGCCTCAATTGAATGGGGGCTAGCGCAAGCGTCCATGACCTCTAAAATACTCGACTTGACCCTCCCTAAAGCGAACTAACTCACTTAAAGACCCTCTTTCACCACTAGACATAGTCGTTCGCTTAAAGACCTTCTTTCACCCCTAGACACAGTCATAATCGCCAACAAGTAGTAAGGGCAGTAAGCTTGCAATGAAAAAGATTGTTCTACGGCGTCGCCCCATCGTTCCTTCGACCTCAGGGCACCCGTTCATGGTAATTCAAATACTTGCGAATCCCCTTTGAATAAAAAAAATGGTACATTGTCAATAGGACTTGGCACTTAACCAAGGCTCACCCTACTCAGAAATATGACATGGGCATCTAAAATCGAAATCTGAAAGCATCATTAATGGGAAGACATAACAGCAACTGGGGGCTAAAAAGTGAAATGAAAGAGCTAGGGAAAGAACTAAGTATACCTTGACCTTTTGTGCAGACATACACCAAGTAAATCTAAGTCAATTTGAAAACGGTTTATATTCCCGCAATTCTGGAAAAGATGGCCCTAAAAGCCTAAAGCACATGCCAAACGGGCACAAGTATATCTTGACGCCTGCACCCTGGCTTCCAGCAAATCCTTAGACAGCATTCCAAAAATCGTAACAGTATTTTGATTCACTCATGTAATCCTGTACGAACCCTCCTATAAGTCAACTTACTTAGGACACCTCGGATTGTACACAGTAGGACTCGGATTTTAAATAATTTTCAAATGAATTTCAAAGACTTCTTTGAACATAATAAAGTGTCGTTGGTTTAAGCTAAGTATGCGTCCATCTCAACGTTGCAAGTGAGTCAAAAAGATTTTTAAATATGATTATGGGTAAAGAAAGGCACCTAGCTTTTAGTCAAGGCACACTTCAATATGTGACTACCTTGACCATGGCAATGTCGCACAATACGACATTTACAAGAGAAGCAGCAAAATCACTACTCGAACAGACCTCGCACTAAACGAGTCTGGTTCAAACTATTCATGATCCGTGTCACCGTGAATGCATAAAAATGTATGCAAAGCATTATAGCACCAAACCAATCCCGTAGCTACAATTGGAGGCTTGAGAAAAACACTCTAAAAGTGCTCGAAATGACGATTTTATCGCAAATTCTCGACGCTAATACTATACATACATCATAGGGGCACAACCCTAAGCTTTAATCGTGTAAAACGAACCTTAGAATGGCTACAACCCCTCCCAAATTCTAAAGCACTACTTAGAATATATAAAGTCACCCCACTAACAAGGGTAACTGAAAATCGCGAGTCACCAAAACTCCGATCAAACCACTGCACATAACGCTCGCCCTACAAGCCCCGTTACACAGTCTACCTCGTTCCAAAGCAAAAGCGAAAGAAAAAAAATCGAGAAAGGGAAAACTGTCAAAATTCTGCTCAGAAATCAATTTCAACGCCCAGAGCTGGGCGCCGATATCTTTAACGCCCCAGCCTGGGCGCTGAATCTTTCTGCTAGCCAAGTTTTGCCCAGATACAAAAATAAGAAAGAAACACCTATGAACCATCGCATCGAACGAAGTAATAAGCCGTGCAAACCCACGCAGAAGGTGTTACACTTGTTCGAGCACCTGAACGATTCAGCACGATGAAGTACTCCAAATAATGATATCCCAACACTTGGAGGAATGTTCTAAGACACGCCGTTAGGCCACACAAGCCTGCGTCGCACCATAATCCCACAGTACAAGTCTAAAAAAGGGTAAGGCACATTGCACTAATGCAAGCACGACCAAGAGTAAGAGGCAAAGAATACTTATCGCCCAAATGCAAGCCACACGACTTCTACATTAAGGATTAAAGGTAGCAAAACACACTACAACAAAAAGGGGTTATAGCAACGCCCTTTTATGCAACAGTTTCACTGGCGTTGCTATATCATAGTTATTGCAACAGTTATATAATTATTAATTTGAGTAGATTTTGACTTTAAAAAAGTGTTGCTATAGAAATGCTATGGCAACAATTGTATAATTTCATCATTTTATTGCAACAGTTTTTATTTATTTAATACTAGTCTTATATGCACGCGATGCGTGCGAAATTATATAAAAACTTAAAATTGTATTACTACCACTAAATATAAATATTGGATAAAAAATTGTTCACAAAGTTCATATTTAACAGGGAAGCTTCCATTAGTACACTCCTATTATTGATTTTTGCCAATAGTACACTTCAACTATTAAGTTCGTTATTATCTTAAACTTTTTCCATTAAATAGATTAACCATATATAATTATTAGGATTAAAAATAAAAAAAGATAAAAAATAAATAAAACATAACAATGATGTTATATGAATGTTTCGATGATGGAATTGGCAGCCTTTGTCCTCTTCTGTTCTGCTGGCATCCTTGTTGAGAGCAGCTCCCTCTGATAACACTGTAAAAGTGCAACCACCTTGCTCAAATAGGATTCTTGAAACTTGATATCAAGTTGGTAATTTTCCCTCTCAAAGTTTTGTAAGGGTACTAAAAAATTGTGTGCAACCTGCAAGTAGAATAAACAATCTGTGGGTGATTAATTACATAGAGGACAAAGAATAAAATTTTGGCAGCAAAACAGTAACCTTATAAGCACCCATAAATTGCCATTTGCTCTTTCTTGTACTTGCTCGCGCAACTTCTTCAGCAGTTCCTCCATTTGCGTGATTTGTTCATGTAGATATAGCAAAGACACTTCTTTGTCATATTCCACAACAATTTCTGGATGGCATTGGAACATCTTTCTCCAGCTCTTTAAGATCTTTTGTTGTACAAACTATGGAATCCAACTTAGTCTCTAGGTTGCGTATCCACCACAATCCCCTTGGGTGGAAACACCTGCATCACCAAAATAAATCAAAGACAAAAGATAACACATTAAATAAGCACCATTAACAATGGCAAAGTAACCACTGGATTCTAAAGGCATAAGGTGGCTAAAACTGCAACATTAAAGATGGAACTTAGAAACCACGTTCTGTAACAGAACCATATCACAGTGTCAAACCACAAACATAGCATAGGGGGGAAAAGAATATTAGGTACATACCCTTCAAGTTAACAGGGGAAGCATACATTTTCAAGTTTTTAGATAACAGAGGAAGAAGAGAGGAAGACAGAGGGGAAGAAAACTTTTTTACATTCCTCGTTCATCAAATTTTTAGGTTTTATCTGTTTTTTACTTTCTATTTTTTAACTAAGTTGCTTAATGAAAATAGCCAGGATAATAAAGAAATGATAAAATTTGTTGGGAAATGATACAAAGAAAGATACAAAGTCTTATATGCACGCTTCTAATTCATAAAATAAGAGTAAATAAATTTAGTCAAACAGAAAAATCGAAATATGCACTGAGTGAGCAGAAATTAGAACGACGGAACCCTCATGTGAAGACATGTATTTTGATAAAATGAGTAAGGTACAAAATCTCGAAAAGCGACAATTAGAAGGTGAATAAAGGTTTCAATATCGAATAGGTTGATTCCGATAATAATAAATAGAGTAATGAAGCCTCTTCTATTATATCACAACAGATGGGATCCTATAGTTATCCAGCAAGAAATTTATGTACTTCATTCAATAATTTTGGTCTATCTTACTCTGAATTTTTTATTTTTAGGATCCCATCTGTAATGAACATTCAATAGAAAATATATAGTTAGAGGAACGGGGTAGGCCATGATAGATCACAACAAAATTAAAAGAGATTTTGTGTCACTGGATGCATTTGACAAAAATATTGTAGCTAAAATTCTTGAACAGACTGTACTTTGAGAAAGAAGCAAAGATGAAAAATTACATCATCCAGCAAGGAAGCTGGAGTTTGTGTACTCCCTCCCCCACATTCCCTCGTAGAACCAATAAAACTGCTTCAACCTACGACAACCAAATAATTCAATGTTACACAGAATAGACAAAGTCTCCAAGGTTGATGACCAAAAGGGATTTGTAAACATTTCCAAACAGGTTCAAAACTGATCAAGCCCAACAGGTATATAGGTGATGATTGTGGATCTTGAGAAAAGATGCAATGGGAATCAAATATAACTGCAACGGAGGATGTGGGTAAATCAACTGATCAAGCCTAACAGCACCACACCACTATCCTAATGTCTTCAAAACTGATTCTAACAAAATCACATGGGTAAATCAACTGATCAAGCCTAACAGCACCACACCACTATCCTAATGCTTCACAACATAGAACTTCACACCAAACAACAGCGGAGGATGATGATATATCGAGCAAAATGAAACAGTCTATCTCACCTAATGGATGAATAAAGTAATCAAGCTTACTATCAGATTCATCTTTCTCAAAGAAGTAGTCTTAGCTGAGCTATAATAAAAAAAAAACTCATTGACAACAAATTTGAATGTGAAAAGATCCAAATCAATCCAATGTGACTCCAAAATATACTAAAATAATTTTCCAGAACCCCTCTCTGCAAACACTCTCTTCCTTCAAAACCCCATAAGATTAACATCAAACACTACCCGATAACTAACATATAAAAGCAAAATACAGAATTGTACAAAATCAAAAAAATAAAAAAATAAAAAAAAATGAATGCAGTACCTTGTGAAATCCATTGTTCACAGCGAGCATCAAGCGTACACTGCTTAAATTTCACCGATCTATTCGCCTGTTACATAAAAAACTCCATTGTCAGACCAAAATCAAACAAATTACATGCAATCGACAACAAAAACCGAGAAATCATCATGTAAGTCAATGTTATGAATATAACTATATATTTTTCTTTCCAAATAGGTTGAAGTAATACTGACGTTGTCCAACATGTCGTAGTTAACCTTTTGAATAAGTTGGTGGAATCAGCTTAGTAGTCACAAACATGATAAAGTTATAGGAGTATTAAACTTTGACTTTCCGATTTTTTTCAGTTGAAACCCTTGTACTTTACTCAACTTGTTTTAATTTGCTCAAAATTTTGCATTTTCTTTGTACATTTACATATTGGTCTTCTAAGTTACAAATTCATGCATACTTGAGAAGAAGAAATATACTTATACACAAATCTAGACTACGATGTCCACTGAACTAATTGCTCATAATGTATATTTTCATATTGTTTGCAATTTTGTACCGTTCTTTAAAGATCTTTCTACTATTAGATTAAGTTTGTTCCACATATATCTTCCTACTTTTTATTTATTCCAATGCAGGAAGCTTTCTTTCCCCCTCTTTTCTACAACTTCACTCAATCCATTTCACAGTACTCGTTTCTCTAAATAACTTTCCCTTTCCTGTCGTTCCTATTTAAACAATAAATTGG